>NC_048569.1:55988170-56592753 GCF_013265735.2 Oncorhynchus mykiss | reverse complement strand
AAAACATTTAAGTAAACTGAGAAACAAATTGTTAAAATGTTTTCTACCTCTAAAGACACACTGATGAAATACTGTATTTCTCGTACAGTGAACGTGTAGTGTTAACTCATAAAAGACAAAGACATAAAAGACAAAGACATACAATATATTTTGCTAACTTTATAAGACCTTTGAAAGGAGTGTTTTCAGAACTTTTGAGACTCACAGGTTGCGTTTACACAGGCAGTCCAGTTAAGATTTTTTGCTCTACCAATTGGTCTTTGACCACTCACATTAGATCCTTTTCCAAAAATCATCTGATCAGTCAAGACCGATTCGTGAAAAACGATCAGAATTAGAATGCCATAGAGAAAACCTTGATCACTAGTGTCCATTATATTTCATACAGTAGTACAATCACAATACCCTTATTCCTCTTATGTATGGTTTTACTGTCTTGATTTCCCAGAAAGACTTCAGGGTCTGTGGATTGATATGACATTCAACCTAAAATAGTTAATTAATGTGTTATGTTCACATTAAGTCCTCAAACGAGTGGAGACCTATTGAATCAAAGTCTGTAACCAGGTTTCTACGATAATTAACATAACACCAGTCTGTTTGGTCATTTTTCCACTCCTGTCATGCTAAACATACATCTTTGGCATATGACACAGAGTACAAGGAGTGGAACGTTAGCTAAACAGACTGGTAACCAGGCTAACACAACAGTATCATTCTCCTTGAACTGTATAGGAACACACTGAAAACAGAAGAAAAAAAAACATGCCTGCATATTCAGTCAACCATTGACTTACGACTCATCCTGGGACTCTGGTTACCGTTTTGAAATGTAATTTCAAGGTAGGGGGCAGGAACTGGGAAGCGAGACCAAAATGAACCATTCTAGACCCAGCATAACATACATACAGTATCAGCCTAAGGCACTGGCTATGCAGAGCACAGCAACTACCAGGGCCATATTCATTACGCAACAAACAGAAAACTGACTTAAACAGGGACTACCTTGAACATCTCCAATAAGAAACACAATTTTTTTGCAAAATGTTTTGCTACGGTGTGCCCTAATGAATACAGCCCAGGTGTGACTCAGTCAGTCCCTTCCCCTTATTCCAACATCATGTTCATGTAACACTGATAAACCTTAACACTAATTCCTGGCAGGGGGAAAGCAGGTCAGGCTTCTCAATTAGCATTTCAGTTGAACACTTAACACTTTGGTATAAGGGTCTTGTAAAAACTGCATAACACATTCAAAAACAAATGCATGACGCTTAGTAGCTTAGATAATCAACTTAAGGTCTGTTGACACTAGCTTGCCAATTGAATTGTACCAAGTATTTATGAAGTGCCTGGGGGCGTATCATATACTGATTATAAGCATGTTATATAGTCTTTAGAAGGGCTGAAACACTGGCTAAAAGACACCAGACATATGAAGACATGCACGCAAAGGACATCTTGAGGAAAACTTTTTCGCACAAAATTAGAGTGCTCGCATTGAGACATTAAAATCAAGCTTGAGCCCGGTTCGAGATACAAAAGTATATGGTTTTGCTCCATTCCATTCAGTATTGCAGGAAGTGACTTGATTTCACAGGCGGGTGTTAAACACCTGTTGATAGTGTATAAGCAAATACCAAAAATACATTAAGTACAAAATGAGAGAACATAAATGAATTAAAAACAATAACATTAAGTTCATCCATTTTAGTGTGGTTAGTGATACGTCTACCCGCTTAGCAATATATAATTTTCCTTGTTACGTCAGTGTTTTGTTTTAACTATGACCAACTACGTTTATATATATAAAGTTGAATATACTTGTATAAACCTGTTACACAGTCAGTGCACGACAAAACAAAATATATTTTAAAAAACTATGACCATGGTAGCCGTAGGGGTTTTCAGTGAGAAACGACAGACAAGGCCCTCTAAATACACTAATGATTAGTCTTCTTCATACATAATATTCGGAATATTAACACTAAAATGCCACAAGGAGTTTGAACTACCCTGGTTTACCTCAAACAGTTTTCTGTAAAACATTTTCAGGATTAGTATTCACATCCTACCTAAAATTGTGCATGCACAGAAACTAAATCTTTCACGCCAAGGGAGGTTTAAGTTGAATGCAGGTATCTGAAACGACGATTGAGAACGTTGCTTGAGAGGAAACTGCAGCAGCCACAGAAGCATCACTGTATATACAGCGTATGAAGTAAAAAGGGGGTCGGAGTTAGATAGCCATCTCCCTATGTCAATGGAAACCTTGGATGGTTTCCCCAACACCATGTAAAGTCCATCCCTATGGTCAAACGGAGACAGGGGTGAGGGGGTCAGTGTGTCGTGGTGGACGGTCTGGTCATCACAGGATGAAGAAGAGAATGACGACCACAAACAGAATGGCCAGTAGAATACCAATAGCACACCACTGTCGCCGGTCTGCAAGAGAAAGAGAGAAAAACAGAGCGAGCGGAAAAGAATGCGGGTGAACTGTATCAAACAATGAGAGGAGCAATTGACCTTTTTCTTGCTTTCAGACATGTTCAGACATGAGAGGTCCAACTACTAGGAATTCATGTTCTATGGAGAATACCATGTCTTTCGACCTGAAATATTCAACTTAAAAGTTGCAACTTGAAGATTGCAAAAAAAACTAGCAAAAAGCAGCAGGAAAAAAATAATACAATAAAGTACAAATATAAAACCCTAAGCGCAGGTAGCGCTAGTGGGGCGGAAGGTAGCCTAGTGGTTAGTGCGTTGGGCCAGTAACCGAAAGGTTGCTAGATCAAATCCCTGAGCTAACAAGGGAAAAATCTGTCGTTCTGCCCTTGAACAAGGCAGTTAACCCACTGTTCCTAGGCTGTCATTGTAAATAAGAATTTCTTCTTAACCGACTTGCCTAGTTAAAGGTAAAATTTTATTTTTTTATTACATTGTCTAGGGCAGTGTTTCCTAACTCCATGCCCTCGAGGACCCCCAACAGTTCATATTTTTGTTGTGGCCCGGACAAGCACACCTAATTCTACTTGTCAACTAATCATCAAGCCCTTGACAAGTTGAATCAGGTGTTTTTGTCCGGGGCCACAACATGAATGTGTGCTGTTGGGGGTACTTGAGGACCAGAGTCTAGGGGCCAGGGAAAAGTACCGACTGGATATCCTGACATTAAAAAAAATTACCCGATTTCATTTGACTCCTTGTCTCCTGAGTTCTTCCTGTTGGAAGCTTCCTGAAAAAGGTTTCCTTATAAAGAGGTGCCACCATTTTTTGGAGGTGTGTGTGTGGGGGGGGGGGGGGGGGGGTCCTATCCTTCCTCTTCAGCTGCTGATCCTGGCTGACTCCAAGTTGTCTTGCACAGACATTCCCTTAAACAGGAAGCTAATGACTGGGCCTTCTCTCTCAATTCAAGCATATATCATCTTTAATGACCACCCATATATAAGTGGCCTGGCATATTAGGGAACATCAAAAGACATCCACAACAATACCACACTTAAGTAACCTCTGTAACTCACATCTCCAAAAGTTGCAGACTTTGATAACTTGCATTAGTGGAGATGGTTCCTGAATTTTGAAGTGTATTTTTAACCAAGGTAGAAAGGTGGTGAATAAAGAGGCTATGCTGCGTTACTTACCAGTGGTCATGTTGGAGACCTTGGCCAGCTTCTTCATGACGTTGTCCAGTCTGGAGTGGGTACTTTCCATCTCATGGGAGAAGTCATCCAGCATACTACAAGAGAGAAGACATGGTGCTTTGTAGATACCAGGAAAGATATAAACCCGTATTGATAAAGTGTCTCAGAGTAGGAATGCTGATCTAGGATCAGGTACCCCTGTCCATATAATCTTATTCATTATCATCCACAAGTCTAAACTGAGCCTAAATCAGCACTCCTAGTCTGAGACGCTTGATACATATGGCACCTGATGATCTGTGTAGACCTGAAACTCTAATACTCATGTCATTGATTAATGTTGCTGTGGTTGTGTATCAGTGGATATTTACATACACTGTCTGTTCATCCAACTCCATGCCAATCCTCTCAGACATGTTCTTCAGCACCCCGATGGACCCAGACACCAGCTCCAGCTGGTCATCCTGCTGCTCTGCCATGAGCTGACACACACACACACACACGTCAACGTCGCTGACTTATGTCACATTATTCATTTCACAAAGTATGTTGCAACTGATACAACTGTAAAAATATAAATACAATTATTCCTTCTCAAAATAATGTAAAATACGGCACCTAGTAAGTACAGCAATCAACAGGGGTGTGTACATAGGCATGAAACATTTTTATTAGCTATACCTGCTGCTGGGTTTGCTGCTCCTCGATGAACTGGGAGTTGGCCGTCTGTAGCTCTTGGTCCAGGCGGGTATATTTGTCGAGTCCCGGTTGCCAGATTGGGCCTTGAGACCCACTGTCCCCTAACAGAGCCTGAGGGAGAAGTGCCGTAGCAATGACTACATAGGAGATCTGCTGAAGTATGTGGACATGGTCACTCAACTGAAATGGTGAGGAGGATCCTGCCAATACCAATTGCACTTACTCTCTGACAAACACTAACGGAGGCTGTTTGCAGTG
Source organism: Oncorhynchus mykiss (assembly GCF_013265735.2). Lineage (NCBI taxonomy): Eukaryota > Metazoa > Chordata > Actinopteri > Salmoniformes > Salmonidae > Oncorhynchus > Oncorhynchus mykiss. Next base: position 56,588,155 of record NC_048569.1, on the reverse strand, counting down.
TCAATGATCAGATAAAGCAGTACGCAACCTGCTGATCTAAAACGTGCTACACGTTTGAAAAGTGCATTCCGTCATACTGCATCATTACATGCAGAGTAACAAACAGTAAAAAAAAATATATAGCTTCAGTAAGATCTTAGCCCAATAGTTACATAGAGCTACACACCTGTCTGTTTTTCTTGTCGGACATGGCTAAGGCTGTCGGACTGGACATGTGGTCTTTCATTTCCTGAAATAGAACACAGCATTGAGATTAAACACAGTATGTTCAATAACAGTATGTAATAATAAAGGCATGCACCAGCCATCATATCCAGATTGGCTGATAATGGCTATAAAGAAAATACAACATCTCTAATTATTAGGGGTCCTAGCACTGAAGGTTCAGGAACCCTATTCTTTTTGATAGGGTTACTGCTGCTTCAAACTATATGTGTGTGATGGCTAGTGCAAGTTAAACTAGAATCCTTCCGGGCCTGTGTGCCTTAGGCCTGACTCACCTTAACAGTTTGTCTGGTGCTTGTGATGAAGCCTTTCCGTTTGGACAGCTCCACTGTGTCCAGATTGAACTTCTTAGGGTTCGATTCAACAATACTTGCATTTACTGTTAAGGAATAGCTTATTCAACAAAGACATGATAGATAATCAAATCGTTTTACTCTCTATGAAGATTAAACTACTTCACTTGCAGCATGCTGTACTCTTTAAAGTACTGTATTCTATTCACAGATGAAACACGGTTCACAATGTTTTGATAAACCAGTATTTATGCAAGTTAAACTAAGAGTTATTTTATGTTGAAAGGATATTGATGGTCTCATCGAGATCTTCCAGGTCCCAGTCGATGGACCGCAGACTGTTTCTCAACTCATTGGTGGTCCAATCCACCTCCTCCTTGGAAGCACCACTGGGATCCAGCAGCAGCTCACTCCATCTATGGTACAGCTCTTGAGCAGTGTTCACCGCCTTCTGGACCTCACTGGAGATTTGTTGAATAGAAAAAGTCTATAATAAAACAGTATTGAGCTACCTAAAGCACATAGAAATGCAATACTAAGAGGTAGCCCAATATTGGACTAAAGGAACCTAACGTTATTCCTTATAGTCCAAGGACCTGACATGGTCTGTTTAGAAGCAAATTTGCTTGGGCAGACAAAATAGCCAAATACACCCATCTTTATTTTTTATTTAACTAGGCAAGTCAGTTTTAAGAACAAATTCTTAATTACAATGACGGCCTATTCAGAATTGCGGTAAGGTTCTAGAAATATAAAGGCCTTTACTTTAATGTAACAAATGCAAAATATACATTTACTATACACTGTTTTAACACAGTTGCAGCCGACAGTATTTTTCAGTGACGTCCATCTTCCGTTTACACACAGGTGTTCCGTTTACACACAGGAGACGCAGATAGCTAATTAGCACAGGTAATATGTCTTTCGTCTGTTTTCCGTAAACACGTGGCGATATGGCCATGTGGGAACACTAACCTTAGGAAGGTGTGTATCAATTTAACAGTTTTATTATCACCGATATGAAAGATAAGGAAGGTCCTTATGCTTCCAAACCTGTAGCGCAATCGATCTGTTTTAATGTTAAGACCACGCGTCATGGCTCTTAACAAAATACAGTACTTACAGAACTAAACGTTTTCGTCCAATGACTTAAGTTAGCTAATTTGGCTACTGTATGTGTAATGTATTGGAACTGAGATTCATGATCAAGGCGGGATAGCTAAGCAGTAGCTGGCAAGACATTGAAGTTGACATAACGTTAGTCACAAAGGCATATTAATATAACCACACATGCACTATTACATCAACCCATATATATATTTTTTTTAAGTAAATTAGAATATTTGCCATAGCTGTCGATCTTATATTAATAATCTAACATTGTAACGTTAACTAGCTAACGTTAACGTTACCTCAGTGAGTCGGGCAAGTTAAACGTTAGTTAAACGTGACAACAACAAGCGCCACAAAAATGCAAATTGCTATCCATGCCTCTCGCCATTGTGACAGCTGGGCTGTGAAACACGAACGTAATTTGCTAACTGACTAAACAGATAGCTAAGCTTGCTAGCGACAAAGCTAACTACAACAATTCCCCTTTGTTCCAAGCTAACGTTAGCCATCCTTGCTAAAGCCAGACTTGATGGCAAACTTGATACTAGTAACTAGCTGACGTTATCTGGTGAAGCCTTGGCTACTTACCCTTTGACGACGAAGAACGGATCTTCCATAGACATATTGCTAAATAATTTACTGTACTACTAATGTCTAAAACTCCTATACACCTTCGAGAGACATGCCTGACTTGTTGACTGTCCAAAACGAGGAGCCCTGTGCTCTGTTTACATAGGCGTTAAAGCCATGTTTACATGCGGGCGATCCGACTGCAAGTGAGGGAGTTCTATTAACCTGAGCCGTGGTGCACCGGTCTATGGCCCGTGACGGGCAAAAGCGGCGAGGGAGGAGCGCCATTCTCAAATCGAACAATCCTAGCTATGGTTTTAGTGGTAAGGCTAAAGCAAAGCAACCAACCAACTGCAGACGAAAGTGGAGGAGTGAACTCGGGGGAGTTGCATCAGCCGAAAGTCAGACACTGATGTGGTTTTCCAACAGCAAGACTCAGTGCAACATGGCAGTGTTTCCATAGTTTGAAATGTCGAAATAGTTTGTTTATCCAAACCCCATATCACACACCCACAAACTGTAAATATACAGTATGTGTGTACTAGCAATTGGCGAGAGAGAGACTCATATTACCTTAATTTGTACATTTGAGTTGTGGCAATATTGCTTCATTTTTCCACAATGCAGGCGATGGCCGCAGGTTGCAGCTGGTGAGGAACAACTACAGAACATTGCAGATTAAACTTCATGACCTTTAATCAAATGGTTGTTGTAAAGTTCCTGCAGTCGACATGTAAGGCGCAAATCGGACAACTTTTATCCCCATAATGCAATACACTTTGAAAGGCGATTTGACGAAAGTTATGCACTCGAACGCGCCCCAAATCTGCGCCACTTGGTCATGTCAACAGTGCAGTATAGTGCATCATACGGAAACATACATCGCTTTTCCATAAAATGCGTTTTCGAATTTTCTTTTGGAAGACAGATAAAGCGTTTTTATCAAAAGCAATCACCTTTACATGTGAAAACACTGAATCATGCTAATTCTATTTTGTTTTTATTTAATTGTGTTTTATTTTGTATATGTTTTCCATTGCCAAATACTTTATTAATTAATTAGTCTCCCTCGCCTCAGTCACGTCTGTCCTTTTTAAATTTGTTTTATGACAAAATATTTATATATATTTTTAGCCTCACTCAGCTCTCTCCTTTAAATTATTCCTAGTCATTACTCCACAGTTTAAAGGTAGACTCAGCATTATGACTTATATGCAGAAAGTCAACAACATGAGTAAATGTCCTCAACAACTATAGGCGTTCGCATGCTTACCATCCGAAAACAGTTTGGAACAGTTTGTGCATATATTATGAGAACATTTTGTGAAGTTTTTGTTAGTTTTGATAGGCAATATTAGACAATGTTATTTTGGCTGTTTGTGCATACAAAACATTTTCTAGAAGCAAGGCGAAGTTGGTAGTTGAAGTCTATGCCCCTTTGTCGGGGATTGGTCAACAGTAGGGATCCTTCAATGAAGTGTTTGTTGTCATTCAAGGAGAGATGAATAGTTTTCATGCACATTTTTTCACTTGAGATATACAGCACCAAACATCTTAGTTAGATGTACAATTGCGTGACAAAGTTCTCCTTGACAAAAACATCAAAATGAATGACCAATTTTTTTTGTTTGTTCTAATTTTCAAGTGAAGTTCTTAAGAGAGTATGCAAGCACACTCTTTCGGGTTCGGGAAGGCGCCAGCCAAACCGAAACATGCTGATGTCTTAAGGGCGTTGAAGCATGAGGCTCAACTTCTCCACTGTTTTTGTGCCCCTGGCTACCATGCTATAACAGTGTGAAGCGAACCCATGCATATGTGCAGATACTGTGTGTGACTGTGTGAGAGTGTTGCATCTTGCTCATCTCAGTGGGCACGTTCGACATTGCAGCTGGCTTTATCGGCGAGTCGAGACTGACTGATCTAGAATCACCTTGCAGCATAAATCACTTCTCAATATTATTTGTAGATCAGTCAGTCAGTCAAAATTTACCCATAAAACACGGTGCTGCTCGTAGGAATGTCATTTAACTGAGTCTACTTTTAATCTAGCCTGGGCTGTGTTACTTTTGTTGTGAGCTGACTTCACAGTGTTAGTTTGTAAGGGACTGGCAACTGAAATATTTAGATATGTAATGTTAATGTTAGCTAGAAGTATTTATCTTTAAAGCCTAGCTATCAAATTACTCATTACACTGGACATTATTCTTGCCATAAATAGACTTGGTCTTTTACCAAATAGGGCTATCTTTTTTATACCACCTCTACCTTGTCACAACACAACTGATTGGCTCAAACGCTTCAAGAAGGAAATAAATTCCACAAATGAACTTTTAACAAGGCACACCTGTTAATTGAAATGCATTCCAGGTGACTACCTCATGAAGCTGGTTGAGAGAATGCCATGAGTGTGCAAAGCTTCCATCAAGGCTTAAATACAACATATATTTTGATATGTTGAACGCTTTTTTGGTTGCTACATGATTCCATATGTGTTATTTCATAGTTTGGATGTCTTCACTATTATTCTACAATGTAGAAAATAGTAAAAATAAAGAAAAATGTGTGTCCAAACTTTTGACTGGAACTGTACGTACGGTCACTGGGGCCAACGTCATCGATGCACTTATTGATGAAGCCGGTGACTGATCTGGTATACTCCTCAATGCCATCGGATGAGTCCCGGAACATATTCCAGTCTGTGCTAGCAAAACAGTCCTGTAGTTTAGCATCTGCATTATCTGACCACTTCCGTATTGAGTGAGCCACTGGTACTTCCTGTTTTAGTGTTTAGTTGTAAGCAGGAATAAGGAGGATAGAATTATGGTCAGATTTGCCAAATGGAGGGTGGGGGAGAGCTTTGTATGTGTCTCTGTGTGTGGGGTAAAGGTGGTCTATAGTTTTTCTTCCTCTTGTTGCACATGTAACATGCTGGTAGAAATGAGGCAAAACAGTTTCCCTGCATTAAAGTCTCCGGCCAATAGGAGCACCGGCTCTGGATGAGCATTTTCTTGTTTGCTTATGGCTTTATACAGCTCGTTGAGTGAGAGTTTCGTTTTAGTGCCAGCATCAGTTTGTGGTGGTAAATAGACAGGTACAAAAAATATAGATGAAAGCGCTCATGATAAATAGTGTGGTCTACAGCTTATCATGAGATACTCTACCTCAGGCTAGAAAAATCTTGAGACTTCCTTCATTTTTGATTTTGCGAACCAGCTGTTATTGACAAATAGACACAGACCGCCACCCCTTGTCTTACCGGAGGCAGCTGTTCTGTCTTGCCAATGCACGGAAAAACCAGCCAACTGTATATTATCCATGTCGTCGTTCAGCCACGACTCGGTGAAACATAAGATATTACAGTTTTTAATGTCCCGTTGGTAGTATGGTCTTGAACGAAACTCATCCAGTTTATTCTCCAATGATTGCACATTGGCCAATAGGACGGATGGCAGAGACGGGTTATTCTCACCTTGCCAACGAGTTCTCACAAGGAACCCGGACCTGTGTCCCCTGTATCTGCGTCTTCTCTTCACGCGAATGATGGCAATTTGTGCCTTGTCGGGTATCTGGAGTAAATCCTTTGCGACTAACTCATTAAAGAAAATGTTTTCGTCCAGTTCGAGGTGAGTAATCGCTGTTCTGATATCCAGAAGCTCTTTTCGGTCATAAGAGACAGTGGCAGAAACATTATGTACAAAATAAATCACAAATAATGCAAAAAAACACACAAAATAACACTATTGGTTAGGAGCCTGTACAATGGCAGCCATCTCCTCCGGTGCCATTATTGACCTAATCACTACTCATTATAATTTATGGATCAGTCAATTTGCCCACTGCAGTAGCCGATCTACACGGTCTTAACAGGGTCCTTTATGTTCAATATTTGTGATAAATTAAAAAGCATTAATGCAAATAAACAATCCTCAATCAATTAGATAATTATTCAACCTGCGAGCGTTTGATGGTCAGCCAGGTCACATCCCTTTTTTAGCACATACATGGATTGGATTTTAGTGTAATCCAAGGACTACCTTCAGGTTAAGAATTGGATTGTGTTTCTACGATATTATAAATATATTTTTGGATTGAATTGAACCCTATGAGCATAATACAATATGCCTATAATAGGGTATTTAAATATGTGATATATGGACCCAAAAACTGTTTATCTTGTTACCAACAATTGGGTAAGTGTTATAGGCATGTTTTTTTAAATCACAAAAATCATGCAAATTATGACCCACACATGTCCAGACAATGACTTGACAAATCACCACAGTTATAGGCTCAAGAGACACGTATTTTCCATTAAGATTAGAGTACATTTCAACACACCCTCCACCCACATAACTAATGCATACCTAATGCTGCGTTCATAGCCAAGTGGGAAGAAGGTAATTACCAGTTCTGAAGTTGTAAATACCAGTTGGATGCATTCATGTGCTTTTAACTTGTTGAGAAATGTTGATTGGCTAATGGCTGCGTCAACCTAACTAAAAGTACACCTATCACGCTTGTAAACAAATGAGTCTTAAAAAATATATATATTTATTGTTATAAATAATGTTTTGTTGTTGCCGAAAAAGATGGTATTGAGGTATTTTCCAAGGGTTTGCACGTGGGAGAAGTTGGAGCTCAGAGATGATAGACGAATTTCCCACCAGTTGTAGGGGCGTTCAAGTGGATTATTCTCAGTCATATGTGGTAATAGCACCTTCCCACTTGGTTATGAATGCAGCATGACAGTCTCCTGAAACGAAACACCACTACCCCTCCCCCTCCTAACTGTTCATTCACTAGAATTTGCCTTTGCCAGGACACGGCACAAAAGCATCATGTGACCTGGCTGAAAACAGTCAAGGCATTACATCAGCTCAGGAAGTCAGCAATCAAATAGAAAATATACCGTACTCTAAAAGGGGACACAGCATGGCAGCAGAAAAGAGCTGTATTTATGTATTAGTGTTGTTGTTCTACCAAAAAGACTAGACTAACATTTTGGTTCGGGAGATAACAGTAAGGGGAAATCTAAACATTTCTGATATTACAAGTATGATTATCAGAAACATTTTGGACTAATGTAAAATAGCACAAATAAATGGATAAAATGTATTTTTTTTAAATCTAAAATTATCAAATATGCTCATTCATAATGTGAAATCACATTAGAACCTACAATATAATAAGCTATAGCCTATGTCTTGGGTGTTATACTTTATTATGTGCACTTTTATATATATTTTTACAAGGCTATTTCCAACTGCTTAAAAATGCGTTTATCCCTTTAAAACACTCTCTCAGGTTTGTATTTAAATCTGATTTATCTTTTTAGCGCACGCCCATTGGTCCATATGGATTTGGCGGGGCAGTATTCGTAGTGATTGTAAAGACGACACGTATTTTCATTGGCTGGCCTGGTTGTTACGTTAGGGTATAAAGCTGTGTTAAAAATAGATACAGCCCCATTCCTCTTAATGCTCAGCTGTTGATTGAAGCGAAGGTGTAAGAATTTAATGAAAGCCTTTAATTTCTTCACCCATGCACCAATTTGATTCTGCTCAGGAGAACGATGAAACACATCTTGCATTCATCAAATGCCAGTTTCTAAAAAAAAATATATATATATATATATAGATATATATATATAGATATACACATTTACGTCACTGTTGAATTCAGTGCGATTTGTAAGCGAATCGCGTGCAGTCGTTAGCTGGACAAACAAACTCGAATAGCCTACATTTACACCCGGGATTTTAGGATTACCTTTCTAACCAGTTGTTTCGACGTGGACTGAAGCACAATTAAGACCGTGGGTGCTTTTGCTTACCAAGCTAATAGTTTTTAATCATGGAGTTTAAAGTTGAGGCGCATCGGATTATGAGTATTTCACTTGGGAAGATTTATAATTCCCGAGTGCAACGTGGTGGTATCAAACTACACAAAAATCTACTGGTCTCCCTCGTTCTACGGAGTGCCCGGCAAGTATACCTGAGTGACTACTACGGCGGCATATGCCTGAGCGCCCAGCAAGCAAGAGAGTGGTGTGAGGGGGAGTACATGGCTTCAAAACAAGGCAAATTGGTCCCCGGCTCGACAGAGAGCCTGTCTGAATCGGACGAGCAAAGCGAAGTGGCGGTGGACAAGCAGGAGCCCAGAGATGTGGTCGAATCCCCGGCGGGACTCCACGTAGAAACTCAAGCGAGTGGTGAGCAAGACAGCGCCGAAAATGGAGTTTCGGATTCAGGATGTAGCGACATCAAAACCCCGGAAGAGAGTCCGGAGGCTACTCAGACCTGTGAGGTCGCCAGTGTTGTGACTGCCATCTCATCCAACTGTATCAGTGCTCCCTCTCCGAGTGATCCAAAAGAGGAAACGGAGACGCCGACAGACTGCCAGACGGACAACAGTGAATCAGCGGAGAAACATTCGTACGAGCCCAAAGCTCCCCAGGCTTACACTAACAGGAAACGGACTGCCGATGACTCTGAACTCACAGACTCACCAACGAAAAGAACGAAACTAACTTCCACATCTCTACCTTCTACAAACGACGAGAATAAAGGGGAAACTGAAGAAATGGACACTAGCAATGTATCGAGTTTGATAACAATATTCGGTTCCAGTTTTTCTGGACTCCTGAGTAACAAAGAGGGAGAGCAGCCTGACTCCGAGGCAGAGGACAGTGACTCTGGGCAAATCTGTTGTGATCAAATGCTCAAAAACCTCAACCCTTGGAGTACTGCAATTGTTGCTTTTTAAACTTTGAAACTGTGATTTTGATATCCTACTTGGGGGATTTTAATAGGGATTAGAACGGGAGGTTTCATCGACATTTGCAGTTCTAACCCCACGTGGTGGAACGTGGAAGACAGTAGTAAATTGGAATTCCCCAAAAGATCACAATGAAAGTAGGCCTACTGTTGTAGCTATTTAAATGGAATTTCTGTTGAAAGGATGTGAGCAAGGTGGCATTTAGACGAGTAATACTAAAGTAACCAGTGGCTTATGACAGTTAACGCTGTAGCCTGCTCCGACACAAGTCAGCTACAGTATTCCAAAAGCTGAGTATCATTTATTAAAATGTATCCTTAACAAGGGTAATGTTACAGGACTGAATGTGACCGCTCAATGCTGACGTCGTCTCTGTCAGTCACTGTTTTCTAACGTCTTTGTTTTATAAAGACTTGTACATTTGTAATATTGTGCCTGTAAATACTGTTTTCCCATGTCCTATTCTGAATCTATGTATTTTGGTATCTGCCATGGATTATGATTGCGTGATGCTCACGTATTAAAACATTTTGTTTAACAATTCACTTTTCTTTGCTCTCCTTTTTTTCATTGGGTTGGTTTGTACATAATGCACTAAGTGCTGCGACGGTGTCACCTGGTAGGGGTGGTTGGCAGATGTGGTAAGTAGGACACCATTTGCACAGTAGCTAACTTCACAGCATAAATGCAATGCTAAATTAAAATATAGGTGTATGGTATGACACTTAGTAATTCTAATCATCACACCTTATGTTCTCCGTTAAAGGGATATTCTTTCTTCAAGCAAATACAATATGTTGCAACTTGTCGCCCCTAATAATCCTCAGTCAATTCAGGCTTGTTCCATTGTGCCTATTCTTACATCAATTATAGTGTTAACGCTAAATGCTAATCTTGGCCTAATGTTTCTAAAGACCAGTACATTTTTTTTTTTTTACCTTGATAGAGCAGCTGTTGCTTTGCGTCATGTGGCTGTGTACAGAAGACGCCATGCCAGTGACAACCAGCATGTTTCTCTGGTCCAATCATTTTGCAACTTCCACCACAACTTTTTATTGCTCAACGAGGAAAGAGGAACTGTTTTCAGGAATTATTTATAGCCCATTCACCATTCCAGATAGTCGGGAAACTTGTCAGGCCTCGAACCAGTTTCTTTTTCCTACTCTCTGAACCATTTTCATTGTGCCTACAGGCATGTCCACCATGCAGCCTGAGGTTTCTACTCTAGCCTCTGCTATGTTGAAGCTAACCCTAGTTTGTACTGTTCGACATGTAGGCTAATAGGTAAACTACGAGCTGTGCTACAATAACCTGGTGCTTTTAACCTAATGGACTTACGGGCTAATTATACATTTGGTAATTCTAGTGTCACCTGAACCGTTCTCTTACCAACTTGAACTATCTAAACCATGCCATTGCTTGTTCAACCTTAACACATATTTGCACTTCTATGTCAGTGAGGTAACAACCTCCTTCTTTTCATAGGGAAGCCAAAGTCAAGAAACCAATCTACAGGAAAACGGTTTCCATAGACCCACTATAGTACTGTACACTTGGGGAAGTAAACAGACTCAGTCTAAAAATGTGCAACATCCATGTAACATCTCAATACTATTACTAAATGGTACTAAATAAAAAAACCAGGGTGTAGGCGTGCAATTGATACTACATACATATGCTATGTAAACAAAACATTAAGGACACATGCTCTTTCCATGACAGACTGAACAGGTGAATCCAGGTGAAAGCTATGATCCCTTATTGATGTCACTTGTTAAATCCACTTCTGTCAGTGTAGACGAAGGGGAGTAGACAGGTTAAAAGAAGGATGTTTAAGCCTTGAGATAATTGAGATATGGATTGTGTCATGTGCCATTCAGAGGGCGAATAGGCAAGACAAAAGATTTAAGTGCCTTTGAACGGGGTATGGTAGTAAGTGCCAGGCGCACCGGTTCATGCCAAAAACTGCAACGCTGCTGCATTTTTCACTCAACAGTATTCCGTGTGTATAAAGAATGGTCCACCTCCCAAAGGACATCCAGCCAACTTGACAGAACGCTTTTGACTCGTAGAGTCCATGACCTACAAATTGAGGCTGTTAGTGCAACTCAATGTTAGGAAGGCGTTCCTAATGTTAAGTATACTCAGTGTATACAACCCTAATGTAATTCCTTGGATGTCTTTGCACCATCCGAACATATTTCCAACACCAAATTGGTCCAATGCGGCTATGCAGGCAATGCAGCGTGGGCTTAAATGGGATTTAGCCTGCTGTGTCCTGCATGGCCACATGTCTTCACACGGTCACAGCTGGGTATTAATAGCCGGCGCTCCCTGGAGATGCAGCAGAAGGCGCGGCTAAAGCCGGCTGGATCCCGGCTAGGCAGGCTGACACATAGAATGTGGGTCACGACGGTCCCAGGACAAGCGCTCTCACCAGCAGAACACAAACAGAGAGAGAGAAAATGGAGGAGGAGAGCAGTGTACTTGAATCCTGGTTCCTGGGGATGCACAGGATGTGCAGGATTTGATTAGAGCCAGTTGCTACTGTACCCCACCGGACTCAACTTATCATCAAACCCTTGATCAGTTGAATCGGGTCTTATTGCAGGGTTGGAACGAAACCTTGCACACCCTGTAGATCCCAATGGCTAGGTTTGAAGAACACTGGAGGGGAGATTGTTTTATAATGTGTGGTCCTTTTTCTAAAGGCATACATTGGCTTGGTTATATTTGCTTAATAAGATGGTAGGAATTTATGGACAGGGTTAGGTATTATACGTATCACCTTATTCTCATGAAAAGTAGTGCAAGTGTATGCATGCTTGCATGCATGTTAGAGACAGAGAGAGGGACGGGGAGAGTGACTGGGTTTAAAGGATCTCTACAGGTGTGGGAATGGTTTTATTGTCTGATCATGTTTTATGTTGCATGACTAATCTGCATGTGATGCAATTACTAAGCGCCCATCCTCTCTCCACTCCCAGTATTGGGACAGACGGAAGGCTGCACACATGAGAGTACAGTGCCTTCAGAAAGTATTCATACCCCTTGACAGCCTGATATCAAAATTGATAAAATATATTGTTTGGTGAAAACATGCTTTTAGAAATGTGTGTACATTTATTGAAAATGAAATACAGAAATATCTAATTTACATAAGTATTCACACCCCTGAGTCAATACTTTGTAGAAGCACCTTTGGCAGCAATTTCAGCTGTTCGTCTTTCTGGGTACGTCTCTAAGAGCTTTCCACACCTAGATAGTGCAACATTTGCCCATTATTCTTTTCTAAATTCTTCAAGCTCGAGTTGGTTGTTGATCATTGCTAAACAACCATTTTCAGGTCTTGCCATAGATTTTCAAGTAGATTTAAGTCAAAACTGTGACTCGGGCCACTCAGGACTGACTTCTTGGGAAGCAAGTCCAGTGTATTATTAGGCCTTGTGTTTTACATTATTGTCCTGCTGAAAGGTGAATTAATCTCCCACACTTTATATTCAGGACAAAAAAATTTATTGCTTTGCCACATTTGTTGCAGTATTACTTTAGTGCTTTGTTGCCAACAGGATGCATGTTTTGGAATATGTTTTATTCTGTACAGGCTTCCTTCTTTTCACTCTGTCATTTAGATTAGTATTTGTGGAGTAACTACAATGTTGTTCATCCCTCCTCAGTATTCTCCTATCACAGCCATTAAACTCTGTAACTGTTTTAAAGTCTCCATTGGCCTCATGGTGAAATCCCTGCCCAGTTTCCTTCCTCTCTGGCAACTGAGTAAGGGAGGACACCTGTATCTTTGTAGTGACTGGGTGTTGATACACCATCCAAAGGTTAATTCATAACTTCACCATGCTCAAAGGGATATTCAATGTATTTTTGTTTTTTTGCTTCTATCTACAAATAGGTACCTTTCTTTGCGCTGCAATGGAAAACCTCCCTGGTCTTTGTGGTTGAATCTATGTTTGAAATTCAGTGCTTGACTGAGGGACCTTACAGATTAATTGTATGTGTGGGGTACAGAAATGAGGTAGTCATTCAAAAATCACATTATCACTATTATTGCACACAGAGGGAATCCATGCAACTTATTATGTGACTTGTTAAGCACATTTGTACTCCTGAACTTATTTTTGGCTCGCCATAACAAAAGGGTTGGATACTCATTGACTCAAGACGTTTCAGCTTTTCATTTTGAATTCATTTGTAAAAATGTTGAAAAACATAATTCCACATTGACATCATGGGGTATTGTGTGTCGGTCAGTGACAACAACAAAAATCTACATTTAATAAATGTTCAATTCAGGCTGTAACACAACAAAATGCAGAAATAAATGTGAATACTTTCTGAAGGCCCTGTAGATGCCTGGCTCCTTCCGAGCTAAACGCATGCAGCTGTCCATCCCATCACCCTCCGAAACTGTTGGCCCCTCTTCCAGAATTCCAGATTCCTGGAAAAAAGACAGAGCGAGAGAAAGGGAGAGAGAGGAGAGAAGTGAGTTGCGAAACCATTTCCTGCTGAGCCACTGTGTCTGGGTGTGAGAAAGAAAGAGAGAATGGAATGTATAGGCTAAACATGAGGAATTTAAGGGAAATATTGGTTTGATTAAATGTACTCGTTGAGATACTAAGCTGAAGCCACAGTTGGCCCAATGCCAACACGCAGGCTCTGTGACCAAGCTTTTAGGGTGTGAGGGCCAGTGAAAAAGGACTGCACAAAGTGTACCCTCTACATTCTTACAATGAGAATAGCCAACATATTATTTATGAAAATATATGGTACTGTAATACCTCCTTTTACAAAGGCTTTGTACTAGAAATATACACATACTGTAACTGAACAAACTAAGTATTTTAACTTCCCTTTCGATATTGACTGCAAAGTAACCAAATATTTACAGGCTACAACATACAGGTAACTGCCAACATAAAGGAAACACCAACATAGTGTCTTAATAGGGTGTTGGAGCACCACAAGCCGGCAGAACAGCTTCAATGTGCCTTGGCATATCTTCTACGAGTGTCTGGAACTCGATTGGAGGGATGTGACAACATTCTTCCACGAAAAGTTCCATAATTTGGTGTTTTGTTCATAGTGGTGGAAAACACTGTCTCAGGCACCGCTCCTGAATCTCCCGTAAGTGTTCATTAGGGTTGAGATCTAGTGGCTGAGACAAACACACACACTTCAAACCACCTTTGCTCCTTTGAGACCCCTCTTTCAAAGTCACAGAGATCTCTTCTTCTAGCCAGGGTAATCAAAATAATGGGCAACTAGGCTTTTTCATACATAACCCTAAGAATGATGGGATGTCAATTGCTTAATTAATTCAGGAACCACACCTGTGTGTAAGCGCCTGCTTCTATGTATTTTGTATCCCTCATTTACTCATGTTTCCTTGATGTTCGCAACTTACCTGTAGATAAGCCATGCCATAAGAAGATAGATGGGTTTTGACCAAGGTGTTTTGACCCCTGACATGTAAGGTTAGAGGTCACTGTCCCTCTGTGGCCTACTTCTCTCTAGTTCATCTGAAAGCTCTCCAGAGCAGCAGCCAAACAGCTCAATCACCACTCCTGAAACATGTCCAGACAAGTTATGCTACAATAACCCCTTTGTCACCAAGAAGTGAGGAAAGCCAACAAACTCTAGTCTAGATTCTCTCAACAAGATGAATATACAGTGGGGCAAAAAAGTATTTAGTCAGCCACCAATTGTACAAGTTCTCCCACTTAAAAAGATGAAAGAGGCCTGTAATTTTCATCATAGGTGCACTTCAACTATGACAGACAAAATGAGAAAAAATTCATTAAGTAATTTCCTAGTGTTGAACAGTATGGAGTTAAATGTTCCAAATGGGGGACTGTTAGATTTTGGGTTAAACTTGGAACATTATTATACTAGAGACATGATACATCAGAAGTAATACTCTAGTATCTGAGGAGTGATAGAGACTGGTTTTTACATCAGAAGTTAATGGTTATCTGTATGAGCCAGATGGATTTGGAATGTGCTGGGTAGAGGGGAGGCAGTCACAGGATTGCAATCGGTGATACGGGTGGAGGCATCAAGGGGGTTGAGGTCAGGCCAACTTAAGGTAGAGAGAACGGTTTAACACCCCATCCTGTCGAACCATAAAATATATAAGGGTTGGAGAGAAGGAGGAGTGCATCTTAATTCGATATATATACAGTCGGGCAAAAAAGTATTTAGTCAGCGACCAATTGTGCAAGTTCTCCCACTTAAAAAGGAGAGAGGCCTGTAATTTTCACCATAGGTACACTTCAACCATGACAGACAAAATTAGAAGAAAAAAAATCCAGAAAATCACATTGTAGGATTTTTTATGAATTTATTTGCAAATTATGGTGGAAAATAAGTATTTGGTCACCTACAAACAAGCAAGATTTCTGGCTCTCACAGACCTGTAACTTCTTCTTTAAGAGGCTCCTCTGTCCTCCACTCGTTACCTGTATTAATGGCACCTGTTTGAACTTGTTATCAGTAGAAAAGACACCTGTCCACAACCTCAAACAGTCACACTCCAAACTCCACTATGGCCAAGACCAAAGAGCTGTCAAAGGACACCAGGAACAAAATTGTAGACCTGCACCAGGCTGTGAAGACTGAATCTGCAATAGGTAAGCAGCTTGGTTTGAATTAGGAAATTGAAGACATACAAGACCACTGATAATCTCCCTCGATCTGGGGCTCCACGCAAGATCTCACCCCGTGGGGTCAAAATAATCACAAGAACGGTGAGCAAAAATCCCAGAACCACATGGGGGGACCTAGTGAATGACCTGCAGAGAGCTGGGACCAAAGTAACAAAGCCTACCATCAGTAACACACTACGCCGCCAGGGACTCAAATCCTGCAGTGCCAGACGTGTCCCCCTGCTTAAGCCAGTACATGTCCAGGCCCGTCTGAAGTTTGCTAGAGAGCATTTGGATGATCCAGAAGAAGATTGGGAGAATGTCATAAGGTCAGATGAAACCAAAATATAACTTTTTGGTAAAAACTCAACTCGTCGTGTTTGGAGGACAAAGAATGCTGAGTTGCATCCAAAGAACACCATACCTACTGTGAAGCATGGGGGTGGAAACATGCTTTGGGGCTGTTTTTCTGCAAAGGGACCAGGACGACTGATCCATGTAAAGGAAAGAATGAATGGGGCCATATATCGTGAGATTTTGAGTGAAAACCTCCTTCCATCAGCAAGGGCATTGAAGATGAAACGTGGCTGGGTCTTTCAGCATGACAATGATCCCAAACAGTTATTGACCAAATACTTATTTTCCACCATAATTTGCAAATAAATTCATGATTCATAATTTTTTTTCTCATTTTGTCTGTCATAGTTGAAGTGTACCTATGATGAAAATTACAGGCCTCTCTCATCTTTTAATTGGGAGATCTTGCACAATTGGTGGCTGACTAAATACTTTTTTGCCCCACTGTATCTTCTTAATGAAGCCAAAACACAATAGGCCAATAATCTATTTATCAAGCTATCCATCTGACTATTTCAGCTTTGATGAATATTTGCACATCTCTTTACTTGTTCACTATGTTTTCAGCTTTAACTTTGTTTGACAGACAAAAAGTTCAGCTGACACTTGTGCAGCTTGTTCTAACAAACACCCTTGAGAATGAAAGCATGTGACTACTTAGCCTGAGGGGTTGACTACTAGATCGCGCGCACACACACACACACACACACACACACACACACACACACACACACACACACACACACACACACACACACACACACACCCACCCACACAGAGAAGGAGAAATCCCTCTCATTTTCAAAGCTCCTTGTTCAATTGAATCAGCACTGTGCGCTGGAATTGTCAAAGCCCTATTCTGAGAATGCTCTCCCACAAGCTGTCGAGTTATTGAAATACCAGCGATAAACCAGTTACACCACATACAATCATGCCCTTATCTCCTGGCTCATTCGGATAGATCTGTGACAGCCTACTGAATGTGTCTATCATCTCACATTTCTTACCGACACAATCTCGGAAGGTAATTGACATTTCATACTTAGCACCACAAATCCTTAAAATGCTGAAACAAATAAAATAGAGATTCGATTATTTTTTACATGACACAACTTAAAGCTAAAGTTTGCAGGTATACAATACAACCATGTCCAACCCCCTTTGGGCCATCACAAAAACAACTCTGCCATTCCTCCTTTTCTTATAAAAAGAGAGAAGGAGCCCCCTCAATTTGGCCCCTCCATTCATGGTTATGTGACCCCCGTTGGAGCCCAGACAAACTGAGGTCTTTGTTTATCTTGGGAACTGGTGGAGGACAGGAGGACAGGGTGGGGTGGGGGAGGGCAGTGGAAGGGGGGTTTCAGAGTGGGGGTGGGGTAAAAAGGGGATCGGGGGAGGGGTATCCTGGGAAAAATGCCAGTGTGGGATCAATTCCAGGGTTGGGCTTCCTGAGAGGGAGGAAGAGGGAAAGAGGGAAAGAGAGGGGAGTAGGGGGAGGGGGTGTTGGTTGGCTGGCTGGCGGCAGGGTGAAATCTGATAGCTTCTAACAAGATAGAACCATCTCACGAATAGATACAACCAAATATGTGAGTGTTGTTTATATGTAAATACATACACTATTTAGTCACACAGAAATGTATGCTGGAAACACCAATGTGGTGCATAAAAGGAAAGACAAAGAGTTCCTCATGAATGAACACACACACACACACACACACACACACACACAAACACACACACATACACACACACACACACACACACACACACACACACACAGTCTAAATGTGTCTAAACCCTTATGAGACGCACTCATTCCTGGCCAGCCCTAAGTGCAGTGTATTGGCTGCATGTTCTGTTCTCTGTCTACAGTGGTCTCAAGTTTCCTGTTAAAGAGAAACTCCTCCAGTTTGTGTCTGGCCCCGCTCTCTCCACAAGCTCGGACTTGTTCAGAGAGGGAAAGGAAGAGAGAGGGGAAAGAGAGGGAAATAATAAAATGGAGGACATGACAGATGGGTACAAATGAAAGACAAGGAGATGCACCTGTTTCACATTTTCTTTTTTTTCTTTTGGGGGGGGGGTATGGATATGTGTGTAATCAGGTTAAGCATATATGTCCACATAGCAAAAACTGGCAGGCCAGACAGACACGGCTCTCTGCATTCTCAGACTGGGTTTACAGGGTTTGTCCCTCAAATAGAAACGACAACTGTTTGTCTTTGTTCTGACTCATTTACACACAATTTGCTCCCTAATTAACTTGACCACTGGAAAAAAAAAACAGGGAACAACCTTGTGTATGAATACATTTAGCTAATGTAAGTGCAGCATCACATGAAGTTTATGAACCACGAGTATAGCTACATACATCAGCAATGTAAACACTCAGACAGACAGACAGACAGACAGACAGACAGACAGACAGACAGACACACACACACACACACATATTACAAGACTTGGGCGGTTAAAAGATGAGAATGTTTCCCCTGTGGCTATACTATGTTGGAACTGGCTTTGGATGCTAGCGGAGAAAAGCTCCTTAATTGGTATTTAGTAATTACTTGGTTACTTGGTTGTGTTTGATGTGGCTGTAGAGGACTGTCTAAGACTGGGGCAATCCCTCTCTGTGAAACTCCAATCCCCCGGATTGATTTCTAATCCTAAATATTGTTTTCTTTATATAGGAAATAAATCATATCTAAATATAATTTCCATACATAAAATTAACATGATTTAATATACATCAAAACCTCCATCCCTAAAACCCTGTGAATGTTTAGTTGGACATTGGAAGGACAGTTGTGGACACAATAACGTATATAAGTATTTATGCACCGCGTATGACTCTGTTATTTAAGAGCTGCTTCATTTACTGTTATGAAGCTGTAACCTATAGCCCCTATGACACGCGTCACAGCATAATTATCCAAACAATCCATTACCCAAACAAGCAGTAATGCAGTAGCCTTATCCAGTTAGCATCGATTTGTCTTCCACTGGATTGCTTCACACTGTTTGTGTACATTCTCTGTCACTCAGCATGGATCCCCTGTCGGATGACACAATTGACCTTTTGAACGAGAGGCAGAGGCCAGAGAGTGAGGGTCATTCTGGTAAAAAAAAAAGGGCAGACACCTATTCCCACAACTAGACCCCTATTCCCACAACTAGACCCCTATTCCCACAACTAAAGTACATGTAGTGTTTTTATTTGGGTAGTACTGCTACCCAAGACACAAGCTGCCAACAGGGGTCAAATGGGACACAGTGTTACTATCTGTCTCGTGTCTTGCTACCATCGTTGCTAACGAGGAACAATAGCGACCGGTTTCCCGCTAGAGGATCCCGTCCGCTGTGTTAAAACAGAGGGGGAAGGAGTCGAGGTTGGCCCGGCTGTTTCTAACGTGGTCAATGAAGTGTTTATTAAGAGCCGGAGTGTTGCTAAGGAGACATAACAAGCCGCGAGCGGGAGGGAGGGAGCACGGCGTGGCCTAGTAACGAACGGCAGCAGCTGCCCTGACAACAAACAGAGGCGGTCCCTTTCAAATGCTTTGCGTACCTCACGATCTCTCACACATTCAGAAGTGTTTTTCTGTCTGCACAAATCACATGGAGTTTGACATCCCTAACATATACAGTAGAATATGCTACTGTTACAGTTATATTCCTTTCATTCATCTTCCAATTGAAAACACACACTCTCCATCTGTGGTTAAAAAGGATTTGTTTTTTCCAAATAATGTTGACACATACATATTAGCTCAATATCTAACATTAAGTGAACGTCCAGTTTGCTAGAGCAGCCCACTTTGTTTCTCAGCTTGAGATCCTCGAGCTTTGTCTCTCTTTGCCAAAACACAAAACCAAAACAGTGCTATGGCACTTAGCAACAGTGAGGTGATGCTTGTCCTGCCCTGCCTCTGGTCCTATGCCTCTGGTCCAGTGTGTTTGCTTGCATGCACTTGTGTATGTGCAATATGCAACCCTTTGGCCAAAAGCATCCCGCAAGCAATCTCTTTTGCCCCTTCCAAAGATTTGTTATAAAAAAACTGTTGTTATAAAAGAAATCATCAGGAATTTAGCTACCACAAAAAAAATGTTGAAAATCTGTTCCTAACTACTCCCACAAATAATAAAAGAGACATATGTTATTAAGGTATGAAATTATTGTTCTTTTTTAAATACAACCTCTATCTGGGTTTAGTTGTGGTCTATTTGCAGTGTACAAATTATTATCAATATGTTCCGGACCCCCGACCATCCGTCCCGAAAAAAATCGGCCCGCAGCTGAATCTAGTTGCCTATCAATGCCATATGGAGATTAGTGAATATGACTGGAATACAGCTGTTAAATAATTTACAACAACACTTCCTAAGATACAGTACTGTCTGTACCTCCAACTGTGTCCCTATCTACTGTGGTATTTGTCAAAACAGATTAGATGAGAGAGAGAGAGAGAGAGAGAGAGAGGGAGAGAGAGAGAGGGAGAGAGAGAGAGAGAGAGAGAGAGAGAGAGGGAGAGAGAGAGAGAGAGAGAGAGAGAGAGAGAGAGAGAGAGAGAGGGAGAGAGAGAGAGAGAGAGAGAGAGAGATAGTCATGACATTCATTCAGTATGATGTATGTCGATAATCTATTGTCAAGGTTAAAGAACTATGGAGCAGCATTTCTCGACTGCTGGCTCCTACAGTTAAATATAAACACACGCATGCACGCACGCACGCACGCACGCACACACACACAAACACACACACACACACACACACACACACACACACACACACACACACACACACACACACACACACACACACACTTAGTCTACCCTCATGGTGACCTAAAATGTATTTCCATTCAAAATCCTATTTCCCCTAACTCCCTAACCTTAACCTTAAACCTAACCTTAACATGTAATCCTAACCCTAAACCTAAACCTAATTCTTAAACCTAACCACAAACCCCTAACCCTAATTCTAACCCCAACCAGAATCCTAACCTTAACCCTAAACTTAAACCTAATTCTTAACCCTGACCACTAACCCTAATTCTAACCCTAACCAGGATTCTAACCCTAACCCTAAACCTAACCCCTAAGCTTAAAATAGCCTTTTCCTTGTTTTACTAATCTTGTGGGGACTTTGGGGAATTTTAGGACCCCACAAGGATAAACAAACCACATATGCACACGCACTTATCTCAAGGGGCACCTGCTGGAGACGTTGACAACAAGTAACTCTAAACTGCACCACCCTGTTAACCGTCGTGTCCAAACTGTCATGAACACCACACTGTGATACGTGAGCTCTATACACGGGTGTGAGTGTGTGTATGTGTGTGTATATACAGTATGTGCAAGCTTTTCCACCCTCTCTCTTCCACTCATTTCCTAGAAGGTATATACGGTAACTGCCTTATTTACTTGTTCACGTGTGTGTGTGTGTGTGTGTGTGTGTGTGTGTGTGTGTGTGTGTGTGTGTGTGTGTGTGTGTGTGTGTGTGTGCGTGTGTGTGTTTGAACCATTGTGTCTAAGTCCTTAGTTTCAGAAAGTATTCATACCCATTGAATTATTCCATATTTTGCTGCCTGAATTCAAAATGTATTATTTATTAAATGGATTTTTTCTCTCACCTATCTACTCACAATACCCCATATTGACAAATACAATTTTTGGAAATGTATTGAAAATGAAATACAGAAATATCTCATTTACATAAGTATTCACACACACCCCTGAGCCAATACATGTTAGAATCATATTTGGCAGCAATTACAGCTGTGAGTCTTTCTGGGTAAGTCTCTAAGAGCCTTACATACCTGGATTCTACAATATTTGGCCATTTCTTTTTTTCAAAATTCTTCAAGAGCTGTCAAATTGGTTGTTGATCATTGCTAGAAAACCATTTTCAGGACTTGCCATGGATTTTTAAGCAGATTTAAGTCAAAACTTAAACTCGGCCATTCAGGATCATTCATTGTCTTCTTGGTAAGCAACTCCAGTGTATATTTGGCCTTGTGTTTTAGGTTATTGTCCTGCTGAAAGTTAAATTAATGTCAGAGTGTCTGGTGGAAAGCAGACTGAACCAGTTTTTCCTCTAGGATTTTGCCTTTGCTTAGCTCAATTCCATTTTTTAAATCTTGAAAATCTCCCTAGTCCTTGCTGACGACAAGCATACCCATAACATGATGCAGCCACCACTATGCTTGAAAATATGGAGAGTGGTTCTCAGTAATGTGTGGTATTGGATTTGACTCAAACAAAATAAATACTTTGTATTCAGATGTCAAAGTTAATTGCTTTGCCAAATGTTTTGCAGTATCACTTTCTTGCCTTGTTGCCAACAGAATACATGTTTTGGAATATGTTTTATTCTGTACAGGCTTCCTTCTTTTCACTTTGTCAATTAGGTTAGTATTGTGGAGTAACTGCAATATTGTTGATCCCTCCTCATTTTTTTCCTATCACAGCCATTAAACTCGGTAACTGATTTAAAGTCACCATTGGCCTAATGGTGAAATCCCTGAGCGTTTTCCTTCCTCTCCGACAACTGAGCCTTTATCTTTGTAGTAACTGGGTGTATTTATACACCATCCAAAGTGTAATTAATAACTTCACCATGCTCAAAGGGATATTCAATGTCTGCTTTATTTTTTACCCATCTAACAATAGGTGCCCTTCTTTGCGAGGCACTTGAAAACCTCCCTGGTCTTTGTGGTTGAATCTGTGTTTGAAATCCACTGCTCGACTGAGGCACCTTACAGCCATTCCAAAATAATGTAAAACACTATTATTACAACATATGTGACTTGTTAAGCACATTTTTACTCCTGAACTTATTTAAGCTTGCCATAACAAAGGGGTTGAATACTTCTTGACAAAAGACATTTCAGCTTTTCATTTTTAATTCATTAGTAAAAATGTTGAAAAACATCATTCTACTTTGACATTATGGCAGCGTTTTCCAAACTCGGTCCTGGGGATCCCAAGGGGTGCATGTTTTGTTTTTTTGCACTAGCACTACACAGCTGATTCAAATAATCAACTAATCATTAAGCTTTGATTATTTGAATCAGCTGTGTAGTTCTAGGGCAAAAACCAAAACGTGCACCCCTTGGGTTCCCCAGGACAGAGTTTGGGAAACACGGCATTATCGGGTATTGTATGTAGGCCAGTGATACAAAAAAATCTGCATTTACTCCATTTTAAATTCCGGCTGTAACACACAAAATAAATGAAAAAAATTCAGGGGTTGTGAATAATTTCTGAAGGCACTGTATCTTGTTCTGATTCCCACAGAGCTTGGAAGGGCCACCGGGTCAGTGCACTGTTCTAGACTCACTTGAGACAGCCTGTCAGTCACAAACACACACATCCTGCCCCAGTGACCTCATAAGGAATGGCACGGTGTGTTTGTGTGTGTGCTCCAATCCCTGCCTCTCTCCCGCTCAAGATGCCAAGCTGACAGATGCTTAAGGAGGCTATAGGATTTTGCAGGGAAGAAAAAGACTCAGACAGAGAGAGCTAGAGAGAGAGCGAGAGAGCGAGAGAGAGAGGGAGAGAGAGGGAATGGGGGAGGGACAAGGAAGAAGGAGTAATCCAAGCAGGAGCTAAATCCGAAAGCTGCTCATAGTGATGGGATCTCAGACCACCAAGTGAGCCCAGATAGGAAGGCTTACATCAGAGATGCAACTCTCTGATCCAAAACAGACCAATCAACTGACTAACCCCTTCCATGACCCAGCATACTACACTACAACAGAAAACCGTAATTCATACGGTAATTTTGGCTATTAATCAATATCTAAAATACGCTGTTGTGTGTTGAAATCCACCCAACAATATACGGTACTGTACCTTATCTTTGGAGCGCAAAATCTTTTGATCACTTGATGCTGTTTCTGGCTCATTAACATATTTTGAGGCGTTCCATGTAAGAGGCTATATTTGTTGCATCCATGAGTGAGAACGCTGTACCTATTTAACTCGTATGTGGTTATCGTGCCCTATCAATTTCAAATGTATAGGGGACAAATATAAGTGCCCCTATTTCACCTGATTGGAGTGGCAGCAAGTCTTAACCTTAAATGGTCGAGTACTTAGCCAAGTCGGCTCCCGAGTGGCGTAGCGGTCTAAGGCACTGCATCTCAGTTCTAGAGGCATCACTATAGACCCTGGTTCTATTCCAGGCTGTATTATAACAGTCTGTGATTGGGAGTGTCACGTTCTGACCTTTGTTTTGTCTTTATTTAGTATGGTCAGGGCGTGAGTTGGGGTGGGCAGTCTATGTTTTGTGTTTCTATGTTTTTCTATTTCTGTGTTTGGCCAGATATGGTTCTCAATCAGAGGCAGCTGTTTATCGTTGTCCCTGATTGAGAACCATATTTAGGTAGCCTGGTTTTCACTGTTGGTTTGTGGGTGTTTGTTTCCGTGTCTGTCACCACACGAGACTGTTTCGGTTTGGTTTTTGTTCATGTTCACATTTATTGTTTTGTATTTCTTAGTTTATGTTTTATAATAAACGATATGGACACTTACCACGCTGCGTTTTGGTCCGATCCCTTTACACCTCCTCTTCAGACAAAGAGGAGGAGATCTGCCGTTACAGAAACACCCAACAACAGAGGACCAAGCGGCGTGGTAATGGGCAGCAGCAACAGCGGCCGAAGACACAGGACCCATGGACTTGGGAGGAAATCCTAGACGGGAGAGGACCCTGGGCACAGCCAGGGGAATATCGCCGCCCCAAAGCAGAGCTGGAGGCAGCGAAGGCAGAGAGGTGATGGTATGAGGAGGCAGCACGACGGCGAAGTTGGAAGCCCCAGAGTCAGCTCCAAAAATGTATTGGGGGGAGGCACACAGGGAGTGTGGCGAAGCAAGGTAGGAGACCTGTGCCAACACTCCTGTGCTTACCGGAGAGTGAGAGAGACCGGGCAGGCACCGTGTTATGCTGTGGAGCGCACGGTGTCCCCGGTGCGGGTGCATAGCCCAGTGCGGTACATTCCAGCTCCTTGTATCGACCGGGCTAGAGTGGGCATTTGAGCCAGGTGCCATGAAGCCGGCTCTACGCATCTGGTCTCCAGTAAGTCTCCTTGGGCCGGCGTACATGGCACTAGCCTTACGCATGGTGTCCCCGGTTCGCCAGCACAGCCCAGTGCGGCCTATTCCACCTCGCCGCACTGGTCGGGCTACGGTATTACCTGGTATTCAACCAGGTAAGGTTGGGCAAGCTCTGTGCTGAAGAGCTCCAGTGCGCCTGCACGGTCCGGTCTATCCAGTGCCACCTCCACGCACCAGCCCTCCGGTGGCAGACCCCCGCACCAGGCTGTCTCTCCGTCTTCTGCCTACAGGGTCTCCCGTCTGTCCAGAGCTGCCAGAGTCTCCCGTCTGTCCAGAGCTGCCAGAGTCTCCCGTCTGTCCAGAGCTGCCAGAGTCTCCCGTCTGTCCAGAGCTGCCAGAGTCTCCCGTCTGTCCAGAGCTGCCAGAGTCTCCCGTCTGTCCAGAGCTGCCAGAGTCTCCCGTCTGTCCAGAGCTGCCAGAGCCGCCAGCCAGCCAGGAGCGGCCGGAGCCGCCCTTCACTCCGGCGTTGCCGGAGTCTCCCGCCTGTCCGGCGCTGCCGGAGTCGACCATCCATTTGGGACACGTGGCGTGGTTCCCCAGTCCAAGATTTGCGGCGAGGGTCGCCGCTCTAAAGAGGCCGCGGAGGCGGGCTAAGAGGCGCACCAAAACTATGGTGAAGTGGGGTCCACGTCCTGCGCCAGAGCCGCCACTGCGGACAGACGCCCACCCAGACCCTCCCCTATAGGTTCAGGTTTTGCGGCCGGAGTCCGCACCTTTGGGGGGGGGGGGGGAGGGGGGGGGGGGTACTACTGTCACGTTCTGACCTTTTATTTCCTTTGTTTTGTCTTTATTTAGTATGGTCAGGGCGTGAGTTGGGGTGGGCAGTCTATGTTTTGTGTTACTATATTTCTCTATTTCTGTGTCTGGCCAGATATGGTTCTCAGAGGCAGCTGTTTATCGTTGTGCCTGATTGAGAACCATATTTAGGTAGCCTGGTTTTCATTGTTGGTTTGTGGGTGTTTGTTTCTGTGTCTGTCACCACACAGGACTGGTTTGGTTTTCGTTCATGTTCACATTTATTGTTTTGTATTTCTTAGTGTTCAGTTTGTTTTATAATAAATGATATGGACACTTACCATGCTGCGTTTTGGTCCGATCCCTGCTACACCTCTTCAGACGACGAGGAGGAGGGAGTCCCATAGGGTGGTGCACAAATGGCCCAGCGTCGTATGGGTTAGAGTATTGCTGGGGCAGGCTTTGTTCTTAACAAAACATTTTTCTGACTTGCCTTGTTAAAGGTTGAATGAAAATAAAAAAAAATGTCCCTTTGGTCTGTTTTGCCCTGTAGTCACTGCCACTTTGAAAGCCTTTGTTAATGCCTTTTTTAAAACTACTCCACAAATGTCTTATCAAACTATAGCTTTGGCAAGTCGGTTAGGACATCTACTTCGTGCATGACACACGTAATTTTTCCAACAATTGTTTACAGATTATTTCACTTATAATTCCCTGTATCACAAGTCCAGTGGGTGAGAAGTTTACGTACGCTAAGTTGACTGTGCAAATAAACAGCTTGGAAAATTACAGAAAATTGTCATGGCTTTAGAAGGTTCTGATAGGCTAACTGACATCATTTGAGTCAATTGGAGGTGTACCTGTGGATGTATTTCAAGGCCTATCTTCGAACTCAGTGCCTCTATGCTTGACATCATGGGAAAATCAAAAGAAATCAGCCCTCAAGTCCTCAGAAAAAGGATTGTAGACCTCCAAGTCTGGTTCGTCCTTGGGAGCAATTTCCAAATGCCTGAAGGTACCATGTTCATCTGTACAAACAATAGTACGCATGTATAAACACCATGGGACCACGCAGCCGTCATACCGCTCAGGAAGGAGACGCGTTCTGTCTCCTAGAGATGAACGTACTTTGGTGCGAAAAGTGCCAATCAATCCCAGAACAACAGCAAATGACCTTGTGAATATGCTGAAGGAAACAGGTACAAAGGTATCTATATTCACAGTTAAACAAGTCCTATATCAACATAACCTGAAAGGCCGCTCAGCAAGGATGAAGCTGCTGCTCCCAAACCGCCACCAAAAAGCCAGACTACAGTTTGCAACTGCACATGGGGACAAAGATCGTAGTTTTTGGAGAGATGTCCTCTGGTCTGATGAAACAAAAATATAACTGTTTGGCCATAATGACCATTGTTGTTTGGAGGAAAAAGGGGGAGGCTTGCAAGCCGAAGAACACAATCCCAGCCGTGAAGCACAGGGGTGGCAGCATCATGTTGTGGGGTTGCTTTGCTGCAGGAGGGACTGGTGCACTTTACAAAATAAATGGCTTCATGAGGAAGGAAAATTATGTGGATAAATTGAAGCAAAATCTCAAGACATCAGTGAGGAAGTTAAAGCTTGGTTGCAAATGGGTCTTCCAAATGGACAATGATACCAAGCATACTTCCAAAGTTGTGGCAAAATGGCTTAAGGACAACAAAGTAAAGGTATTGGAGTGGCCATCACAAAGCCCTGACCTCAGTCCCATAGAAAATTTGTGGGCAGAACTGAAAAAGTGTGTGCGAGCAAGGAGGCCTACAAACCTGACTCAGTTACACCAGCTCTGTCAGGATGAATGGGCCAAAATTCACCCAACTTATTGTGGGAAGCTTGTGGAAGGCTACCCGTGACGTTTGACCCAAGTTAAACAATTGAAAGGAAATGCAACAAAATACTAATTGAGTGTATGTAAACTTCTGACCCACTGGGAATGTGATGAAAGAAATAAAAGCTCAAATAAATAATTCTCTCTATCTACTATTATTCTGACATTTCACATTGTTAAAATAAAGTGGTCATCCTAAGT
The DNA here is from genome assembly GCF_013265735.2 of Oncorhynchus mykiss. Classification (NCBI taxonomy): domain Eukaryota; kingdom Metazoa; phylum Chordata; class Actinopteri; order Salmoniformes; family Salmonidae; genus Oncorhynchus; species Oncorhynchus mykiss. The sequence continues at coordinate 56,560,245 of NC_048569.1, read as the reverse complement.
GACCTAAGACAGGGAATTTTTACTTTGATTAAATGTCAGGAATTGTGAAAAACTGAGTTTAAACGTATTGGCTAAGGTGTATGTAAACTTCTGACTTCAACTGTATTTTACAGTAGAACTACAGCATTTTACTTGCCACGAGTTGCTTGTAAGCTACTTTCAAATTCACGGCAACCCCTTTACAATGTAGTGTTGTCCTCAGATATTAGCTCGTTGTGGTTCGTATAGCATTGCACTGTGACATTGCTTTCCTGAGACCTCACTTCCCACATACAAATGCCTGGGTTTTCTGGGTTCATGGCCATGTTGGGAGGGTGTAATATACCATTAAGACCAGGGAATACAAAATAACTGATTCAGTACGTAACATAACAAATGTTTTCACATTAATGTTATATGGGAATAAATCATCAATATTTTTGATTAGATGCCACCAATCATCAAATATGAGCTGTTAAAAATTCTGTGTACTGTAGATGACATACTAACTCTGGATAGACAGGCAGACATAAGCAAATTGGATATCTTGTGAGAAGAGGACACACTGTGAATAATAAAAGGTGGATCTTAGCATGAGGGAGAACAAAGGGGGATGGGGTGTGTTTGTGCGTGCGTGCGTAGGGTGACAGATGCCATCTCAGCATGACTTCAGTGAATCTGAGCAGACTGCGGGGGGGGGGGAGGTGGACCGTGGCCCGATTTGACATCAACAGCCGAGTGTTGCCTGGATGCATGTGTGCATTCTGTTGTTTATGCATCATGCCAGTGGGTTGGAGCATCCGTGGAAGTCAATGCAGACGTGAACGAGCTGGAGGAGTGTTTATCTGTGTTGTTTTAGTGTGTGTGTGTGCGTGATTATAGCACCTCCAGCAGTGTACATGCATGGCCACTCCTCCTTCAGTGTAGATGTCATCTTGAATTTGTCCAAGTCATTTAGTCTATGTTTGTGTGTTCATGTAAGCATCAGAAGCTTAGAGACAAGCAATTCCCTGGAGAATTGTCAAAGAGTGTTTGTCTGTGTTATTTTGGGGTTTGTCTGTTTGTGTTTGAATAGAGGGAGTCTCAGTTCATTAATAAAACAAATCCAGACTGTACACTCCAGGATCCATAAGCATAACTGATCTTAGTATACTGTACTATACCATTTCTTAGGAATTGTACTTGAATCTTAGTCCAGGCAGAAATTCTTCGCTTTGTGAATGAATGTGGTTTATGTTGCTACTAGCAAAGCCAAGGTACGTTGACTTTACCAGCAATCCTTGGCAGATGCATTTGCCAAACATCACCTCATTGATTTAGAAGTGACATCAAACCATTGTGTTATAGAGTATGTTAACTATGTTGAACTATTACGAGAGGTGCAAAACAAGGCAATTCATTTCTCCCATTCCCATGCTGTGATAGCCTGGTGTGTGTGTGTGTGTGTGTGTGTGTGTGTGTGTGTGTGTGTGTGTGTGTGTGTGTGTGTGTGTGTGTGTGTGTGTGTGTGTGTGTGTGTGTGTGTGTGTGTGTGTGTGTGTGTGTGTGTGTGTGTAATCCCCTGTTTCCTGAGGACACTGCTCCCCATTCATCATCCACAACATATCGGCCCCCTTCACCCTGGCAGGCCTCTCCCTCTCTCCTCCTCCGTCTCTCTCTTGTCCTCTCTCCCCCTCCTTCACTCAGTTGTAGGTCAGACATGAAGATCTAGGACATGCTGTCCTATATTGGCCAACGTTGAAGTTGCATAACAATGACGAGAATGAGAGAATGTTATGGGACTCCTCCCTGGCTGTTACTCATGTAGATGTGGGTTGTTCACTTGACGATGGCGGTAACAGGGGAAATGTTATTTATAAAGCACTTTTAATCCCTGAATGTTTCTGAGCTGGCTCAGATTGCTCGGTCATGTAATAGCTAGGACTACTATGTAGCGTCGTGTCTTTGGCTATGCCGGATTAAGTGATATGACATGCTATTCTATAAAATAATTTCTCTGTAATTCATATTACCTGATTAAGCTGATCAGGTGAATGTAATTAACTAGAAAGTCGGGGCACCATGAAAGAATGTTTATAGAGCTGTTGTCTTCCGAATAAACTCTTAAAGACTAGTAATCTTTTACCTCAATAGCAGTCAATATTTAATCGTCACCTTGTTTAGTCTCATCTGAAAGTTGTAAATTCTTGGTTATCTTCACGAACCCTGGCTAACAAGTTAAATCAGCAATACAACATTTGGTTTAATTATTTATTTACTAAATACCTAAATAATCACACAGAATTACATATACACAGAATGTATCATACATTGATAAATTATGTCATACAGGAAAACGTCCCGGAACAGATATGACAGCTGGTTACACAAGGAAAGGGGGTGGGGTTTTGAATGAAAGGGCGGGAAGACTGAGGAACAACGGGAGAAGCTATGTCTCTATCGGACCGTAGGAAGCTACTCTATCGTAAATACAGTATCTTATGCATTCTAAATTACCGCCCATTTGAAAAGGGGAAATGCAGTAAATATTTACTCTGAGCTGCGCTTCGATCGGTTGGTCATAGATGGGAGGCCGAGTTAACCTTTGAAGAATGTCTGGTGGTAGAATGGATACTTGGTAGTACCATGGTCGTGTGGTAGACAGGTAGCCCACGTCTACAGTTGCTGCACTAACGCGACGGCTAGGAGGTATCACTTCTTTGGTGAATAAGAGTTCAAAGTTCATACCAAGTTGCCATACTTTAAGCTCATGCTATATTCTGGCTGGTATAGTCGAAATTCATCCTTCCGGTGTGTAGGTCGTCACCTTCACATTGAAATTCGATGCCAATTTCGTTAGGTTCTTGCTGAGGTTGGCTTAGTTCTGTAGGTGTTCTTTGTCCTTTCAACGTGGGGACCTTAAGTCCACTCGTCCTGGGAACAGAAAGTTACATTTTCGTGACAGGGCTTATTTAGGGTTGGGAGAGAGGGCCATGTTTCATAGTTTACAACCACTGTCTGCTCACATGGGCGGGGCAACTGAGTGAGCAGAGTTTACTCTATGACAAACCGTTCTCTCATTAAGAAGCTAAATTACATTTCATCTTTTCACAAATAGTTTCATATTTAAACATTTTCATTGCACAACAATTCCATGCGAATCTGATAACTAGAATGTGTAGACTTTCCAAGATACAGTTTATGTCATCCTATCATTAGTAATAATGTCTCAGATGACAACTGATCTGGCATCATATTCTTATCATATTCATATCCTTAAGTACCAACGCATATTTTCAGATGGGCGGATTACCAAAATATGGTTCCTTTCCCCACCCTTTTGATGTTATAAGACCATCTCTATGTTAACAAAGGACTTTCCAAGAGTCACTCTGTAGAGTAGGGAGAGAGAAAAGGGGAAAAGTATTCATGGGGATCATAAACCTCCCCCCATCAGGCCAGCGTCATGATAGTAGTAGTACTATTTATTGCCATGTACTGTACGTTGACCCTTATTCTGAAGAGATACTCCTGTCTGGACCATTGAATGCACAAACAGAGAGAACTGCACATGCAGCACTGTCTCTGATCCCATATCAGCATGGTTGTTATGATAAACACAGTGAGGGAGCTTTTGACACAGCATGGCAGGGTCAAGGAGACAGTTGCAGCATTAGCAAGGGGATTCTAATGCGACTGTGTCTGACCCAGGAGAATCGCAGCTGCGTCGGCTCACTTCGTGCTGGGAGAGAATGGGAGACATGGTGGATGATTATTTCTAGTATACTGGCAAAACATGGTCATAACACTGTCACAAGACTGACATCATCACTGTCCTAGCATGAATAGACAATTTATAACAAAACAATTTATAACAAAACAAGACTGACATCATCACTGTCCTAGCATGAATAGACAATTTATAACAAAACAGTCATAACGTATGAAATAATGATATAATAAAAAATAGTAATAATGTCTTTAATATCGTCATAAATAATCAGTATCTTGTAAGTGGCCAATGCAGGAATCAAACCCTTAACTCTAATGCATCATGCTACAATTAACTAATTCATTGGAACCATATTTAAACTTTCAATGTTAAAAGCGTTCAACTGTTTTGCTTTAATATATCATGACACTGTTACGGCTTGTCATTACTTTTTATGATTGGTTTGAATGAAGATATTTAAACTGCTTACTTTGTGGAACAATACCAAAGGTGACAATGATTATCACATAGCTGGAGGGGGGAAACCTGTCACAGAGTTGTTTAACAAGGAAATGCCAAGGATGTTGACACCATCCATTGACATTTGTGTTTGTGTGTTTTGTCTAAGTGTATGTGTGTGTTTCGGTATCAAACAGGCTTAGCTGGCTGGTCTGGTATGACGCATAAGGAACACTAATGATTAAACTGCCGTCACACAAACTAAGGTGACATGACTCAGGCCATGAGGACAGATCGCCGGCATAAAGGAATCCTTATACTAGGTTCAGTTTGCTCCTAGCAGAACTTAGCTAGTAGAAGCAAAAATGTGTGCCTCACATGCTCCATTAAAAAGACATTAGCTTGAAAAACAATTTTTTAAAAATTCAATATTACTGTTTGTCCATCTTGAGACCCCGTAGCAACAACATATGGTAATACTTCCTCGAAATAGTCAGAATCAATCTGATAAATCAAGATATCCGTCATTCATTTTGGCATTTTTGCAGAGCTCTTAGTCGCAGACTTTTACATCGAACTAAGATATTTGGTGCAGCATTTCTCAAGTGAAAAAATGTGCATGAAAACTAGCCGTCTGTTGTTGAATGACAACAAACACTTTGTTGAAGAATCCCTACTGTCGACCAAACACTGATAAAGGTGCGTAGACTTCAGCTACCCAACTTCGACAAGTCTCAATAAAATACGCTGTGTGCTCGAACAGCTGAAAAAATCCGGCCGAACACCAAAACAAACAAAAACTTTTTTTTTGTCATAATATATGCGAAAACTGTTTTGACTGGGAAGCATACAGTAAGCTTTAGCGTGTCCCCACCCTGCTTCAGAACCAGCTATCTCCTGTGTCATCTATGGGACACTTTGTGTTATGGGTTTGTTTAGGCAGAACTGACAAATCAAATGCTATTTGTCACATGATTCTTAAACAACAGGTGTAGACTAATGTGCGGTCCAAACACTTAAAAGACACACCCTATCCCCTCAGTCCTCCATTAAGTGGACACTTCTGATGACGTATCATGACGTCTGATAATTATACACCTGCAGGGCAAGGGGCGAGGGAGGAATGGATGATTTTTAAATGGACCACCCTTGGCCGGAAATTAGTCACTCGTTCATGGGTGCTTTAAATGCGCTACAGTCAATTAGGAGTGCATGTCTACTTATATTAACTATATCATTATTAATATATGCCTACTGTATAAGAGCTAGCAAATTAATTAGCCAACTAATGATAGCCTGCCTAGCTGGAACTTCTGAAGAAGGAAAATGTTTTGTTTATACAATTTTCAAAAGTTAACCAAACAAAAACATATTTACTTTTTACGTAGTAGCTTACTTACACTTGTATGTTGACTTCTAGGTTGATGTTGTTTAAATGTTTTTGCAGACTTTTCTTAGCGGATGTACAATCGTAGTGAATTGAATTATGGAGAGTTTCAGGGCCCGGAGTGAACATAATTGTACACTCGCAAAGCTGACTAAAAATGAGGGCTGAGGGGCTCACTTCACCACCACATCCATCTCTCATTTTCCTCTGTCTCTCTGTACCTCACACCACAGAACTTAACACATGCTTAATGCGTGGGCAGTTGACTATAATCACAGTGGTGGAGCACTGTCATGACTTCCGCCAAAGTCGGGTTCTCTCCTTGTTCGGGCGGCGCTCAATCCACTTTTCATTTTCCATTTGCTTTGTCTAGTTTTTCCTCACACCTGTTTTCAATTCCCTCAATCATTTGTTGGTTATTTAACCCTCTGTTCCCCCCATGTCTTTGTGTGGAATTGTTTTATTGTTAGTGCTTGTCCACGTGTTGTTTGGTGCGCAACGGGTTTTTGTACCCAATTATTCTTGTTATTTTTATTTATTTATTTATCCGATATTTTACCAGGTAAGTTGACTGAGAACACATTCTCATTGGCAGCAACAACCTGGGGAATAGTTACAGGGGAGAGGAGGGGGATGAATGAGCCAATTGTAAACTGGGGATTATTAGGTGACCGTGATGGTTTGAGGGCCAGATTGGGAATTTAGCCAGGACACCGGGGTTAACACCCCTACTCTTACAATAAGTGCCATGGGATCTTTAATGACCTCAGAGAGTCAGGACACCCGTTTAATGTCCCATCCGAAAGACGGCACCCTACACAGGGCAGTGTTCCCAATCACTGCCCTGGGGCATTGGGATATTTTTTTTAGACCAGAGGAAAGAGTGCCTCCTACTGGCCCTTTATGCCGTGGGTTTTGCTATTAAACTGCTCCGGCTATTACCAAGTTCTGCTGTCCTGCATCTAACTTCCCTGCCACCGATTACGCACCCCTTACAAGCACGTTATGGGAGGAGGCACTCATTATTGGCACATTAGTTAATGAAGTCGTAAGATTACATACACCTTAGCCAAATACATTTAAACTCAGTTTTTCACAATTCCTGACATTTAATCCTAGTAAAAATTCCCTGTTTTAGGGCAGATAGGATCATCACATATACATATATATATATATATATAGACTGCTCAAAAAAATAAAGGGAACACTAAAATAACACATCCTAGATCTGAATAAATGAAATATTCTTATGAAATACTTTTTTCTTTACATAGTTCAATGTGCTGACAACAAAATCACACAAAAATGATCAATGGAAATCAAATTTATCAACACATGGAGGTCTGGATTTGGAGTCACACTCAAAATTAAAGTGGAAAACCACACTACAGGCTGATCCAACTTTGATGTAATGTCCTTAAAACAAGTCAAAATGAGGCTCAGTAGTGTGTGTGGCCTCCACGTGCCTGTATGACCGCCCTACAACGCCTGGGCATGCTCCTGATGAGGTGGCGGATGGTCTCCTGAGGGATCTCCTCCCAGACCTGGACTAAATTATCCGCCAACTCCTGGACAGTCTGTGGATGGAGCGAGACATGATGTCCCAGATGTGCTCAATTGGATTCAGGTCTGGGGAACGGGCGGGCCAGTCCATAGCATCAATGCCTTCCTCTTGCAGGAACTGCTGACACACTACAGCCACATGAGGTTGTCTTGCATTGTCTTGCATTAGGAGGAACCCAGGGCCAACCGCACCAGCATATGGTCTCACAAGGGGTCTGAGGATCTCATCTCGGTACCTAATGGCAGTCAGGCTACCTCTGGAGGGCTGTGTTTGAGGGCTGTGCGGCCCCCCAAAGAAATGCCACCCCACACCATGACTGACCCACCGCCAAACCGGTCATGCTGGAGGATGTTGCAGGCAGCAGAACGTTCTCCACGGTGTCTCCAGACTCTGTCACGTCTGTCACATGTGCTCAGTGTGAACCTGCTTTCATCTGTTTCATCTGCTTTCATCAGGGTTGTTGCCCTCCTACGGCCTCCTCCACGTCTCCTGATGTACTGGGCTGTCTCCTGGTAGCGCCTCCATGCTCTGGACACTGCTGACAGACACAGCAAACCTTCTTGCCACAGCTCGCATTGATGTTCCATCCTGGATGAGCTGCACTACCTGAGCCACTTGTGTAGGTTGTAGACTCCGTCTCATGCTACCACTAGAGAGAAAGCACCGCCACCATTCAAAAGTGACCAAAACATCAGCCAGGAAGCATAGGAACTGAGAAGTGGTCTGTGGTCACCCCCTGCAGAACCACTCCTTTATTGGGGGTGCCTTGCTAATTGCCTATAATTTCCACCTGTTGTCTATTCCATTTGCACAACAGCATGTGAAATGTATTGTCAATCAGTGTTGTTTCCTAAGTGGACAGTTTGATTTCACAGAAGTGTGATTGACTTGGAGTTACATTGTGTTGTTTAAGTGTTCCCTTTATTTTTTTGAGCAGTGTATTTTTTACCCCTTTTTTCTCCCCAATTGGTAGTTACAGTCTTGTCTCATCGCTGCAACTCCCGTACGGACTCGGGAGAGGCGAAGGTTGAGAGCCATGCATCCTCCGAAACACAAACCAACCAAGCCGCACTGCTTCTTGACACAATGCCCATCCAACCCAGAAGCCTGCCGCACCAGCCAGCCGCACACCTCCAATTGACTCAAATTATGTCAATTAGCCTATCAGAAGCTTCTAAAGCCATGACATAATTTTCTGGAATTTTCCAAGCTGTTTAAAGGTACAGTCAACTTAGTGTATGTAAACTTCTGACCCTCTGGAATTGTGATACAGTGAATAATAAGTGAAATAATCTGTCTGTAAACAATTGTTGAAAAAATTACTTGTGCCATGCACAAGTAGATGTCCTAACTGACTTGCCAAAACTATAGTTTGTTGACAAGAAATTTGTGGAGTGGTTGAAAAACTAGTTTTAATTACTCCAACCTAAGTGTATGTAAACTTCCGACTTCAACTGTAAATCACTTGTGATGTGAAATTCTGTGTTTAGTCGTACAGAAATACCATTGGGAGTGTTTAGCCTCGGTTGTTCGACGCAACAGTGCAGGAAGGAGCTCATATGTTTCCTAAACAAACATGGCTAAATGGGGTCAGTGTCATGTGTTCAGGGCGCACACCCTCTTTATTGGTTTAGTGGTGTAGGTGAGTGGAGGTGTGGGGTTTGCATGCTGACTGATGCTAATATCATGGGTTTCTCTCAGCAGTCAATGGGGTTTAGCAGGAAATCCAATTCTATTCATCCCCTGGGCAATACGGTTGTGTTAAGGTTGCGTAAGGGTTGAATATGTCAGACCTAGTAATGTTGAATTTAGGGTTGCATAAGGTATCGCAATATTGTTCTCGAGACTTCACATGGGTGTTGTGCTTTTGTTAACATAACTGTGGTGAGTGTGTCTCTCTCTGCAGAAGAACATCTGCTAAATGATTAAATTATAATGTTACATCAGCATCTTTTTATAGACATGACGCACAGGCTTTAGTCAACCCTTGTTTTTTCTCTCCTCCTCTGAAGAGGTGATGCGTGGACGCAGGGGAGTGGGTGGATGAGAGGAGAGAGGGATGAAAAGAGGGGAGGCGTCTGTAGACGTGCGCTCTCTCCTTCCCTCTCCTGTTCTAGGAGGATGATTCATCATCGCCTACTCTCTCTCTCCCCATCTCTGTCTCTCTCTGTTTCTCTCCCCCTCCCTGTTTCTCTCCCCCTCCCTGTCTCTCTCTGTTTCTCTCCCTATCCCTGTTTCTCCTTCTCCTCCGTGTCTCTCTCTCCCCATCTCTGTCTCTCTCTCTGTTTCTCTCCCCCTCCCTGTTTCTCTCCCCCTCCCTGTCTCTCTCCCCCTCCCTCCCCTCCCCCTGTCTCTCTGTCTATCTCATAACACTCTCTGTTACTCTCTTCTCTCTCCATTTCTCTCTCTCTCTGTGTTTCTCTCTCAGGGCACTGTCTGCTCCTCTCCTTTGCTGTGCTATAAATATCCTGCAGCCCACACTGGATCTGGTGCGGGGATGCAGCCGTCCTCACCACTGAGCCGCTGTTACCCCGTGTGTGTGTGTGTGTGTGTGTGTGTGTGTGTGTGTGTGTGTGTGTGTGTGTGTGTGTGTGTGTGTGTGTGTGTGTGTGTGTGTGTGTGTGTGTGTGTGTGTGTGTGTGTGTGTGTGTGTGTGTGTGTGTGTGTGATCAGCGGTATTATAACATAGAGATTGACAGACATTCACAGACACAAGGCCAATTGAAATTCCCAGAGTTTAGCCATTGTGTTTACATAAACAGTGGCTTGAGGCAGGAGGAAGGGGATGTTTGTGTCTGTGAGTGTGGGTACCTCAGGTGTGGAACTATGACCCTTCTGGCTCCCAGTCCCGTCTCCCTCAGGGGAGTATGTCTGAGCGGGGGGAGGGGTGTGTCTGACTGATGGTTCTGTGGGGAGATGGATGTGTAAGGAGTGTATTTTGACAGGCATGGAGTTAGTTAGTCTTTCGAGGGGGAGTGCCATCATCTGTGTTCCACACTGTGACAAACATGGAGACACAGGCAACGGCGCCATGCTCACAACACACACATACGTGTGCCCCACAAGTTGTGTAAACAAACACAAACTCAGACCCACAGACACGGAAACACAGAAAAAAAACACACACTAATGACTAAAACACACACTAATGACACACACTGACAAACATACTCATGCATATCTGACACCCACCCCCCTCCCACATACACACTCATAGGGGATGTGTAATGACAGGCTGTGTTGGTACCTGGCAGTCAGACATGCTAATGTGATCTATGTCACAGATCATTCCCTCCATTAGTATGTAGAGGAACATCTGTGCAGGGGAATATTCGCTCACACACTGGGATTACATGCTGTTTATGGCGTTATGAAAATGCAGACCAAACCATGCCGCTATGCAGTGGACACAAACAAACACACTTTGTGCATAGACACACTGTGTGACTTCAGGTTCGTTCACTTCAAACCCATAGCACTTACTGGGACATTTGTGGCTTTGAACGTCATTAGCCAAGTGATGAAAATGTGTTTAGGAAGGATTCTATCACGGAGAGGCTAATATTAGCTGTCATGGAAATGCAAGACCCTATTATGCTGTGTTTGTGTATGTTAACATTCCCTGCTAATGTGGCTGCGTTTGAACAATAGAGACAGCCTGCTGGCAGGAGGTTGGCCCCTGTGCCCTGGGGGGCTGGTGTGTGTGTGTGGTTGTGTGTACTTTAGCATGTGTTTGTGTGTAACAGAGTAGTGTGTGGGGGTTGGGGTCCATTCAAGGTCTTGAAAGGACAAGGAGGAGGAGTGTCCATACATTTGGGGAGGTGATGTGTGACAGTGTGTGTGCGTGTCCGTGTGTCTGTGCATGCATTCATGTTTGTGTACGTGCATGCTTGTGTGTGTGTGTGTGTGTACACTTGCATGTCTGTGCTTGCATGAGTGTTTGTCACACACAGGGCGTCAGGGGGTTGCCAAAGCTATTCCCTAAGGAATGTGTTGATGTCACCCATCCTCCACTCCTTCTACCTTCACACCCGACCCCCACTAGAGTTCCCAGGGTAGGAGTCCTCATCTGGGGGAGGGTCCTTTCAGATGGCCCCCTTTGTTTCCCAGTTTGTCACACCACCGGTCACCACTTGACTCCTTGATGAGTTTGATACTAGGAATAGTTAGGTTTGTGTGTTAAGACAAGATTCACTTGACAAACACTGATAGTCCATAATCTTCCATTTATCACTGAGTGGAGGTTTTAGGGTGACGTGTGACATTGTCTAGCAATTTGTTGTTTAAAGGGGCATTTTTACAATCTGTGTAATGAGTCGGATAAACAGTTGTAGAAAATGTATTGGCCGCAAGTGTTTCTCTTTGCACTTGACATAACACATCAAATCCCTCCCACAATCGCAAAATACATGTTCAAAAACTGAACTGAGCTTGACAATAATACTGTATCATTGTTTACTAGTGATCGTTTCTTCAGCTTCATATTGGGGAGGTGTGTATCGGTTGTATCTTAGGAGTAAACAGTGCCGGATTTGACTTCATATCATTGACACAACATTCCCCTGTGAACCTCGGGGCTCTGCTGACAACATTTAAACAAAATTGAGGTGATTAGGATGATAACACGCTTCTTGAAGAACACACAGAGACACTGATGGATGCAGCGTTTAGGACATCCGTGGCGACACTTCCCCCACACTCACAGACATGTACAGTAAATAGACACAACCCCCCACCATCACACACACACACACACACACACACACACACACCTTTTATTTGCAGTGAACCTTGTGTGATCATCTACCATCTACCCTTCTACCCCTGGTTGTCGTGCCGCATTCAACTGAAGGAGCGAGATGCTGCTTATAAACATGGCAAGGTGACCGGGGACAGTAGTATGGTCTTACAGTACAAATACGGCCTACACAGATCGATCAAGATGGCAAAATACATTACAGGAACTAAGTGGAGGCGCAATTTAGCGGGTCGGACATGAGGCGTATGTTGCAGGGGATCCTAACGATCACGGATTACAAAAATAAAGCCAGCCATATCACGGACACCATCGCCGCCCTACTGGAGGAGCTAAACACCTTTTTCTCCCGCATCGAGCACATCGACGACTCTGAGCGGCCGAGGAGAGGCCCTGAGGACCACGAGGGCTTACGGTCTCCACGGAGGACGTGTGTAAGTCATTCAAATGTGTTAACACTCGCAAGGCTGGCCGCCCAAACGGTATCCCTAGCCGCGACCTCAGAGCATGTGCAGACCAGCTGGCTGTTGTGTTTTTGGGCATTTTCAATCACTGTCTAGCTCAGGTTGCTATCCCCAACTGCTTCAAGAAGTCCACTATCACCCCGTGCCCAATAAAGGGAAATAAACTGAACTGAATGACTACCGACCTGTAGCGCTCACTTCCGTCATCATGAAGTGCTCCGAGAGAATAGTCAACTCCTCCCTCCCTCCCCTCTCCAATTCACATACCGCCCTGAAAGATCCACGGACGACACAATCGCACTACACACTTCCCCCACCCACCTGGACAAAAGGAATGCATATGTGAGAATGCTGTTCATCGACTACAGCTCGGCCTTCAACACCATAGTGCCCTCCAAGCTCATCACTAAGCTCAGACCCTGGGTCTGTACACCTCCCTATGCAACTGGGCACTGGACTTCCTGACGGGCCGCCCCCCAGGTGGTGAAGGTAGACAACATTACATCCTCAACACTGATTCTCAACACGGCGTACTCAGTCCCCTCCTGTACTCTCTGTATACCCACGACTACGCTATCAATTTCGCTGATGACACAACATTAGTAGGCCTGATTACAAACGACGATGAGACGGCCTACAGGAAGGAGGTAGGCACTCTGAGGGTGTGGTGCCAGGTATACAACCTCTCCCTCAACGTCAGAAAAACAAAGGAGCCGATGGTGAACTTCAGGAGTAACCAAGGTTGGGCACGCCCCCATCCTCATCAACGGGGCCGCCGTGGAGATGGTCCAAAAACGTAAAGTTCCTCTCTGAGGAGCTGAAATGGTCAAACCACACAGACACCATGGTGAAGAAGGCACAGCAGCAACTCTGAAGAAATCTGGTCTGTCCCCGAGGGGTAGGGGGTCTTCACGGGTTTCAACAGACCCCAACTTCTGAGATCCGACACAGGACCCAAGCAGGTCTTAAATTCAGACCTTTGTCTCGGCTTTGGGTATGTGCAATTAAAATCGATTTATCGACTGGACACGATTGGACCTGTCCTCTGTTAATTGAGTGTTTGTGTGATGAGAACTGTGTAAAGCTTGTTATCTGTGTTAGCCAATTGCAACTCAATAAAAGTATAGATGATGTCCAGCTGAAACTAGTTCCATCTGCTCAACTCACGTGCGCCTGATGCGTAGAAGAGAGAGAGAGAGAGAGAGAGAGAGAGAGAGAGAGAGAGAGAGAGAGAGAGAGAGAGAGAGAGAGAGAGAGCGAGAGAGAGAGAGAGAGAGAGAGAGAGAGAGAGAGAGAGAGAGAGAGTAAAAGGGGCCTTGACCAAGGCTACTGTTTATTGCGAAGATGGAGTCCTTTTTCATTGAAGTGAAATGAAAGTTAGAGAAGAAAGAGTGTTGTGAAAAGATGCCGACAAGGGGAATGTATTCGGGGACAGGTTTTTACATTGTTGTGGACAAAGTTGGTGCGGCCAAACTCGCTATTCAGGTTTGATGCAATTTTATACCTTTCATTTATTTATTTTTATATTTATCATCAATTGTTTAGTCTATTATTATCATTGTTGTAAATCGCCATCATTATTATTAGTAGTATTATTGTAGACCTATTTAATAATCGAAACCAGTTCTTTAAATAGTTGTTTTCCTTCTTTTTGTTGGCTAAAAGAAGTTGTAACAGTCTTTAATTTTGTGTATTTAGTTTAAGGTTAAAAGTAAGCCTGTTGTAAAATAAATAGCATTAGCCTATTGCTGTCATTTGTTGGGTAGGCAGGCCTATGGTAAGCAATTGGCTTTGTTAGCAGAGGTGTGGACTCGAGTCACGTGACTTGGACCCGAGTCAGACTCAAGTCACAAATATGATGACTTGCAACTCGACTTTGACTTTAATACCAATGACTCGTGACTTGACTTGGACTTGAGCCTTATGACTCGATCTGACTTGATACCCTCCCCAAGCCCAAATATTAATTTGGCTCACAGGCAAACAGGCAAGGGAATAAAACAAATATTGCTAGAACCTATATCTTGAATTCTAAATATCAGACATTTGAAAGCTCTAGTTTTCACCATCATAATTCCTCTGATGGCAGTAACTTTACAAGCACTAATTATTGTCAATTTAGACTGAGAATAGTATCTAGTTATGGTAATGGAAGAAATAAGTATAGTTAGAATTGTAACAGTTTAGCAGATTATAAAAAAAGAAGATCAGTCTTTACATGGTCAAAGAAAAGGAATATAACATACACTGTTTCCAGGGAAACTCACTCTACATCCTTAGATGAAGTTGCGTGGAAAAAGGAATGGGGTGGTGAAATAAGTTTCTGTCATCGACAAAGGAACTTAAAAGGTGTGATGATATTAATTAACAAAAATGTCGATCTGAATGTGAAAATAGTCAGGAGTGATTCGCAAGGAAGTTTGATCCTTTTGAATATGAAAAGTGGACAAAAATGAGATTTGGCTCATTTATCTATATGGCCCAAATCAGGATGATCCATACTTCTTCGAAAACATTTTTCCAATTTATTGAACTTATAGGCTACAAATGATCAAATCATTATGGTAGGAGACTATAACACAGTGTTAAGTACCTCAATGGACCGTAAAGGTAATCACTCTACAAACTATCATCACTGTGCCCTTAAGGAAATCACAAATAATATGGACACATTAGAAATAGTGGATATTTGGAGACTAAAAACATGGAGGAGACTTAATCAAGCTAGTTGTCTTGACTACTTTCTTGTCTCTTTCTGTCTTGCAACAAAGGTTAAAAAAGTTTTAATAGGAGACAGAATGCGATCGGATCATCATCTAATTGACATTCACATAACTCTTATAGATTTTCCACGTGGACGGGGATATTGGACATTTGATCAAAGTTTACTGGAGGGCAACTTACTTTTAACTAAGACAAAATCTTTTAGAACTGAATTTTTCCAGCATAATATAGGTTCAGCAAATCCCCTTATTGTTTGGTATACCTTTAAATGTACCTTCAGAGGTCGTTCAATTCAATATATATATCAATAATAAAAAAGCAGTTTCTGGGTCAAGAGAAAAGACGAAGAAGGGAAATCCATGAACTAATAGTACAGGTAGATAGCAATAAAAACGATACTACAGAGATACAAAATAAGTTAGAGGAAAAACAAAAAGAACTTGAGGAACGTATTGAAGAACGATCTAATGTAATCTATTATAAAAAATAAAGCAAACTGGATGGAATATGGAGAAAAAAGCACAAAATTCTTCCTGAAACTTCAATACAGGAACGCTAACAAAGATAATTTGCAGAAACTGATTACTGAAGATGGAGTCAGCTATGATTCGCCAAATGATATTTTAAAAGAGGAAGCTGATTATTTTAGGCAGATGTCTCACTGAATTAAGATTACGGTAAGGAATTAATTCAAAATAATATAAAAAATTTAAAATTAACAAATGTACAGAAAGATCAGAGCGAAGGCCAAATTACAGTGGAAGAACTTTTTTTTTGAGGTTATTAAATCCTATCAGTCGGGAAAACCCCCAGAGCTTGACAGCATATCGGTAGAGGTATATCAAGCCTTTTTGATATACTAAAAGCTCCATTGTTAGATTGTTTTAACTACTCCTATAGAAATAAACAAAGAATGAAAAGAAACATCCCTTTTTCAGGACCCTGTCTTTCAAAGGTAATTCGTAAAAATCCAAATAACTTCACAGATCTTCATCCTAAAGGTTTAAAACACTGTTTCCCCTGCTTGTTCAATGAACCATAAACAATTAATGAACATGCACCTATGGAACGGTCGTTAAGACACTAACAGCTTACAGACGGTAGGCAATTACGGTCACAGTTATGAAAACTTAGGACACTAAAGAGGCCCTCCTACTGACTCTGAAAAACACCAAAAGAAAGATGCCCAGGATCTCTGCTCATCTGCGTGAACGTGCCTTAGGCATGCTGCAAGGGGGCATGAGGACTGCAGATGTGACCAGGGCAATAAATTGCGATGTCTGTACTGTGAGGCCTAAAACAGCGCTACAGGGAGACGGGATGGACAGCTAATCATCCTCGCAGTGGCAGACCACGTGTAACAACACCTGCACAGGATCAGTACATCCGAACATCACACCTGCGGGACAGGTACAGGATGGCAACAACAAACTGCCCGAGTTACACCAGGAACGCACAATCCTTCCATCAGTGCTCAGACTGTCTGCAATAGGCTGTGAGAGCCTGGACTGAGGGCTTGTAGGCCTGTTGTAGTAAGGCAGGTCCTCACCAGACATCACCGGCAACAACGTCGCCTATGGGCACGAACCCACCGTCGCTGGACCAGACAGGACTGGCAAGAAGTGCTCTTCTCTGACGAGTCGCGGTTTTGTCTCACCAGGGGTGATGGTCGGATTCGCATTTATCATCAAAGGAATGAGCATTACACCGAGGCCTGAACTTTGTAGCGGGATCGATTTGGAGGTGGAGGGTCCGTCATGGTCTGGGGCGGGGTGTCACAACATCATCGGACTGAGCTTGTTGTCATTGCAGGCAATCTCAACGCTGTGGGTTACAGGGAAGACATCCTCCTCCCTCATGTGGTACCCTTCCTGCAGGCTCATCCTAACATGTCCCTCCAGCATGACAATGCCACCAGCCATACTGCTCGTTCTGTGCGTGATTTCCTGCAAGACAGGAATGTCAGCATTCTGCCATGGCTCCCATTGAGCACCGTCTGGGACCTGTTGGATACTGACTTTTACTTTAGAGTTTGACCCCCCCCCCTTTGTCAAGGACACATTATTAAATGTCACATGTCTGTGGAACTTGTTCAGTTTATGTCTCAGTTGTTTATTCTTGTTATGTTCATAAAAATATTTACACATGTAAAGTTTGAAAATAAATGCAGTTGACAGTGAGAGGACGTTTCTTTTTTTAGTAGTCTGTCAGGTACTCAGCAGGAAGGTCTGATTTCTCTATCATTAAAACAAGACCCAGATGGCAAAAATACTAGCAAAATGCATAGCACTCAGAATTAAAAGTGTTTTACCAGGTATTGTTCATCCTGATCAGACAGGTTTTTTACATGGACGATACATTGGAGATAATATATGACAACTACTAGAAATAATAGAACAACTACTAGAAATAATAGAACATCATGAAACGTCTAAGAATCCAGGCCTGGTATTTATAGTGGATTTTGAAAAGGCATTTGATAAAGTAAGACTTTATTTTATCTATAAATGCCTGGATTTTTTCAATTTCAGTAATTCTCTTATAAAATGGGTAAAAATAATGTATATCAACCCCAGGTGTAAAATAGTAAATAACAGCTACTTCTCAGAGAGTTTTGAATTGTCAAGAGGAGATAAACAAAGGTGTCCGCTGTCACCATATCTATTCGTTATGGCCATCGAAATGCTAGCTATTAGAATCAGATCCAATAACAACATTAGAGGATTAGAAATCCAAGGCTTAAAAACAAAGGTGTCCATGTATGCTGAACTGCTCAAGTTTTATATTAATTCCGCAAGCTAGATCACTGCAATGTCTCATTGAAGATCTAGATAACTTTTCTTTACTCACTGGACTAAAACCTAATTACGATAAGTGTACAATATTAGTATTGGATCTTTAAAAAATACAACTTTTACATTACCCTGCAGTTTACCTATAAAATGGGCTGATGATGAAGTAGACATACTTAGTATTCATATCACAAAATATATAAATTATTTCTCCACAATGAATTTCAATAGAAAACTTGTAAAAAATAGACACGATCCTGCAACAATCGAGAGGTACCTGTCTATTTATGGTAAAATTGCCCTGATTAACTCCTTAGTCATATCTCAGGTTACTCACTTATTTATGGAGCTGCCTACTGCTGATGATTCATTTTTCAAATCATATGAGCAAAAAATATTTTATCTGGGATGCTAAACCAGACAAAATAAAATGTGCCTATTTATATAATGAATATGAATTGGGTGGGTTGAGATTATTAAATATAAAAGCACTAAACCTCTCTCTAAAAGCTTCACTTATTCAACAGTTTTATTTGAACCCTAAATGGTTCTCAAGTAGATTACTAAGACAAGCTCATCCATTATTTAAAAATGGCTTTTTGCCTTTGCGCAGATTGCCATGTCTCATTTTCGATTAATTGAAAATTATACTTTTTTCAAAGTATCTCACTTTTTCTTACAAGCATTGCAGAGCTGGCTACAAATTCAATTTCATCCCCCTGAAAAGATAGAACAAATATTACAACAAATATTATGGCTAAACTCAAATGTGCTGGTTGATAAAAATCTGTATTTATGGGAAAGAGGTTTTAAACGGTATATTTTGTTCTTAAATTATATTGTAGAGATTTTTGATGTACCGAATCCATGTTACAGGGTGTATGAGTTGATATATAAAACAACGCAAGATTCAAGACTTCGTGCTTTTCAGCTAAATTATTATATAGAATTCTTGCCACCCACAAAATGTTTAATATTTGGGGCATGAAATCGCCGAAGCTCTGCAGATTTTGTTGTGAGGATACAGAATCAATAGGCCATTTATTTTGGTATTGTCCTCAGGTAGCCTGTTTCTGGTCTCAGGTTCAGGAATGGCTGAAAATGCATAGCATTGACCTAAAATCGATCCTAGACGTAGCACTGTTAGGAGATCTGGAGAGACCGGGTCTGTCAGTTTCTAATATACTAATACTCTTAGTAAAATTATTTAAATTCTTTATCTTCAACTCGCAATCTGGGGATTCTATTCGATTAGATAGATTGAAATTGTATGTTAAACATCAGAGCATAGCTGAAAGATATGCTGAGGGTTGGGATGTGGAATTGGAGACAAGTGGGAGTGGAGTTGCTATGTGGGAGATAGAATGTACTGAGGGTTGGGATGTGGAATTGGAGACAAGTGGGAGTGGAGTTGCTATGCGGGAGATAGAATGTACTAAAAAAGTGTACTGTTAGCTAGCTAACATTAGCTGGCTGGGTCGCTAGCTAACGGTATGTGTATGATATTATTCTTTGTATCTCAGACACATTTGCTTGACTAGTTATAGCCATAGAACCTGGTTGATTAGCTACTTGCAGATTCATGCAGGGTAGTAAAGTCATGAGTTGTGATTATGGTCCATTGTTTAGCTGGCTAGCTAGCTACATGTTTTAACAAAAGACTCCACTCTAATTTTGACAAAGTATTTTAATTTCAAGTTAGTGTACTGTTAGCTGCCTGTCTCGCTAACTAACATTACATCATGCTTTGGGATTCATTGTTTACCTAGCTACAGTGGGGCAAAACAAGTATTTAGTCAGCCACCAATTGTGCAAGTTCTCCCACTTAAAAAGATGAGAGGCCTGTAATTTTCATCATAGATACACTTCAACTATGACAGACAAAATTAGAAAAAAAATCCAGAAAATCACATTGTATGATTTTTTATGAATTTATTTGCAAATTATGGTGGAAAATATGTATTTGGTCACCTACAAACAAGCAAGATTTCTGGCTCTCACAGACCTGTAACTTCTTCTTTAAGAGGCTCCTCTGTCCTCCACTCGTTACCTGTATTAATGGCACCTGTTTGAACTTGTTATCAGTATAAAAGACACCTGTCCACAACCTCAAACAGTCACACTCCAAACTCCACTATGGCCAAGACCAAAGAGCTGTCAAAGGACACCAGAAACAAAATTGTAGACCTGCACCAGGCTGGGAAGACTGAATCTGCAATAGGTAAGCAGCTTGGTTTGAAGAAATCAACTGTGGGAGCAATTATTAGGAAACGGAAGACATACAAGACCACTGATAATCTCCCTCGATCTGGGGCTCCACGCAAGATCTCACCCCGTGGGGTCAAAATGATCACAAGAACGGTGAGCAAAAATCCCAGAACCACATGGGGGGGACCTAGTGAATGACCTGCAAAGAGCTGGGACCAAAGTAACAAAGCCTACCATCAGTAACACACTATGCCGCCAGGGACTCAAATCCTGCAGTGCCAGACGTGTCCCCCTGCTTAAGCCAGTACATGTCCAGGCCCGTCTGAAGTTTGCTAGAGAGCATTTGGATGATCCATAAGAAGATTGGGAGAATGTCATAAGGTCAGATGAAACCAAAATATAACTTTTTGGTAAAAACTCAACTCGTCGTGTTTGGAGGACAAAGAATGCTGAGTTGCATCCAAAGAACACCATACCTACTGTGAAGCATGGGGGTGGAAACATCATGCTTTGGGGCTGTTTTTATGCAAAGGGACCAGGACGACTGATCCGTGTAAAGGAAAGAATGAATGGGGCCATGTATCGTGAGATTTTGAGTGAAAACTTCCTTCCATCAGCAAGGGCATTGAAGATGAAACGTGGCTTGGTCTTTCAGCATGACAATGATCCCAAACACACCACCCGGGCAACGAAGGAGTGGCTTCGTAAGAAGAATTTCAAGGTCCTTTCAAGGTCCAGATCTCAACCCCATAGAAAATCTTTGGAGGGAGTTGAAAGTCCGTGTTGCCCAGCAACAGCCCCAAAACATCACTGCTCTAGAGGATATCTGCATGGAGGAATGGGCCAAAATACCAGCAACAGTGTGTGAAAACCTTGTGAAGACTTACAGAAAATGTTTGACCTCTGTCACTGCTAACAAAGGGTATATAACAAAGTATTGATATAAACTTTTGTTATTCACCAAATACTTATTTTCCACCATAATTCGCAAATAAATTCATTAAAAATCCTACAATGTTTTTTTCTGGATTTTTTTCCCTCATCTTGTCTGTCATAGTTGAAGTGTACCTATGATGAAAATTACAGGCCTCTCTCATCTTTTTAAGTCGGAGAACTTGCACAATTGGTGTCTGACTAAATACTTTTTTGCCCCACTGTAGCTATCTGGCATAATTTCTTAACAAAAGACTTTCGTTTTAGTGTGCCAGAGCGCAGAATAACTGATGCATTTTTGAACGCTCAACACCCATTGAATATGTCTGGTGTCAGTAAACGTCGGCAACAAAGCGTAATTCAATTGTTGCCAGCAGCAAAGTTACAGTCACCAACACTCTGGATAACATGCAAAAAGCCTAACCAGCTCTGCTAGGGTGAGTAAAATGGTCAGAGTGGTGTGTTCTCTCATTATTTGCCTGGAAGTAGCTAGCCAGTTCGCTTGGGTGCTTGACTGTAGTTATGAGGTCAGAGCTTTCGGAACAACCCTACTTATTGGCCAGAGCGTCCAGTGTGCGTTCTGAACGCGAAACTACAGATAGAACGATAGGGCGAGTACATTTCAGTCTGCTGTTCTCTTTCTTAGATGTCTGGAAGTAGCTGGCAGGTTAGTACAGAACAGTTGGATCAACATTTAAAGAAATGGGTGGGTGAGGTGGTGGTGGTCACATATGCTCAACGTATTGGATGGAAAATTTACAGATAAAGGGGACATCCTTTCCAAGTTATAGTTTTTCATCCATATAGTTTTTAATGACATCACAAAATGAAAAACAATTACATTAGTTTTCTACATTTCCCCACTGATCGTTCTCCACATTCTTTATGTTAGAATTATTGTTCCATTATCCACTTTTTGGACTTTAGAGTTTTGGATGGGCAAAGGTCTCTGAAGACAAAGGGACATTCCTTTAGCCAATACTGGAGGGTAGAGAGAGTCCTCTCCCGCTTAGTTTACGACCGGGTGTGGCGGTGTCAAAACCCTCACACCAGTTCCCTCCTCCCCTCTGCGGGTGAGAGAAGGTCCATTTTTGTCAGCTATTGCCATGCTGATCTGACCCATTGTCATCCTCACAGGACAGTCAAGACACTGGATTATGTTGGAAAGCCTTCCATTAAAGAACACCCTCTGTGATCTGTTAGACAGGTAACTCATTATTCACAATATTTATTTTTATTTATTTATTTCACCTTTATTTAACCAGGTAGGCAAGTTGAGAACAAGTTCTCATTTACAATTGCGACCTGGCCAAGATAAAGCAAAGCAGTTCGACAGATACAACGACACAGAGTTACACATGGAGTAAAACAAACATAGTCAATAATACAGTATAAACAAGTCTATATATGATGTGAGCAAATGAGGTGAGAAGGGAGGTAAAGGCAAAAAGGCCATGGTGGCAAAGTAAATACAATATAGCATGTAAAACACTGGAATGGTAGTTTTGCAATGGAAGAATGTGCAAAGTAGAAATAAAAATAATGGGGTGCAAAGGAGCAAAATTAATTAATTCATTAAATACAGTAGGGAAAGAGGTAGTTGTTTGGGCTAAATTATAGGTGGGCTATGTACAGGTGCAGTAATATGTGAGCTGCTCTGACAGTTGGTGCTTAAAGCTAGTGAGGGAGATAAGTGTTTCCAGTTTCAGAGATTTTTGTAGTTCGTTCCAGTCATTGGCAGCAGAGAACTGGAAGGAGAGGCGGCCAAAGAAAGAATCGGTTTTGGGGGTGACTAGAGAGATATACCTGCTGGAGCGTGTGCTACAGGTGGGAGATGCTATGGTGACCAGCGAGCTAAGATAAGGGGGGACTTTACCTAGCAGGGTCTTGTAAATGACATGGAGCCAGTGGGTTTGGCGACGAGTATGAAGCGAGGGCCAGCCAACGAGAGCGTACAGGTCGCAATGGTGGGTAGTATATGGGGCTTTGGTGACAAAACGGATTGCACTGTGATGGACTGCATCCAATTTGTTGAGTAGGGTATTGGAGGCTATTTTGTAAATGACATCGCCAAAGTCGAGGATTGGTAGGATGGTCAGTTTTACAAGGGTATGTTTGGCAGCATGAGTGAAGTATGCTTTGTTGCGAAATAGGAAGCCAATTCTAGATTTAACTTTGGATTGGAGATGTTTGATATGGGTCTGGAAGGAGAGTTTACAGTCTAACCAGACACCTAAGTATTTGTAGTTGTCCACGTATTCTAAGTCAGAGCCGTCCAGAGTAGTGATGTTGGACAGGCGGGTAGGTGCAGGTAGCGATCGGTTGAAGAGCATGCATTTAGTTTTACTTGTATTTAAGAGCAATTGGAGGCCACGGAAGGAGAGTTGTATGGCATTGAAGCTTGCCTGGAGGGTTGTTAACACAGTGTCCAAAGAAGGGCCAGAAGTATACAGAATGGTGTCGTCTGCGTAGAGGTGGATCAGAGACTCACCAGCAGCAAGAGCGACCTCATTGATGTATACAGAGAAGAGAGTCGGTCCAAGAATTGAACCCTGTGGCACCCCCATAGAGACTGCCAGAGGTCCGGACAGCAGACCCTCCGATTTGACACACTGAACTCTATCAGAGAAGTAGTTGGTGAACCAGGCGAGGCAATCATTTGAGAAACCAAGGCTGTCGAGTCTGCCGATGAGGATGTGGTGATTGACTGAGTCGAAAACCTTGGCCAGATCAATGAATACGGCTGCACAGTAATGTTTCTTATCGATGGCGGTTAAGATATCGTTTAGGACCTTGAGCGTGGCTGAGGTGCACCCATGACCAGCTCTGAAACCAGATTGCATAGCAGAGAAGGTATGGTGAGATTCGAAATGGTCGGTAATCTGTTTGTTGACTTGGCTTTCGAAGACCTTAGAAAGGCATGGTAGGATAGATATAGGTCTGTAGCAGTTTGAGTCAAGAGTGTCCCCCCCTTTGAAGAGGGGGATGACCGCAGCTGCTTTCCAATCTTTGAGAATCTCAGACAACACGAAAGAGAGGTTGAACAGGCTAGTAATAGGGGTGGCAACAATTTCGGCAGATCATTTTAGAAAGAAAGGGTCCAGATTTTCTAGCCCGGCTGATTTGTAGTGGTCCAGATTTTGCAGCTCTTTCAGAACATCAGCTGAACGGATTTGGGAGAAGGAGAAATGGGGAAGGCTTGGGCGAGTTGCTGTTGGGGGTGCAGTGCTGTTGACCGGGGTAGGAGTAGCCTGGTGGAAAGCATGGCCAGCCGTAGAAAAATGCTTCTTGAAATTCTCAATTATGGTGGATTTATCAGTGGTGACAGTGTTTCCTATCTTCAGTGCAGTGGGCAGCTGGGAGGAGGTGTTCTTATTCTCCATGGACTTTACAGTGTCCCAGAACTTTTTTGAGTTAGTGTTGCAGGAAGCAAATTTCTGCTTGAAAAAGCTAGCCTTGGATTTTCTAACTGCCTGTGTATAATGGTTTCTAGCTTCCCTGAACAGCTGCATATCACGGGGGCTGTTCGATGCTAATGCAGAACGCCATAGGATGTTTTTGTGTTGGTTAAGGGCAGTCAGGTCTGGGGAGAACCAAGGGCTATATCTGTTCCTGGTTCTAAATTTCTTGAATGGGGCATGTTTATTTAAGATGGTTAGGAAGGCATTTAAAAAAAATATCCAGGCATCCTCTACTGACGGGATGAGATCAATATCCTTCCAGGATACCCCGGCCAGGTCGATTAGAAAGGCCTGCTCACTGAAGTGTTTCAGGGAGCGTTTTACAGTGATGAGTGGAGGTCATTTGACCGCTGACCCATTACAGATGCAGGCAATGAGGCAGTGATCGCTGAGATCTTTGTTGAAGACAGCAGAGGTGTATTTAGAGGGCAAGTTGGTTAGGATGATATCTATGAGGGTGCCCGTGTTTAAGGCTTTGGGGAGGTACCTGGTAGGTTCATTGATAATTTGTGTGAGATTGAGGGCATCAAGTTTAGATTGTAGGATGGCTGGGGTGTTAAGCATGTTCCAGTTTAGGTTGCCTAGCAGCACGAGCTCTGAAGATAGATGGGGGGCAATCAGTTCACATATGGTGTCCAGAGCACAGCTGGGGGCAGAGGGTGGTCTATAGCAGGCGGCAACGGTGAGAGACTTGTTTTTAGAGAGGTGGATTTTTAAAAGTAGAAGTTCAAATTGTTTGGGTACAGACCTGGATAGTAGGACAGAACTCTGCAGGCTATCTTTGCAGTAGATTGCAACATCGCCCCCTTTGGCAGTTCTATGTTGTCTGAAAATGTTGTAGTTTGGAATCAAAATTTCAGAATGTTTGGTGGTCTTCCTAAGCCAGGATTCAGACACAGCTAGAACATCCGGGTTGGCAGAGTGTGCTATGGCAGTGAATAGAACAAACTTAGGGAGGAGGCTTCTAATGTTAACATGCATGAAACCAAGGCTATTACGGTTACAGAAGTCGTCAAAAGAGAGCGCCTGGGGAATAGGAGTGGAGCTAGGCACTGCAGGGCCTGGATTCACCTCTACATCGCCAGAGGAACATAGGAGGAGTAGAATAAGGGTGCAGCTAAAAGTGATAAGAATTGGTTGTCTAGAACGTCTGGAACAGAGAGTAAAAGGAGGTTTCTGGGGGCGATAAAATAGCATCAAGGTATAATGTACAGACAAAGGTATGGTAGGATGTGAATACGGTGGAGGTAAACCTAGGTATTGAGTGATGAAGAGAGAGATTTTGTCTCTAGAAACATCATTGAAACCAGGAGATGTCATTGCATGTGTGGGTGGTGGAACTAATAGGTTGGATAAGGTATAATGAGCAGGACTAGAGGCTCTACAGTGAAATAAGCCAATACACACTAACCAGAACAGCAATGGACAAGGCATATTGACATTAAGGAAAGGCATGCTCAGTCGAGTGATCAAAAGGGTCCAGTGAGTGGAGAGGTTGGTTGGGGGTCACGGCGATTTAGACAGCTAAATCGGTAGCAAGCTAGCATAGGAGCAAGCTAGCATAGGATGGAGGTCTGTTATTAGCCAACTCTTGCGTTCCGTCAGTAGATTAGTGGGTTTCCGTGTGGTAGAGGGGATTAATCCAAATCACACAACAACTACAAAAATAAAAACAATAGATATAGTTATAGAGGCCCAAGAAGAAAACATAATAATAATAATAATAAAAATAAATAAATAAATTGTCCGATTGTCTATTCAGATAGCAGCCGATAAGACAGCTAACGGTTAGCAGGCCGCAGATGGGCGTTCAGGTAACGTCGCGACGGAGGAGCCAGCCGGATAACTCCTTCGGGTAGATAACGTCGGCAGTCCAGTTGTGAAGGCCCGGTGGGGCTCCGCGTAGGCAGTAAAACGGGTCCGGATAGGTGACTGCAGCCCAGGAGTGATTGATGGAACTCAGGAGTGATTGACGGAGCTGGCTAGCTCCGGAATAATTTATGTTTGCTCCGGAATCGACGAAAGCCGATAGTCACACAGATAGCAGCTAGCTAGCTGTGAGATCCAGGTATGAATGTCCAGAGTTAGCGGTTGAAATCCAGGGACATGGAGAGAAAAATTGGTCCGGTATGTTCCGTTCCGAGCCGCGCTGTGCCGTACAAAACTGGCAATAGATTTTCGAGCTAAAGGATAGCTGATGACCACAAACCGTGGTTAGCTGAATACTAACGATTTGCCAGTAAAGAAGCTAACTAGCTTCTGAACTAGCTTCTGAACTAGCTTCTGAACTAGCTTCTGATTAGCTTCTGGGCTTGCTCCTGGCTAGCTTCTGGCTAGTTTCTGGCTAGCTTCTTGGAGTTTCTGGCTAGCTTCTTGGAGGATTACAGATTTGAGGTATATAATACTTTTTTATAAATATAAATCGGTGAGGCGGGTTGCAGGAGAGTGTTTTGAAGATGAGTTGATGGAAAATTAAAAAAAATGTATGTGAAAAAAGTTGTAAATATATATATATACGGGACACGACAAGACGAGGACAAAAGACGTCTGAACTGCTATGCCATCTTGGAATGAAATTTAGCAAGGGTGTAAATCCATAACACTTACAGTACCAGTCAAAAGTTTGGACACACCTACTCATTCAAGGGTTTTTCTTTATTTTTACTATTCTCTACACTGTAAGAATAATAGTGAAGACATAAAAACTATGAAATAACACATATGGAAATCATGTAGTAAATAAAAAAGTGTTAAACAAATTAAAATATATTTTAGATTCTTCAAAGTAGCCACCCTTTGTCTTGATGACAGCTTTGCACACTCTTGGCATTCTCTAAACCAGCTTCACCTGGAATGCTTTTCCAACAGTCTTGAAGAAGTTCCCACATATGCTGAGCACTTGTTGGCTGCTTTTCCTTTACTCTGCGGTACAACTCATCCCAAACCATCTCAATTGGGTTGAGGTCAGGTGAATGTGGAGGCCAGGTCATCTGATGCAGCACTCCATCACTCTCATTATTGGTCAAATTGCCCTTACACAGCCTGGAGGTGGGTTTAGGGTCATTGTCCTGTTGAAAAACAAATGATAGTTCTACTAAACGCAAACCAGATGGGATGGCATAGCGTTGCAGAATGCTGTGGTAGCCATGTTGATAAAGTGTGCCTTGAATTCTAAATAAATCAGTGACTGTCACCAGCAAATCACCCCCACACCATCATAACTCTTCCTTCATGCTTCAGAGTGGGAACCACACTACCGGAGATCATCTGTTCAACTACTCTGCATCTCACAAAGACACAGATGTTGGAATCAAACATTTCAAATTTGGACTCATCAGAACAAAGGACAGATTTCCACCGGTCTAATGTCCATTGCTCTTGTTTCTTGGCCCAAGCAAGTCTCTTGTTATTATTGGTGCCTTTTAGTAGTGGTTTCTTTGCAGCAATTAGAGCATGAAGGCCTGATTCACTCTGATCTACTCTGAACAGTTGATGTTGAGATGTGTCTGTTACTTGAACTCTGTGAAGCATTTATTTGGGTGCAGTTTCTGAGGCTGGAAACTCTAATTAACTTATCTTCTGCAGCAGAGGTAACTCTGGGTCTTCCTTTCCTGTGGCGGTCCTCATGAGAGCCAGTTTCATTACAGCACTTGATGGTTTTTGTGACTACACTTGAAGAAACGTTCAAAGTTCTTAATGTTCCGTATTGACTGACCTTCATGTTTTAAAGTAATGATGTGCTGTCATTTCTCTTTCCTTATTTGAGCTGTTCTTGACATAATATGGACTTGGTCTTTTACCAAATAAGGCTATCTTCTGTATACCACCCCTACCTTGTCACGACACAACTGATTGGCTCAAACACATTAATAAGGAAAGAAATTCCACAAATGAACTTTTAACAAGGCACACCTGTTAATTGAAATGCATTCCAGGTGACTACCTCATGAGGCTGGTTGAGAGAAGGCCAAGAGTGTGCAAAACTGTCATCAAGGCAAAGGGTGGCTACTTTGAAGAGTCTAAACAACAACTATATTATATATACTTTTTTTCTCTAACAGTTTTTTGGTTAATACATGATTCCATATGTGTTATTTCATAGTTTTGATGTATTCATTATTATTCTACAATGAAGAAAATAGTAAAAATACAGAAAAACCCTGCAATGAGTAGATGTGTCCAAACTTTTGACTGGTCCTGTACGTTTTTCCAGCAGCAGACTATGATCAATAATGTCAAAAGCCGTACTGAAGTCTAACAAAACAGCCCCCACAATCTTTTTATCATCAATTTCTCTCAGCCAATCATCAGTCATTTGTGTAAGTGATGTGCTTGTTGAATATCCTTCCCTATAAAAGTGCTGAAAGTCTGATGTCAATTTATTTACTGTAAAATAGCATTGTATCTGGTCAAACACAATTGAATATCCCTTTGAGCATGGTGAAGTTAAATACACTATGGATGGTATACAGTGCCTTGCGAAAGTATTCGGCCCCCTTGAACTTTGCGACCTTTTGCCACATTTCAGGCTTCAAACATAAAGATATAAAACTGTATTTTTTTGTGAAGAATCAACAACAAGTGGGACACAATCATGAAGTGGAACGACATTTATTGGATATTTCAAACTTTTTTAACAAATCAAAAACTGAAAAATTGGGCGTGCAAAATTATTCAGCCCCCTTAAGTTAATACTTTGTAGCGCCACCTTTTGCTGCGATTACAGCTGTAAGTCGCTTGGGGTATGTCTCTATCAGTTTTGCACATCGAGAGACTGAAATCTTTTCCCATTCCTCCTTGCAAAACAACTCGAGCTCAGTGAGGTTGGATGGAGAGCATTTGTGAACAGCAGTCTTCAGTTCTTTCCACAGATTCTCGATTGGATTCAGGTCTGGACTTTGACTTGGCCATTCTAACACCTGGATATGTTTATTTTTGAACCATTCCATTGTAGATTTTGCTTTATGTTTTGGATCATTGTCTTGTTGGAAGACAAATCTCCGTCCCAGTCTCCGGTCTTTTGCAGACTCCATCAGGTTTTCTTCCAGAATGGTCCTGTATTTGGCTCCATCCATCTTCCCACCAATTTTAACCATCTTCCCTGTCCCTGCTGAAGAAAAGCAGGCCCAAACCATGATGCTGCCACCACCATGTTTGACAGTGGGGATGGTGTGTTCAGCTGTGTTGCTTTTACGCCAAACATAACGTTTTGCATTGTTGCCAAAAAGTTCAATTTTGGTTTCATCTGACCAGAGCACCTTCTTCCACATGTTTGGTGTGTCTCCCAGGTGGCTTGTGGCAAACTTTAAACAACACTTTTTATGGATATCTTTAAGAAATGGCTTTCTTCTTGCCACTCTTCCATAAAGGCCAGATTTGTGCAATATACGACTGAGTGTTGTCCTATGGACAGAGTCTCCCACCTCAGCTGTAGATCTCTGCAGTTCATCCAGAGTGATCATGGGCCTCTTGGCTGCATCTCTGATCAGTCTTCTCCTTGTATGAGCTGAAAGTTTAGAGGGACGGCCAGGTCTTGGTAGATTTGCAGTGGTCTGATACTCTTTCCATTTCAATATTATCGCTTGCACAGTGCTCCTTGGGATGTTTAAAGCTTGGGAAATCTTTTTGTATCCAAATCCGGCTTTAAACTTCTTCACAACAGTATCTCGGACCTGCCTGGTGTGTTCCTTGTTCTTCATGATGCTCTCTGCGCTTTTAACGGACCTCTGAGACTATCACAGTGCAGATGCATTTATACAGAGACTTGATTACACACAGGTGGATTGTATTTATCATCATTAGTCATTTAGGTCAACATTGGATCATTCAGAGATCCTCACTGAACTTCTGGAGAGAGTTTGCTGCACTGAAAGTAAAGGGGCTGAATAATTTTGCACGCCCAATTTTTCAGTTTTTGATTTGTTAAAAAAGTTTGAAATATCCAATAAATGTCGTTCCACTTCATGATTGTGTCCCACTTGTTGTTGATTCTTCACAAAAAAATACAGTTTTATATCTTTATGTTTGAAGCCTGAAATGTGGCAAAAGGTCGCAAAGTTCAAGGGGGCCGAATACTTTCGCAAGGCACTGTATCAATACACCCAGTCATTACAAAGACACAGGTGTCCTTCCTAACTCAGATGCTGGAGAGGAAGGAAACCGTGCAGGAATTTCACCATGAGGCCAATGGTGACAATAAAATAATTACAGAGTTTAATGGTTGTGATAGGAGAAAATGGACGATCGATCAACAACATTGTAGTTACTCTACATTACTAACCTAATTGACAGAGTGAAATGAAGGAAGCCTGTACAGAAAACATGCATCCGGTTTGCAACAAAGCACTAAAGCAATATTTGTAAAAATGTGGCAAAGCAATTAACTTTTTGTCCTGAACACAGTGTGTTGTTTGGGGCAAATCCAACATAACACATTACTGAATACCACTCTCCATATTTTCAAGCATAGTGGTGGCTGCATCATGTTATGGGTATGCTTGTAATCGTTAAGGACTGGGGAGTTTTTCAGGATAAAAAAATAGACGAAACGGATCTAAGCACAGGCAAAATCCTGGAGGAAAAGCAGGTTTAGTCTGCTTTCTACCAGACGCTGGGAGAGGAATTACCTTTCAGCAGACAACCTTTAACCCAAGGCCAAATCTACACTGGAGTTTCTTACCAAGAAGACAGTGTCCGAGTTACATTTTGACTTAAATCTACTTGAAAGTCTATGGCAAGACCTGAAAATGGTTGTCTTGCAATGATCAACAACCAATTTGACAGAGCCTGAAGAATTTTGAATATTATATGTTGCCCAATTCAGGTGTGGAAAGCTCTTAGGCAGCTGTAATCGCTGCCAAAGGTGATTGATTATAACATGTATTGACTAATGATTTATATATACACTAGGTGCCTAATAGGGGGCGCTGTGTTGAAACCACCATGCCTCCATCTTGGCCCTCCCTCACGATTGTAAAAAAAAATTTCAAAGCTATAGAAATGCATACATTTTCTACATTCGTGTTTGAAATGTGTATTGTATTAGACACCTTGCATACTCATGGGTTTATACTAATCTAGTCAAGATATATTATATCAATATATATATATATATATTTTTTTTTACAAATGTTGGAATTTTTCTTCCACATTCCAGAGTATTTTATGTAGATCGTTGACAAAAATGACAATAAAATAAATTGTAATCCCACTTTGTAACACAACAAAATGTGGAAAAAGTCAAAAGGTGTGAATACTTTCTGAAGGCACTGTAGATGTATTCTCATAACTCGCGACCTACACAAAAGCTTCAAGTTCCTCTGCGTGCACATCACTGAAGACCTGAAATGGTCCCTCCACATCGACACCGTGGTGAAGATGCAAAAAAGCCTCTTCAACCTCAGGAGGCTGACGGAAGTCTCACAAACTTCTACAGATGCACCATTGTCAACAGAGGGTGGTGCGGTCAGCTCAATGCATCACCAGGGGCGCATCTACATCACCAGGACATCTACAGCACCCGTTGTCACAGGTAGGCGAAGAAGACCATCGAGGACCTCAGCCACCCGAGCCACGGACATTTCACCCCTACTACCAGAGGCATTGAACACTGGTCACTAACAATTTGTTCTGAAATCGTTTCTGTAGTTAGATAAGATAAGCATTCCTGCTTAAATTGAATTTGATCTCCGAAATTAAGCTAATCGATTACTCACTTTATATGTATTTCCTGTATTCTCGACATAGCTCATCCTATATAACTACTGCTGTACATACCTTTTCCTACTTAAATATTGTCCATACTGTCTATACAAACCATGTACTTATATTCAAGGACTCTGACATTGCTCGTTCTAATGGATGGGGGGGAGGGGGGGTTATTTGTGCATTCGTATTGTACTGTTAGACACTTACTGCACTGCTGGAGCTAGAATTATTAGCATTTTACTACACCTACTTTAACATCTTCTACACTGTGTATGTAACAAATACACTTTAATTTGATATGTCCTCTCACATGCCCAGGGCCCACTTTGGGTCCCAACCACTTCATAGTTTAAGAAACCCTGCCTCTCCAGTCCAACCACATAAAGAGATGTCCATTAGGGAGAGTAACGCTTCTCTAAAACAACAAAACAGCGGCATAAAAAGGAAATAGGATTAGCGGCAACATCTGATATCTTGCAAAATAAACAGAGTGCCATGCTTCATTGTGGAGGGAAAGTGGCAATTTGGAGCGTGGACAGTCATAACAACAACTGGTCCCATTCTTGTTTAGAAAGAAGAAACCATAAATGCATTGTCATGAGAGATTGAGTATGATAGAAAACCACTGGTGTGACAAGTGATTTTAGATGTTCAGTGGGGGCCTTCTATGTTATATTTTCTAATTTGTGTATTTAAACAACGGGTCAAAATTGACAACAAAAGAAAAACACTTCAATTTATGATCATCAAATCCAATGTATATTTCAGACTACTTGCATACACAGAGTAGTAGGCCACTGCTAGATGCCCCTGGCTGCCTGTTGGCTCTGTTGGAGGTGATAGAGAGCGAGGAAGAGGGGTGGGAATAACTGACCTGGTTTGAGTGGAAAGAATGTCCTCTGAGTGAAAACAACTTTCAGGGAGCTCAGCTTACTATCCAGCTAGTAGGTCAAACCTAGGAGTCTGCATGCAATAGGGGGGAAATGGGGGGGCAAATGTAGGGGGGAAAACATCTAACTTCCTACAATTCTACACATTTTGCCATGGTGCAAAGAGAAAAGTGCAGTTTTATAGTGAATCTCATGCCATCACACACATTTTGCCATGAGGCTGAGAGAAAATGCTGCTGTTTTAATACTCATTTCTTGCAATTTTACACATATTGCCAAGGGGCAGAAAACAATTCTGCATTTCCATATATGGTACACAGCAAAAATAAGGCTGGCAGGAGAGGAGAAACAAAACCCAGAAACATGGTGCATATTGCCATCTAGTGGACTACAAATATTGAAAACTCAAAGTGTAAATAGTCTAAAATAGACTCAAACAGTGCATTAAAATATTCTAAAATAGACTTATTTTATTGGATCAGTATAATCACAACCAAATCTTGGTCTGGTCAGGGTTAAAGAGCAGGAAAGGTGCATGCCACTGCCTGGATGCTAAATTAGGTCACACTGGATGACAAATTTTCAGGTCATGTGTACAGCTGTTTATAGGAGGGAGGGGGGCAATTTAACTGCAGCCCTCAATTCAAGCCCTCTGTTCCTCCAACAACACACACTGAGATGTTGAATACACAAGCCATTTATAAACCTGGCAGGCTGGCACTTTGTAACCTACTATGCAGAAGGCATCCTGTGCTATAATCACATACAAGCCTTACTGTAGATAAAGCTGTAAAATGGACTTTGATCCTCCCTGCCTCTATCTGGGTCAAATTGACAATCTCTTGGAATCTATTTTTATGCCCATTTTTTTTAAAAACAGACTTGTAATAAGGGATTTAACAATTCCACGCCAGGCAGTTTATTACAGCTGGCAAACAATGTCGAGATGTGGAAAATAAACATTTGCACTTTATCATCTTAAATGTAAAGACTAATTTGGCAGAGGCACTATGCAGCTAATTTTGTTGGATCTTATGGGAATTTGGTCAATAGAATAAGTAGAAATGTGGATTATCAATGTTTTAATAGACCTGTGAGCCCTTATAGGATTGCTTAGTGTCAATGGTTTTCCCACAACTCAACCATCTTGGGTTTTCGTCAGGTTCTGGCTCTCATTGTAACTACACCACCTTATAGCAAAAACAGCACTGTGTGAACTAATCTTGGGTATTGAGATTTTCAGATCTACTATAGAAATAAAAGCTAGCTAGACCCTTTGATGCATCAACATTCATCAGGGTACAGTATGGATTTTTAATCAGCTACATCATATAAAACTTATTTCTCATTGGAGCATTCAACACAGAAGTGTTTTTTGTTGTTGTGGCCATCGATACAGGATAAGGTTTCCATTTAAAAAAACTGACCGAACCTTTATCAGAAGACGACACCAAAAATAGCTGTGTTTGCTGTGTCGTTTAGAGGTTTTGTCCATCTGGTCAGTGCAGTACATTTCAGATCCTTCCAGATGCTGAACACCCACACAAAGCCTGGGCGGTCTTAGTCTGTCGCAAGCCAGTCAAGCCCACGAGGGTTGGTTTCAGGGTAAAAATGAAGGCAACTAGAACCAGAATAAAACAAATAGCTTTAACTTCTCACATGGAGAAGTGTTTTATTATTTGAGAATGGGGATGTTATCAGCTGTTACCAAAAATGTTTCATTCCTCGGCGAAAGACCAATACATACATTTTTCTGGACAGAGTCAAATGGAGAGAAAAAAAAAGAAAAAAAAAGAAAAAAAAATTCACTGACTGTACACACAAATCGCAGAAGTGGCCATAATGCACATCTAACTGGGAAACCGTGAGCTCCCCTTCCAGGACCCCATCATTTGGCCTCGTGAGGAAATAATAGCATATAAGAAACCCCATAAACAAGCTCCTGCGTTACCTTGACTAGGTTAAAATTAACTGAACCAAGCCCCGACAGGGCTTTCCAATTCAAATTAAGAAGTAAAGTATGGACACATACTGGAGCCAAGTTGGAATGGTATTTAAGTCATGTTTATGTAACTTTCAATTTCAAATGACCCAAATTAAAAGCAAAGTGTAACTTAAAAAAAAAATTAAAAACAGGAACAAACTAAAATTTCCACTACAGAAATGTTAAATGGAAAGAGTAAAAAAAAAGATGACGGGAAACAAGTTGACATTGAAAGGCAGTTTCAATCAAATAAAAACATAGGACTAGGTACAGCTTGCATACTCAATTATCAACATTACAGTTGACAGAAGAGTATCTTCTAATCAACTGAATAATTTAAACCTTGAGGTTTCTATTACATTTCAGATATTAAAAGATGTCAGAGGGCATGATTGGGGGGTGTGTGTGCGCGCGTATATATTTATACACACACACACACTTGTTTCTTTTCAGTCCTCCCCCTTTGGTCACTCATTAAATAGTCATCTTTCCTCAAACCTATTCGAATCCAAAAAAAATATCAAAATAAAGATGCACTGCCAGCACATGCCCACTTTCACATCTAGAAGGGCATGCTTGATCTAATACTCTGATGTGTCAATTTAGCAAAGGACGCTTGTGTTAAAAATGACAGAATAGAAGTGTAGAAAGACTTGAGGGATTCAAGGCCTAGCACGGATCAGAACTACTGATCATGATAAAATGGCTACGTAAAATATTGAGAAATTACAAGCAGGTAGGAATCTAACCATTAGACATGGCAGGATTTTGTATTGTCACCGTCAACCATGTATGTGACACAGACACACAAAACCCACAAGAATTGGACAACAACCTTCCTGCAAACTTCAGAACCCCTCCCCGTGCCCAGCAAAAAACACAATGGTGTAGGTTATTTTAATGTCACAGCAAGAAGACACTACTTTTCTACTAGCTAAGAAATATTTAAGTGATAGTTAGCCTAGAAATTACATTATAAGAACCAAGGAGATATCCCCTTGCAAGAACAAATGTGTAGCCTTTCCAATCTCATTTAGTTCCCGCCCACTCCTCTATTATTGTAAGTATGGAAAACAAGTACCCCTTCACCCTTTTGGGTTTACTTGTGACCCCCCTTGCTGGTTTTGAAGGAAACCTGCAGTATCTTGTCTCCAAGCCGGTAACCGTTGAGGCTGGCAATGGCCATGGCCGCCTCCTCGTAGTTGGTCATGGTGACGAAGCCGAAGCCTTTGCATTTATTGGTGTTGAAGTCGCGGATGACCTTGACGTTGGTGACGGCTCCGAAGGGCCCGAACATCTGCCACAGGATGCCCTCGTCAGCGTCCTGGCCCAGGTTGTAAATGAAGATACACCAGCCGGCCGTGGAGTTCCCTTCAGCGCTGACCGTAGACATGCTGCTCATGTGGTCTACACTCATCGGAGAGAACCTGCCAGGGGCACAGGACAACGGTTCTTCAAATACTACTCCATAGATGCCAGTTTAAAATAACACACAAACAAGGTGCAGGCCTGTTGACCAAGGAAATATAGAATATAAATCACTAACAAGTCAGGGGTCTAGGTTGACTGGGGTTCTAGTTTCAACTCCCCGAGATCACAAAAATACCCTTGCTAACAACCGGGCACTGACATGCATTGTGTAGTGCTGTCGGCCACTCACCTGAATCTTTGGGCCTGGTGGTGTACCGGGCCCCCAAAGCGCCGACCCTGGTTGTGGTAGAGCTGGTTGATGACCTGGGAGTTCTTGGCCTGGTTGGGGTTGGCAGCAAACTTCACTGTGATGGGCTCCGAGGCCCCAGGGGGTTTCTGCCCATTCAGGTCTTTGATGGCGTCCTCCGCCTCAGCCCGTTTGTCAAAGCGGATAAAGGCCACACCCCTGGACAGGCCTGAGAAGCAAGGGGAGAAAATGGAGGAGCCATTAATGGAATAGGCTACAGATGCCCAAAAATGGTTTTGCCCTAATAGTTAGGATTTGGGGAGTAGAAAGTCCACTTGAATGGCATTACTTGTGCTCATTTAATTGAGCCAGACTGAATGAGAAATATTTGTGCAGTGCCCGCCTACCTGAGGCCTGATCGACCAAGACACGCGAGTTGATGATCTGGCCATAGCGTGTGAACATATCCTCCACATCTTTCTGTGTCATGGTCTTGGGCAGCCCACTAATGTAAAGATTGGCATCCTTAATACCATCAGAGCTCGGCCTGGCAAAGGACACCTGATGAGAACACAACAGGTCAGTTTCCATTGTGCAATTTATAGGGAAAATATTTTAAAAAATAATGCTTTGGAATTCATTTGACAAAATTACAAACTTTCTAGATTTTTTTTTATCCGATTCAAAACCAAAACGTCTCGTAAAACTTTAAAAGAAAAACAAAATAACAAAAAAAATATTAAAAGCCACAAAATTCTGTCAGTGCTGAGCGAGAATGCACATTGCCGAGCAGCTACTTAATAAAATAAATATAATTTCTAAAAATGGGTCCATTTTGAAAAGTTAAGCTATAAAAGGAAAATAAAAATAAATGTAATTGTGAAATGATGCACGGCTTTGAGTCGGCACGTCACACTCAAGCAAAACTAACTCTGCAATAACCAGTAGTGTTAAACTAAAAACTAAAGTAGTCTGAACAAAATTAATAAGCTTCCGTATAAATATGTGCCAAAAATAAAACCATGTCAGGTAACCCACACAGGCCAACTGCTTCAAATCAAACTTTCCAAAACCAATAAATGATAGAACAAAAACATTTCAATATTACATGATTGTTTAAGTAGACATGTTACCCAAATACCTTTATATGCTTTTGCAAATAGACACTTTGCAGGAGGGCTCCCCCTCAACTGCCCAGGGACTACTTGAGAAACATATCACATCCATCAGTTGAAACATGAAAACACCTGATTGCACATTACCTTGATAGTTTTAGACTGTAGTCTCAGCCCATTGAGGGTATTGATAGCCCTTTCTGCATCACTAGCGTTAACATAGTTAACAAATCCGTACCCTAAACTGTGGCCTGGAGAAAAAAAAAGGGGGAAAAAACAACAAAATAAAATAACAAAAGTTTGTCCATATTTACAGATTGGATACCAGTCTTCCCACAGGAGATATCAGCACAATGCATGCATTTTGGCAAAAACATTTACAAAGGAAAACATTTTCTGCGAAATATGGCTCAAGAAAAAAAAAAAAAAAACACATTGAAAGTGTAAATGAAAAAAACATTTTTCAAATAGAAGGGAGTAACAGCCGTATATAATAACAGTAGATTAAAGCTTTAGTATTCTAATCAAAATGATCCAGGGGTCACGTTAATGCAGGATTCTGAAAAGGGTCAAACAGAAAAAATATATCTTGCTGCATTTTAGTAAACGCAGATCAAAAATGGTCAATTCTGCTCGGGTTCGCGCAAAATCATTACAAATGTAAAAGGACTCATTTCGTGCGTCGGTTGCACTTCACTCAGATTCAAAAGGCACTCACTCGCACATCTATGCCATCTTTGTTGCAGGTGCATAGTAAATGGAATAAGATGAGAAAAATGAAGAAACCCGCAGACTGATCTTGCTAGTATCACTGCTCTTTATTAAGCTTTACGTATCGGCCTCAATGACTTCGTCAGAGCTTTTGGGGGCCTTGAGGCCGATACGTAAAGCTTAATAAAGAGCAGTGATACTAGCAAGAGCAGTGTGCGGGTTTCTTATTTTTTCCTCACCTCCACTCAGAGAAAAGTATCTTTGCTCATCATTGGATCACCAGACTCACTGATGTGTAGTGTACTTTTCTCCAGTACTTTCCTCCGGTGTAGTTTTTCTTCAGTAGTAGGTTAAAATGCAAGACCAACTTCAAG
Source organism: Oncorhynchus mykiss (assembly GCF_013265735.2). Lineage (NCBI taxonomy): Eukaryota > Metazoa > Chordata > Actinopteri > Salmoniformes > Salmonidae > Oncorhynchus > Oncorhynchus mykiss. Next base: position 56,521,389 of record NC_048569.1, on the reverse strand, counting down.
TAAAACCCTTGACTTACAATATAAAATGCAGGTGAAATGTTTTAAAAACGAATGTTTAAAAAAAAAAAAAAAAAAAAGTCTGCGTTGTGAAAATGCAGATTTATGAAAAGCTAATGCGACCCTTGATATCGAACACTTAATTTAAAAAAAACTTGAACGTCCTCTTTCCAATAAATATTCACACGTTACAATTTGAAACTAAATAGAATCCCATTATAACTAGTCACCAAAGAAAAGGTATTTAATGCTTGGTTTTACACTATGGAGTTATCACCAAATCTAATAACATAGAGCAGCCATAATGCCCAATGAAACAAGAAAACAACCGCAAAGACCATAAACAAAAAACTCCCCAAAGACCACTATTAAAAGAGATACTCAAGTAACAAAAGTTTAAAGAACAGACAAGGTGTAATATATAGCACAGAAAAACAGGAGTTGAAAAAAAAATATATATATATATACTATCCCTGATCCCAACACTAAATCAGGTAGTCTGCAATTTAACAACAAACAAAAAATTTTAGTAAAATAAAATCATTTTAGGAAACACGCAGGAGTTGCATACAGAGTAAAATACAATTACGGTAACCAACAAATACTGCATTGAATTTACAGACTAGTAATCAAGAAAGAAAATATTGGTAAAGTCAAAGAAAAATATTTGATGTCACATTCAACATCAGACTTTTGTAGTGGACAACATGTGCAGACAGACAAAGAAGGTCGGGGCCATGTACCACCTTATGGAGAGTAATTCAAGTAAATTAACTGAGGTCAAAAGAAAAGGGTTTGGACTCACTCTGGTTTTTGTGATAGGGATTACCTGCCACTTTATCGCGGATGAGTTTGGCAGACTCCACCTCGCCGATGCTGCTGAAGAGACTCCGCAACTCGTCCTGGCTCATGTTTTGGGGCAGGTAATTGACGATAAGGTTGGTTTTGGCATCTTTAGGCTCATCTGCCATGTGTTCGTCGTAATCTGTATCATAAACTACTTGCTATAATTTCACGAGAATGGGATGAGAGGAAGTGAGCCATTCTGAAGACAACTTCATCAAGGGTGAGAAACAGTAAACTAGATCCGATCATAGAGAATGCTGCCCATGTTCCAAAAGAATAAGACATGCAAAACAGAATACTTTCTCAAAATACAGCCAAAGTTAAATCATCCGTGGACTTACCTTTATGTTAATTGAACCCTTACTTCCATGCCGTTGTGACTCTCTGTTGTCACCCTGACAACTCTGTACCTCACACACCTGAAAAAGAAACACGGGTTAATTTTACAATCCTTTGACGCAGACAACTGAGCACTTGACACCCTTCCACTCCTTTTCCCAGTTCTTGTCCATTTCACAACAGTCATAATACAATGCAGGCCAAAACATCTACGCAACAGCACAATGCATCCCAGTGGGCATACAACATGATAAAGACGTATTTTAATGGTTGAAATCTGGTCGAGACGTCTTATAACCAGATCACAACCAGATTATTGTTTTTCAAGAAATCTTAATTTAGTTGATATTTGGTTCAAATCTGACCAGTTATCCACACTGAACAAACATATTAAAAGCAACATTTTAAAATATTTTACTGCGTTAGAGTTCATAAGGAAGTCAGTCAATAAATTAGGCCCTAATCTATGGATTTCAGAGCCGGATGCCTCGTCCGGACCCGCAGAAGGCAACTATGAAAGCTGCCATTACCGTCAATATTACTCGCCAACGTGCAATCATTGGACAATAAACTAGACGAAGTAAGATCACGAATATCCTACCAACGGGACATCAAAAACTGTAATATCCTATGCTTCACGGAATCGTGGCTGAATGACATGGATATTCAGCTAGCGGGATACACGCTGCACATGCAGGATAGAACCGCACACTTCCGGTAAGACGAGGGCGGGCGGTCTGTGCATATTTGTAAACAACAGCTGGTGCACGAAATCTAAGGAAGTGTCTAGATTTTGCTTGCCTGAAGTAGAGTATCTTATGATAAATTGCAGGCCACACTACTTGCCTAGAGAGTTCTCAGCTATACTTTTCGTGGCTGTTTATTTACCACCACAGACAGATGCTGGCACTAAGACCACACTCAGCCAGTGTAACGGATGTGAAACGGCTAGCTTAGTTAGCGTGGGCGCTAAGTAGCGTTTCAATCAGTGACGTCACTTGCTCTGAGACCTTGAAGTAGTAGTTCCCCTTGCTCTGCAAGGGCCGCGGCTTTTGTGGAGCGATGGGTAACGATGCTTCGAAGGGTGACTGTTGATGTGTGCAGAAGGTCCCTAGTTCGCGCCCGGGTATGGGCGAGGGGACGGTCTAAATTTGTACTGTTACACCAGCAGTATAAGGAAATAAGCAAACAGGAAACCACTCACCCAGAGGCGGCGCTCCTAGTGGCCGGAGACTTTAATGCAGGGAAACTTAAATCAGTTCTACCAAATCTCTATCAACATGTTAAATGTGCAACCAGAGGGAAAAAAAATTCTATATCACCTGTACTCCACACACAGAGATGCGTACAAAGCTCTCCCTCGCCCTCCATTTGGTAAATCTGACCACAACTCTATCCTCCTGATTCCTGCTTAGAAGCAAAAATTAAAGCAGGAATCACCAGTGACTCGGTCTATAAAAAAATGGTCAGATGAAGCAGATGCTAATCTACAGGACTGCTTTGCTATCACAGACTGGAACATGTTCCGGGATTCTTCCGATGACATTGAGGAATACACCACATCAGTCACTGGCTTTATCAACAAGTGCATTGAGGACGTCGTCCCCACAGTGACTGTACGTACATACCCCAACCAGAAGCCATGGATTACAGGCAATATTCGCACTGAGCTAAAGGGTAGAGCTGCCGCTTTCAAGGTGCGGGACTCTAACCCGGACGCTTAAAAGAAATCCCGCTAATGCCCTGCGACGAACCATCAAACAGGCAAAGCGTCAATACAGGGCTAAGATTGAATCATACTACACCGGCTCCGACGCTCGTCGGATGTGGCAGGGCTTGCAAACTATTACAGACAACAAAAGGGAAGCACAGCCACGATCTGCCCAGTGACACAAGCCTACCAGACGAGCTAAATCACTTCTATGCTCGCTTTGAGGCAAGCAACACTGAGGCATGTATGAGAGCATCAGCTGTTCCGGACGACTGTGTGATCACGCTCTCCGTAGCCGACGTAAGACCTTTAAACAGGTCAACATACACAAAGCTGCGGGGCCAGACAGATTACCAGGACGTGTGCTCCGGGCATGTGCTGACCAACTGGCAGGTGTCTTCACTGACATTTTCAACCTCTCCGTCTGAGTCTGTAATACCAACATGCTTCAAGCAGACCACCATAGTCCCTGTGCCCAAGAACAAAGGCAACCTGTCTAAATGACTACAGACCCGTAGCACTCACGTCCGTAGCCATGAAGTACTTTGAAAGGCTGGTAATGGCTCACATCAACACCATTATCCCAGAAACCCTAGACCCATTCCAATTTGCATACCGCCCAAAAAGATCCACAGATGATGCAATCTCTATTGCACTCCACACTGCCCTTTCCCACCTGGACAAAAGGAACACCTATATGAGAATGCTCAGCGTTCAACACCATAGTACCCTCAAAGCTCATCACCAATCTAAGGATCCTGGGACTAAACACCTCCCTCTGCAACTGGATCCTGGACTTCCTGACAGGCCGCCCCCAGGTGGTGAGGGTAGGTAGCAACACATCTGCCACGCTGATCCTCAACACTGGAGCTCCCCAGGGGTGCATGCTCAGTCCCCTCCTGTACTCCCTGTTCACCCACGACTGCATGGCCAGGCACGACTCCAACACCATCATTAAGTTTGCTGACGACACAACAGTGGTAGGCCTGATCACCAACAAAGACGAGACAGCCTATAGGGAGGAGGTCAGAGACCAGGCCGGGTGGTGCTAGAACAACAACCTATCCCTCAACGTAACCAAGACTAAGGAGATGATTGTGGACTACAGGAAAAGGGGCACATCCCCATTCTCATTGACGGGGCTGTAGTGGAGCAGGTTGAGAGCCTCAAATTCCATGGTGTCCACATCAACAAACTAGAAAGGTCCAAACACACCAACCAAGACAGTCGTGAAGAGGGCACGACAAAGCCTATTCACCCTCAGGAAACTAAAAAGATTTGGCAAGGGTCCTGAGATCCTCAAAAGTTTCTACAGCTGCAACATCGAGAGCATCCTGACCCGTTGCATCACTGCCTGGTACGGCAATTGATCGGCCTCCGACCGCAAAGCACTACAGAGGGTAGTGCGTACGGCCCAGTACATCACTGGTGCAAAGCTGCCTGCCATCCAGGACCCCTACACCAGGCGGTGTCAGAGGAAGGCCCTAAAAAGACCCCAGCCACAGACTGTTTTCTCTACTACCGCATGGCAAGTGGTACCAGAATGCCAAGTCTAGGGCAAAAAGGCTTCAACACTTTTTACCCCCAAGCCATAAGACTCTTGAACAGGTAACCAAATGGTTACCCGGACTATTTGCATTGTGTGCCCCCCGAACCCCTCTTTCAAGCTGCTGCTACTCTCTGTTTATCTAATATGCAGTCACTTTAACGATACCTACATGTACATACTACCTCAATAAGCCTGACTAACAGGTGTCGGTATATAGCCTTGCTACTCTTTTTTCAAATGTCTTTTTGTTTGTTTTGAATTTTACCCCCTTTTCTCCCCAATTTCATGGTATCCAATTGTTTTTAGTAGCTACTATCTTGTCTCATCGTTACAACTCCCGTACGGGCTCGGGAGAGACGAAGGTTGAAAGTCATGCGTCCTCCGATACACAACCCAACCAAGCCGCACTGCTTCTTAACACAGCGCGTATCCAACCCGGAAGCCAGCCGGACCAATGTGTCGGAGGAAACACTGTGCACCTGGCAACCTTGGCTAGCGCACACTGCGCCCAGCCTGCCACAGGAGTCGCTGGTGCGCGATGAGACAACGACATCCCTACCGGCCAAGCCCTCCCTAACCCGGACGACGCTAGGCCAATTGTGCGTCAGGATCTCGTCACGCTATCTGTGCATTCAAATTGCCGTCGATAAAATAGTTTTCCGTAGCTTATGCCTGCCCATACCATAACCCCACCATCGAGCAAACCGCTCACCCACACGATTCCATACACGTGTCTGCCATCTGCCCGGTACAGTTGAAACCATCCATGAAGAGCATACGGCTCCAGCTTGCCAGTGGCCATCGAAGGTGAGCATTTAACCACTGCAAACTGCAGTCAGGTCAAGATCCTGGTGAGGATGACGAGCACGCAGATGAGCTTCCCGGAGACGTTTTCTGACAGTTTGTGCAGAAATTCTTCGGTTGTGCAAACCCCCAGTTTCATCAGCTATTCGGGTGGCTGGTCCGAGATGATCCCGCAGGTGAAGAAGCCAGATGTGGATGGTCTGGGCTGGCGTGGTTACATGTGTTCTGTGGTTGGGAGGCCGGTTGGTTGCACTGCCAATTTCACAAAAAACAACAACGGAGGATGTGGTTTTTAATTATTTGGCAACAGCTCTGGTGGACATTCCTGCAGTCAGTAAGCTAATCGCACACTCCCTCAAAACTTGAGGCATCTGTGGCATTGTGTTGTGACAAAGCTGCACAGTGGCATTTTACTGTCCCTAGCCCAATGTGCTCCTGATCATGCTGTTTAATCAGCTTCTTGTTATGCCACACCTGTCAGGTGGTTGGATTATCTTGGCAAAGGAGAAATTCTCACTAAAAAGGATGGAAACAAATGTGGCCAAATAATTTAGAAAAGCTTTTTGTACATATGGAACATTTTTGGGATAATTTATTTCAGCTCATGAAACATGGGACTAACTCTTTACATGTTGAATTTATATTTTTGTTCAGTGTATAAACGTGATTACTTCATGTTCATGTTCAGTGCATGATATGAACAGCCCGATGTCGCAAGGATCTGTGCACACTTCCTGGAAGCTGAAAATGTCCCAGACATGTCAACCATTGAGCATGTTCGGGATGCTCTGGGTCGATGTGTACGAGAGCGTGTTCCAGATCCCGCCAATATCTGGCAAACTCACACAGCCATTGAAGAGGAGTGGGACAACATTCCACGAGCAACAGCCTGATCAACTCTATGCAAAGGAGATGTGTCACGCATATCTGTTTTACCAGTCATGTGAAAACCATAGATTAGGACCTAATGAAATTATTTTAATTGACTAACGTTATATGAACTGTAACATCTTTGAAATTGTTGCATTTCTATTTCAGTGTATATGAGCAAGATGCTCTTTTTTAAAGACATTTTTTATTTACCCTTTATTTAAAGTGTTAGAGTCGGGGTTAAACTTGGAACATTGTTATACTAGAGACATGATACATGTGGTATCATTCCCAGAGACTATGTATATTGTTACAGGAGATAGCTCGTAGGAGAGGGAGGACAGCTAACTGTGCACAGTATAGGGACTATTATGAAGTTAAATTGAACATTACATATACCCAGATCATGGTGAGAGTAGAAGAGATAGTGGTGGCATTTCAGACACTATGGTAAACTTTGGTAAACTTTCAAGAAACCTGTGGCTCAGAGTTTTGTTAGGTTGGACATTCTTCAACTCATTCATCTCTTTCCCAATTTCTAACAGCCGGCGAACACTTGACAGATTACATGCAGTAGTTATTCTCTAGTTATTCTCACGGCAGTCGCTGTAGGGACAGTAATTGAAGGAGGCTATAATCATGGGCCATGTTAGTAGTAGCAGGGGTTACTTTAGTAGCATTGTTGGGTTATCAGTTAATGAGGACTCATGTCACATGGCTGGGGAGCTGGGAGACCGATGGGAAACGGGGGCTGTTATTCAAATGTCACAAATTAGTGCTCTTGCCATAAGGGGGAGTCCATGTTGTCAGGAAATGACCCATTTGTCACAGTGTGTATATCCTTAGGTGAAAGCATCACATGAGGAGCAGGAGATAACCAAGGGCTGGAGATAACCAGGGGCTGAATTCTGGAGAGTGAGTGTACATCAAGATGCACCGGGCAGGGTGTTGGGACAGCGTTGGTCTGGTCCACACACAGTACTCCTTACAGCACCTGCAGCGGTAAAGATAGTCATGTCTCTCCTCGGTGGGTGCACAGTTCTCACAGGAAGTGAGGTCCAGCTGCATAACGGGTGAGCTTGAGGACGCCATGACAGAGGAAGCGGAGCTAGAGACTAGATTCCACTGTAGGCATGCAGATGTGTTGGGTCTGGGAGCTACTTTAACATCATAGTTGGGTTAGCCGTTTTTGGTTAATGCATCATATGAAAGGATAGATGTTGGGGGTAATTGTACTCTCAACAACATGTTGAAGGCATTGATGTGAAAGCATATACAGTGCTGAGTTACCTCAAGAGGATGTAGCGTAGATTAGGGATACGCACTTGCCTATCAGGTGACGTGTCTATCAGGTGGCAATGGAGGAGATGGGGAACAAAGTGAAAATGACATGACTTGGGAACAGCTCTCGGAACCTGGGGCCGTAAAGGCGAAGACTGGGCGAAAGCATGAGGAGGCTTTTTAGGGCTTTCATTTTTGTGGAATCCAGCAGAAAAGTATTCTGGAGGCATAGAGTCAGGTGAAGAGAGAGAGAGTTGGTATTGTAATGGTCTCAGACTTTGGGTTTCATGCATATATAATTAAGCATATGTAACGGATGTAAAATGGCTAGCTAGTTAGCGGTGGTGCGCGCTAATAGCGTTTCAATCGGTGACGTCACATGCTCTGAGACCTTGAAGTAGTGGTTCCCCCTGCTCTGCAAGGGTTTTGTGGAGCGATGGGCAACGATGCTTCGTGGGTGACTGTTGTTGATGTGTGCAGAGGGTCCCTGGTTCGAGCCCAGGTATGGGCTAGGGGAAGGACTAAAGTTATACTGTTACACATAGCTTACCACATTGTTAATACTGTTATGTTTTGTGTTTATCGTTGCTTTGCAAGTTTTGTGCCATCACTCTCTTAGGAACCAGAGGGAGAAAGTGGAGAAACTAAAAGCAGCTCCAGCTGAAGCGGAGGAAGCTAACAACTTCAGCTGGAATGGCATTGTGTTGTGTGATGAAGAGTGTGCATATAGACCAGCATAACTGGGAATGTCAATCATTTTTTATTATAATCATTATCATTATTTAGTCAATTTAAGTAATTTCCTAGTGTTGAACAGTATGGAGTTAAATGTTCCAAACGGGGGACTTAAGATTCTGGGTTAAACTTGGAACATTATTATACTAGAGACATGATACATCAGAAGTAATACTCTAGTATCTGAGGAGTGATAGAGACTGGTTTTTACATCAGAAGTTAATGGTTATCTGTATGAGCCAGATTGATTTGGAATGTGCTGGGTAGAGGGGAGGCAGTCACTGGATTGCTATCGGTGATACGGGTGGAGGCATCAAGGGGGTTGAGGTCAGGCCAACTTAAGGTAGAGAGAACAGTTTAACACCCCATCCTGTCAAACCATAAAATATATAAGGGTTGGAGAGAAGGAGGAGTGCATCTTAATTCGATATATATACAGTCGGGCAAAAAAGTATTTAGTCAGCGACCAATTGTGCAAGTTCTCTCACTTAAAAAGGAGAGAGGCCTGTAATTTTCATCATAGGTACACTTCAACTATGACAGACAAAATGAGAAGAAAAAAAAATCCAGAAAATCACATTGTAGGATTTTTAATGAATTTATTTGCAAATTATGGTGGAAAATAAGTATTTGGTCACCTACAAACAAGCAAGATTTCTGGCTCTCACAGACCTGTAACTTCTTCTTTAAGAGGCTCCTCTGTCCTCCACTCGTTACCTGTATTAATGGCACCTGTTTGAACTTGTTATCAGTATAAAAGACACCTGTCCACAACCTCAAACAGTCACTCTCCAAACTCCACTATGGCCAAGACCAAAGAGCTGTCAAAGGAAACCAGAAACAAAATTGTAGACCTGCACCAGGCTGGGAAGACTGAATCTGCAATAGGTAAGCAGCTTGGTTTGAAGAAATCAACTGTGGGAGCAATTATTAGGAAACGGAAGACACAAGACCATTGATAATCTCCCTCGATCTGGGGCTCCACGCAAGATCTCACCCCGTGGGTTCAAAATGATCACAAGAACGGTGAGCAAAAATCCCAGAACCACATGGGGGGGACCTAGTGAATGACCTGCAGAGAGCTGGGACCAAAGTAACAAAGCCTACCATCAGTAACACACTACGCCGCCAGGGACTCAAATCCTGCAGTGCCAGAAGTGTCCCCCTGTTTAAGCCAGTACATGTCCAGGCCCGTCTATAGTTTGCTAGAGAGCATTTGGATGATCCAGAAGAAGATTGGGAGAATGTCATAAGGTCAGATGAAACCAAAATATAACTTTTTGGTAAAAACTCAACTCGTTGTGTTTGGAGGACAAAGAATGCTGAGTTGCATCCAAAGAACACCATACCTACTGTGAAGCATGGGGGTGGAAACATCATGCTTTGGGGCTGTTTTTCTGCAAAGGGACCAGGACGACTGATCCGTGTAAAGGAAAGAATGAATGGGGCCATGTATCGTGAGATTTTGAGTGAAAACCTCCTTCCATCAGCAAGGGCATTGAAGATGAAACGTGGCTGGGTCTTTCAGCATGACAATGATCCACCACCCGGGCAACGAAGGAGTGGCTTCGTAAGAAGCATTTCAAGGTCCTGGAGTGGCCTTGCCAGTCTCCAGATCTCAACCCCATAGAAAATCTTTGGAGGGAGTTGAAAGTCCGCGTTGCCCAGCAACAGCCCCAAAACATCACTGCTCTAGAGGAGATCTGCATGGAGGAATGGGCCAAAATACCAGCAACAGTGTGTGAAGACTTACAGAAAACGTTTGACCTCTGTCATTGCCAACAATGGGTATTTAACAAAGTATTGAGAAACTTTTGTTATTGACCAAATACTTAATTTCCACCATAATTTGCAAATCAATTCATTAAAAATCCTACAATGTGATTTTCTGGATTTTTTTCTTCTCATTTTGTCTGTCATAGTTGAAGTGTACCTATGATGACAATTACAGGCCTCTCTCCTTTTTAAGTGGGAGAACTTGCACAATTGGTGGCTAACTAAATACTTTTTTGCCCCACTGTACATACACACACTTGTTGGTGGAAACATGTTCATGCAGCCTTATTGATCCTCTGGGAGGAAGTAAACTTGGTTAAGCTTTCATAGTGCCTGTAGAGTTTTTACACTCGAGTTAGAACCTAATACTAGACAAGTCAGTTCAGAACAAATTCTTATTTACAATGACAGCCTAGGAACAGTGTTAACTGCCTACTTCAGGGGCAGAATGACAGATTTTTACCTTGCTAGGTCGAATCCCTGAGCTGACAACCTTTCGGTTACCGGCCCAACCACTAGGCTACCTGCCACCCCTCTACGCTATAACTGCAAAACTTTTAGCCAGCTGAGTCTAAAGTTTCTTCAGGAATGTCCGTTTCAAATCTCAGACTGATAAAGTTGTAATGTGCCAATTCTCTTCACTGCAGATCTGACCCATGACACCACTCTTCAAGAGGGCCACTACTCTTCAAATCTGACCCATCACACCACTCTTCAAAGAAGCCCACCACGCTCCAGTTCACCTTCTGTGCTCAGAGGTCCTTGATGAGGATCTACCCCACCCCGCCACTCTTAATCATTAATAAAATAAAACAATGGGACTTTATATACTCTGTACCAGTATTTCTATGCGTGTAAAGCCTGTGGGTGAATTAAACAATTACTGTATGCAGATGTGCAATTTTGTTAAAACATTTTGTTTTTGCCATTGCGTGATCTATTTTAAATGGAATCTGAAACATATATTCTTACAACTTTAATTGGTAACTTGGAAAATAAATAGAAATATAATGAACAATGTTTTCAATATCCAACTATCCTCCAAAATACTTTTTACAGTAGGTAATATACTGCAGTCAGGTGGTCATTACCAGGTTATGATAAGGTCTTAACTATGACCAGTAGGCTACATAATATAGGTGGTCAGAATGATGACCATTTGGTCAAATTAAAAGGTCACAATTATGACCAACTGGTTGTTTGGTTGGTCAGAAAAATGAATCATATTCTGGTCAGTAAAAAGACGTGAAAAAAAATGTGTCCCTTTTCTACCAGAATAAAACGTTTTTTTTCAACCTGGTTTTGCACACTGGGATAGTTACAAAATAACTTTCAAAAACATTTGCCAGAGCCACTCACTTTGAGGTATCTGATGTGTCCCCTTCTGACTGCCATGTAGATGCTTCACAAATGCAGATGCTGAAATAAAAAAAAGTAACAGTTCGCTACAAATGAACACAAACAAGTCAGGCAGAGGGGGTCCTAGCTGAACTAGTATCTTGGCAAAGGAGAGGATGAATATGACGAGATCTACTTTCTGCCCAGAAAGCTACCATGCAAGCACCGATAGAACAACGAGACATTTATAAATCTGTTGAAATATCTGTGAAGAAACCACTTGGCGTTTCCACTCACTACCAAATATGGTAGAGAGGAAGCCGACTTGTCGGTAGTGGGAGAAGATGGAATGAGATGGGGATTTTGGCCGACATTCACCAAATTCTCTCATCGATTAAACATTTACAGTTGAAGTCAGAAGTTTACATACACCTTAGCCAAATACATTTAAACTCAGTTTTTCACAATTCCTGACATTAAATCCTAGTAAAAATTCCCCGTTTTAGGTCAGTTAGGATCACCACTTCAGTTTAAGAATGTGAAATGTCAGAATAATAGTAGACTGATTTACTTCAGCATTTCTTTCTTTCATCACATTCCCAGTGGGTGAAAAGTTTACATACACTCAATTAGTATTTGTTAGCATTGCCTTTCAATTGTTTAACTTGGGTCAAACGTTTCGGATAGCCTTACACAAGATTCCCACAATACGTTGGGTGAATTTTGGCCAATTCCTCCTGACAGAGCTGGTGTAACTGAGTCAGGTTTGAAGGCTTCCTTGCTCGCACACGCTTTTTCAGTTCTGCCCACAAATTTTACGGTCAGGGCTTTGTGATGGCCCACTCCAATACCTTGACTTTGTTGTCCTTAAGCCATTTTGCCACAACTTTGGAAGTATGCTTGTGATCATTGTCCATTTGGAAGACCCATTTGTGACCAAGCTTTAACTTCCTGACTGATGTCTTAAGATGTTGCTTCAATACATCTCCATAATTCTACTTCCTCATGATGCCATCTATTTTGTGAAGTGCACCAGTCCCTCCTGCAGCAAAGCACCTCCACAACATGATGCTGCCACCCCCATGCTTCACCGTTGGGATGGTGTTCTTTGACTTGCAAGCCTCCCCCCTTTTCCTCCAAACATAGTGATGGACATTATGGCCAAACAGCTCTATTTTTGTTTCATCAGAGCAGAGGATATTTCTCCAAAAAGTACGATCTTTGTCCCCATGTGCAGTTGCAAACCATTGTCTGGCTTTTTTGTGGCGGTTTTGGAGCAGTGGCTTCTTCCTTGCTGATCGGCCTTTCAGTTTATGTCAATTTAGGTTTCGTTTTACTGCAGATATGGATAATTTTATACCCATTTCCTCCAGCATCTTCACAAGGTCCTTTGCTGTTGTTCTGGGATTGATTTACACTTCTTACACCAAAATACGTTCATCTCTAGGAGACAGAACGTATCTCCTTCCTGAGCAGTATGATGGCTGCATGGTGGTTATACTTGCGTACTATTGTTTGTACAGATGAACATGGTACTTTCAGATGTTTGGAAATTGCTTCCAAAGGTGAACCAGACTTGTGGAGGTCTAAAAAAAAAGTCTGAGGTCTTGGCTGATTTCCCCATGATGTCAAGCAAAGAGGCACTGAGTTTGAAGGTAGGCCTTGAAATACATCCACACCTTCAATTGACTCAAATGATTTAAATTAGCATATCAGAAGCTTCTAAAGCCATGACATCATTTTCCAAGCTGTTTATAGGCACAGTCAACTTAGTGTATGTAAACTTCTGACCCTCTGGAATTGTGATACAGTGAATTATAAGTGAAGTAATCTGTCTGTAAACAATTGTTGGAAAAAACACTTGTGTCGTGCACAAAGTAGATGTCTATAATCTGTTTCGAACAGTGGACTAAGTTTTAAATTGCGTTGTTTAGGACGGCAAAGGCGAAATGAGTAATTGCAAAATGCACACTTCAGAGTAGGCATTCCTTAATATAAATATGCAGTGCATGACTGTGCCAGATTGCAGAAAAACTGACGAATTTACAAATGTGCAACACCCGCTGAATACGACCAGTGTCAGCAAAAACATTTATTAAATTAAATTGTTGCCAGCAGCACAGTTAGTTACCAACGATCTGCATAACCTGAAAACAGCCTAACCAGCGAGTAAAATGGTACGAGTGAAGTGTTCTCTCATTTTATGTCTGGAAATAGCTAGCAAGCTAGCCAACGTTTGCTTGGGTGCTTGACTATCATTGTAAGGCCAGAACCCTCGGGTCAACCCTACTCCTCGGCCAGAGCGTCCAGTGTGGGCTCTGAATTTACATACGCCCAGAACGCACTCTGGAAATCCAGGGGTACCTTCATAAATTCACTCTGGCTATCTACTCCAATTTCAGAGCACTCCTCTAAGTGTGCCAGAGCGCAGAATAACGGATGAATTTACGAACGCTCAACACCCATTGAATATGGCCAGTGTCCGTAAACGTCGGCAAAAACGCGTAATTAAATTGTTGCCAGCAGCACAGTTACAGTCACCAACGATCTGGATAACATGAAAACAGCTTTGCTAAGGCGAGTATAATGGTCAGCGGGGAACAATCTGGCAAGCTCTGAATTTATTCAGTGTTGCCAGAATGTCCATTCGGAAATTCAAAGCGTTTCGCTCACGGAGCGGTCAGAGTGCACACTGGAGGCTCTGGCTGAGGAGTAGTGTTGAGTCGAGCATTCTGACCTCACAACGGCAGTCAAGTACACAAGCTAATGTTGGCTAGCTACTTCCAGACATAAAATGAGAGAACACTTCACTCTGACCATTTTACTCACCCTAGCAAAGCTGGTTAAACTGTGGACGTTTGCTGACACCGACATATTCAACGGGTGTTGAGAGTTTGTAAATTCGTCAGTTATTATGCGCTCTGACACACTCAGATGAGAGTGCTCTACAATCGGAGAAGATAGCCAGAGTGACTTTATGAACACACCCCAGATTGGATTTACGACAAAAAAATAAATAATAATAAAACTGGCTGATGTGTTCCCATTAGAAACGACAGGCTGTGGTCTATCTTGGTTAAGTTATAAAAATATGTGGTTCAAGCTATCCTTCACCAGCTCAAAATATTTCCGTTACTCACCAAATATGCCTGCAACTATTGTAATTTACTGCCGTTACTCCCGGTATGTACTTCCAAAAAAAATCTAAATAAAAATGCACAACAACCGATTTTTTGTATGCATTGTTCTTGACTGGAAGAGGTTTAAAAAAAAACGATACATTTACATTTTTTCTGTTGCTTGTACATTTTTATGTAGACCTTTTTTGGAAGTAGAAAGCGGGCGTAACGGCTCTAAATGAAGATCGTTGCAGGCAGGGCAGGCATATTTGGGAGCCAATGAGCTCGATCAAAGACGGGTTTATTGCTCTATTTGGCACGATATGCTAAAATTGCATGTAGTAACGTCGTTAATTTGACTAACTAGCTAACGTTTGCCAGTACTGGCAGCTTTGGACCAGACGAGGACGAAATGGACTCACCAGTCAGATAACGTTAAGACGTAACGTTAGCTGACCATCTTTGGCAGTAGCTAACTAACACCAATGATGGTCGATAAATGAAAATCGTTCACTCAGGCAGTTTACCATTGAAAAGTGTGTCTACGTAATGACCGGGGGTGGCTCACAGACACCAATCATGCGATAACTGCCTAGTCTACTTAAGTCATTGACTTCCATTGAAACCAGACTTTAAAAAAAATATTCGTTCCCCTATTATTCACCTCTGGCTAACACTATTAGCGAACTATCAATGCAAGTTTGGCATATGTTTATAACCCATATGTCTTGCATTAGTGAACACCGCAGACAATACGAGACGGTAGGAAGTAAATAGATAGCTTGCTATTTAGGTAACGTTAGTAAATAAAGGCATAGTAGCATTCGCTAGCTACTAACGTTACTAGGCCGGTTTGTCTGGACCGCATTGCACATACATAGTTAGTGAACGTTACCTACTTAACTTACTAGCTAGTTACATTGTGCACGAATGGGAAAGACAACTAGGTCACTAAATACATTGTCATTTGATTAACGTACCTGCTTTACCGCTATTCCTGTAATTAATAATAGGCCGAAAAACTGACCTGTACGCGGAAACCAATTTAGAAACAAATCTGCGGCGACCAAGCTAGCCAGCAAATTTTTTTTCTCTTCCGTCCAACAAAAATTAAACACCGGTGGCGCTAACACGCGCAGTCGTGTGGTTGCAACACAGTCTCTCATTAACTATGTACAAATAAGCACAATGTTTTTTATGTACTAATTAATAGAACACACTCATGACGCATCTCGCTCACAACTGTAACACCGAAGACCTCTGATGCCACGCCCATTCTGAATTCCTTTAAACTTGATGCGAGTTTGTGCTATTAGTACAAAAAAACATAACTGCTTATAAGGTTCGCCATCGGACAAGAATTGAGCCGTAATATAGCATTTTCTGTATTTCGAACTCTAAACTCTTCTTTTATTTCAACTAGTTACGCGTATTGGTTCACCTTGTAGACAAGTGATATTTATTCACTCTGGCCAACCGTATCTTGTATGCTAACGTTAGCTTTTTGGTTCAAAGTGAACATTTGGGGCTTTTTAGCTAGCTACTCGCTGTTATTAATTCTGTAAAAAGACAATGATATCAATTGTTTAAGCACATGGAAATCATTGTTTTGTGAATTATTGAGTTATTTCATGACTTAAAAAAGCGGGCTGTGCGTGACGGACTGTGAAACTCAATCTCCCATGATTCCGTAGTACCGGAACTTACTATCATCATTTGTACCGGAACTGATAAGTGTTGTGTTCGTTGTTATTACACTTCAGTGGTTGTGTGGAATACTTCACCCAATTTAAAATAAGAAATTACTCTGCATATAATACATACCATATAATAAACATAATAAACTATTCTAATTAGATCTTTGGTGGTGTACTGTAGCTAGTTTATTTATTGCCTGTATGTGTCCCATATAACTGATTCCATAGTTACACTGGTGTCTGCACATTTAAAACTGTAAACTAAGTCTCTTTTTGCTGCCTGTATATCAATTGTGCAAATGTGAATATACAAATATAGTTCAGAAATAATAATACCAGGATTGCTCAATTGCTCAAATCCCACAATAAGAAAATTCACCTATCCCCACAATAACGAATCCTTTTCCTTGTTGACTTAATTTTTATTTTACCTTTAATGACCCAATAAGGGTTCAAATGTAAAATGTGGTTGGGAAACCCTGCACTAAAGAAACTCCAAGAGAGATGCCAAGAGCGAGATCACCCTTGCGGGATTTCTTAACAGACTTATCAAGGCTAGGATCGTTACACTAGTCCCTCGGTTCACAAGACACAACCTGTGCTTCTCTAACAAATTATTCAGCTTTAACAGGACATATTGACCTGAGGTAGCCGTGAAGCCAGGTCGCTTGACCCTGAGGAAATCACACTACACACAACAACCCCAAAAGAGTAAGGGCCTCATCAAGGCTAGCGTCGTTCAACTGTCAGGCAGCATGACTACCTTGTTAGGATATTTCTAACTACTACTAAATGCTGTTGCAAAATACTAATGATTTTTTGCTGGCTCACTGGCTTTTATTTCAATGTGGTATTAAATACAAAGTAGTGATATAAAATGTTCAAATGCTCGGACCGATTGACTGTAACCTAAGCCTCTGTCTTGCAGGCATGAACTCTTAGGTATGTATTAAAAATAGATTCAAAATGTTATATCACTCCCAAAATAAGAGGAACCACAGCTACGGTACATTAAAACCACATAGTCATGGACTTGTAATTGAATTACATATGTATCTAATATAATGACCTACAGTTTATATCATAATTTGATGACATATATCTGTCAAAGTGGATTCCTATCTCGTCACCCAAAAAACTCAGTTATACTAATGCCTTTAAGTTACATTATATAAATAACACAATTTTTATTTAATAGTTTTCAGTACCAGTACCCATCCTCCTGCAGTACCCATGCTCTTGCACCTATCCCCACAAGATACAGGTACAGTATGCTAGAATGCCAAACATATGCCATGCCAAACTTTTAAAAAGTTAATACAGCCAAGCTATTCTTTTCATCAATTCTGTCATTACATTTTTATACTTAAAAAAAAAATCTCCACAAGATTCCCTGATGCAGGACCTAGAGCAGGTGCTGGGGAGTTTCACAGGGCCAGGTTGTATGTAACCTGAAAAGTGACTTGGGCAGAGAGGCAGACCTTGTGTGCACAAAAGTGGGGGGAAAAGAGAGACAATGGTCGACAGCATGCTCTCTGCTGAAGGTACTGTATTGGGCCAGTGTCAGTTTGAAGGGTTTTATTGCCCCTTGTCCCCAAACAACCTTAATTCATCAGGATGATGAGGGGTCCCTTACATTCCAGGAGCAAGGTGTGTGATTAAGTGTTTCAACTTAAATCTGATAGCACCTCCTTCGAT
The DNA here is from genome assembly GCF_013265735.2 of Oncorhynchus mykiss. Classification (NCBI taxonomy): domain Eukaryota; kingdom Metazoa; phylum Chordata; class Actinopteri; order Salmoniformes; family Salmonidae; genus Oncorhynchus; species Oncorhynchus mykiss. The sequence continues at coordinate 56,503,629 of NC_048569.1, read as the reverse complement.
ACCCACTTTTTGTCCTGCACAATTTTCAAATCATAAGTATCTACAGTCCAAATATAATTAACAATTTATTTGGGATTCTTTTGTGTTACATTTTGGTTTCTAGTTTGTCTTTTGCCCATGGCTATGCCACAGCAGTGTGTTTTCCCCACGCTCCCCAGCGCCCTGACAGTGACGAGTTGCAAGCAGTCATCCTGATTGGAATAAATGGTAGTATGTGGTTTTTAAGGACGTTACTTCTATTCACATGTTTTTAAAGAATGTAATTAATTACTTCCTAATAATTACTCCTGACTCAGGGCACTACAAACTGTCCCTTCCTGATATGAACTGCTCCGGGTGTCTGAGACATTGGAGAGTGGGGCTGGACGAACTTGTAAAGAGTGGCTTCTTGCCAGCCACCGTGACTCACCAGACCATCTTCACAGTTGACCTCTTCAAGTCCTTTGAAGACATAAAGGTGTTGGCTCCAAGATGCTCCCGTCATGCCTTTGTGGGAATGCTTGACGAAAGAACAAATCACTTTGGCAGAGTAAGTGTGTGTATATACTAATCAAATGATACTTTTAATTAATTTGTGGTTAATATTTGTTCCTAATATAAATATTGGCCCTTACTTATACCTCTGTATGTTGTGCATGCGATTAGAGTGGAAAGAAATGTGGCGGCACATTCCAGAAGGCATTCCTCGAGTGGAAGTAGGGCGTTTGGAAATAACCAAGCTTTGTGGAAGCGATCTCCTCCATTGTCCTGCCTGCTCACAGGAGATGCATGCGATATCAGTGGATGGGAATTGTAAGCAATACCGCTTCCAGAATGCCTCAGGGTTTGTACTACCTTCTTATGTGTTGATGTTTTGTTCAGGGTATAATTATGCCTTCTTAAAGTGCATGCTGGTCGTCTTTTTGGGATGAAGTATATGTTTGCAGTGTTATATTGCAGTTGGTCTTCTTTTTAGAAGAACATTAATTGTCAAGTAGAAGGTCATTTCCCATTCAGAAAAATTGTGGAACGGTGACATTTCCTTCTTTATCCCAACTCCTCCGAGACACGCACACACACACACACACACACACACAGACACACACACACACACACACACACACACACACACACACACACAGGTTGGAGCAACACTGTCAGATGTCTGGGATATGAACCAGCAACCCCTCTCTAACTTCTAGGCTACCTGCCACCCCTTGGTGGTTTGGTTTGATGTAATCTTGCAGCCTAACTCTATTTGGTGCCGAGAATTACTTCTACGACGGTGTCTTCCTGGCGAAAGACATGTCTATAAAAAGACCAAGCATGTCATTTTTCTCTTACACAGTTTAATATAGCTTTAATGTCACCCAGTTTAGAACTTGTTTATTTTAAGTTAATCTCTGCACTACACTGTGACTTATTATGTTGTAGATGCCAGTCAAAGGAGTGTGTGGCACATCAGAGTGGACAGCGGCCAAAGAGACGTCAGGCAAATCATCTGCCAAAGTAGATGAGGAGGGCCTTGAGATAGTAGTTTGCCGATACAACGTTTTCCTCAAATAGAATGAATACATTATTTAAAACATTTATTTGTTCATTAAGGCATTATAGCTCAAATGGGGAGGCCGCAATTAGTCTCTGGCACCACAACCAGAGAGGAAGTCGAGCAGGACATCAATGACGCTGTGCTTCACGAGTGGGTTTCTGAGGTGCAGCAGTGGATGTTTCTCTCTCTCAATTTCAGAATTTGTCACATCTGCTCCTGCAACGCCCTCTACTGCTCATCCTGTGTCTCCTTGACCTGCCGACACTCCCCCAGTACTCACTCACTCTCTCTTTCTGTCTCTCTCTCTCTCTCTCTCTCTCTCTCTCTCTCCCTCTCTCTCTCTCTCCCTCTCTCTCTCCCCCTTGGATTCCCCTCTGGACCTTTTTACCCTGTCTCAACCCCTCTCGCTCCAGCCTCATCCTCCGCACCTGGTTTCCAGCAACCCACCCGAGCTTCCCCTGACCTGCACTCCATCTTCCCCCTGTGTTTCAATAAATACATTGGTTACTTCATCCCAGTCTCCTCGTCTGAGTCTGCTCTTGGGTTCCACTCCGCGTAACATAATTACATTGATGTCAGTGAAGTCATGTTTGTTATGTAATGTAAAACATTTCAGGAAACTGAGAAATTACGTGACCATAAACAACAGAAAATCTTGTGAGCCAAAACTCTGCATGTCTTGTAAAATGTTATAAATTATTTAACAACAAATTATTTCGAAATTTGTTGAATGCTTTGTACTCTCTTTGTTTGTGCCTCTAGTAGCTCTATAACTTATAGTCATGTAATATATCTGATTATAAACTGGTTAGTTCGAGCACTGAATGTTGATTGGCTGATATACCACGGGTATGACAAAACGTTGGTAACCAGTTTATAATAGCAATAAAGCACCTTGAGGGTTTGTGGTATATGGCCAATATACCATGGCTAAAGGGTGTATCCAGGCACTCACTCCCACAGCCACACCCACTCGATCCTTATTGCTTTAAGCTACAGTCCATCTAATCACCCCTTATTATTCAGACGGTAACAAGAGGAGACATCATATTCTGAGAAATTGTTGAGGACAAGAAGACCTTGACAGCTGCCATTGTTCAACTTCACGAGCAGCAGGCAGAGTTTAGGCTCCCCACAGTGGATGAGCTGCTCAATAATGACAACTTTGTGTGGCCATGGGAGAGACTTGGCAACAGTAAGTGAAAGATTGCAGAAGGTTTCTATCTACCTTCACCGTAGGCTGCAATCATTGCTGTTGTTCTGTTATATACCTCTGTGAGTTTACATCTCACAGGCAACAGCCATCTTGCCATCAAATGTTGGTGAACAGACTGCAGGAGGAAGAGAGGATCTTGGTGCAGGAGATGAAGAGGCACTGGGGAAGCCTACAAAGAGCAGCGGGATCTCTGTCCCTACAGCTGCAAGGTCAAAGTAAGTTGAGGTTTATACTAGTTTTGGACCAATTTTATTTTCTTGCTATACAAATATCCTCTGCACTATTTTGTGTATTGGAATTGTAAATAATCTACGGCTTCACATGTGACTGTTAGGCAATGCAGGGGAGTTGTCAGAGGGATGGAGGAATAGCCTTATCTGCCTCCTGAAGAGAAGATTGAGTGAACTGCCACAAGACCAATACAACAGGTGTAGTAGACCTTACAGTGTGTCACGGCTGATTTCCTCCTCTTCGTCTGAAGGCTGGCGGCTCTGGCGGATCCTGGCAGGCTGGCGGCTCTGGCGGCTCCTTGCAGGCTGGCGGCTCTGGCGGCTCCTTGCAGGCTGGCGGCTCTGGCGGCTCCTTGCAGGCTGGCGGCTCTGGCGGCTCCTTGCAGGCTGGCGGCTCTGGTGGCTCCTTGCAGGCTGGCGGCTCTGGTGGCTCCTTGCAGACTGGCGGCTCCTTGCAGACTGGCGGCTCTGGACAGGCGGGAGACTCTAGCGGCTCTGGACAGGCGGGGGACTCTAGCGGCTCTGGACAGGCGGGGGACTCTAGCGGCGCTGGACAGGCGGGGGACTCTAGCGGCTCTGGACAGGCGGGGGACTCTAGAGGCTCTGGACAGGCGGGGGACTCTAGAGGCTCTGGACAGGCGGGGGACTCTAGCGGTTCTGGACAGGCGGGGGACTCTAGCGGCCCTCCACCGGAGGGCTGCTGCGTGGAGGTGGCACTGGATAGACCGGACTGTGCACTGGAGCTCTTGAGCACCAAACCTGCCCAACCTTACCTGGTTGAATGCTCCCGGTCGCCCTGCCAGTGCGGCGAGGTGGAATAGCCCGCACTGGGCTGTGCAGGCGAACCGGGGACACCATGCGTAAGGCTGGTGCCATGTACGCCGGCCTAAGGAGACGCACTGGAGACCAGATGCGTAGAGCCGGCTTCATGGCACCTGGCTCGATGCCCACTCTAGCCCGGTCGATACGCGGAGCTGGTATGTACCTATGCACCCGCACTGGGGACACCGTGCGCTCCACAGCATAACACGGTGCCTGCCCGGTCCCTCTCGCTCTCCGGTAAGCACAGGAAGTTGGCTCAGGTCTCCTACCTGGCTTCGCCATACTTCCTGTGTGCCCCCCCAATACATTTTTGGGGCTGACTCTCGGGCTTCCAGCCCTGCTTCCGTGCTGCCTCCTCAAACCGTCGCCTCTCCGCTTTGGCTGCCTCCAGCTCTGCCTTGGGGCGGAGATATTCCCCCGGCTGCGTCCAGGGTCCATCGCCATCCAGTATCTCCTCCCAAGTCCAATAGTCCTGATTACGCTGCTCCTCCTGCCGCTGCCTGTCACCACGCTGCTTGGTCCTGTACTGGTGGGTGATTCTGTCACGGCTGATTTCCTCCTCTTCGTCTGAAGACGAAGAGGAGGTGTAGCAGGGATCGGACCAAAATGCAGCGTAGTTCGCTTTCAACATGTTTAATGAAAGACGATAACGTGAACACTACACAAATACAAAATAACAAACGTGGCAAAACCGAAACAGTCCTATCTGATGCAGAGAACACAAAGACAGGAAACAATCACCTACAAAGTACCCACAGAATATGGCTGCCTAAATATGGTTCCCAATCAGAGACAACGATAGACAGCTGCCTCTAATTGAGAACCAATCTAGGCAACCATAGACATACAAAATACCTAGAAAGGCGACAGCCCCATAAACATACAAAACCCCTAGACAAGGCGGAAAACACATACATCACCCATGTCACACCCTTACCTAACCAAAATAACAAGGAAAACAAAGAATACTAAGGTCAGGGTGTGACACAGTGAAATGCTTACTTACAAGCCCTTAACCAACAATGCTTTTAAGAAGTTGAGAAAAACAGAGTGTTAAGTAAAAATAGATAAGTAGAAAATAGAAAATAAAAGTAACAAACAATTAAACAGCAGCAGTAAAATAACAAGCGAGGCTATACACAGGGGGTACCGGTACAGAGTCAATGTGCGGGGGCACCGGTTAGTTGAGGTAATATGTAGGTAGAGTTAAAGTGATTATGCATAGATTATAAACAGAGAGTAGCAGAAGCGTAAAAGAGGGGTTTGGGTAGCCCTTTGATGAACTCTTCAGGAGTCTTATGGCTTAGGGGTAGAAGCTGTTAAGAAGCCATTTGGACCTCGACTTGGAGCTCCGGTACCGCTTGCCGTGCGGTAGCAGAGAGAACAGTCTATGACTACGGGGAATGGAGTCTTCGACAATTTTTAGGGCCTTCCTCTGACACCGCCTGGTATAGAGGTCCTGGATGGCAGAAAGCTTGGCCGCAAAATTGTTAGTGCTGTTTTTCTGTTTGACTTTAAATCAGTTAACGGTGTGTCAATTAAAATCTTATATTGAGTAAAATGTCATGTAGGCCAACGTAGCAGAATTAGGTAGGGCTTCTGTTACTTTCCCCAGATGAAATTGCATGCTTTTGTCAGACAGTCAAAATACGGTAAATAGCCTACAAGCAAGGTGAAACAAGGATGAAGACCAATTATCTGCCTTACGTGAGTTCTTTCTGTAGGCTACCACTGCATCATTTTGACATGCGTCATGATTTGCGACAGGTGCATTTATCCGCTTGGGTTCTGTGGGCTACTTAACAGAGGGATGTATTTTCTGAAAGCCAAATCATGGCAAAGCTGCTCTGTTTGGATAGGCGGTGAGAATTCAGTGCATAATTGTCTTGCTTATCAGAAATATGCCCTGAAGAAGACCATGGGAATAGAGGGGCGGTTCTGGCCATATAAAGGGTGTAGAATGTTTAAATACACTGCTCAAAAAAATAAAGGGAACACTAAAATAACACATCCTAGATCTGAATGAATAAAATATTCTTATTAACTACTTTTTTCTTTACATAGTTGAATGTGCTGACAACAAAATCACACAAAAATGATCAATGGAAATCAAATTTATCAACTCATGGAGGTCTGGATTTGGAGTCACACTCAAAATTAAAGTGGAAAACCACACTACAGGCCGATCCAACTTTGATGTAATGTCCTTAAAACGAGTCAAAATGAGGCTCAGTAGTGTGTGTGGCCTCCACGTGCCTGTATGACCTCCCTACTACGCCTGGGCATGCTCCTGATGAGGTGGCGGATGGTCTCCTGAGGGATCTCCTTCCAGACTTGGACTAAAGCATCCGCCAACTCCTGGACAGTCTGTGGTGCAAAGTGGCGTTGGTGGATGGAGCGAGACATGATGTCCCAGATGTGCTCAATTGGATTCAGGTCTGGGGAACGCGCGGGCCAGTCCATAGCATTAATGCCTTCCTCTTGCAGGAACTGCTGACACACTCCAGCCACATGAGGTCTAGCATTGTCTTGCATTAGGAGGAACCCAGGGCCAACCGCACCAGCTTATGGTCTCACAAGGGGTCTGAGGATCTCATCTCGGTACCTAATGGCAGTCAGGCTACCTCTAGTGAGCACATGAAGGGCTGTGCAGCCCCCTAAAGAAATGCCACCCAACACCATGACTGACCCACCGCCAAACCGGTCATGCTGGAGGATGTTGCAGGCAGCAGAACGTACTCCACGGCATCTCCAGACTCTGTCACGTCTGTCACATGCTCAGTGTGAACCTGCTTTCATTTGTGAAGAGCACAGGGCGCCAGTGGCGAATTTGCCAATCTTGGTGTTCTCTGGCTAATGCCAAACGTCCTGCACGGTGTTGGGCTGTAAGCACAACCCCCACCTGTGGATGTCGGGCCCTCATACCACCCTCATGGAGTCTGTTTCTGACCGTTTGAGCAGACACATGCACATTTGTGGCCTGCTGGACGTTATTTTACAGGGCTCTGGCAGTGCTCCTCCTTGCACAAAGGCGGAACCACTCCTTTATTGGGGGTGTCTTGCTAATTGCCTATAATTTCCACCTGTTGTCTATTCCATTTGCACAACATCATGTGAAATGTATTGTCAATCAGTGTTGCTTCCTAAGTGGACAGTTTGATTTCACAGAAGTGTGATTGACTTACATTGTGTTGTTTAAGTGTCCCTTTATTTTTTTGAGCAGTGTAGTATATTTTCAAGGTTCTCAAGGCTCCAATATCGATATAACACTGTTTTTTATAAGCATTTACATACATACACTTGTTTTCTGCCATGAAGCTCAATACACCACTAGGAAACGTTATATTTTAACAAGCCATGTCTGGTCATGGAATCCCCCCAAAATGTTGTTTTGTTTTTTGTAGCTCAGACTTGTGGCTTGGCATAAAATATATTTGGGATGAATCAAACATATTTGTAAAATCTCATACCCCTGCTGGCTATGGGGTGCTTTGAAGCGCCCCCAAAGGTGCAATTTATCCAAACTTTAATGATTTGTAAGTCAAGAACAGATGAACATATCCAAACATTATTTGACAAGAAGGTTTACTAAGGACCCTAATTCAATTATGAGGCTCCAATATTTCAAGCTTAAATATTAATGAAAAACACATTTTAAAAAGTGAGTTGATACATTGAGTTGGTATGTGCTGATACAGCATTATGTAGATTTTAATGGAGGTACATATGAATTTGCACGCATATTAGAATGATATTGGCATAGATATTAATAAGCATCCGGTTAGGATTAGAAAAATAAACTACAAAATGGCGGCATATTTGTAGTTCAGAACTTATCTGGTTTAGGGAAGAAAATGTGTCATTGTTTTTCCATTAATTATTTAATAAAGAGCCGATATTGCATAAGAAAAAGTCAACGTCATTCAAATTAAAGACAGACGCAGCTACAATAATTTATGAATACTATCAAAAAGTAATAATGCAAATGTGACAGGATCACGATACAAAGGAAGTATCAACGTCACCTGACGTCACCGAGCCGGAAGAACAAAAGCAGTGACCCAAACCATAAATACAACCCAGGCTGCGGTCCAAACACTTAAAAGACACACCCTATCCCCTCAGCCCTCAAATTAAGTGGACACTTCTGATGACGTATCATAACGTCTGACGAGTATACACTTGTAGGGCTGGGGGCTCGGGAGCAAGGAATGATTTTTAAATGGACCACCCTTGGCCGGAAATTCATCACTCGTTCATCCCGTGATGATTGTGGCTGCGGTCTAAACACTTAAAAGACACACCCTCACCTTATGCCCTTGGGGGAATCCCTGCCTTCATTTTGGAGGGTGGTCCAAATGATTAGCCAAGCAAGGGATGTTTGCAACATAAGCCCCTCAGCCTTCGTTTTCAGTTGGCTTTGCGAGTGCACAATTATGTTCACTGTAAGTCCCCATAATTCAATTTGCAACAATTGTACATCCGCTAAGAAAAGTCTGCAAAAACTTAAAAACAACATCAATGGAGAAGTCAAAATACAGGTGGAAGTAAAAATGAATGGGGGACACACCAAATGGGGGACACACCCAAAAAAAGATTTTGAAGTGTCTGTCCAATATCTAGGAGATATAAGAAAGTTCAGGAAATATATATTTTTTGGACACATTTAATCCCTTATTTTTGTTGGCACAAAATTGCCTCCATACTTCCAATTTATATATATTTTTGCTATCATTTTTTTAACCCCTTTTTCTCCTCAATTGGTAGTTACAGTCCTGTCTCATCACTGCAACTCCCATATGGACTCAGGAGAGGCGAAGGTCGAGAGCTGTGCGTCCTCTGAAACACAACCGGGCCAAGCCGCACTGTTTCTTGACACAACGGCCGCTTAACCCGGAAGCCAGCCGCACGCAGCGTGCATTGCGCGCGGTCCGCCACAGGAGTCTCTAGTGCGCGATGGGATAGGAACATCCCTGCCGGCCATACCTTCCCCTAACCCGGACGACGCTTGGCCAATTGTGTGCTGCCTCATGGGTCTCCCGGCTGCGACAAAGCCTGGACTCAAACAGGGTTCTCTAGTGGCACAGCTAGCACTGCGATGCAGTGCCTTAGACCACTGAGCCACTCGGGAGGCCCATTCTTCCATTTGTGTTTATGGGTTACCTTTAGAGGAGTCCTGTGACACTTGTGGGGGTTGTAGAGAAAACAGAGAACACCATTGTGTTCGTGAGAGTCTCCCGTTTCCATAGAGTGGTCATAAAAGTTAGCATGGTCACAAACCGTTCGGACGCTACAGACGTGAGAAGACCGATTTCCGGGATGTCTCATGGTCAGATAAACATTGCTGTAGCATGGCCACCTTCCACCGCAGATGCAAAAGGCCGACATGTTTGCGATGCAGCCCGTGCAAAAAACTCAATATCTCTTTTTTGTATCCGTTTAAAGAATATGCATATCCTTGCTTCAGTTCCTGAGCTACAGGCAGTTAGATTTGGGTATGTCATTTTAGGCGAAAATGGAAAAAAAGGGTCTGATCTTTAAGAGGTTTTAACTGTCTCTCATGCAGGCTACAGCTGAAGGCTACAATAAATAAAATATGAGTGAACTGAATGAAGGTTATTTACAGTATGAGAGTGGCTGATGTAACTTAAAGAAATCACTATGATGAATATAAGGAAAATGGTTTTCTAATACTATTTATGAGTATTTCTGTCACGTATACTCCCTCTCCGGCCTCTAGGTCATCAGGCTGCTGATTATCCCGCACACCTGTCACCATCGTCTCGTGCACCTGCGCCTCACCATTATCTTCCCTATATCTGTCACTCCCCTTGGTTCTTTCCTTAGGTGTTATTGGCTCTGTTTTCATGTCGGTGCGTTGTTTGTGTTTCGTGTTCATTGTTTCTTTTATTAAACCACTCACTCCCCGAACTTGCTTCCTGACTCTCAGCGCACTCGTTACAGAATAACACCTCAACTAAGGGAAGCATCAAGGAGTTTTTTTATTTTATTCTTTGTGTCAGAGTAATGACGTCGGGTCCGGGAACTGCTACAGGCTCTCATGCCTCAGCCGGATCGCCAGGCCCCCCTGCCTCAGTCGGCTCATCTGGTTTTCATGCCTTAGCCGGATCGCCAGGCTCCCCTGCCTCAACCGATCTGTCAAGTTCCCGTGCCCCAGCTGACTCGACAGGTTCCCGTACCTCCGCTGGCGTGACAGGTTCTCGCGCATCAGCAAGTGTGACCGGTCCGCTCCTGAGCCCCGGGTTCGTCTCCTTTGACGGTGTCCTGCGACTGGAACCGCGCGTCGAGGAGGGGGTACTGTCACGTATACTCCCTCTCAGGCCTCTAGGTCATCAGGCTGCTGATTATCCCGCACACCTGTCACCTGCACCTCATGACACTCAGCTGGACTCCATCACCTACTTCCCTATATCTGTCACCCCCCTTGGTTCTTTCCTCAGGTGTTATTAACTCTGTTTTCATATCGGTGCGTTGTTTGTGTTTTGTGTTCATTGTTTCTTTTATTAAAAAAAAAACACTCACTCCCTGAACTTGCTTCCCGACTCTCAGCACACTCGTTACAATTTCAACAATAACATAGCATACAAAGCATCCAATGACACACGTCATGCTTGGATATTAGACTTTAAATATATGTATGCATGTACAGTATACAAAAATACAAGTACTGCTCTTCTGTGTGACCTGCTCAGTTTTTTATTAATATACGGCTGCTGCCCTCTTATTAGGAACGGACAGGATATGGTGGCTCAGAGCCTTGATAATCTTGTCCAGGCGAGGTTTGGGCATGACCTGGCAGTGGAACCAATAATCATACCAGGCCCCAGACTGGCTCAGTGGGCAACAATACATTGCATCAGTGGTGATCAGGTGGCTTCCAACGTGCTTGGATACATAGAGCTTGTAGTCCCGCAGGGGGCAGCGATCTGGATCATCGGCCAGGCCGTGCAGCCGTACGGGCCACTGGTCTGGGAAATGAGTATTGTTCCACTCCAGGTATTCCAGTTTTCCCCCATCGCCTGACCATAGCTGGGTCTCCGTGGTCATGTGGAAGTTAGAGATATGCCCGAGCCAGACTCCCTGAAGGTAGAACTTCCCAAAGGCTTTGAGATTGTTGAGCAGGACCAAGTTGAGCAGCCTGTCCAGTGTGGCTCTAGACAGGAACCTTGCCTGCCTTAGTGTCGCCTCCTCTTCTCTCCTCAAGCTCTGGATCACCTGGATGGCTCTGTCCCACTCCCTCTGCTTCAAGTGCTGACAGCAGTTATTCAGTTCCCTAATGGTGTTCGTGAACTCATCTGACTTCCAGATACTGAAGCTGCACCCTTGGTTCTGTAGATCACGATCCAGCATAAGGGGGCGTAAGTTGTAAGGGTGTTCCTGCTCAGGAACTCCTCCCACACGTACTGGAAAAAGGGGACCAATAACCTGTCTAGGTCGGCGATAGAAAGGCTACCCCTGGCAACGGGCCCCTGGATGGTTTTGAGAGTTTAGTCGTGGGACAAAGCTCATGATATTGCCCAGGTTGGGATTCACTTTATTTGGTCCGCCTGAAGAAAACATAGACAAATAACAATCACACATTACATACCTTGCCCACATACCATTTATATTGAAAGTAATATTCATTGTGAGTAACTATAACCTACACAATTATAAACTCAGCAAAAAAAGGAATGTCCCTTTTTCAGGAATGTCCCTTTCAAAGATAATTCGTAAAAATCCAAATAACTTAACAGATATTCATTGCAAAGGGTTTAAACACTGTTTCCCATGCTTGTTCAATGAACCATAAACAATTGATGAACATGCACCTGTGGGATGGTCGTTAAGACACTAACAGCTTACAGACGGTAGGCAATTAAGGTCACAGTTATGAAAACTTAGGACACTAAAGAGGCCTTTCTACTGACTCTGAAAAATACCAAAAGAAAGATGCCCAGGGTCCCTGCTCATCTGCGTGAACATGCCTTAGGCATGCTGCAAGGAGGCATGAGGACTGCAGATGTGGCCAGGGCAATAAATTGTGATGTTTGTACTGTGAGACATCTAAGACAGCGCAACAGGGAGACAGGACGGACAGCTAATCGTCCTCGCAGTGGCAGACCACGTGTAACAACACCTGCACAGGATTGGTACATCTGAACATCACACCTGCGGGAAAGGTACAGGATAAGGTACAGGATGGCAACAACACCTGCCCAAGTTACACCAGGAACGCACAATCCCTCCATCAGTGCTCAGACTGTCCGTAATAGGCTGAGAGAGGCTGAACTGGGGGCTTGTAGGCCTGTTGTAGTAAGGCAGGTCCTCACCAGACATCACCGGCAACAACATTGCCTAAAGGCACAAACCCACCGTCGTTGCACTAGACAGGACTGGCAAAAAGTACTCTTCACTGACGAGTCGCGGTTTTGTCTCACCAGGGGTGATGGTCGGATTCGCGTTTATCGTTGAATGAATGAGCGTTACACCGAGGCCTGTACTCTGGAGCGGGATCGATTTGGAGGTGGAGGGTCCGTCATGGTCTGGGGCGGTGTGTCACAACATCATCGGACTGAGCTTGTTATGATTGCAGGAAATCTCAACGCTGTGCGTTACAGGGAAGACATCCTCCTCCCTCATGTGGTAACCTTCCTGCAGGCTCATCCTGACATGACCCTCCAGCATGACAATGCCACCAGCCATACTGCTCGTTCTGTGCGTGATTTCCTGCAAGACAGGAATGTCAGTGTTCTGCCATGGTCAGTGAAGAGCCCGGATCTCAATCCCATTGAGCACATCTGGGACCTGTTGGATCGAAGGGTGAGGGCTAGGGCCATTCCCCCCAGAAATGTCTGAGAACTTGCAGGTGCCTTGGTGGAAGAGTGGGGTAACATCTCACAGCAAGAAGGGCAAATCTGGTGAAGTCTATGAGGAAGAGATGCACTGCAGTACTTAATACAGCTGGTGGCCACACAGGGACACATTATTCAATTTCTGTTAGTCACATGTCTGTGGAACTTGTTCAGTTTATGCCTCAGTTGTTGAATCTTGTTATGTTCATACAAATATTTACACATGTTAAGTTTGGAGAAAATAAACGCAGTTGACAGTGAGAGGACGTTTCTTTTTTTGCTGAGTTTACTATTACCATGTTATTTATAACCAATTTATTCTGTGCTGCACTGTGAAGTGCTACACACATACACATATAATTGCTGTAACCTCTGGACAAAGCAGGTGCAAAAGTAATTCTGCCCAATAATAATGTAGAAAATCATTTCTGCAGCAGATATAGTATGCTCACTTTTCTCTGCTAGTTTCTTGGGTATTGCCTTCACTTTGCATTTATCAGAAGCAGGGTGCACTGCCGCCGCACCAGACCTCTGGGATTTAGGAGGGAAGAGGACAGCACTACCGGAGCACTGCCTGCGGGGTTCACCCTGGCACTGGAAAAGGGGCTTGGGTTTAGAAGGGGACGGGGCACCCTATCCACCTTTAGAGGTCGACCACTTCTTATCTTCTGGGGTCGCACTCAATGTCTGAAAGGGCAGAGTTCAGGAGACGGGTGATGTAAAGAATAGTCCATTAGGACTGCCCTCCTCTCAATGGTTTGACTCCTTGTTCTTATGCTCCTGCTCCACCCAAACTTCCATGTGGATATTGCCTTTGGGGTCCTCTTGAACAATCCTCCTAGAAAACAAAAGGTTGTTTCACCGCTCTCTGCTGCTTGGGCTTCCTGCCTTTGTTTCCAGTCAAGGCCTCTTCTGGCTTTCTCACTGGGGCATCTCCTCCTTCTCTTGACACACAGGTCACAAGGCTGCAGTGGCTAACATCGGATTCATCCCCAGTTTCATTCATGATATTCCCCGTGAATGGTGCATAATCAATCTCCCCTTCCTCCTCCTCATCTGAGGATAGGCGTTGTATCATTTCCCTCTGGCTCCTATGACCCACATCCTCCTCAACTTTCACCTCTGTGGCAAGTGTGAATTCCCAATAGTAGCCATGGCCATCCTCACATCTCCAATTAATTTTGTGTGAGAGCTTGTGGGGACAGTGGGAGCCATGGCAGTGAGCCCAGGTGATTAATTTGCTCAGACGTTCAAGCATTGCACTTGCTTAGACATGGCAGATGGGCCATTTTAAATATATAGTTTTTTTTTTAAAGACAAATTTAAGCTTTGAGTGTCTGAAAACCAGTGACAGTTTTATAAACTATTTGAACTGGCCAAATAGTCCTCTCAGGATCTGTTGGTTTTCAAAGTCTCCTCAGATAACTGGGGAAAATACACAGATTATACAAAAGATTAAGAACACCTGTTCTTTCCATGACACAGACTGACCAGGTGAATACAGGTGAAAGCTATGATCCCTTATTGATGTCACTAATTAAATACACTTCAATCAGTGTAGATGAAGGGGAAACAACTGTGGGAAGCATTGGAGACAACAATGGCCAGCATCCCTGTAGAACCCTTTCGACAACCTTGTAGAGTCCATGCCCTGTCCTTTTGAGCTTGTTCTGAAGGCAAAGGGTGCAACTCAATATGAGGAAGGTGTTCCTAATGTTTGGTATACTCAGTGTACATTATAGCCGAGCAAAATTAACCTTAGTCTGAAAACTCAAACTAGTCTATAGTGTAGCTGTATAGAAGAGAAAATGTAGCCTAAATGCAAAATAGATCAGTGGAAAACACTTCAATTTCTCCTAATGACCTTTACAATAGAGTGGTAATTCAAATCAATGACCAAACGTATTCTCGCATTTAAAACACAATTCTAGCATATGCAATGTTGAGCATGAGTTGGTGCACTTGCTTTTGAAACATCAACAAGCAATCATAGAACACTGTGACAACACTCTACGTTGAATGTCATTGCATACAATCTGTCATTGGAATGAGAATGTTAGAACACTCAAATAAACAGAAAAGTATGGAACGTTTTCACCACGCAACAATGCATCAGTTAACCACATGGTGTCGCTCACGCTTAGTGTATATAAAAAGAGCAGTCCACATGAACCTGAACCTGTCTCAAAATTAAGTCAATCGACATGACAAAAATGTGTGCCACTGCCATAATAACACACTACATTACCAAAGGTATGTGGACACCTGCTCGTCCAACATCTCATTCCAAAATCATGAGCATTATAAGGGAGTTGGTCCACCTTTGCTGCTATAACAGCCTCAACTCGTCTGAGAAGGCTTTCCACTAGATGTTGGAGCATTTCTGTGTGGACTTGCTTCCATTCAGCCACAAGAGCATTAGTGAGGTCGGTCACTGATGTTGGGCAATTAGGCCTGGCTCGCAGTCGACGTTCCAATTCATCCCAAAGGTGTTTGATAGGGTTGAGGTCAGGGCTCTGTGCAGGCCAGTCAAGTTCTGCAACACGATCTCAACAAACTATTTCTCTATGGACCTCACTTTGGGCACGGGGCATTGTCATGCTGAAACAGGAAAGGGCCTTCCCCAAACTGTTACCACAAAGTTGGAGGCACAGAATCGTCAAGAATGTAATTTTATGTTGTAGTGTTAAGATTTCCCTTCACTGGAACTAAGGGGCCTAGCCCGAACCATGAAAAACAGCCCTAGACCATTATTCCTCCACCAAACCTTACAGTTGGCACTATCCTTTGGGGCAGGTAGCTTTCTTCTGGCATCCGCCAAACCCAGATTCATCAGTCGGATATGGTGAAATGTGATTCATCACTCCAGAGAACGGGTTTCCACTGCTCCAGAGTCTAATGGTGGCGAGCTTTACACCACTCCAGGCGACACTTGGCATTGCGCATGGTGATATTAGGCTTGCTCCCAGGCGAACTGTTCTTGTGCTGATGTTGCTTCCAGAGGCAGTTTAGAACTCGGTAATGAGTGTTGCAACCGAGGACAGACGATTTTTACACGCTACGCGCTTCAGCACTCGGCGGTCCCGTTCTGTGAGCTTGTGTGGCCTACCTCTTCGTAGCTGAGCAGTTGTTGCTCCTAGATGTTTCCACTTCACAATAACAGCACCTGGGGCCGCTCTAGCAGGGCAGAAATTTGACAAACTGACTTGTTGGAAAGGTGGCATCCTATGAAGGTGCCACTTTGAAAGTCACTGAGTTCTTCAGTAAGGCCATTCTACTGACAATGTTTGTGTATGGAGATTGCATGGCTTTGTGCTCGATATTATACACCTGTCAGCAATGGGTGTGGCTGAAATAGCTGAATCGACTAATTTGAAGGGGTGTCCACATACATTTGTTTATATTGTGTATAATAACCTGCACATGCTAAACATTTCAGATGGAATCAGCCATGATTTGGATGCAATGTAATTTCTCAAATTTACTGCAGCTTATTTCCATCAAAAAAGATCAAGCCTAAAGCCTATGTTACTTGTATGTTACTTGAATGTGGACAGATTAAAATATTATCAAGAGTAATTTAATATCACAAAACTAATATAAATATGTGTTGAAATGCCATAAATATCCTTTATTTGTCGTACTCATCAGGTAACCTAATAACAGCTGTCATGTAGGACTATAGGCCTATGTTGAACTATGTTTGTATTGGTTGGCTATAAATGGAAGCTACTATGATGTCTTAGTGTATTCTTACTCGTATGTATTATTTCAAACTATTAGGTAAGGGTACATTACCTATATACAAAACATTATTTAGAACTTTTAAGAATGAATACAGCCTAATTGTTCATATATTCCACTTCAGTGTATGACTCCCAAGCCTAGAGAGACATACATACCTGTGGCCTAATGTATTTTGGCTGTGTAATGATGAGTGCTGTAGGCTAAGCCTAGAGAGACAATGGGCTTCAGTCTGGTCGATGTGGGCCCCATCAATTATTCATCTATGGGCAGGTGTGTCACCTGCACCCAAACAGAAAAGTAATTTCCTGAAAGGGAGCATGTGAGGTAATTATTTATGGTGTGTTACCTGATACAGAAAGATCCTTGTGATATACTGAGTCCAGGAGCTTCAATTGCATATTTGCTCCATTCAGATTACGTTTATTTCATTCTCGCAGTATTTGTTTAATGTGAATATACATAGAGGCAAATCTGCTGTAGTGTAGCCTAGCCATTTTGCATCAAATTGCTCTCAACCCATCTCCATATGTTGTCTTATTGTTTTTTTTTATGAAGGGTAGAGGAATTTTGCTATTTTTTCAGGATGTTGCCATAGCAGTGAGGAGGAGTCTTGGGACCAGGTGGTACAGGAGGCTCGATCTCCCTCTGTCTCACTCCAGAAGCTTTCCCACATCAAAGGAGTCCCATAACCTTTGATGCCAGACAAGGTTGAAATTCGAACGACAGCAATCCGACTAGATAAGGGTCTGATTAGGCAGCTGTTACGGAACAGAGGGTATGCCACTGACACGGCAAAGAGAAGTAAGGGTTTCAATGTATACAATCTATTCCATACTGTTTTTGTCTTCCCAGTACATCTCCTATATTTGTCAAGGCCATGCTCACGGATTTAGGCCATCTTGTGAAACAAGAATTTGTTTTACTGTGCCCATAGGCCCAAAGCTGAATCTGTTTCTTGAAAATCGTAGCAACACATTTGGATAAATTGTCAAAAATGATCTGCATATTTGATAGCGTCTTTGCCCTTAATTTGTTCTTTAGACCAATGAAGAACAATGTATTGCCTATTTTCCTTTACAGTCGTCCACGAACTTACTGTGTTGGAAGCACAGGTTCAGCCATGCAATAACAGGATATGCCATTCTTTCAACACATATGTAGACAGTTGTATCACAAATTCATTCTGCATTAAAAAAAAATATGAAAATAACAATATTTTCATGGTCACGCGGATTTAATTTGCGACTCACAATTGACCATTTACAATCAAAGTCCATGGCCAACTTCTTTAAGACCGCCCTTCTCTAGCAACTCTCGTCTTGTCCTATCAGCACCCACTTCTCGTCTCAGACGCCCACAATTGTTCTGTTCTCCCCAATCGTTGGGTTTTACTAGGCTAATCACATTTCGCTTCTCTGTTCTCCGCCATTTTGTAAGGGTATAAGAAAAGTCAGCCAGGCTACAGACTTGTTGGTCTAACTTGTGTAGCTAGTTCCGTGTTGTGCAATGGACGGGTAAGTTCAAGGAAGAAGTTATGCTCTCGAGAAAAGAGCAACAAACTAACATGCTTTATTAAATATATCCTGTAACGAAAATGCGCTACTTAACCCAGTATTGTGTTATTGTATTTTGGTTGCGATGGAAACATGGTAAAGCTTATTTGCTGTGCATCCGTGAGATACTCCGAGATGCTTAACGTCGTTAACGTTAGTTACCAACCAACATGGTTGCTTTGGCGTTGTAGTTAACACTAGCAGGCTTCCTTTTTTGTTGTTTTTGTCTAGACTAAATTGCTCTTTGGTTAATAAAAAGCAAGATGACGCATTTTGAGTGGACTAGCTAGCTTTTCTGTGGTATGGATGCTAGCTTGGCGAAGGCACTAGTTCTAGCCACTGAAAATTGGAACCACCTGTGGCAGTACGGCGTTGGATTAGTGTGTGTTGCAATAATGTTTGCCAGGATATTGAATTGTAGATGGTCCTATCTACCTACCGTATTGTCTAGCTTTGCTGACTGTTAAACTATAGCTTTTTACTTCGTTTTAGAAGTAGTTCCATGACGTTACTAACGTGGCTACCCAACCATGCTTGTTGTACACAAGTAACATTTCTGCTGCAGACGTTCAGAGATGAACAATACTTGAGAATTTGGAATGTTGTTAATATTGCAATAGAGATCTTTATGCTTGAAATTCAGAGTAAACAGTTAAAAGATAATATTATTGGCTTGTTGTTAACCCCACATTTCTTCCAGCCGTCTAGAGACTGATTTGTATCCTATGGGATCTACTTACGTCACTGAACTAGAGTAAGTTCTTATTTTCATATACATTTTTAAATGCAAGGTACCAGTTCATTAGTTGTGAATATCGGATAATAAACATGATTTTTAGACTCATTTTCATATCACCTAGATTTTTTTGTTGTATGTTGGAATCAATTTTTACGTCTAATTCATGTAGCACTGTGAGATGCCCGTTGATGCTAAGTAACCTCCATAATGGTGGTGGTCAGGTTTCTCAGCATGCAATGACTTGGTGTGAGAATTGAGGGAGTGATTTGAGCTGTCTTGCTTACCCCCCCCCCCCCCCCCCCCCCCTTGCAGTCAATGTAGCCTTTCTTTGTGTACTTTGTATCAAGTTTACTCTGAAAGCATATAATCCTAAAATATGGAATTTAGTTTGATTTTTCAGTAGATTCCAACGTGTAAAGGAAGCATTTCGCATTTTTTTTGTTGTAAAATTGTCATGTGTGGGCTTAGAAACCACAAGGAATTTGTCATGGCTGCAGATATTTGGCTTATGGGAGTTTGAGGGGCATATTTGCCACAAAAGACCGTTTTGCATATGTGTATTCCTTTTGTCCTAAAGAACGGCACATACTTATGTTACTGCGGTTTTCAGCCACTGGTCAAATTATTTATATTGATCAGTGGTTGATAAATCTAATTCTAATTGAGAAAGGGTGGTAGATGGGAGGAAGGCTTGAGAGAGAGCTTTTGGGCTGAGTTTCCTGGCTGTCTCACATGAGAAACAGGATGTGGAGGTTAATCTTCAACCGAGTGTCTGCCAAATACCACTCATTTTTCATGGGCAAAGCTGTGGGAAAGGGAACTGTTTTCTCTTTCCACCTTTAACATTAGGGGGTATCAAGGGAATGCTTTGCCTTAAATGCAATTTAGACAATTGGTCAACGTTGTTTTTCTAATTGATCTTGGTAGAATTATACATTCTAACTTCTTACTTTCTAGCAATTCCTATTATGGACATTCAACATACATTTAGAAGTGGCGAGGCATTGGCATTCTCCCTAGTCTTATTTGTGTTAAAAGAATAAACTATCTGTAACATATCTAGCACCCAACCTTACTGGTGGCAGTACCGCTCCAGATGTCCAATGCTATTGCGAATTCGGTTTATGAAACGTCACAATTGTATGTTCTGCATGGTTCCTTTGAGGGGCAGCGGGTAGCCTAGTGGTTAGAGCGTTGGGCCAGTAACCGAAAGGTTGCTAGATCGAATCCCCGAGCTGAGAAGGTAAAATGTTCAGGGGCAGAATGACAAACATGGCAGTTAACCCACTGTTCCTAGGCTGTCATTGTAAATAAGAGTTTCTTCTTAACTGACTTGCCTAGTTAAATAAAGCTTAAATAAAAATGAGATGTCATTAGCTACTTTTCCATGAACTTGTCCAGGGATTTTGTCAACATTTAGAAGGATCGCATAGAAAATAGACATTGCGACATTGCTTTTGTAGTTTAAACCTGGGTCCATGGAAACCTGCCTATTAACTTTAGTTCAGGCCCATGTGCAAAGCATGTTTATTTTGGTAGTGTTTTTGGAAGTGTTTGGTCTTAAATTAGCTTTTTCTGAGGTAACATCCTGCTCTTATTTTGACATAACTATTTTTTGTTGTTGGTTAGGCAGCCCATATGGCAGTTTTGCTTCATGTTAAGGTTAGACACTTGGACAATAAAATGCACTTGAGTGGCCTAATTATACCAGTGACTGACTGTCTGCTTTCCAACTTTTCTGCATCTGATAAATAAATCTAGTTAGCTTTTCTCTACCTTTTGGGGTTTCTGGATCTTTTAACCTTAATTTGGGCATTTTAATTTTTCATCCTTACTGCTTCTAACATTCCTGTCTTCTCTTTTCTTCACAGCAGTGTCCACGATATTACAGTTGGTACAAAGGTAGGCACCCTCTTTTCTCCTTTCACTTTTCCCCTGCTTCAACATGTCAAGAGGTGTTTGAGAAGGGCTTCAGATTATAATGACCAATGGATGTAGCCGTGTGTGGATTTGACCAATTGTTGCTCAGGCTGCATTTGTTATTACGGCATCCATGCAAACTATTTGCTCCATGAGAAATGAAAGCTTTCAAAGAAGCTAGCATGTGAAGGCACACCTACAACCAGTTTGGATCTGGCAGTGGTAAATCCTGTTTGCTTAGGTTGCAAGTTTTTAATTGGCTTCAAGTCACCCAACAGGTTCCTTTTGTTAGCATTTTTTCATGATAGTTGACTGGTTAAACCGTGTTGTGGAACTGTTGAGGAGGCATGCACCAAGTAAAGGATACAATTAAGTGGAATGGCCTCCCTAATGTTTTCTTTCGTGACCCTTGGCTACACTTTTATGGGGGCAAGCAAAAGTAAAACACTGCCTTGTCACTGGTAACCAGTTACCAAGTTTACATTTCTCAAACTGTTTTCATCCTGTGTGGCGAGAACATTGCTGTTGCTGTGGAAACAGTCGAGCCTAATTATTGGTTGGCTTTGGCATTGTGCTGGGAATGCTCTTGCTACATTCCAGTTTTCTGGCTCCTCCAAGCGCTTGTCTCGCTTAAGGACTTTTTGTCTCTTCACTGATACACCAGCACATGTCCCAGTAAGTGTTAGCCAATTGTAATGCTGTACCACTCATAGGCTGGTCCCATACTTCCCTTGAGTCCTTTCTCAAGAAAATGTCTACTTTTACCATCAAATGGCCCCTGCAGTTTATTGGCCAGGGCTAGCTAACTTGAGCAAAAGCAGATGTTTCTAGATGGTGGAAATTTGAGGAATTTTATGCTCTATGCAGCAGATATCCAGTTGTAAGTGCTGTCTCATTCCCCTGATGGATGTTGAGTGACTCCAGGATATGTGGTTTTGGGATGGTGAGCAAACACACGGAGCCGGTGTTCCTGACTCGGTGTGTGTGGCACGTCTATGCTCTACAGACTGTTACTGTCGCTTCCCAGCTTGGTCTTCAAAGGCCACTCCACAGCAACGGCATTCCTCGCATCTCTTTTTCGCA
Source organism: Oncorhynchus mykiss (assembly GCF_013265735.2). Lineage (NCBI taxonomy): Eukaryota > Metazoa > Chordata > Actinopteri > Salmoniformes > Salmonidae > Oncorhynchus > Oncorhynchus mykiss. The sequence goes on along the minus strand of NC_048569.1, from coordinate 56,481,936 downwards.
GAGATAATCGTCTGTGGTATGTACCTAGCCAAGGGGGACTCTTAGCACACAGCACAAAGACTGATTCTTACAGGTACCACGTGCATATGAGAAGGCCATTTGTTACACGCAAGCCAACGCACATCGGTAACCTTAAGGTGGTGGTAATACATAGCCAGGTTCTTCACAGGAAAAGGGAGCAGTTTGCTGGAATGCGGGTGTTTTTTTTCACTCCATTTTTCTAATTGCTTCTTGTGTTTCCTGTTCTCCCCCTGGGGTGTGTCATTACAAACTGCTGGCCTCAAAGAATGGACTGTTGACTGTTTCAAAATGGTTGGGAGGATCTTGGGTGGAACTGTGTAATTTGGATCAGTACAAATTGTTGCCCCTTAACATTTAGATAGCAAAATTGTAACCAGGCGAGTGCAATTTTTTTACTTTGATGTTATTGTGATATAAAAGGCCTATATTTTTGTGAGTGATAGTTATCCTGGTGAAGACTGCAGCTATTTTAGGCCAATGTAATAGTTAACGTCAATGTTCTTGAAATGCACAATATGGAGGTGTAGTGAACAGGTTCAATCCTCAAATGTAATTTTGGGGTTTTTCCATAGGCTTGGAAAACTGTTGTGAGCTATCTTATTAAAAAATGTATAGATTTTAAAGATGAGGAATAGGTAATTAAATGTAACGACTAGGCCTATTTACCTTGTCTGTGGAGATGGCCTCTCAATCTCATTCCTCAAAGATGGGAGAGGGTGGTGGGGTGAATGGAACCTATTGACCACATGCCCCCATTTTCAACATGCATGTTTTTCCTCTGGTCTGTTTCCCCCACACAATCTGTTTAGGGAAAGGATGGTATGGGAAAGGGCTGGGTGGCCTGTGTTTGATCATGTCAGTCGCCATTGGAAAAAGTTTCTAGGTAGCCAGTATATAGGCTACAAAGTAGATTAAAACTCACGGCAGCCGCGACTTAGTGGCTTTAAGGGGTTCAGATACACCATTAGTGTTTGCTGGCCGAGAGTACTAGCAGTTCTGAACATAAATCGCCAAGTGCGCAACGATTTTTACATGGCATGAAACATTTTGTCAGTCCGATGTATACAGCGCTGTGAACGATAGGGATACGAATGCTAGATCCAACTTCGGTGCAATGTGCATGAGCTATAAGAGGCAGAGGATTGAATTGCCGCTCAATAATTTACATGTTGATAAGTGACAAGCTCTCACTTGGCCACCTCCAAGGCTCCCCTATTTTTATCGGAACTGGCCTTTTAAACTTGTTTTGCGAACATTTGTGTGCGGCAGGGTAATTGCCAGGAGGATTTTAGACCTGGCTGTGGGTCTGAAGAGAATCAGTCTTGTGTATTTAGGCTAAGAGTCACAGGTGTGGCTTAGCAGCGCACCTCACCTGGAGCCACAGTCTAGGGTTTCTATGGGGACGGAGTGACATTCAGTGCTGCCCTGGTAACGACCCCATTCTTGCAGTGCATTGTCTCCTGCTTGCCTACTCAGTCTTTTTCACCCCCACTGCTTTTCCCTCTCCACACCTTTCTAATCTTTTAATGTAGGCCCTCTGAAAACTCCATTAGAAAACCACTCACTTCATTAACATTGCTAACCAACTGAAAGCCTTGGCACAGCTTTTTAAAGCATTGCAGCTTAACTGAGTTTTCTAACAAGTCTTGTTCTATCGCATAGTTATTTTATAGGACATAATACTTAACGGGCTTAACTTTTCACAACTGAATACATATCAAGTGTTATGTCTTTAATCAATAAGTTATATATTTTTTTAACCGAACAGTCTGGCCAATTAAGTAGTAAGTTCTCCTTACCCTTGTAAAAGCCATTTGAGTGTTAGTGGCAGACAAAGCCTGCTCTGTGACTTGGCCTGCCAGTCCTGCTAAGTGTTAATTTTTTTATTTTTAGTCTGTAGCAGGACCAGGAACATGCTTTTTGCTACCAAACATATTTTGCAGACCTTTACACACAATTTACACTCGCCCCCATACCCCTTACATATGGTTTTCATTGAGTCCCGCAACAGTGGAATTTGGAGGGGTTGGTGGGGAGAGGAGAGCACATTCTGTTGCCATCTCAGCACTGCGGAAGGCTGTTTAGCTGTGTACTTCGTGTGTTAACCAGAGCAAGCTTCCCGTCCACATTGTCGATTACATGAAAAGCGCTGGCTGGCTGGTGGTGAATCATTTCCTTGAGAGTTGTCTCTGTTTCCCCCTATTGTTGGTGTCATAGACTATAGAGGACAGATGGTGTTCAGCCTTGTTTTACACACGCTGTAAAGCATACTACCTCTGTTTTATAGGGTATTGTATGTTTGTGTATGGCTCTGTATTTGTTTAAATCAGGTTTTACTATGGTTTTTGCTTTTCTTTATCAGTATAGGCTCATAGTTCAAGGAAAATATAGTTGGGCTATGTAGGTGATATAAGAAACTTATAAGTTTGTTTCAAGCAAAATTAGGTTGAGTCGTTTAGTTTATTTGATTTTTGGGGGATTGGTCCATTGACTATGGGGGGAGTGTGTGAGCAGGTCACCATTTGAGCCATCACCCCCTACCAGTACCCACCTTAGTTGTGCCAGACTGCAAAGTGATGTACCACCAGGCCCATGACTTGGGTTTCTGCTCCCCCGTCCCTCCCCCGCCCTCTCATTCCTGCTGCTTGGCGACCCAGAAACCGAGTTGTTTTTTTCCTCCCTTCCCACTGAATTCTCTGGTTCCCTCCCTTAAACCTATGCCAATACAGATGACCCCAACATGCATACAAACGCATGCATGCACATGAAATGCAAGGGCAGTGGGGGTTGGGATGGAGAGATTGGGTTGTGTCCATTTACACCCCCCTCCCCCTACCTTAGGCCATAGAGGACTTAACGAGGTTAGCAAGTCCGGTCATTGGATCCCTGTCAGTCTGCGTATGGTCTTATCTATGCGCATTCCTCTCGTCTTTCTTTGTCTGCTTCTTCTACTTGTAGCTCGTGGGCTGTAGACTCAGGTTCCCATAACTTTTCATGTTAGCTAAGCAGCTGACCTTCTCCTGTTCCCGTTGTCACAAGACAATGGGTCACCCAGTACCTTCATACAGGTCCACGGGACAGCCTAGTAGTCCATCTGTTTGTTTTGGCTGTGATGGGGGGGGAACCTGTGCCAAGATTTGTGATTGTCAATATTGTTCTTCCCATTAGTTTGATAGGTCAAAGTGGGTGGTTTTACCTGTGGCTGTTACGAGTTTCTTTTTTTGGTCCCAATGCATACATGACGTTCCTCCCGTTTCCATTGTAAACCATAGGTCTTACCTAAAAATAAAACGTGAGAAATGTGCTATTCAGTCATTGGGCTGGTCATGTCTTTAAAATGATGCTGGTGGTGCAGTTCTGCATTGGTCTCAATAGCATGTCCTTCTCTCTTTGCAGAGAGGATCAGACGAGCTTTTCTCCTGCGTGGCAAACGGACCCTATATAATGACCAGCGCAGCAGGTCAGTGTTTAAACCTCCGTTTGTATTAATATCAACCAAGTAAACTTTTGAGTACACTATGAGCGACGTTTGAGCACCACCTCTTCCAATTCTGATCTACTTCGGCTGATTTATCAAAATGGTGTACATCCCAACAGTAGGCTCTCTTGCTCCCTCTCCTCCACAGCCAATGGCAACGACAGCAAGAAGTTCAAAGGTGACATAAGGGGCCCAGGAATCCCGTCGCGCGTCATCCACGTGCGCAAGCTCCCCAATGACATCAACGAGGCCGAGGTCATCTCCCTGGGCCTGCCCTTTGGCAAAGTCACCAACCTGCTCATGCTCAAGGGAAAAAACCAGGTTAGTGGTCTCACATGACAACCCTAGCTCATTCGCTTTAGCAGAGTTGTCTTGCCCTCCACTCAGAGGGGAGGGGTGTATTAGTTACCATTTCATAGGCTAGTAGTAACCAACTGTTAACCAGAGTGGAGCATACAACTGTTGTAGTAGTAGAGTGAATGATATCCGTAGCTGGACTTGTGTTCTTATGGCATTCTCCTGTCTCCAGGCCTTCATAGAGATGAACACAGAGGATGCAGCTCAGACCATGGTCAGCTACTACTCCTCGGTGACGCCGGTCATCCGCAACCACCCCATCTTCATGCAGTACTCCAACCACAAGGAGCTCAAGACGGACAACTCCCCCAACCAAGTGGTGAGTCATTCTGCTGCAGCTACTTCCTTCTCAACAGTTGCATAACCCTTTATCTGTGCAGGCTTACTACTTCTGGAAGGCCATAAGAGAAGGCTGAACTCGAGTGCGCTTCATGTTTTCAACATTACTTGGACAAAGGAGCATGTCTACAAAACACATCAGCAAGGGATTTCAGCTGCCACCCTGAACCTTTCATAATTACTCTGCATTAATTTTGACTTTCATTTTGTAGTTTTCTCTGAGCAATTAGTGTGTTTGATGCTTAGAGCCAACATGAAGTGGGTTTCCTCCACAGCGGACTAGTTTGCTGTGGTAGTGTTCCACATTTTTTCGTTTTTATTTTGAATTGGCGTCTTGCGCTCTCCTCTGTTTCCTGTATTGCTGGGTCAAAATGACTCATTTGGAAACATTCTGTTCTTGCCAGGGCTTGTGTGGTTGCACAAACAAACCACCAGTCTACTTGTCAGCTGACTTGAGCCAATCAGAATGAACCTATATTCTGCTGTGTTGCTGAAAATGGAGCTGTCGGCATTCGACTGCTAATTTGTTCAACTTACACTCTGCGGAATAAAGTAGGTCTCAAGTTTACCTTCCCCTGAATATCTTGCAGGGGTTGGACCCGGTTCAGGGAACACAACTGAAAACCAGAAAATATATTTTTTTTCAAGGAACTGAAATGCTTCCTGGAACAAAAGTGATCCATAATGTTCCAGAACAGAAGCGTTACTTTACAAGCACGGGAACAGATTAATACTTTGCATCCCAGGCACACCAAAAACAATTGTCCCCCAACATAGCGCATGTATGCGAAGTCCTCACTCAGACTTATTCCTGTGTCTACCTGCATGCTAAAAAATCTTTGCCAGTGCGTGTTTAGGCTACTCTCCCCTCCCCTGTCTGACACATAGGCTACTGCACTGACCTTACAAGCTTGATTCAGAAGATGGGGAGCGATTTAAAAAAATAATAATAATAATTAGCAAGAACAGGAACTTTTCCCAATGCTTGTCAAGGATACTATAGGCCTAGTGATTGGGTTTCACGTTGGATTTATTAACTAAGGTAAGATGTGTTTTTAGCTAAAGTTGGTTACCTAGTTGTCTCAAAGAACATTCAAAGTTCCTCTATAGGAGCCGCTCCTCGTAGGTATAATTCTGTGGCTAAGATACCCAGCGCTTTATGACTCCTCTCGCTCTCCCCACCCGCAAATTCTGTTGCATCTTGGGCCTTATTAAGCTACACTTGTCTGTTTGTCATGCAGGTAAACAACTAGCTTGCCTGCTCCATCCTCACTGATTGGTGAAGTAATTTAATGAGATAAAGGCAAAAAATAATTGACTTCACATGTAAAAAAAAAAAAAAAAGTGTAATAAAACCCCCCAGAAGGAATGATATAAACCAGTACTTTTTGGGGGGTTTGAACCAGTTCACAACTTTTTTGCTGGTCAAAACAGTGGAATGAACGGGGAAAAAATGGTGGTTGTGTTCAGACCCGACGTGATAGGAAAATAATTTTGGTTCCAACTGATATCTTATGGTCTAGTGTGTACCATGCACCCTCCCAACAAGACCCTCCCTTTTTCTAAACGCTGTTTCCTGGGAGACGGCATGCCAATGGCGACCAATGGAAGCTCCAGCTGTCCACTCTACTCCCCCTTCAAATTACTCTACTCTGGTCTTATCTGCTAATAGGTCAATGAAGGTAACATAAACACTGCTGCAGTGTAGATGAACATTCCCAGATGTTTGGGTATTGCTGGTAGAAACTAGGTTTCCCTCTTATGTTCCTCAGTGTTTTTCTTCCCACCAGGTGTTTTACTCTCAAACGGGCCCCAGAGTTTCCACTGTGTATACAAACATGTCACGGACAGAGTCGTCAGCAGCACCCTGGAATGTCATCTTTTACTTCCCAAAATAGTTATTTTTACAGGCATTTTCTTGTAAATGTCCAGCAACTTACCTGAGGCTGTTCAATAAGAACTTTCGGAACATTGAAACGTATTGACTCTCTGGGAGTCAGGTCAGCTCTACCTGAGCGTTTGTAGAGTCTCTTGCTTCTTGCCACTTCCATTGAACCATCTTCCTCTCTTCAGAGAGCCCAGGCGGCACTCCAGGCAGTGAACGCAGTCCAGGCAGGGGGCATGCCCATGGCAGGGGGCATGCCCATGGCAGGGGGCATGCCCATGGCAGGGGGCATGCCCATGGCAGGGGTGGATGCCTCGGTGGGCATGGGCGGGCACAGCCCTGTGCTGCGCGTTATAGTGGAGAATCTGTTCTACCCAGTCACCCTGGACGTGCTGCACCAGGTAAAACACACTTTTCAATACATTAATGACTGTATATCGGTCTGAGCTTGTATTCCCCCTGACCATGCCCTCCTTGCATGCAGATCTTCTCTAAGCTCGGCACAGTGCTGAAGATTATCACCTTTACCAAAAACAACCAGTTCCAGGCCCTGCTGCAGTACTCGGACGGTCTGACCGCTCAGCACGCTAAACTGGTAAGTAGTGCCATCTACCTGTCACAATAATATACATCAGTTCTTATTCCCCTCCCATTTTTCTTCATTGTGTTTTCAGAGCCTAACTTTAATGTGTTCTAAGTGTGGAGTGGGGAAAAGAATAGTCTGAAAGATGAATGAGCAAATCCTTGGATGCAGTCTAATGTGAAGGTAACCAGCCAAAATGACTAAGGCCCCATAGCACTCATGTCAGTAGCCATTTTGTGCTTTGAAAGGCTGTTCATGACTCAAATCAACACCACCATCCCAGAAACCCTAGACCTACTCCAATTTGCATACCGCCCCAACAGATCCACAGATGACGCAGTCTCAATCGTGATCCACACTGCCCTTTCCCACCTGGACAAAGGGAACACCTATGTGCGAATGCTGTTCATTGACGACAGCTCAGCATTCAACACCATAGTGCCCACGAAGCTCATCAATAAGCTAAGGACTCTGGGACTAAATGCCTCCCTCTGCAACTGGATCCTGGACTTGCTGACACGCTGGCCCCCAGGTGGTAAGAGTAGGCAACAACACATCTTCCACGCTGATCCTTAACATTGGGGCCCATCATGGGTGTGTACTTAGTCCCCTCCCGTATTCCCTGTTCACTGCGTGGCCAAACAACTCCAACGCTATCATTAAGTTTGCTGACGACGACAGTGGTAGGCCTGTTCACCGACAACGATGAGACGGCCAACAGGGAGAGTTTGTCAGAGAACTGGCTGTGTGGTGCCAGGATAACAACCTCTCAATGGGAGCAAGACAAAGGAACTGATCGTGGACTACAGGTAAAGGTGGGCCAAACAGGCCCCCATTAACATTAACGGGACTGTATTGGAGCGGGTTGAGTGTTTCAAGATCCTTGGTGTCCACATCACCAACGAACTATCATGGTCCAAACATACCATACAGTCAGGAGACTGAAAAGATTTGGCTTGGGTCACCAGATCCTCAGTTCTACAGCTGTACCATTACCCAGTCCATCACTGGGGTCAAGCTTCCTGCCATCCAGGACCTATATACTAGGCGGTGCCCCCCCCTCCCTGGTTTTACACAGCTGCTACTCACTGATTATTAATGCATAGTCACTTTATCCCTACCTACATGTACAAATTACCCCGACTAACCAGTACCTCTGCACATTGACTTGGTACTCTATATAGCTTACCCACTCTATATAGCCTCATTTAATTGAGTTTTATTGTTTATTAAAACATTTTTACTTTAGTTTGTTAACTTGAACTGCATTGTTGGATAAGGGTTTGTCAGTAAGCATTTCACGGTAAGGCATACATACAGCTGTTGTATTTGGCGCATGTGTGAAATCAGAATTGATTTAATGCTGAAACTGTTGCCCTGTGGTGAAGTCTTTAGATGGGCAGAACATCTACAACGCCTGCTGCACCCTCCGCATCAACTTCTCCAAGCTGACCAGCCTGAATGTGAAGTACAACAACGACAAAAGCCGCGACTACACGCGGCCTGACCTGCCCACGGGAGACAGCCAGCCCTCCATTGACCACCAGGCCATGGCTGCAGCCTTCGGTGAGTACTATGGTGAATACATTTTAAATTTACCTCCCTTCTTCCCTTATCATTTAGACATGATTGGACAGGTGGAAGCTATGCAGCTGAACCCGTACCCTTCACCTGTCCATTCATTTTCAACATGTAGTAATTGAAAATTTTACGACAAACTGAAGGTAACTAATCAATTAACACTCTGTATCCATGTGTGTTTCTCCAGGTGCTCCCGGGATCATCTCAGCCAACCCGTACGCAGGAGCTCATGCCTTCCCCCCGGCATTCGCCATTCAGCAAGCTACAGGTGAGTCTGATCGTCCTCTTTCTGACACCTGCCTCGCTCCTGACCAACATTGATGGATTGCAGTTACACTGACCTTTTCACTAACACTTTACATTTCAAGGGGGAAGCTGGCCTCATCCACTACCATTGAGTGGCAACACTAAAACTTTGAAACTTTTGCGGACCTTGACCTATTAGCAGTCGTGCTCAGCGGCTTCCAGTCCGGCCTTTACTCTATCAACCCATTCACTGAGTTAAAAAATAAATGTAATAAATGTCTGCCTCCCGTTTGCTTCACTCTGCAGGCCTGACGATGCACAGTGTCCCTGGAGGCCTGGCTCAACTGACCATGCCTGTGGCTGCAGCCGCGGCGGCTGCAGGCAGAATGGGCTTCCACCAACTCTCCGGTGGCCACTGTGTCATGCTGGTCAGCAACCTCAACCCAGAGGTTAGTCCTTCCATGACTCCCTCTCGACCCGTAGTGGCCCAGATGGGCTGAGTTGAGCTGTGAAGCCTCTGTGGACGTGGGTTTTTATTCCTGTTCCCTACCCTGCGCCCCAAAGTGTGCACTTGCTCACTCACCCCTAGAAGTTGCTTGTCGTAAGCAAGCATGGGCTACCTTGTGAGGTTTCACCAAATTTCTCGCACCAGTACATTTCTTGTAATTTCATGCAGGGGAGTGAATAAGAGCACACTTTGGGGAGAGAATTGGACTGCAGCACATATTCAAAGATGTCTTTCAGTTGGCCCACATGACACATGCCAAGTAAATTTGGGCTGTGTATTATATGCTGGCTCTCCGTGTAACAACATTGATGTTAATGTATCCACTTCTATTGAATGTTTTTCAGGCCTCTCCCTTTACCCACAAACAAACCTTGCGTTAAGTCATGCCTAGGTGATATAAAGCCCCCATTACTGTCAACTTCCTGCAATAATGCAATGCGTACAGTGTAGCAGAGCTCTTGGCTTTTCCCTAGTGTGTTTCTTTACTCCTGTTCTCCCCTGAAAGTGTTGTACCATCCCCGTTACCAAAGTTTCGCTAGCAAACACTTAGGATACACTAACTTCATGAATATTAATTTTACTCATTCAATCATTATTATTCCAAATATTTGCAAGTTTTCATTAAAATTGAAGATTAGCTTTAGGTTATTTGCACCCTCATACATGGCTATATTATTTACCATACATCCAGTTGGACCTATATATTGTACATTAACTGAGGAATTTCTGAACATTATATTCTTCAACATAATCATACCAGTCCCTCTTAATCTACTGAGCATGTTAAATTATTGGACAGCTCATTCCATAACCTCCGTACATGCAGTGCGATTTTTCATCAGATTGAGTCAATATTGCTTTTATACATTTAACATGGCCTTCAGCTTAAGCCCAACAAATATTTCTAGAGTCATTCATTTAAAGAATGTATCTCTTCAATAGTAATGGTGCACGTCAACACAGACAGAATTATAGAAGTATTGTCTCAGCCTCATGTGTATCATTCCTCCTAGTTTCATTGTTGGTTTGTAATCTTCACTCTGATTTAAAGCACATTCTATACTGGATGGAACACTTCATATTTCTTTGTATACTGACCTTGTTTTTTACCTCCTTTTCTTGTTTCTCTCCCTCCCATTCCCCCTCCCCCTCTTTTTTGGTTTTAATACCTTCACCTGGAAACTTTATTTTTTGTTGCCAAACTGACTGCACGCCCCATGAATTCCCTCTCCCACTTTCTTCTCTCAACCATGATACCACATCATCCATTGTGTACACATCACATTCATATAAACACACACGTAAACATATGCATTTATCTTTGCTCATATCATATTGTTACATATACCACCCCACCACCACTGCCACATCTCCTCCCATTCTTTGCTCCTGTCCAATTTATTAACCCTCATGATCCAACCACCGTTTTTTTTTTTGTTTTTGCCATTCCCCGTGGAACTGCCTCCGCTGTGGATGATATGTTGAACCTCCACTCTCCTGCCTCCGATCTTTTTCCTGTCCCTTCCTCCCTCCGCTGCCTTCCTCTGCTGTCTTATAAAGAGAGTTACACCCCAATGCCTCTTTATTCTTTTCGGTATGTTATCATTAGCACCTTTTTTATTATTACTACTTGTTTGTTCTGTTTTCTTTTTCTTAACTAATTTGTTTCAGTTTTTTTGTTTTCAAATATTTTGCGTGTTGATTTGAGACACTTGGCAAAAAGTTGCAGCATTTTCATGGGGTTTCTGTCCACAGCTTTCTTTAAAGGGATACTGATTTGACTATTTGTCAAACTATTTTCTTTCTCTGAAAATGGTCTATAGTTATGGTTTTGAGTCTGATCATCAACTTAAGCCAAATTGGTCAAGAACACGTGGACCTTAAATTCACTTTTGGGCCGATGTCTCAATGCTGCAATTTTCGGTCCCAAGCTATATGAATATTGCAGACTAGTCTTTTTTAATACTATGGACCAATTTCATATCAAGAAAACCTATGAATAATTTCCAGATTAGTTGAATATTCCTTTAAACATAGTGCAAATGACAAGAATAAAATAATATCTTGTGGGAAGTTCAGTGAGATGCTGTAACTTTGCCACTGTACATTTAGATTTATCATCTGTCTATTGTCATAGTTTGCATGCTTGATTTTTGTCATCTTGCATGCCCTTTATGAACGCTGTGTCAATTGCTTTTGGTTAATGGTCAAGACTCCCATTTGTGCAGAGTACATATGGCCAATTTTGCATTCCTTCTGATCCTTATTCTAAATTTCTGACTTGCAGTCTGTTTTTTTTTAACCATTAAGTGCCTTCATTTTCCTAAATGTTTTTTACCAATTTATCAGGGAGGCGCCCCTTTGTAGACGCAAAAGTAATATCCTCCTTGATAAACTACATAAATCCCTTATTTTACCTTTACTGTCCAAGTATAGTGACATTAAGTTCCACAGCCTGTCTCAGACTATTTCAATTCTTTGAATGTATTAAAACCGATGTACAAACGGTAGCCTACACTTTGATATTTTTTAAATGGGCTTTTATGGTGTAGTAGTCACACGTACCTCTGAGATGGTAAATGACCAATTCCCACCTGTGGCCATGATGCAATATTGCAATGATCAGTGGCTTCAGTCACTCTTGCTAGAATGTATTTTGCCCCCCCTTATAATTTAGATAAATGGAGGAGCATCTTGATTATGAACTGAAGTTATTCATATACACAAGCTTCCCTGTGGTGCGTAGATGGGTGTTAACCAAATCTTACGTGCCCAAAGACATGGTTTTGATTGGATGGCTTGGTTTGGTTTAGAGTTAAATTGATTTTCAAATGGTTGTCCCCCCCTTTGAATCTGTGTGAAGGTGTATATGGTGATGTGATGAGAGTGAAGATCCTGTTCAACAAGAAGGAGAACGCTCTGATCCAGATGTCTGATGGGACTCAGGCGCAGCTAGGTAAGGCCCAGCCAAACTTTCCTGGGAAGGAATACCTCCAACTACCATCTAAGAACTAGTTCTAGCTGAACAGCAATATGTAGGGAGTGATGTGCATCTGAGAATGATGCTAAAGGGATAAAAAAATAAATAACCTGAGGTTATTTAGCAATGGAAATATACCTAAACTTTGAATATAAGACTCACTGCTTAACTCTGTTTTCAACAGCAATGAGCCACCTGAATGGCCAGAGGCTCCACGGGAAAGCTTTGCGCGTCACCCTGTCCAAACACACCAATGTCCAGCTGCCCCGCGAGGGCCATGAGGACCAGGGCCTGACAAAGGACTACAGCAACTCACCCCTGCACCGCTTTAAGAAGCCTGGCTCCAAGAACTACTCTAACATATTCCCTCCCTCAGCCACCCTGCACCTCTCAAACATCCCGTAAGTAGACTGGAGGAGTTTCTCCTGCAATGATTCCCCTGACCCTTTTGATAGCTGCTAATCCTGAGGTACTGCTTTTGTGGTCTGAAAACAAATTCTACAAATGTATTGGTAAACTACTGCTAAAAGCTTATCAAGTTTTACAATGTCTTTCTTTTTAGTCCCTCTGTGGTTGAGGATGACCTCAAGATGCTGTTTGCGAGCTCCGGTGCAATGGTCAAGGCCTTCAAGTTCTTCCAGTAAGTTGTCTTTTTTCCTTCTCAAACAGCCATAATTTTTTACTTTATTTTCTATCTGCTCGCATGTATGATGTCTTTAGGAAAGTCTGTGTTTGGAAACTATTTAGACCCCTTGACTTTTTCCACATTTTGTTACGTTACAGCCACATTCTAAAATAGCGTCATCAATCTGCACACAATACCCCATAATGACACAGCATAAACATGTTTTAGAATTTTTTTTCTCCAAGTTTGTGTATAAATTTTAAAGTGCAAATATTCAGACCCTTTACTCGGTACTTTGAAGCACATTTGGCAGTGATACAGCCTTGAGTCATATTGGGTATGAAGCTAAAAGCTTGGCACACCTGTATTTGGGGAGTTTCTCCCATTCTTCTCTGCAGATCCCCTCAAGCGCTGTCAGGTTGGATGGGGAGCGACGCTGCACATCTAAGTTATTTCCAGATATGTTCGATTGGGTCCAGAAGCCACTCTTGCGGTATCTTAGGCTCGTTGTCCTGTTGGAAGGTGAACCTTTCCCCAGTCTGATGTACTGAGTGCTCTGGAGTGGGTTTCCATCAAGGATCTCTGTACTTTGCTCTGTTCTTCTTTCCCTTTATCCTGACTAGTCTCCCAGTCCCTGTCGCTGTAAAACATCCCCACAGCATGATGCTGCCGCCACCACGCTTCACTGTAGGGATGGTGCCAGGTTTCCTCCAGACATAACGCTTGGCATTCAGGCCAAAGAGTTCAATCTTGGTTTCATCAGACCAGAGAATCTTGTTTCTCATTGTCAGTCCTTTAGGTGCCTTTTGACAAACTCCAAGAGGGCTGTCATGTGGTTTTTACTGAGGAGTGTCTTCCATCCAGCCACTCTACCATAAAGGCCTGATTGGTGCAGTGCTACAGATGGTTGTCCTTGTGGAAGATTCTCATCTCCACAGAGGAGCTCTGTCAGTGACCATCAGGTTCTTGGTCACCTCCCTGCAAGGCCCTTCTCCACTGACTGCTCGGTTTGGCTGGCTGGCCAGCTCTAGGTAGTTTTGGTGGTTCCAAACTTCTTCCATTTAAGAATGGAGGCCGCTGTTCTTGGATCTTCAATGCTGCAGAAATATTTTAGTACCCATCCCCAGATCTGTGCCTCAACACAATTTTGTCTCAGCTCTACGGACAATTCCTTCGACCTCCTATGCTTAGTTTCTGCTCTGACATGCACTGTCAACTGTAGGACCTTTATATAGACAGGTGTGCCATTACAAATCAAATCCAATAAATACAAATTACCACAGGTGGACTCCAAGTTGTAGGATCTCAAGGATCAATGGAAACAGGATGCACCTGAGCTCAATTTTGAGTCTCATAGTAAAGGGTGTGAATACTAATGTAAATAAGGCATTTGTTTCTATTTTGTTATTGTGCAAAAATGTCCAAACCTGTTCACTTTGTCATTATGGGGTGTGGAGATTGAGGACATATAAAAATATTTAAAAAATAAGGCTATAATGCAACAAAATGTGGGGAAGGGAAAGGGTCTGAATCCTTGCCGAATGCACTGTATCTGACCGTATGAGAAAGGAGTAGTTCACCCAAATAACAAATTACATTGGTTTCCCTACCCTGTAAGCAGTCTATGAACAAGGTATGCTAGCAATCCATTCTTCGGTTTAGGTTCCCTGGCACTGTTTCCAAATTTAAAAATGTTAGAATGTGTCATGAATCCCATTCAAATCATTTGGGCATCATGTCCAAATCATCTGAAAGTATCTAAAAGTGATTGAAGCTCAAGAGGGTTGGTGGTAATCCAGCCAACTTCTGGAAAGTGGTCAAATCTTTGAAAAACAACTCCACCCCTTGGTTGCCCCAGCAGGTTATGACAGCCTCTTGTCCCATGCTAGACAAAATTGACATTTTGTGGTGCTTTTAATAAACATTTTGCTTCAGCTGGCCACCTATTTGAAAGGATAGCCTTTGAAAATGCCTCATTCTGGAGTACTTTAGTTGACTCAGTGCATCATTCTGTACAACATTTTCTAACACTCACATACTTTATTTTCCTTTCTACCATTTGTCTGATGTACTAAGTGCTTTTCTAAAGATTGTTTTAAAATCCATAGGGTCTGATTCACTTAATCCTGTTTTTAATGCAGCTTTCTCCCCCACTTATTTCCCTTTGCCCTATTTTTAATTTGACGATTGTTTCTTGTCTTATCCTGAAGATCTGGAAAGCGGCACATGTCGTCCCCCAACATAAGATGAGATCCTTCTGACTTAGATAACTGCTGTCCAATTTCCAAATAAATAATCCCTAGAAACTCACAGCTTCTCACTCTATTCTTAATGTGCACCAGTCTGGTTTTAGACCTGAACATGGCATCATTTTAGTGTTACATTGCTTATATCATACTTGTTTATTGTTGCTGCCTTATTGATACCTTTCAAGGTCTTCAACATGATTGACCATCACATTATCATTTTACATGTGCCGCTTTCCAGATCTTCAGGATAAGACACATAATCGTCAAATTAAAAATAGGGCAAAGGTTCTGAAATAAGTGGGGGAGAATGCTGCATTAATAGACCTGGATCAGGCTTCTTTCAAGTGGTTTGAAAATTCTGTCTGAACACTTCCATTTCTGATGGCGTTAAGTCTAGTTTTCTGGCTATTACTTAATGTGTACCGCAGGGGTTTGTATTGAGACCTTTTCTCTTTACTATTTATATAAATAATATTTGTCTATCGGTTAAAGTGTAAAATTCATTTGTATGCAGAGGTTTCTGTCATGTATGCAATCGCCCCAACTAGACCAGTCGTTAGTTGCAATCTGACTTACTAAACTCGTACTAAATGTTCTTGAATTCTGGCAAAATGTTTGCTGTGCTACATATTTATTGAATGGTTCCCCCATCGATTGGGTTCTTGACTACATATTTTGGATTTAGTTTTAAACACTGAGCAAGGAAACTAAGATTTAAAGTGGAATTTTTCCTAAATAAATCTTGCCGCTCCCTGAAAAGCAGATTGTACGGTCAATTTTCCTGCCAGGCGCAGTGGTTAAGGGCGCTGTACTGCAGCGCCAGCTGTGCCATCAGAGTCCCTGGGTTCGCGCCCAGGCTCTGTCGTAGCCAGCCGCGACCGGGAGGTCCGTGGGGGCGACGCACAATTGGCCTAGCGGCATCCGGGTTAGGGAGGGCTTGGTCGGTAGGGATGTCCTTGTCTCATCGCGCACCAGCGACTCCTGTAGCGGGCCGGGTGCAGTGCGCGCTAACCAAGGTTGCCAGGTGCACGGTGTAGCCTCCGACACATTGGTGCGGCTGGCTTCCGGGTTGGATGCCAGCTGTGTTAAGAAGCAGTGCGGCTGGTTGGGTTGTGTATCGGAGGACGCATGACATTCAACCTTCGTCTCTCCCGAGCCCGTACGGGAGTTGTTGCGATGAGACAAGATAGTAGCTACTACAACAATTGGATACCACGAAATTGGGGGGGGGAAAAGGGGTAAACATTTTTAAAAAAAATAATAATAATTTTCCTGACAGTTCTTGACTAGGGTGACACCATTTACCAGAATGCAGCAGCCGCTACTCTGAAGCCTTTTGAATGCTGTCTACCATAGCGCCCTTTGCTTTATCGCAGGTGACTGTTTTAATACTCTGCACTGCATCCTGTATCAAAAGGTTTGCTGGTCCTCATTAAAGTCCCGCTGTTCACTTAACTATTTTTGTTTACAAAGCTCTACTACGCTTGCCTGGCTACCCCAACTCCTTTCTCCGGCCAAACGCAATGCGCCTGGGTCGTAGTACCTCCCTGATTTCTTGAATAGAAATCCATTCTAGAGCGTCTGTCTGGTTCCAAAAACCAATGGGTTGGCCAGAGCCAGAACACACATGGGTAATGCAGCGTTTGAAAATGTATTTGGCTTTGGTACTCTGATTGGTTCGAGGTAATTCAAACGCTTTGTTTTGTACAACACCCCTCATTTTGACGTCACCACAAACAACTTCAATGATGGCAGTCTGACAAAGTGTCTTCAGAAAGTATTCCTACCCTTTAAACTTGTTCCACATTTTGTTACTTGAATTCAAAATGGACAGTGAAAACATGTTTAAAGAAATACAGAAATATCTTGTTTACTTACATAAGTATGCACATGCCTGAGTCGATGCTTTCTAGAAGCACCTTTGGCAGCGATTACGGCTGAGTCTTTCTGGATATGTCTGAGCTTTCCACACTTGGATTGTGCAACATTATCCCATTTTTTTTATTTATTTTTTTTTATTCAACAATTCTGTCAAATTAGTTGTTGATCATTGCTAGACAACCATTTTCAGGTTTTGCTGTAGATTTAAGTCAACTAACTTGACCACTCTTGGTAAGCGTCTCTAGTGTAGATTTGGCATTGTTTTAGGTGATTGTCCTGCTGGAAGGTGAAATCTCGGTCTGGTGGAAAGCAAACCGAACCAGGTTTTCCTCTAGGATTTTGCCTGTGGTTAGTTCATTCTGTTTTTCATTTTTAACCTGAAACACTCCCCAGTCCTTAACGATTACACATAACATGATGCAGCCACCTCTATGCTTGAAAATATGGATAGTGGTACTCTGTAATGTGTTGTATTGGATTTACCCTGAACATAATTGGTATCCTGGACAAAAAGTTGATTGCTTTGCCACATTTTTTGCAATATTACTTTAGTGCCTTGTTGTAAGCAGGATGCATGTTTTGGAATATTTTTTTATTCTGTACAGGCTTCCTTTCACTCAGTCAATTCAGTTAGTATTGTGGCGTAACTACAATGTTGAGCCATCCCTCAGTTTAATGGCTGTGATAGGAAAAAACTGTCGCTGTTTTAGTCTCCATTGGCTTAATGATATCCCTTAGCGGTTTCATTCCTCTCCGGCAACTGAGTTAGGAAGGACGCTTGTATCCTTGTGACTGGGTGTATTGATACGCCATCCAAAATGTAATAACTTAATGCTCAAAGGCATATTCAATGTCTGCTTAAACTATTTTTTTTTTTTTTTTTTTTTTACCCATCTACCTGTAGGTGCCCTTAGCGAGGCATTGGAAAACAACCCTGGTCTTTGTGGTTGAAATATGTTTGAAATTCACTGTTTGACTGAGGGACCTTTTTAGATTGTTTGTGGGGTACAGAGGTGATGCAATCATTAGTCATGTTAACTATTATTGCACACAGTGAGTCCATGCTTATGTGACTTAAGCACATTTTTACACCTGAACCTATTTAGGCTTGCCATAAGTGGTTGAATACTTATTGAATAAAGATATTTTAGCTTTCAATTTTGTATTAATTTGTACAAAATAAATCCACTGACATTATGGGGTATTGTGTGTAGGCCAGTGACAAATCTCATGTTAATCCATTTTAAATGCAGGATGTAACACAACATAATTGTGGAAAAAAATCCAAGGGTGTGAATACCTTAAGGCACTGTATGTAGCGAACGATAGAGCAGCATAATAAAGTTTGAGTTGTCCGACTTGCCTAACATAACCAATTTGGTAACTCATGTTAATGGAGGCTACTCGGGTGTCTACCAAATTGGGTAATTCAACTTTAGTTTTAATGCATATCACTGCTGGAACAATTTATAAAAATCATTACAAGTGACTGTTCTGGTGCTGCTCTGGCAATTTTAGTGTTGAGGACCCAGTAGATGAGGAATGTAACATTTTTTTTATTTTTACATTGTATTGATTGTACTCATTTCAAATTGAATTGATTTGTATTAGTGATCGGGGCACCCTTGAGAATGAGGCCCTGGTCTCAATGGGTTTCCCCTGAATGAATAAATAAATGCTAATATTGGTCCTATGACTAGAATGAGATTTGTGCAATAAATGCTTAAACATTAGCAATGTGAAACAGTGCCAGTGAAACATAACTTAAACTAAGGCACGGATTGTTGCCACACCTTGTCCCATATACTGCATCAGAGTAAGGAAACCAAAATGTCATTTTGGATGAACTATCCCTTTGAATGTTTAATGAAAGGCCGCATATCTGACCGTGTGCAATGTTTATTTTTTTTAGGAAAGACCGCAAGATGGCCTTGGTCCAGATGAGCTCAGTTGAGGAGGCCATAGAGTCCCTCATCGAGTTCCACAATCACGACCTAGGTGAGAACCACCACCTGAGGGTCTCCTTCTCCAAATCTACCATCTGAGGGGTGCAGCCCAAAACACTACTGCTAATGGGCCGCTCACAATCCCTTCACGACCTCTGTCAAGTTGTGGGGAAGCGACTCTTCAGTCGTGAAGTAGCATCCAACACAGCAATCACTTCCATCATTCCTAGTATATTTATATACGCATATCTACATATGTCGACCTATAAACCATATGGAAAAGAAACGTGCACACCCGATTTTACTGGGTAAAAAAAGAAAAGTTTTATATTTCTAGCATCTTGCCTTTGCGAGATAAATGCATTCCTTGCTCTCTGCACCGACAGAAGTAGTTTACACTTGCCTGTCTAAGTCTGATTTAAGAGATTGGCGTAGCCTAAACTTCAGTCTTTTGGAAAATTCCATTTGCCCTTGGGTTCCAACACCACTAGGTTCTGAGGTACTTCTGTGACGCCTCATGTCCTCTTTGCCTTCAGATGTTTTCTGTGCCTTATTCCAGAAGTCTTATGTCCTTCAATTTGATACGTTGGCATTTTACAGCCAAAACAAAATTTAGCTTATCTTCCTCTCCCCAATCCTTGCTTGCGAAGACCAGGTTTACAGCTGATATGGGTTTACCATTTGTATAAAATGTATTACAAGGTGGTTCATCCCCCCCCCCCCCCCCCCAATGTATTATGAAGGTTTTCTTTTTAGTCTTATTTTAAAATTAAGATGAGCTAGTTAGTTGAAGATTAAATCCACAACTCATTATCTAGGTTTTTTATTTTTTAAATATGTAAACCCCTTGTACCAGGGTTTGTGATTATTAGTCTTGTTTACTGTATGTCTAGATGTAGGTTTGCATTTTTTATGAAATTTATGCAATACGTTTTGTACAAATCCAGTATTGTACACATTGTTATTCCTATATACTGTTGGTTGTAGCTTATAGGTCTTGGTCAGTGGTTGCCTTAACGACTGTGCCTTAGCAAAAGGTCTTACTAGAAATTTCCTGATAAGTATGGCTTACAATGTCTTATGATTTTTGTCTTAATGGCTTGCCTCTCCTGATGCAGTGGCTGTCAATTTAGTATATTTATACCATTTTGTGATACACTACAGCGTAAAACCAAATAAGGCCTTTTTGCAAGTTATTTTAGCGAACCTGTATACACAGCTTTATTCATAATGCACTGCCACAGAGTTGTGGTAGTCTGCCTGCCCATTATAGCACATTTTACAAGGCTCTTACGGGGATCAGACAGAAGCGGACTATTGTGACTCTGCTGCTGTGAATTATAAAATAAACTTATGAATTGGAAGCGTCTCTCAGTTGCATGCCAAGATGAATGATGGTTATTTGATATTTACATGTGGGGTTAGTAACCTTTTATTGTACAGGGCTGTGACTACCTTAATGCAGTCATTGCTAACGGCAATACGGCACCCTCTTTCATGCAGTCTATGGACTGGACTTGTGGATCTGGACAACGTTCATCTTAAATTGAGATCCATTTTGCGTTTTTTGGAGAAGTGCCTTTCAAATTAAGCCTTTTTTGGTCTGTTTATACACATATGTTTACGTAATGAACGTATGTTCCTGCCTTAAGTGCCCTCAGGCTCATAGGATATGCACACATCTGGCATAAATGTAAAGGTCTGCAGTGATTCTGGGCGCTTGCTACCGTGAAGGTGGACACTTTGTTGTAGATCACATTTTAAAAGGTAATTATCAGTCTTAATACTTGGACATTCCACATGTGCATCATTTTATATTGGGCAAATGTTGAGGTTCTTTTCTCACAATTAATTGTGCATCAAGTTCCTAATTTTAAATTGGTGCAAAGCAATATAATTTCAGGGTCATGTGAGGAACCAGTGCTCAGACATTGTTCGATCACTAGTTTTCTTGAACACCAGTTTATTACATGCTAACCTATATTCATAATTGGACTCCAATGCAGAAGAATGACAATTTGTATGTAGATTACTCAAGAATATGCGACACTTGTCTCCATATCAATATGTAGCATGTATTGCTATTAAAGGTATTTTACTTGCTTTGCATACCCCAGGCCAGGAGTGGATTTCCCAATTATGCAAAATTGCACGGCACTTAACATTAAGATGGCAGGATTTCTTCAAGTGAGGTGATTGTCAGGGGGGGTGAAAAGCGGTATTTTTTTTTTTTTTTTTTTTTTTTTTTTTGTAGCACAAAGTAGGTATTATAAAACCTATCGTTTCAGATCTATGAAACATGTATACTTTGATTACAATTAGCTTGGGACCTTTTCTCTTGGGCCTCTCAGTAAAGAAAACAAACATCACAATTAAATAGTTAGAAAACAAACAAAAAAATGGGTCCCTTTTGGTCATTAGTGTTCTGTGTAGCTTAAACTTTTCTTAATTGTGCCTTCAATAAATATTTTCACTGCTTTCAATTTGTAATTTCCTTTTTTTGGGTTCTGCCATTTTTAGATTTGCCTCCTTGCTCATCAGTTGGTTTCCTTCTCCTGCAAACCATTGGATCTATATAGGCACCTTATTGTTTGAGCCAAATACTTAGGACAGTACACTATTGATTTGAAATGATAAAACGTGCAAGATAAAGCGCCCAAGCTTTTTGGTTTCCAACTACTCTTGGAAAGCGCTGTCGGGCGTGCGTCCATACAGTTTTGGGGTTCACAGGTTGTCATATTTTGTATTTTTGCATGAATTTCAATGAAATGTTGCATTGTATGCTAAGTACTGGCAATTTGGGGAGCAACTTCTAACTGCGTTGTATAGTTGCTTGCAAGTTGTATTTGATGTAATAGGGGCCCTGTGTTTTTCACTGACCAGGAAAAGGTGTGGCTATAACAACCCAGAGTTTTTCCTGGTTAGACAGACCAAACAAACTCAACATGCAACGATTTCAAACCATTACAGCAGTTAATGGAAATGGTCAATTCCAATAAATTAATTAGGCCCATATCTATGGATTTCACATGACTGGGAATAAAGATATGCATCTGTTGCCCACAACAAAAACGTAGGGGCATAGGATCAGAAAACCAGTCCGTATCTGGTGACCATTTACCTCATGCAGTGTGACTTCTTCGCATTGTTGATCCGGCTGTTGATTTTGGACTGTTGTCCCACTCCTCTTCCCTGCCTGTGCGAAGTTCCTGGATGTTGGCAGGAACTGGAACACGCTGTCATACATGTCGATCCAGAGCATCCCAAACATGCTCAATGGGGACATGTCTGGTGAGTATGCAAGCCATGGAAGAACCGGGATATTTTCATCTAAAATAGTCATTAACGTCTACAGTGTATTTCTGATCAATTTGCTTTTCTTTCTAAAAACAAGTTCATTGCTAAGTGGGCCCAAACTTTTGAATGGTAGTGTGTGTGTATGTATGTATGTATATATTTTTTTTTTTAAAAATTTAAAAAAAACTTTATTAGAAGGGATTTCTCCGTTTTTAAAGCCACTTTTTGGTGAGCCTACAAAACCTATTAGATCATCTTGAAGTTCTGTGCTGATTGGATTTTATAGTTGATTATAAGCTATTTTATTACATTTTTATAATGTCCCCAAACATTGTAAATGAAGGTACCTCACAGTAAAATAGAGGTGCAGGTATATTTGAGTAAGAATATGTATTAAGTATTTGTTCTTTCCGGACACGAACACCCGTGACCATAGAAATAGGAATTCATTGAGTCCGATATCAATGCCCGTGACACTGTACACGTCACTAACAGGAACTTGGCATTTCCTGGTTGTACTTATCGAAACCACTTATGCTTACAACAAAATGCTCATGTGAAGTTGCTGTTTTCTCCATTGAAACGACGACACGGTTTAATTATAGTGTGCTAGTCCGTTTTTACAGTGTAAGGCGACAACGAAAATGCAATTTCAAGGAGTCATGAGGATCCTTTTACCGACGTTGTGGGCTATTTCAACCTTCGCAGACGAAAAAACGAAGTCGCCAACAACAACAGGCATTACTGCTGCTGGCAACACCAAGCATGTCACGAATTCGAGTGCCAGTAACACGACGTCCAAGAACAATCATAGCGGCATTTTCAACTCTTTCGACGTTGATAGTTCAATGATACAACGGGCCTTGTACGTCCTCATTGGAGTCACCACCATTGGCGTGTTCTATTTCCTCGTGAGAGCTGTGCGGTGAGTCGAACAAGCTAATGATGTTGATGAAGACAGACCATTATCTATTGGTAGCAATCGTTGAGTCATTTAATTTTTTTTCACTTGAGCTTTCAATGTCCGTGACTTTTTAAATTAATTACGTTATGTTTAGGCAGAAGAAAAGAACAACCTCTAAGAAGAAGTATGGGCTGTTGTCAAACTATGATGACAGTGTTGAGATGGCTGTGCTGGAGAGTGATGAGGAGGATGACACTGTATACGAGGCCAGGTCCCTGAGAAGGTGAGTGAGATCTAATGACAAGAAGGTGCATCATCCACTAGTGTTGCTCATCATATACAAATCCCATTCTTTTGCAAGTTTACATTGTAAGTTTGTACGACACTGAAACTAGAGATTGCGAAAGTGCAAACTTGAAATACCTCAAACACAAGAACAGTAAGCCTACCTCAAATAACCTTAAAGGACAGTTCTTATTATGTACTATCCATAATTAACATGTTATTGTGTGAAAATGTGCAGTGAATCAGTTTCACCTTTTAACCTTAGTGTCGTCATTGAGCTCCTGAGTGGCGCAGCAGTTTAAGGCACTGCATCTCAGTGCTAGAGGTGTCACTACAGACCCTGGTTTGATTCCAGGCTGTATCACAACCAGCCGTGATTGGGAGTCCCATAGGGCGGCGCACAATTGGCCCAGCGTCGTCCAGGTTTGGCCGGAGTAGGCCGTCATTGTAAATAAGAATTTGTTCTTAACTGACTTGCCTAGTTAAATAAAATAAATAAGAAATGTATGTATTTAACTTCTTCTCTGTTTGTCTTTGTCTTGTATTTATCAGATGAGTCTGGATCTTTTCAAATAACACACATTGGACTGGGGAAAGAATGGAGACATTCCTAAGGTGCATTTTTCAACTGTTATTAAGGCATATTTTTCTTTTTGTCCTGCACCTGAAAAAAGGAAAACTGGCTTTCAAAATGACTGCTCTATCCTCCGGTGAACACTTTTTTTGTCTAGCTGCCTGGGTATGAAAAAGACATGGTGTTTTTGGTGACCAAATAAATGTACCTTTTGATTCTAACTATGAAGAGGAGGAAATAGGATTTGTAACATAACAGGAGTCTAATGCCAAAGTTGCTTAAGTGAATGTGTGCGGGGTAATTCTTCAAATCCCCCTGTGCCCAACTTGAACTCTGCATAACAAACAACGAAAGATCTCTTCTAATCATCAACACGGATCCTCAATTTCCCGGTCGATGTGGTGTTGCCAAGGTTTTGTTTCTTTGTCTCCTGACAATATTCTGTTGCCATGGCATCCTATATATTTTCTGATGTCTACCTTGAATCATACCTGGACCATTAGAGTTAGGCTCGTAGCTAATAGCCTGATTAGTGAGTGCGCTTACAAACTACTGTAAACTAAGCTAGCCTACCAATATCCCCATCCCATTTTGTACTATGCACCCACACATGAATGTTGTACTGTTGCATATACCTGCTCTATTTGGTAAGCTAGACCTAATAAGTTTGTAATACTTTCAAGAAGTTAGTTGCTGAAAAAGCTAAACTTAAGCCAAAACTTTTGACAATCTTAGACAGTATGGAATGTGTCTGTAATTATAGCCCCATTTTTATGCAGGCTAATCAATATGCAATTCCACTGGCGATTGAAAAATCCATCCCTTCCCCTCTGTTTTGGCTACTTGTAACTCTGTAGAAGAAGCACCTATAATAATTTGTTAGGCCTACTCATATCAGTTCAACTGTCATTTCAGGTTTTGGTTACCAGTAATTTCCCAATGCACAACCCATTGTTTTCAAATCCAGCTAACTGTAAATTATCTCATGTGTTCTGAGAACCTTTGCTTCTTTTTATTTTTCAAAAACAACACATTTCAGAGCTGGTTCTTTCTCCTAAATACATGGTTGCTGTTGACTGTAAAATCTCCTGTAATTTGTCCAGAGACAGTTTGCTGTTGCATTTACACAAGCTACTAAATGAACAAAGAAGGGTCCACGCAATCTATTTATTTTTTATATAGCTTTTTCCAACCTGCTTTGGTTTTGAATTTATTGTGGTGTCTTAATTTTCCGTACCATA
Organism: Oncorhynchus mykiss; assembly: GCF_013265735.2. NCBI lineage: Eukaryota > Metazoa > Chordata > Actinopteri > Salmoniformes > Salmonidae > Oncorhynchus > Oncorhynchus mykiss. The sequence goes on along the minus strand of NC_048569.1, from coordinate 56,456,956 downwards.
CTCAAGTTGCAGAAAGAGGATCCCTGCATAAGTATTTGTCACTACTGTGCTTGCTTCATAGCAATTCCCAGGGGAAAATGAATACAATGTCACACATTGATTTATAAATTGAAACATCTTGGTTAATTGTCCATTTCCGGGAGATAACTGCATTATAGTTTACGTTCCTGATAATCAGAAGAAACACACAGGCAAGAGATGTATCTTAAATGAGCATCAACCCCACTGAAAATCCTCCCAGGTGACCTTCAAACAATGTCAATGTCTGTACTAGAAATAGATTCATATTTTCTAAGAATTTTAATGCCAGCTGGTCCTGAGCTCAAAATAACTGCCGACTCACTCCTTTCCCTCGTCATATGATTTGTTTCCTGAAGGTGGTTTTCTGTCTGCATTCCTTTGTCTGTGCAAATCTTGTATTTAACGGGAGCAAGGTCAGTCATATGATAAAGACCTCGGCGAACAAAGGCTCCAGTAAAACTTATATGCTTTGACTGGCTCTAACAAATATCATGATTGTTTTCATGGTCCATTTCTTGTCTTCGTCTATGAACTGTATGTACGTTCTGATCAGCAATACCGTTCCTTTGTCAATACTGTGGCCTGTGTGATAGAGAAGTCCCGGTCGTGTTTTGAATGAGGCCAAAGTGTATGTACTGTATCTGTGTGTATTGAGTCTTGTATTCTCTGTTGATTTAATGACTAGTAGTGCTGTGTTGGTGCTGCAGGTCTGAGGCCTTCTGGTTGGTTGGTGGTGGGATCCTTCGGCTGTTACGGTGGGCTCTTTTCACATCATGTTGAAAAGGAAAAATAAATCAAAGTGAGACTTTGAGCAAGACTAAGCTTGGTGTGAAGGTTCTAACTCTCTTTCCATTAAATTTGTCGTGTGCCATTTGTGATTATAACAAACTGTATACACGACAGGATAGGAGGTATTGAAACTGCTGCAATTTAGGAGATGTATTGAATGCAGTGTCAATTAGACTCATTCACATAATATGGTGAATTCAAATGGTGTGGTCCCCAATTCTCCTTCACATGTCAATTATTTAGTGTGTTCATTACAAAGAATTGCCACCAGGTGGTATCCTAACTCCACTAGTTCCAGTTACAATACCCAAACTGCCAAGCTTCCGCTTTGCACCAGCTCTGCTCAGACAGGCCTAGAAGTTAGGAATGTTACCACGTTCGTGTGTGTCATATGTTCTCTGATGGGGTATATTTTCTCTACTCCCATTAGTCCTCTCTGACCCATCATCATTATAGCAGTTCATCCTACTGCTCAGTAAATTCTCATCTGAATATCCAAAGCATCATTTGGCTGTTTTTATACAAGGATGTAATGATTATTACTTTCTTTACAGATATATTTTTAGGTAGGCACAACATTGTTTTGGGAGGCAATCTCACAAAATGTATTTTTAAACGATGTTTTAAGTTTTATCCTTACATCAGAACTTGAGGAAATAAGAGTATTGTTTCACTTACTTTCCCTTTAACTGTTTGAAGAAAGTTGTATGGCTGGTTCACAGGACAACAGGTATTACAAGTAGCCTAAGTGTAGGAGGAAATTGTGTGTGTAACAGCCAATATACCCTATATTCACAAATAGTTAATCTCCCTCTCTCCTCCTTGTCAGTCCCTCTGTGTATCAGTTGGAGAGGAGTCGAGCAATGCCAGGTGCACCCAGTGTGTGTCATCCTGGCCTGGGCTGCATATGCTTTTCCAATTACCTCTGTTAAACTCCACTGTGACATCCTCGCTCGATGCAAACATCCGAGACCCGGGCCCGGCCCAGAAGAGGATTTGCATTGGGTAATTCCGGTTGACTCGTGTCAACGGCAATTTGCCGCACTCCAAAAAATGTGGAGAAGCGAGCCAACAAGGGGAACGAATGCCATTGAGTGGCACAGCTGGAGCTGCGAGAAATTGTCTCCAAGAAATTTCACTGGAAATCCAATGACTGAAGCATGAAAATCTGATATTTAAAAGGGAGCGGAAGGGAAGAAAGAAGAGCAAAGACAGAAATGAATTTATTCCAAATCCAACTGTGGGACCGTATGGCCTGGGCTGGATCCTCTCTGCATTTCAATGAAGAAGAGAAACCGCCCAAGTTGATCATTCTTATTTTCTTTATCCTGCGTCATTCCGCACTCCATCTCCTTTCAGAATCTTCAGTGTCGGCTTTCTGCTTACTTTTCACCAGCCGTTTTCAACACAGCAGAAATAATTTAAAGCAACTTTTTGAGCCTGTAATACATGAGGGGGGGGGGGAATACATTGTGCTTTTGGATGCACTCCATACTGTGAGTTACTTCTGTAAGGCCCACTTCAGTCCCTCAGCTTTTGGCTGTAGCACACTGGCTAAGAGGGACCACTGTTCCTATCAGATTATGCTGAATCTTATACAATGTCCTACAGCCTACACTCATTGATTGTCCTGTTTTCTCCTCCAAGAGAGAGGGTTGATAAGATAGAGAAAGACTTTTCCTAGAGCAGGGGTAACCACGGGCTGATTTTTGTCAGAGCGGATGTTTGCGGGGCTAGAAACATAATTATAATTGTACACTGCAAATTGACCACAACTAAGCCCAATAAGAGATTGTATTTTAAAATACCAATAATTTCATACCTTGATTCATACCTTGATTGAGACATTACCATAATTTTTTAATCGAGTGAACACTTGGGAGCAGATTTCCCCCCCAAAAAATGTCAAACTTTTTAGGGTGCCCCAAAAAATCACTTGCGTGCCAGCAATGGCACGCGGGCCGCTTGTTGCTGACCCGTCCTAGAGTGATGGGTAACATCCTGAGAACTAGAATACTAAAATATGTTACTGTATTTCTCATTCTTCCTATGATTATAGTATACGTATGATTTAGTAATTTCAATAATATTTCATCTGCTGTGAAAGGGAGTTTAGAAAACCTGTTTACAGAGTTAGGGATCGGGCCTACCTCTCGAGTTATCTCAAACTGAAACCAGAAGCTTACTGTATCTATGGTACGTTTGGGGATAATGTCTGGCTGTATCTATTTATACAATATTGGCCCTGTTGAACTTGTGTGTGATATTCTGTCTTGCTACGGAAACTGTAGCAGAAAAAGCTTCAGTGAATTTCACAAGCAGTGTCGCCCCCAGTATCTTGTGTGGCTCCTACTGTGTGGCCCAAGGCACAGCTCTACCAGCTGGCACTGTGTGTGATGAGACTAGACGTGAGATGATAGTCCTTTCTCCACTCACTCGGAGGTCATTCCCAGCCACAGGAAAAGCCTCCTCAGAAGCAAGAGATGCAGAGGTAGAACTCGAGCACTCTTTCTTTCCTCTTCCTTTACTTTCTATTGAACCCTCCCTCTCTCCTTCCCCCCCCCCCCCTCCTCCCCATCTCCCTCCGCTGTCTCCTGCCCACACACTCTCGCTCCCCATCTCGCTCCCCATCTTTCTCCCCTTTCCACCCACTTTTTCAAGTCAGAGGAGACGCTCGCTCCTGACCTTGCTCAATGCTTGAGTGGCTGGGCTGCTCCTGGCTGCTGGAGCGCTACTGGGAGACATAATAAACGGCGCCCTTTTCATCTCCGACACAAAGAACGGAGAGAAGAAGATTCCGGGGGCCTCAAAGGAAGTCTCCCGAACAAAGGAGACCTGAACTGAATAGATCTGCAAAGAGGAGAGTGGCAGGATGGGAGGTAGGGGAGGGGGAGCAAACTTTTACTTCCATAAACACACACACAGACACACACACTCACAAAAGGGGGTAATGGTGATGATTGGCTATGTTAATTGTTTTGGTTGGTGGTATTTCGGGGTTTGTTCTCGAGGCTTATTCACACGGGTTGGCCGATAGAAGCACAGAGGCTAAACTTCAAAGGGTACAGCCTACATTTCAGGGGCATCATTTATCCACCCAGTACTCCCCCTATAATGTTCCACGTGCAGTAAGCCATATTTGGTTCTTGGTGTGAGGATAGGGAAATCAATCCTTAATAATTGGATTGATTCATTGTGAAGGTGTAATGCTCACTCCCGGACCTGGTGGATATTGTGCAGCATCCGGGATGCCACAGTGGAGTTGAACACACTATCAATGGTTCTTTATTCATGGCACAGAGCGATTGGTGTGGCACTTTTAACTTTTTGGGGCTGACATTTAGGGCCTGCTAGCGACTGCTTGGGAATAACTGGAACCGGGATGTGTGAAGGAGTAGAATCAGTTTGAATATCCACGGAGCCTGTATGCCTACCTGTATTTGTTCTCTCCACAAAAGGAGTAGCAGGAGGGGCGAGTGGGATCCTGAGCAAACTTCACTTCCATAAACACACACAAAATGGGGGGTGATTTATCTTTTTACCATTTTGTTTTTCCACAGCACCCCACAAATAACACCACACACACACAAAAACACATTGCCCAAGGTGATTACCTTCAGAAAGTATTCAAACCCCTTGACCTTTTCCACATTTTGTTACATTAGTCTTACTCTAAAATTCTATTGTTTTGTTTTTTTTCATCAGTCTACACACAATACCCCACAATGACTCAGCAAAAACAGCTTTTTAGAAATGTTTGCAAATGTATAAAAAAAACTATCACATTTTCATACCCTTTACCTTTGACAGCGATTACAGCCTCCAGTCTTCTTGGGTCTGATGCTTCAAGCTTGGCACACCTGTATTTGGGGAGTTTCTTCCATTCTCTGCAGATCCTCTCAAGCTCTGTCAGGTTGGATGGGGAGCGTCACCGCACAGCTATTTTTAGGTCTCTCCAGAGATGTTAGATCGGTTTCAAGTCCGGGCTCTGGCTGGGCCACTCAAGGACATTCAGAGACTTGTCCCGAAGCCACTCCTGCATGGTCTTGGCTGTGTGCTTAGGGTCATTGTCCTGTTGGAAGGGGAATTTTTACCCAAGTCTAAGGTCTTGAGTGCTCTGGAGCAGGTTTTCATGAAGGATCTCTGTACTTTGCTCCATTCATCTTTCCCTTGACCCTGACTAGTCTCCCAGTCCCTGCTGCTGAAAAACATCCCCACAGCATGATGTCGCCACCACCATGCTTCACCGTAGGGATGGTGCCAGGTTTCCTCCAGGCTTGGCATTCAGGCCAAAGAGTTCAATCTTGGTTTCATCAGACCAGAGAATCTTGTTTCTCATGGTCTGAGAGTCCTTTAGGTGCCTTTTGGCAAACCCCAAGCGGCCTGCACTAGGAAGAGTCTTGGTGGTTTCGAACTTCTTCCATTTAAGGATGATGGAGGCCACTGTGTTCTTAGACCTTCAATGCTGCAGAATATTCAAGAGCTCTGAATACTTTCCAAATGCACTGTATGGTTTCCAAATTTGGTCAAACAATCCTCCAGTTTGTTATAGAGGGTGAATATTTTTTAATTGATGTCTATAAAATGTTTTTGCAACAATTAGAACTAGATTACAAAACTTTCTCTATTGATCACCAATATATTCATTTCCCAAAAGAGATAATCGTGGAGATGTATGGATATAAATTCCTAGACAAAATGAAATGATAGCACATGCATTATCCCAAAATGGTGTCAGTTTATTACAGGACCACGGCATGTGTAATAGGCTTCCTTTGTGTATCTCCAACAGAGATGTGACATTTCTGGGTGTATTACATGCATTCTGGCAGGAGTGTAGTAAGTCCAATGAATTAACTTCAATTGCAGTATTTTGTCTTTGGTCACCTGCTCCTACAACCTATGGTTCTCCTCAATCTCTTCCTTTTAGATCTGTTGTCAATTCTTTCCTTGTAGGTTCTGAACCGTCGGGTAGAGTTTCAATCAACCCTTGATCTAACTTGGCAATTCACTTATTTGGCGTAGCAGCTTCTTTCAGTATTTTTTTCTGTGCTAGATGCTTTAGATTAATTCAGATTCTGTTGAAGAGATTGAATGACATTTCGGAGTTGTACGAACTTAAAGAAGTCGGCTTTGGAAAATCCCAATCTTTCTTGGAATTGAGTGAATGACAAGTTGAGATCCATCATAGTACACATGCATGATGCCACCAGGACTTAAAGGTGTTGTCATTAAACATTGGAAATAAGGTGGGGTTATTCCAAGTAGGGGGCCTGGCAATATTAGTTCATTCCCACCTCGTGAATTGATGTACATTTAGCCAAATACGAATGGAATTGAGAATCACTGGAATGTCTGTCTTTTTTCTTCAACTTCTTGCACCCTGGTAGTGAATATATCTGAGATCTTAAGGTATTACATTGATTGCTTCGATACTCCTCCATGCACAAGGTTAGTCATCTGTGCATTGTTTAAGTGAACGCAGTTGTGCAGCCCAGTAATACATATCCATATGAGGTAGCCTAGTTCAAGACCTCCAGCTTTATAGCGTAGTGTAAAACAGACAATTAGAGTCTTGTGGTCTTTCCATTCCAAATAAAGAGAGTAGGCCATTTTTAACTTTAAAAAGTTGGATGGAATTTCAACTGTCAGGGCCTGGAATAAATACATCAACCTTGGTAATATATTAATTTTGATTATGTTCACCCTACCTAACATATAGATAGGGAGAGATCTCCATCTCTGAAGATCAGATTAATTCTTATCTATTAAATAAACAAATAATTGACTTCATATGCCTCCTCCAGAATGCATGGTATCAGAACACCCAGGTACTTTAAATGTCTGTCCATTTCCACTTAAATATACTTTCTAAGCCTGAGAAGTGCTGATTAGAAATTAGAATTCTCCCAATTCAATTTGAATCCTCATACAGCACCAAATGTGTCCAAAAGTATTAAAATAAATAACAGAATGTTCTATTTCAGATAAAGTAAAATGTAATCTGCATGCAATGATATCACATGTTGATCTCCACCAATCTCTATGCTCCGGATTGAGCCATGAGTTCTAATCATTGATGCAAGGGGTCCTGTTGCTAATGAAAATGGATAACTAAACAGAGAGCATCCCTGTCTTGTCCCTCTTGATTCAGAGATCTGTCCATTTGTTCATATAGATGCTTTTGGGGATTTGTACAATGGCTTAATCCAGGAAATAAATACTGTACCAAAACCAAAACTTTTTTAAGACTGCCACCAAATATTCCCATTCCACCCTATCGAATGCTTTTTCAGAATCTATTGATACTGCCACTTGTGGAGCGTTCAAGTTCTTGGTATGGTGGATTATATTGAAAAAACGGCAGAGATTGTCTGAAGATGTCCTGTTCTGAGTGAATCAACTTTTGAATTACTGTTTCTATGCGAAAAGCCAATACCTCAGCAATGATTTTGTATTCCACATACAAGAGTGATACTGGACTGGATGACTGAATGACTACCGACCTGTAGCACTCCAATCATCATGAAGTGCTTCGAGAGGCTAATCAAAGACCACATCACCTCATCCCTCCCCAATTTACCTACCTCCCTGACAGATCCATGGACAAGGCAATCGCCATTGCACTACACACTACCCTCACCCACCTGGACAAAAGTAATGCATATGTGAGTATGCTGTTCATTGACTACAGCTCAGCCTTCAATACCATATTGCCCTCCAAGCTTACCAAAAAGGCCACAGCCCTGGGACTGAACTCCTCCCTATGCCACTTGGTCCTGGACTTCCTAACAGGCCGTGCCCAGGTGGTGAAGGTAGGCAACATTACCTCCTCCACACTGATCCTCAACACGGGGGCCCCACAAGAATGTGTCCCCCTGTATACCAACTGCGTGGCCTCACACAATTCGATCTCCATCATCAAGTTAGCTGACGACATGACAGTAGTAGGCCTGATCACCAACAACAATGAGAAAGCCTACAGAGAGGAGGTAGGCACTCTTGATGGCATGGGGCAAGGTAAACAACCTCGCCTCAACGTCGGCAAAACAAAGGAGCTGATTGTGGACTTCAGGAGGAACCAGTCTGGGCATGCCCCCATCCTCAACAACAGGGCTGGTGTGGAGACGATCAAAAACTTCCTCGGCATATCCCATTTCGGAGAAGCTGAAATGGTCAAACCACACGGACACCGTGGTGAAGAAGGCACGACAGTGACTCTTCAACCTCAGGTTCCTGAAGAAATTCGGCCTGTCCCCGAGGGCCCTCGGTGTTCTACAGGTGCTCCATCGAGAGAATATTGTCGGGCTGCATCACAGCCTGGTACGGCAACTCCACCGACACTAACTGCAAGGCTCTACAGAAGGTGATACGCTCAGCCAAACGCACCATTGGTTGCACACTGCCTGCCCTCCAGGACACCTACAAGACCTCAAGGACCTCAAGGACCTCAGCCACCCGAGCCACGGCCTGTTCTCCCGCTTCCATCACTCAGACGCGGGCAGTATAGGAGCATTATGGAAAAAAACTAGACTGGCCAATAGCTTCTAGCCCCAGACCATCAGGCTGCTGAATAGCCACCACCAGGCAGCTACCTACTCCCCCCATAAAAATGTAACAGTGTTACATTCACTTCTCTTGTTGACCTGCACTGTTGGAGCTCAGAGCTTAAGAATTTCACTGTACCTTGCAATTACATCTTCAAAACCTTGTGCATGTGATTACTAAACTAATCTAATCATTACCAGGAGATGGTTCACTTTAGGGATGGGCATTAGACATTGGACTGTTCGAGTACTGTTTTTTTGTTTATTTTTTAGAACACAAGGCCTACACTGGAAGACAAAAAGACAAAAAAGGTGCTCATTATCTATATGGAAACAGTGTGCATCGATGCATCGATGCATCATTTATCATAACCATTACAGATAACAAATCCTAATTGCTAAATTGCCCGATATACATTCAGTCAATAGAAAAACCAGTTCCATTTTAACATTAATTTATTGAAAGCGTAATATCAACTGGGTATATTATATCGTGGAGCACAATCTTTAAAAAGGCAGTAACCTCAGCAGTGGCGCTTGCTAGTAGAAGCCTATGGCTGTGCAATGGCATAGCCTTGTTTTGTTCATTTAGCAGACCAGACACCTTTACTTTCCAAGCCCTTATTACAGTCAAGACACACCTGTTATATTGTAAAAGAAAAACATGATGCACTATAACAGAATAAAATAGACAATCCTGTCTTTTTGATATACAGATGTTTTGATTTAGTTTATTCTTCCTGTTCTTTGGAATTTCCTAATTGGATGAAGAATTTCACATTGAACACAGCATGGGGATGAATTACGGCCGCGACATCTGTTTGGTGAGTAAGCATGAAAATATGCCCTTTGTCTTTATCAAACGAATGTTTTTGCATATAGCCTAGGCTAACCAATTCTAAATGTCACTAGCAGTTTGCAAATGACCCTAAGTGGAAAATAGACAGGACACAGTTATTCCAAAACCGCAGTGCTCATTGTTGGAACACAAATTGACTTACTTCAGTCAACCAGTCCATTTTGAAATTGTGATGAAACTGTTGTCATTTGGCAAGGAATGTAGCTTCTGTATCCCATCAGTTAGATATGTTTTTGTAGGCATTTATTTCTGTAGGCCTTAAGGGAGCTTGTGTGTGTGCAATCAGCGTATAGATGGAGCGATCAGAACGCAATTGAGTGAGTGAGACATGGATGAGAAAGGGAATTTAGGGAGAACTGTGTGATGTTTGGCTTGGTTTCTTTTTTTTTGTGCCCCGCAAATGCACATATACAAATGGAACACTAGAGTCAAAGCAAATTAACGTTGTCTTCAAGACAAAATGACTATCTCTGGTTAAAGATCGGGTTTTGACGTCCATTCGAGTACTTGATTACTCATGTCCATCCCTAGTTCACTATATCCTCCCTTGAACTTTTGTTTTTGGATTGATACAGTTTGTGATCAAATGTTTTAAAGACTTGAGTTGATTTCAGAAGGATCCATTGTTATGCTACCATCTGGAGGGTTGAATGTTGTGAATGGTACGTTCTTCTTCCTCTTAATTTGCCAAGCAAGCATTTTCCCTGCACTTTCACCTTGCTCAACTTATTGTTGGTTGGATTTCATGGCAGCAATCTCTGCAGATCTGGTGTTTTATTGTGTTATATTCAAAGTGTCAAAGTGTTCAACTGTTTATCTGAACTGTGTTTGCTTTCTGTTGTGGATTTTCTGTTCTAGTATTTCTAATTATTTATGGGTCTGTCTTTTATTATGTGAAGAGTAAGACAATAATACAACCTCTCATATATGCTTTAAGAGCTTCCCAGACGACAGTTGGGCATACTTCCTCTACATTTATTTCCTAAAACATGTCTATCTGTGTGTTGAGATATGAGGTTAATTCCTGGGCCCGGTTGTATAAAACATCTTTAGTGTTTCCCTTAAGGAAAAATGTTCCCTTACCTAAGGGAATTGTTTAAGGGCGTTGCATAGAGCCCCTCAAATATTTCCTCAGGTAAATAGCACACATAAGGGGTTTTACAGTAGTTTGAAGTCATATATGTTAGAAAGAGTGTCTGGTTACCATGGAGACCATGGCTGATTCACTGACTAGAGGGCTCCTCAAAAAGATCGCTTTCATTTTGCGAGAAAATAGGACAGGATACCCAAATTGCTTCAGAAGATAAATCATCACATTTCTTATAGTTACTTTTTTTCTCAACTTGTTTATATCACTTTCTAGTAAGTCAAGCTAGCTAACAGAGTACCTATAGCTACTAGCCAGCTAGCTTTGTAGCTAAGGATTGGGCACCTTCCATTTTTTTTAGCTAAGTAGCTAGCAGGCTGGTTGATGTTTTCCTTTTGTAACTCTAGCAGATGAAAGCAACATTTACCTCCACAAATGCTGTTTACATTGATATCCATACTGAATGATGCTGTTAAGGGACCTCACCCTTACCTGTTTCACTTAATTTAAGAATGAAATTCACCTTAAAATGTTTTGTGCAACTGACTTAAAGTTAAGAAAACTTTAAGGGAAAAGATAAGGGGGAAATTAACTTAAGGTGTTTTATGCTTAAGGTGTTTTAAGCTTTAACATGAATGACAATAGGCTATGGTCCGTAATTATTATAGGAAGGTATTGACATTCAGAAACACTGTCAATTAAAGAAAAGTTTACTATAAAAAAGTCCATTGTTGAATAAAAGTTGTGGAGGTGAGAGTAACGGGAGTATTATCTTTCAGTCAGATGTTGATCTCCACAGTTCACATAGACCCATCTCTTTGATGTTGTAGTTTGATTTTCATACCGTCCTACCATTTCTGTACCATACCTGGGTATACAGTATTACCAATATTTTAAAAAATCATAATTATATATATATATATATATATTATTCTTTTTTGGGGGGGGGGGGGGGGACGCACAAAACAATTTAGGCAACAGTTGTAAGCAGTGGCGTAGCACGCACCCCCCGCTGTATTCCTAAATATCCCAATATACAATATAAATGGTATATCACCAAAGCCTAGTGGTTTAATACCTTAGACATGTTAGGAAGAGGGTATAGTTTAGTTGATGTCTTGTCTAGAGATGCATCCCGCACACAATTAAAATCCCCCCATATAACGTTCTAAGATGGAACACTCAAAAATAACTTATATATAAAATATATATATATACTATAGACTATATATATAGTCTTGGCCAGACTTAAATATGCTCTATTCAACAATACATGTCTAATTTGAAGTAAGGTGCATTATGAAGGAGAAAATAAATAAAACATATTTATACTGTGTGGTTGTATGTATGTATGTATGTATGTATGTGTGTGTGTGTGTGTGTGTGTGTGTGTGTGTGTGTGTGTATTATATGTTAGTTATTTTCAAGTGTTCCATTTGGGAATGTTATATGGGGGATTTTAATTGTGTGCGGGATGCATCTCTAGACAAGACATCAACTAAACTATACCCTCTTCCTAACATGTGTAAGGTATCAAACCACTAGGTTTGGGTGATATACCATTTATACTGTATACCAGGGTATACAGTGTAAATATATATAATACGACTGACTGATGATTCCATTGGTAAATCCAATATACGTTTGTATATATAGTGTATGTGGACACCCCTTCAAATTAGCAGATTCAGCTATTTCAGCCACACCTGTTGCTGACAGGTGTATTTAAATCAAGTACACAGCCATGCAATCTCCATAGACAAACATTGGCAGTAGAATGGGCCATACTGAAGAGCTCAGTGACTTTCAATGTGGCACCGTCATAGGATGCCACCTTTCCAGCAAATCTCCACGTGTCATTACAAAAAGAAACTGGAAGTGGTTTGATATTCAAGGTTTTTTACATTATGTATCTAGCATTAAATGGAATAGAATGGAATTAATCCCTGATGTTGAACTAGCCTTTTCTTACTTCCACAACATATTCCAGGATGTATGCAATAGGCATGACTCTTTTTTTTTAAATTCAGAATTAAGGGCAGAGAGAACCCTTGGTTTACTGATGAATTTACTAAAACCATAAGGGAACGGAATGCTATGTGGGCTAAAGCAAGAGGGTCTGGTTCGGCGGATGATTGGATGGCTTTTAAACATCTTGGAAATATGGGTGTGGCTATGATCCGAAAATTGAAGACAGACCACTACCTGAAATCTACTTCGGATAATTTAAATAATCCCTTCAAATTTTGGCAATTAGTGAATGGTTTGGAGTGCAAAAAAGATACACAGCTTCCAAAACAATTGTTGGTAGACACACAGATTGTAACTGAGAGAACCTCCATTGTGAAAGCCTTAAATCAGCATTTTCTAGATGCAGGAAGTTTATTTGAAAAGGTCAAAGGTATAATTGAGCCCCTTATGAATTTACCTGACACCCCTCTGCACTCCTTCACCAGGTTCTCATTTTCATCCTTCTCTGTTTCAGAAGTGTGTAAAGCCCTGAAAGAAACTGATAGAAAAAAATCCCCTGGCCCTGATGATCTAGACCCCAGTTTCTTACACCTAGCTGCAGGCATCATTGCTCCCCCTTAGCATGTATTTTTAACCTTACGCTTGATGTTAAGGAAATCCCCAAGTTATGGAAATCTGCTTTTGTACTGCCTCTCCTGGAAGGTGGAGATCCTTCGCCACTTGACAACTATCGACCCATATCAACATTGTCTGTACTGTCAAAGATACTGGAGTCCTAAGTTAGTAGGTAGCCGAAGGCCTACTTCCAAGAAAACAACATCTTAAATGGAATGCAATCAGGCTTAGATCTGGCCACAGCACTGATTCAGCAACATTGAAGGTTTTAAATGACATCCACTGTGCTCTTGACAAGAAGTTACATTGTGTGTCTGTCTTTATTAATTTGTCAAAGGCATTTGACACTGTGGACCATGCTGTGTTAGTGCAAAGGTTAAAATGTTGTGGAATTACTGGTCATGGTCATGATTAGTTTATAAATTACCTATCAAATTGTACACAATGTGTAATGGTGGATGGTTGAAATTCTGAGTCCATGGAGTTGTGCTCAGGTGTTCCGCAAGGGTCTTTTTTTGGCCCATTGTTGTTCATTGTGTATATCAACAACATTGGGGATCATATTGAAACAGCGGATGTTCATTTTTATGCAGATTATACTGTTCTTTTTTCAAGTGGTAGTAGTTTATCTTTAGCTTTTGAAAATGCCCAAAGAGCATTTAACATCATACAACATAATCTGTATGATTTAAAGCTGGTTCTGAATTCAGGTAAAAACAAAATGCCTGGTATTTTCAAATGCCAGGCATGTTACTAATCATGTCATTGCTACATTGGCTGGTCATACTATAGAGCAAGTCAAAGTGTACAAGCATTTGGGTGTGTGGGATGATGACAAGCTGAGCTTCACTGTTCATGTGGAGAACTTGATAAGGAAGCTCAAGCTAAGAATAGGTTTTTATTACCGGCATAAGGGTTGTTGAGAGCACTTGATTCAGTGTATCATGCGTCCCTCAGGTTCATTACCAATCAAAAACGTCTAACTCATTATTGTGATCTCTACTGCGCTGTTACCTGTCCGAATGCATAGTGCCAATTATAAAGTTAGGTGGAGGAGGAATAATGGTCTGGGGCTGTTTTTCATGGTTCAGGCTAGGCCCCTTTGTTCCAGTGAAGGGAAATCTTAACGCTGCAGAATACAATGACATTCTAGATGATTCTGTGCTTCCAACTTTGTGGCTCCAGTTTGGGGAAGGCCCTTTCCTGTGCACAAAGCGAGGTCCATACAGAAATGGTTTGTTGAGATTGGTGTGAAAAAAAACTTGACTGGCCTGCACAGAGCCCTGACCCCATCGAACACTTTTGGGATGAATTGGAACGCCGACTACGAGCCAGGCCTAATCGCCCCAACATCAGTACCCGACCTCACTAATGCTCTTGTGGCTGAATGGAAGCAAGTCCTCGCAACAATGTTCCAACATCGAGTGGAAAGCCTTCCCAGAAAAGTGGTGGCTGTTATAGCAGCAAAGGGGGTACCAACTCCATACTAATGCCCATGATTTTGGAATGAGATGTTCGAAGAGCAGGTGTCCACATACTTCTGGTCATGTAGTGTATATTGCCCAAGTAGGACTAAATGAAACACATTATTTTTGAATGAGTCTTTTTTAACGATTTTATTATTATTTATACAAATATATGTGTGTGTATGTATGTATGTATGTATATGTGTATATATATAATATATATATATATATGAGTTAGTATGTGTAATCTCCGACAGTGGAGGGGTCTGTGTCGCTGCGTGTTCAGTATCCGTACCCATTCCCAACCACTGTGGAGTGAGTGTCAGTACTATGTGTCCATCCTATGTGTAGTCAACTAGTATAATTTGTGTTTGAAGTAAATATAGTGATTATAATTAAGGAGCCCTGTCTAGGGCTGGTTCTACCTTCTAAGATAGATGAGACCCTTCTGAAGTATACATTCATTATTTGTCCTGGCCAGCGTGATAGGCCTACTTCTTGTTTGTTTGTTTTTTTTACGCCAAAGGAAAGGTATAGGTTAGCTCTCTCAGGGTCATAACAAGAGGGGAAAAATAAAAAAGTACTTGCCATCCCAGTGTTAATTGAGAATAAAATGAATTAGACTATTTAGCCATTAGGCATCATTGTAATATATTAAGGAGAGAAATTCATTCAACTATCCATATAATTGTCCAATGAAATAAATGCAAACATTTGTAGGCCTATAACTACTGGAGTAGCCTACAGTTCTGTTGTACTGCATGCAACCACACGTGGGGCGCATTGGTCTTGACCCACCGGGGAGGGGAGCAGAGCTGGCAGATCACTAAGAGCTGATGGTATTCAGCTCTGGTATTTCAGAGTTTCAGAGTGCCCGCATTGAACACATTTTTCAATTCATTTATAAATGTCCCTGTTGTAAATGCCTTAATTTTGGCAAAAGTAAATTACATTTTAAAAAAGGAAGGAAGGGAAAGATAGCAATGGAAATAAAAGTACTGTGTGCTTACAATTTCAGCGTCTTAGGCAGTATGACATGAAGTGTTTGATCTCTCCCAGTCTTTTTTTAGTTTTTTTTGTTTTACATTTAAATTATTTCCATCCACTCAGGCCTTTGTCAGCTTGGGAGCATCCAAACATAATTATCCAGATTATAGCGATCAACACGTTGTCTTGTTGACTCATCGGTTTGTTTCTTAAACAAATAGATCATGCCTATAGCCTACCAATGAATGGGTTGTCATTTAGGCTGCATAGCCAATAGTTATTAATTTAGACAGATCGACCTGGATGGTGCTGGGATTGTCTTTTCAATAGGTGTGTGAGTGAAGGCTTACCTTTCTCGTTTGTGCCTTTTGATGTGGTGGGGTGTAATAGTCCAGTGCCTCATCTGTCGTACATCGTCTGTTGAGAGGCTGTCCTGGTCTATACAGTTCATTCATTGCCATTTCCATCATGTCCAGGTTATCCAGGAATCGGGTTGCTTATTTTGCTGATTTTAGTGTGATGTCTCTTTCCTTCCGTTTGACCGGTAGTTGTGCAGGGTAAACCAAAGACAACGGGATTCATTTTTCCCATAGCTTTTTCTGTATTCGGTCAAATGATCTGCCTTTCATGTAGAGGTCTCTGCTCATGTCATCGGCCCTCACACATCAAAGGTCCAACTCCTGACTTTTTGGCTTTGATGACCAGTCGTGGGAACTTAATCTTTGTCCCTATATTTAAGGAACTTTGCCCCTTAGTTTGCTGCTTGTGTCCCCTCTCGGGCCGCCTGTTCGATGTGCTCCTTCAATTGTGGGAGCCCGTGTGATGCTCTCCTGGCCCAGTAGTTGTGGTATTACCTCCTCCAGGAATTCCTCCATTCCAGTTTATCCACAGCTCTCGGGGAAATTCATGAAACAAAGACTTGAATGGCGACTGAAGTCCTCCATCTCGTCTAATCTTTAAGTAAGCCCCGTAATGATGTCTTTTTGTTCATCCACGGTTTTCTGGAGCTTTTCTCATACGATTTTCTCCAGGGTTAACCTGGTTTTGGCCTCCACACGTTTGCTCAGTTATATCAGTTTAGACTGTTTTGACAAAATCTGTTTCTCATTACCACTGTGAATTTCTATTAGAAGTGTCTCTAAACTCCAGTCGAGTCGTCAGCTACTTGGTCCATGGTCGCGTTGTTTCACTGTGTTTATCGCTGTGTTTGTTTGTCTCTATTTCTCAATCTAGTATTTGCCATAACATGTAGTTGCCAACATAACTTCAGAGTCGAGTTCTTTCCTAATTAAGAGGCATATTTTTACTAAAGAAACGGAATGCCAAACGGATCACCTTTTACCTGACTACCTCATGGTCGCCATACCGGAAATCTTGTTTCAAGCTAGAGTTTTATTACTGATTTCTGTTGATGGTATTAGGCAGTTTGACCGTTTGCATTCGATGGAGATACACTGTCTATGGGTTTGACTGATAAAACCACAGATGCTAAATGTCAAAAGGTATCGAGTTGGTCAGTATCCAGAGTTTCATATCGTCATACCGTTCTTCGTTCATCCTGGGATTTATGGTATTACCGGCTTAGTACACAAGGGGGCACCAAAAACGTGTTTTGTACCAGAATGCTAACAATGTTAGGACAAGTAATAGTGCATTTCCATGGAGGCTGATAGCTAAATATGCAAACGAAAATAAACAAATTGCACAGACAGGCAATCTAGCTCATAAAGTTATACATATATAGATGGGTTGGAGCTACCGAGTGTCATTTTTTGTGATTTTGACATTAATAGGTGAATGTGAAAGAGAGACATTGTACAAAGGAAGAACGAACAGCACTGGCTCTCCAGCAGCATGTGTACATGCTGTGTCTGTGTGGAGTCTGGAGTGCTTGGGCAATGGGCCTGCCTGCTCTGCTCAGAGAAGATGGGGGAGTAGCAGACGGGCGAGAATAGAGAGGAGACAAAATGCAAGGAAATTAAAAGATGGTAGTTGCAGCTGTACAGATAACTAATCCAAAGGGCATTGACTTCTCAAACACGGCAGAAAGCTAACACAGTATGATGTCCTGTCACCTTATTACATTTTCTTAGATAACTAGCAAGTTAAACTTAGGGGTCACTTTAACAAATAATCATTAGTTTTTCACACAGGAAAAAAATATAAAACACAAGCAATATCTGGCTGCGTTTTGTAAGTACGGATTTAAAATGCTTCTTATTGTAATTTCTGCACTTCTCCACTCGGATGAGAATTCGTTAATGGGCATTCTATCAGCAGACCGCCTGGGACTGATATGTAGTTTCCGCTGGTACTTTTCTCGCTGTTGCCAGCCTACTTTTCTCCATTAAAATGCAAGATTCACTTTTTAGGGGTTCCCAAACTCTTTTGGCCCAAGACATTTTTGATATTTGAAAATGTATGTGAGCCCAACCATGTGAAAATAATTATGTAATTAACAGCCAATGTTTATTTTAATTTTATTTAGGGCTATGGCAGTCAATTGAAAAACATTCTAACAGTATTTCTGATTGTCTTCTCAACTCACCATCACATACTATTAATGTGGGTCAATTGCAAATTAGTCTGATCTTATCTTGCCACCACTGATGAGATGTGTGTGCTTGATACATGTCGCGCGTCAGAGCTTCTCAAAATCAGGGGGCGTGGTCGACAGTGCGCACCTCATCTCTGCTGTCACATCCAATCTGGATCGATATTTGGTTTTGCAGACGAGAGCACTGAATCTAGCTTCACACAGATATGTGCTGGCGAAGGGTACCGTGTTTTGTTTACGGTGCTTTCAAGACAACTGGAAAAATAAGAGGTCAAATCAGGATGTCAGTGATCTTCAGGTCGGAAAGTCGGAGCTCTAGAAAGAGGTCCGAGTTCCTGAGTTGGAATTCCAAGTTGGATGACCGTTCAAAACGATTTTTCCCAGTCGGAGCTCGTTTCTTCCCCGAGTTCCCAGTTGTCTTGAATACAATGATGTCGGAGATTTCCGGGTTCCCAGTTCAGAGTTCCCAGTTGTTTTGAATGCGGCATTTTTGCTCAGAGGGAGACGGCAGGGCCCTTTTGAGTCAGGAACCATAACTCCTCCGTAGTGACCCGTGAATGTCACAAGACAGCTTGATCAGCTGTTCGATTACACTTACCGGCATGTAAACTGAGCCAGGATCATAGGCAAACGGTTAGGGAGGTATGTCCTAAAGTGCTCTTCCAAGCGCTGGAGGTGAGCAGTCGTCACTCGTGTGGGACACTTACTGATGC
Source organism: Oncorhynchus mykiss (assembly GCF_013265735.2). Lineage (NCBI taxonomy): Eukaryota > Metazoa > Chordata > Actinopteri > Salmoniformes > Salmonidae > Oncorhynchus > Oncorhynchus mykiss. The sequence continues at coordinate 56,438,344 of NC_048569.1, read as the reverse complement.
TGTTTTCTGTTAGGAACAGGGGGCATGGCTCACTTTTGAAAGACTCTTTCCAGTATGAATTCTTTCCTCTGAATCCACTGATTTGGTCATTCATCTGTAGAATGATTTTGTATTTCCCCTGCATGCTTGCGTTCAGTTCGTTCAGTTTCCCAAATATGTCTGTTACATTTTCTTTTCATTATACAGAAAGTCAACCAATGCTTTTAATTTTTTTTTTTTTTACATCCATTGTGAATGACAACAGTTCCTCTCTCAATGGGAAAAATCTTTCCAGCACTCCCCCTCGATAACCACCAGGCCTCGCTGTGAAAGAGAGCATTGTCGTGCTCTGATCCCATATCTCCACATAGTTTTGCGAACAGGCGTGCGCGCAGTGGATGTGGTTGGATGTAGTTTACAATGGAAGTTACCTGCTGCAGTATATCTCTGAGTTCTGTGCTCTCTTGCTGCCACTTTCCTTCTTTGTATCATACAATGAGTCCATATGGCAGAGGGAGACACTTTCATAACTAGAGTGCAGTGGCCTGCCCGCTGTCCCGCCATAGATGGAGCCCCATCTGTGCAAAAGCCCACCACGGAATCTGTTTTTTTTTTAATCAGTTTAGCCATGCAGCAAACTGAACATCCCATTTCATTAGGAAATTGTCACGTTCTGACCTTAGTTCTTTTGTTATGTCTTTGTTTTAGTATGGTCAGGGCGTGAGTTGGGTGGGTTGTCTATGTTCCTTTTTCTATGATTTGGGATTTCTGTGTTTGGCCTGGTATGGTTCTCAATCAGAGGCAGCTGTCCTTCGTTGTCCCTGATTGAGAACCATACTTAGGTAGCCTGGTTTCACTTTTGAGTTGTGGGTGATTGTTTCCTGTTGTGATGTTTGTTTCACATTTCAGGACGGTTTCGGTTTGTATCATTCACTTTGTTATTTTGTATTCTTTAGTGTTCAGTTTAATAAACTAAAATGGACACTTACCACGCTGCACATTGGTCCGGTCTCTCCTACTCCTCCTCCTCCTCGGAGGAAGAAGAAACCCGTTACAGAAATGTAGCTGGCTATATTCTTTCTATGATAAACATTCAAAATATGATAGCCATGCATCGTTTCTGCACTCCCGCTTTCTCCTGTTGTGCCTATTTACAAACAAACACGTGACTGGCTCAACTGTTCTGGGAAACTACGGTAAGTTTCTTAATGTCAAATAATGTGACAGGTGACCTGAAGAACGTGATCTGTTTTATCTCCTTACTTATTGCACAAGTTGACTGCAGGTATTTCCTAAAAAGTAGCTACAAATATGAAAATGTATTGAAAAACTTCAAATAAATAGCTTCAACGGTATTGTGGCACAGCGGTCTAAGGCACCTCAGTGCGTCTCAGTGCAGGAGGCGTCGCTACAGTCCCTGGTTTGAATCCAGGCTGTATCACATCCGGCCGTGATTGGGAGTCCCATAGGGCGGCGCACAATTTGGCCCAGCGTCGTCCGGGTTTGACCGGAGTAGGCCGTCATTGTAAATAAGAATGAGTTCTTAACTGACTTGCCTAGTTAAATAAAGGTTACATATTGACGGTATTGAAAAACCATCCCGTGGCTATTTCTAAATACCCCGGTATGTGGTATACCACCCTAGCCTACCCTGTTCCCCCCACACAGTACTGCCCCCTTAACTTACCATGTGCAGTAGGCCAGACTTGATTATTGGAGGATATGGAAGTCAACCCTAATGAAAAGGAGTCGTGTTCCCAAAGCGTCACATGACTGTATAGGAATCCCACTACACGGAGTCCCTGACTATGCTACTGCAAAGGTTGAATAACTATTTTAGTGTATGGATGTCACAGTGGAATAGACACAGTCAAATAGTTCTTTATTGACTGACACAGGGCGTTCATGCACAGTTGTTACCCATCTCCACTGCTGTGGCAGTTGGCTACATAAAATAATTATACAAAATAATAGCAAATATTTTAGGTGGAAAAGTACACATTTGCTGACTCATAACCTATAATACTTTTGACAAAAATAACTAATTTGACAGTGCGTTTTCAATAAATCAATGAGTTTGTCCAATTTGCGGATTTGTGAATCATGCATTTACTGACAACGGAGCAGAGGAAGGCCTGCAAACAGCAACATCGCAAGTTACGTGAACCATTTTGGCAGCTGTTTCAGTTCTGCACTCCAGGGAGAGACGGGGAAAAGGAAAACACTGAACTAGTTTCAACTTATGGAACTTTCTGGATTTCAGGTAAACTTCTCCTTTAATTCCACTTTCAATGAAGATTCTCCATCAAGCATGCTTTTTAGTCCAGGAGTAGACTCAATCAAGGTCTGGAAAACTGGTCCTCAAGGCGTAAATAATATGCTGGTGAAAAATGGAGCGTTGGCGTGAAAAGTCAGGTTGCGCATGTGTATCTCAAGTCCGGATTTGGCCGTCAGCCTCTCCACTGAAACCCCAGAGCCTGAACGCTGAGAGAACCTCAAAGCCCTCTAATCTAAACGAGTGACACTGTGAGGAGGGAAGGCGCTGGTCTTTAGAGAAGAGGACTGTGGAAGTTCATCACAGGCAAGGCCGACTAGATCAAAGACTACCGCCATGTACTCCTGCCCTTCAACTACAATGAGAATAATAAGAATCAAAGAAACAAGAAAGACAGGGCGGATAATAAAAAGAAGTGATGCATCTTGCCTTGAATTCAATCCCATGTAAATGAGATGGAGAGAATGGAGAGCCTTGTTGGATGGAGGAGAAGGGTCCATAGCCGCTCCCCTCTATCATCCCCCTCTTTCCTCCTCACAGTGATCAGTGGCTCGTCTCTCTTTCCCTCTCTCCCCACGGCGGGCCCGGTGACACGCCAGCGAACAAAGAGGGATTGTGGGAAAAGCGCCGGCATGCCAGCTTGGTCTCACATGGTAGTCAAGCACGGAACGTTCCACTTGAGTCATTTTTGGACATATTTTTTTTGCCTAATCCCCCCCCCCTCCCCCCAAACACACACACACACACACACACACACACACACACACACACACACATCTACACAGATATGCACACACACAGACACCCTTCAAGCGTCCTATTCCTCCACTCCGACCCTCCCTCCCCATCTAACAGTCCCGCCTGTCACCCCTCAGTGGCTCCCCCAAATTCCATGGTAAGGCTGACGGACAGTTCAGAGGAGAGGGGAGACACAGCCTCACTCAATAGTCCCTTTCAAGATGGTGATTAAAGATTTCTCCTTTTAGTAGCTCTTAGACGCTGCCATTTTCTTCCCTTGTTGTGAGGGGAACAAAAGCCTGTAGCCAGTATTTTGGGGGGTTTGGGGCGCAGCCTACCTCCTCAGGACTCAAGATGAGATTGCAGGGGCTTCAGGGTGTGTTCTGCTAATACTCCTGACCTTTTTGTCCTCAGTCTCCGAAAAATGTGGGTCTGAATTCCCCCCCGACCCAAGCCTCATTCTGTAAGTCTGACCCGACTCAAAGGGAGTTAAACTCATTGTTTATTCACCCAGTGGACCTTTCACCTCCCCAACACGCCAGCATTAATCTATTTTAGAGGAATTCATAAGAGCTCCGCCATCTGGTTGATGCATGTGACAGGCTTTTGTCCGACCTTGGCTATTGAGCGTTTCTTTAGAGAGATACTTCTCATGAGAAACCCGCCTTTTGAGAATACAGTTGCAGTTTGACTGAGGGAACTTAGGCAGAGGTCAAATGTCAGCCGTGGTACTACATAGGATGACATGGATGTGAAATGTCGGCCTCCCACTCACCTTCACAACTGTAGAGATGCGACTGGAACGAGAGTGCTGCTAAATATTTGTCTCTGAAGTTTAAAAAGAAGTCAACACTTTGAACTCCTAACAACACAACAACCACATTATAATTTTAAAGTAATGAAGAAAGGAGGGCTAGCGGCAAAATAGAAAAGCGATATGAAAACGTTGACAAAATAATGGCCTTTGAGAGAGAAAAAAAACCCTGACAAATATTGCTAGTTCTGAGCTGTGTAGATTGCTTTGTCAGACGCCAAATGATCTACGAGGTCCTTCATTTTGAGGTGGTGCATTGTACAGCCAGCCGTACATCCCCAAAACAGCAAACAAAGCTGCACCATTAGAGGAACTGAGAGAAGTAGTATTAAGTAGTGAGAGTATAGGCCTTTGGTAAGTAATGACTACAAGGGACTCATTTACCCATGCATTTACCAATAAGTAGATTTTTCTCCGGATTAGATTTGATCCTGTTGTGATTGCTACTCGTTTGTCTGAGACCGCACAATGCTTGGGAATGGAGGCGAGGGGAGGGAGAAAAGAGGGTTTCTCTAAATACCATTGCATATCATAGTCTTGGTATGAGGAGGGGGAGGCAAAAGTGGGAGAGAATGAGATTTCAGAGGTTACTCAGAGGATTCGGTCGCTGAGATGAGTGGAAGGAGGAAAAAAAAGAACAATTACATTTTTCCCCCATTTCCGTTTAATGAGGTGTATATTGCTTCTTGGGAGAGTAATGAATTAAAAAATGTAATTCTTTTCAAAATAAATCAGTGTGTTCCCCCACCGGTTCATTTTGTATTTTTTTCCTCCTCCCCCAGTCTTTGTATTGTATCATTTTATAATCAGTGTGTCAAGTGGCAAGACATAATAACATATAATTTCCTATTAAGCTTCATGAAAAAGCCATTTGTGTAGCGAGAGGGAATGTTAGATCAGCCACTGTTCTTTTTGTGATCTTTTCAGAGTGTCATACCAGGTATAAATAGGCCATTCAGTCTCCCTCGCCAATTTTCCACAGGCCATTGTTCCAAGCAGACTTTCAATATCAGAGTGAAAATGTACACTCCCTTTAATAGTTGAAGCACAGTTTTGGGGAAAAAGTTTACTTTGAAGTGTCAGGAGTTGTCAGGGGACCCAGGTTTAATCTCTGCAGTGTCTCGAGGACTTTTTTGGTCTTGTGATTTCAGGTCAGTGTAAGTTCCTCAAAGAGTGGGTCAACCAGACCATGGTGTTCACGTTGAAAGGACCACACAATTAGTATTTCAAAATCTGTAACCCTTGAGTTGACCTGCGCTATGGATATCTTGAATCAAATCAAATGTTTATAAAGCCCTTCTTGCATCAGCTGATATCTCAAAGTGCTGTACAGAAACCCAGCCCTAAAACCCCAAACAGCAAGCGATGCAGGTGTAGAAGCACGGTGGAAAGGGAAAAACTCCCTAGGAAGGCCAGAACCTAGGAAGAAACCTAGAGAGGAACCAGACTATGAGGAGTGACCAGTCCTCTTCTGGCTGTGCCGGGTGGAGACTATAACAGAACATGGCCAAGATGTTCAAATGTTCATTAGATGACCAGCAGGGTCAAATAATAATAATCACAGTAGTTGTCGAGGGTGCAACAGGTCAGCACCTCAGGAGTAAATGTCAGTTGGCTTTTCATAGCCGATCATTCGGAGTATCTCTACCGCTCCTGCTGTCTCTAGAGAGTTGAAAACAGCAGGTCTAGGACAGGTGGCACTTCTTGTGAACAGGTCAGGGATCCATAGCCGCAGGCAGAACAGTTGAAACTGGAGCAGCAGCATGGCCAGGTGCACTGGGGACAGCAAGGAGTCATCAGGCCAGGTAGTCCTGAGGCATGGTCCTAGGTCCTCCGAGAGAAAGAAAGAATGAAAGAAAGATAGAAAGAGAATTAGAGAGAGCATACTTAAATTCACACAGGACACCGTATAAGACAGGACAAATACTCCAGATATAACCGACTGACCCTAGCCCCCCGACACAAACTGCTGCAGCATAAATACTGGAGGCTGAGACAGGAGGGGTCGGGAGACACTGTGGCCCCATCCGACGACACCCCCGGACAGGGCCAAACAGGAAGGATATAACCCCACCCACTTTGCCAAAGCACAGCCCCCACACCACTAGAGGGATATCTTCAACCACCAACTTACCATCCTGAGACAAGGCCGAGTATAGCCCACAAAGATCTCTGCCACGGCACAACCCAAGGGGTGGCGCCAACCCAGACAGGAAGATCACGTCAGTGACTCAACCCACTCAAGTGACGCACCCCTCTTAGGCACGGTATGGCAGAGCACCAGTAAGCCAGTGACTCAGCACCTGTAATAAGGTTAGAGGCAGAGAATCCTAGTGGAGAGAGGGGAACCAGCCAGGCAGAGACAGCAAGGGCGGTTCGTTGCTCCAGTGCCTTTCCGTTCACCTTTCCTGGGCCAGACTACACTCAATCATAGGATCTACTGAAGAGATGAGTCTTCAATAAAGACTTAAAGGTGGAGACCGAATCTGCGTCTCTCACATGGGTAGGCAGACCATTCCATAAAAATAGAGATCTATAGGAAAAAGCCCAGCCTCCAGCTGTTTGCTTAGAAATTCTAGGGACAGTTAGGAGGCCTGCGCCTTGTGACCGTAGCATACGGTATGTACGGCAGGGCCAAATCAGAAAGATAGGTAGGAGCAAGCCCATGTAATGCTTTTTAGGTTAGCAGTAAAACCTTGAAATCAGCCCTTGCCTTAACAGGAAGCCAGTGTAGAGAGGCTAGCACTGGAGTAATATGATCACATTTTTTGGTTCTAGTCAAGATTCTAGCAGCCGTGTTTAGCAATAACTGAAGTTTAGTTAGTGCTTTATCCGGGTAGCCGGAAAGTAGAGCATTGCAGTAGTCTAACCTAGAAGTGACAAAAGCATGGATACATCTTTCTGCATCATTTTTTGACAGAAAGTTTCAGATTTTTGCAATGTTACGTAGATGGAAAAAAGCTGTCCTTGAAACAGTCTTGATATGTTCGTCAAAAGAGAGATAAGGGTCCAGAGTAACGCCGAGGTCCTTCAGTTTTATTTGAAATGACTGTACAACCATCAAGATTAATTGCCAGATTCAACAGAAGATATCTTTGTTTCTTGGGAACTAGAACAAGCATCTCTGTTTTGTCTAAAAGTAGAAAATGTGCAGCCATCCACTTCCTTATGTCTGAAACACAGGCTTCCAGCGAGAGCAATTTTGGGGCTTCACCATGTTTCATCGAAGTGTACAGCTGTGTGTCATCCGCATAGCAGTGAAAGTTAACCTTATGTTACTAAATGACATCACCAAGAGGTAAAATATATAGTGAAAACAATAGTGGTCCTAAAACAGAACCTTGAGGACACCGAAATTTACAGTTGATTTACAGTTGATTGAGGACAAACCATCCACAGAGACAAACTGATATCTTTCCAACAGATAAGATCTAAACCAGGCCAGAACTTCTCCGTGTAGACAATGTGAGTTTCCAATCTCTCCAAAAGAATGAGGTGATCGATGGTATCAAAAGCAGCACTAAGGTCTAGGAGCACGAGGACAGATGCAGAGCCTCGGTCTGACGCCATTAAAAGGTAATTTACCACCTTCACAAGTGCAGTCTCAGTGCTATGATGGGGTCTAAAACCAGACTGAAGCTTTTCGTATACATTGTTTGTCTTCAGGAAGGCAGTGAGTTGTTGCGCAACAGCTTTTTCAAAAATAATTGAGAGGAATGGGAGATTCAATATAGGCCGATTTATTTTTTTACATTTTCTTGGTCAAGGTTTGTCTTTTTCAAGAGAGGCACTTTTAGTGAGTTTGGTACACATCCGGTGGATAGAGAGCCGTTTATTATGTTCAACATAGGAGAGCCAAGCACAAGAAGCAGCTCTTTCAGTAGTTTCGTTGGAATAGGGTCCAGTATGCAACTTGAAGGTTTAGAGGCCATGATTATTTTCATCATTGTGTCAAGATATATAGTACTAAAACACTTGAGTGTCTCCCTTGATCCTAGGTCCTGGCAGAGTTGTGCAGACTCAGGACAACTGAGCTTTGGAGGAATACGTAGATTTAAAGAGGAGTCGGTAATTAGCTTTCTAATGATCATGATCTTTTCCTTAAAGAAGTTCATGAAATGATCACTGCTGAAGTGAAAGCCATCCTCTCTTGGGGAATGCTGCTTTTTAGTTAGCTTTGCAACAGTATCAAAAATAAATGTTGTATTGTTCTTATTTTCCTCAATTAAGTTGGAAAAATAGGATGATCGAGCAGCAGTGAGGGCTCTTCGATACTGCATGGGACTGTCTTTCCAAGCTAGTCGGAAGACTTCCAGTTTGGTGTGGCGCCATTTTCGTTTTCAATGTTCTGGAAGCTTGCTTCAGAGCTCGGGTATTTTCTGTATACCAGGGAGCTAGTTTCTTATGACAAATGTTTTTTATTTTTAGGGGTGCGACTGCATCTAGGGTATTGCGCAAGGTTAAATTGAGTTCCTCAGTTAAGTGGTTAACTGATTTTTGTACTCTGACGTCCTTGGATAGGCGGAGGGAGTCTGGAAGGGCACCTAGGAATCTTCGGGTTGTCCGAGAATTTATAGCACGACTTTTGATGATCCTTGGTTGAGGTCTGAGCAGATTATTTGTTGCGATTGCAAACTTATAAAATGGTGGTCCAATAGTCCAGGATTATGAGGAAAAACATTAAGCTCCACAACATTCATTCCACGGGGCAAAACTAGGTCCAGAGTATGACTGTGCAGTGAGTGGGTCCGAAGACATGTTGGACAAAACCCACCGAGTCGATGATGGCAACGAATGCCTTTTGGGGTGGGTCTGTGGACTTTTCCATGTGAATATTAAAGTCAGCAAAAATGTGAATATTATCTGCCATGGCTCAAGGTCCGATAGGAATTCAGGGAACTCAGTGAGGAACGCTGTATATGGCCCAGGAGGCCTGTAAACATTTTGAGATGTGACGTATCACAATCTCTTTCAATAATGTCAGGAATGGAGGAGGTTTTTATTCCAGTGAGATTCCTAAGGCGAACACCTCCATGTTTAGTTTTGCCCAATCTAGTTCGAGGCACAGACACGGTCTCAACGGAGATAGCTGAGCTGACTACACTGACTGTGCTAGTGGCAGACTCCACTAAGCTGGCAGGCTGGCTAACAGGGTGCAGGCCAGGCAGCAGGCTATCTAATTGTGGAGCTAGGGGAGTTATAACTCTATGTTCGTAGATAAGATGAGAGCACCCCTCCAGGCCAGGCTTGGTCCTGTTTGTGGGTGAAAGGGACAATTATTTTCAAATTCTATATTTTGGGAGGGGCAGAAAACAGTTTTCAACCTACGATTGAGTTGTGAGACTCTGCTGTAGAGCTCATCACTCCCCCTAACTGGGAGGGGGCCAGAGACAATTACTCGATGCCGACACATCTTTCTAGCTGATTTACACGCTGAAGCTATGTTGCGCTTGGTGACCTCTGACTCTTTCATCCTAACGTCTTTGGTGTCGACGTGGATAACAATATCCCTATACTCTCTACACTTGCCAGTTTTAGCTATAGCCCTGCCCCCTGGTAAACAGTGTATGATCGCTGGATGATTCATTTTAAGTTTAATACTGCGGGTAATGGAGTCACCAATGACTAGGGTTTTCAATTTGTGAGAGCTAATGGTGGGAGGCTCCCACGTCTCAGACCCCGTAATGGGAGGAGTAGAAACCAGAGAAGACTAGGCCTCTGACTCCGCCTTGCTGCTTAATGGGGAGAACCGGTTGAGCATTCCTACAGCATTTCCCTCCAGAAGCCATGAGAAATTTGTCCGGCAGAGGGGACTGTACGAGGGGAATTATACTACTATCTGTACTTACTGGTGGCACAGACGCTGTTTCATCCTTTCCTACACTGAAATTACCCTTGCCTAACGATTGCGTCTGAAGCTGGGCTTGCAGCACAGCTATCCTCGCCGTAAGGCGATTATTCTCCTGTATATTATGAGTACAGCGACTGCAATTAGAAGGCATCATGTTAATGTCTCTACTTAGCTTCGGCTGGTGGAGGTCCTGACGAACCACGTCCAGATAAAGCGTCCGGAGTGAAAAAGTTTAATTAAAAAAAGTTGAGCGAGGGAATAACTAAAAATATAAACGGTAATTAAAAAATAAAAACGGTAAAGTTGTCAGGTAGCAAAGTAAGGTTAGCAACAAAACGCACAGCAGTACGTAAACAAGTCTGCCTTGAATATGTCTGTGAATGCATTCAGACTTTTCTATAAATCTTGTTATGGCTAGGGGTTCCGCTAGCGCCACCCCTCGACAATATTCTGCTGAAAAGGCAGTGCGCGAAATTAAAAAATAATTTTTAGAAATATGTAACTTTCACACATTAACAAGTGCAATACACCAACTGAAAGATAAACTTCTTGTTAATCTACCCATCGTGTCCAATTTCAAAAAGGCTTTACACCAAAAGCACAACATATGATTATGTTAGGTCAGAGCCAAGTCACAAAAACACACAACTTCCAAAACTTCCGGGGGATTTTGCAGCGAGCCACATCAATTTACAGAAATACTCATAATAAACATTGATAAAAGATAAGTGTTATTCACAGAATTAAAGATAGACTTCTCCTTAATGCAACCGCTGTGTCAGATTTCAAAAAAACTTTACGGAAAAAGCACACCATGCTTAGACGACAAAACAAGCCAAAGAGATTTCCGCGATGTTGGAGTCAACAGAAGTCAGAAATAGTATTATACATTTTCACTTACCTTTGATGATCTTCGTCAGAATGCACTCCCCGGAATCCCAGTTCCACAATAAATGTTTGATTTGTTCAGAACTGAAACTGAAAAAACAGAGCTGAAAAAGCGTGTGCAAGCAAGGAAGCCTACAAACCTGACTGAGTTACACCAGCTCTGTCAGGAGGAATGAGCCAAAATTCACCCAACATATTGTGGGAAGCTTGTGGAAGGCTACCCGAAATGTTTGACCCAAGTTAAATAATTTAAAGGCTATGCTAACAAATACTTATTGAGTGTATGTAACTTCTGACCCACTGGGAATGTGATGAAAGAAATAAAAGCTGAACTAAATCATTCTCTCTACTATTGTGCTGACATTTCACATTCTTAAAATAAAGTGGTGATCCTAACTGACCTAAGATGGAATTTTTACAAGGATTAAATGTCAGGAATTGTGAAAAACGGAGTCTAAATGTATTTGGCTAAGGTGTATGTAAACTTCCGACTTCAACTGTAGATGACAGCAATCTGTCATCTACTGAATCATCTTCTCAAAGCAGAAACACAAATTAAGCCCTCTTAGGCGAAAACATCAAGCTCCTCCTGTTACGTTGAGGCCAAGATTGGGGTCAACTCCAAAACGGGGTACTCCTAATCGAAAGAGAAATCTGTATTTTCCCTGCTGAAGGATTGCAGTGCACTGCAGTTCCTCTGATAAGCTGTGAGAAGCATCTCAGGAAAGAAACAGAAACAGCATTGATGTGTTCACTTCTTCAGACAGGCAATTGACACTCACGTGGATGCGTGGTGGCAGGCCATTCTATCTCACTGAATTCAGGTTGTGTGCAGAGTTAGATGCGGCCTCTCTGCAGCCAATCCCACAGCACTATCACACCTCTTTATACAGGTGAAACCAGAAAAAAACATTGGCTGCGTCACAAATATCACCTTATTCCCTATATGGATCAGTCTACAGAAGTGGTGCAAAATGGGGGTTGAATTAAAAAAAATAAAAAATTGTATTTCCTACTTCTCCCAGTCTTTCAGCACACATTAGCATGTACATCTTGGTGGGGCAAACAAACAAAACAATTGGGGGGATCCATGCCAGCAAAGCCACAACACAACAATAAACAATACGTTAATTTAACAGTGACAAATGGTACCCACAAACTGTTAGGGCCTACATAAAGCTGTCTCAACAGCAGTCCCAACACCTTACCACTGCAAACTATGGCAGAAGGGGACGACAAGCGGATAAGATGCAATCCGTAATTTCTATTAAGACATTAATGAGCGCGCTAGGACGGGCGTAGTCAATATACCTATTTGTTCAGCACTTTTGAAATGTACAGCAACAGTGTTCTCCCTGTACACCAAGTCAGAACCAAAGGATAAATAAAGGGGGCAAATAAGCAGACAAAGAAAGCGCTTACATTATTTGATGATTACATTTCTCTAAAACAGGTTATAGGCTACATGTGCACCACCAAGTCAGAACAGTAGGTGAAATTAAGTGGAGAAAATAGACCAAATTATTAGGGTGAGCTACATGGGCTACTAACAGCTTACTACATAATATACACTTAGTATTACTTTCATAGCTACAGTATACATGTCTCCCTGGCATATTACTTCATTTATGCAGCAACATACAATACATTTTTAGACTCACCTTGTTGTGCTGTGCTCGCTTGAACAGGAAGGTGTTGCGGCGGCCCTTTGTCAGCAGATTTTGTCATCAAACTTTGTCATCAAAGTCTGCCATTTTCTGGATTTATGGTGCTTTCAAGTCAACTGGGAACTCTGGAAAAAAAACAAGGTTGAATGATGACGTCAGTGATCTTCAGGTCGTAGCTCTAGAAAGAAGCCTGAGTTTCTGACCTACAATTTCGAGTTCGATGACCATTCAAAATGTATTTTCCCAGTCAGAGCTCATTTTTTTTCCTGAGTTCCCAGTTGTCTTGAACTGACTGAAGTCAGATTTCCCAGTTCTGAGTTAACAGTTGTTTTGAGTGCTGCAGAAATCATGCTGGGTTGACAGCATGGCCAATGTTGAATGTTTATAATTTTAAGCTTGTAAAAGAGACCCTTAAACCGAGAATTGGGATCACACACTCACTCCACTGAAAAGGAGGCTAGTGATTGCTTTCCAATGCTTGCAGTTAGCCTTTGTTGTGTAATGTTTATGTCCAATGGCCGGTGAGCACTGATACGTTTTATCTATAATTTCTCTTAATTATTTTTCTTCATATGACAAGGATTAAAAAGGATTTTCAATTAGATTGTTGATTTGATTCATGATGATGACTGCTAGCTAAGATTTTGAAAGTATGATGTTGACATATTCAGTCCAATCAAAGCTACAGTAGATATAATGTGATTTGACGTAACTTTATCTCTGGCCATTGACCTTGAGCCTTCTTGGATGGGCACTTCTAATGTAACTATATGGGGCTTGAATTTTCTAGCTTTACCCTTAGATTTGGCAGTGACTTAGTGTCCCCATGAGTGACAGAACACTGAGCCAATCACGGTGCAACTAGAGAACATTACCGACCCCAATGCTCCATATTTTCCGTTTGCTGCCCCACCACCACAGAAAGCACTGAGCTAGGCCGAAACATCTGCATTTTGGAGCTGCCTTACTCAAGAAAGCAAAAAGAGACCATGTTTGTATGGAAGCATGTTTGTTTGGAAACTCAATGATTTAGATTTTTTTTACATTGTTTGCAAACGGATATGTGACAGATATTAATGGCAAGATAGCATGCAAAACATGAGGTAGTCACCTGGAATGCATTTCAATTAACAGGTGTACCTTGTTAAAAGTTAATTTGTGGAAACGACAGTCCATTACTTTAAGACATGAAGGTATGTCAATCTAGAAAATGTCAATAACCTTTTAAAAGTTTCTTCAAGTGCAGTCGCAAAAACCATCAAGCGCTATGATGAAAATGGCTCTTATGAGGACCGCCACAGGAAAGGAAGACCCAGAGTTACCTGTGCTGCAGAGGATACATTCATTAGAGTTAACTGCACCTGAGATTGCAGCCCAAATAAATTATTTACGGAGTTCAAGTAAAATACACATCTCAACATCAACTGTTCAGAGGAGACTGCGTGAATCAGGCCTTCATGGTTTAATTGCTGCAAAGAAACCACTACTAAAGGATACCAATAAGAAGAATAGACTTGGGCCAAGAAACATGAGCAATGGACATTAAACCGGTGGAAATCTGTCCTTTGGTCTGATGAGTCCAAATTTGAGATTTTTGGTTCCAATCTCTGTGTCTTTGTGAGATGCAGAGTATGTGAACTGATGATCTATGCATGTGTGCTTCCCACCATGAAGCATGGAGGAGGAGGTGTGATGGTGTGGGGGTGTTTTGCTGGTGACACTGTCAGTGATTTATTTAGAATTCAAGGCACATTTAAACAGAATGGCTTCCACAGCCTTCTGCAGTGATGCGCCATCCCATCTGGTTTGCACTTAGTGGGACTATCATTTGTTTTTCAACAGAACAATGACCCAACACACCTCCAGGCTGTGTAAGGGCTATTTGACCAAGAAGGAGAGTGATGGAGTGCTGAATCAGATGACCTGGCCTCCACGTAAAAAGCAGCCAACAGGTGCTCAGCATATGTGGGATGTATCCTATATCTGCTGTTTCTATTACACGTCGCAATGTTTTTTTGTTTTTGCGAATACACCAACTTCTTCAAGACTGTTGGAAAAGCATTCCTCATGAAGCTGGTTTGAGAGAATGCCAAGAGTGTGCAAAGCTGTCATCAAGGCAAAGGGTTGCTACTTTGAAGAATCTAAAATCTAAAATATATTTAGATTTGTTTAACACTTTTTGCTTACTACGTGATTCCATATGTGTTATTTCATAGTTTAAATGTCTTCATTATTCTACAATGTAGAAAATAGTAAAAATAAAGAAAAACCCTTGAATGAGTAGGTGTATCCAAACTTTTGACTTGTACTGTATGTCAGACAATTTGTTTCTATTGCATATTTGAAATATTGTCCTGAATTCCATACCACCCCACTAAATTTGTCACAGAACCATGCACAGACAGTATTGATCATTTTGATTAACCTTTTACTACAGATGAAGTTTAGAAATGTTATCTGCATACATTTACAGAATAGTAAAAACATGATTGTAACCTGCTTTTCAAAACAGTTGCAGTTACATTTAATTTAAATATGATCTCTATTGTTCTCTGTAAAATCTTCCATGTTGATTGTATGAATCTGAAACTTATTGATTGATTATTTGAATTACTCATATATTTATGTTCGATGTTTGAATTGTAACTTCATATTTATTGTGGCAAAATATCAGGCATTGCGGTAGTGACGTCATTGTTTCGGCTGTGACCTGTCATATATTCTGACTTGAATTGCTTACCTTATCGACTGGGGAACGTGATTTACGTAATTATAATAGTCTGTTTCTCTCTGCCTTTTCCCTGTTGCCCTGTGTTGTCTTTGACTTGACCTCCATCTTGCTGTTGAGTACCTCTTGTCCCTCTGAGACAAATATTTTACTAATTTGACCTTTCTTCTTCCTTTATTTTTAGAATTCCGTTGCTGTCTGATGAAAACCTCTTATCCCCAAAACATAAACTTTTCAGGAAATTAATACAATTACCATATTTTCCCATTTACGAACAATTACGAAACTTTAGAATTTATTTTAATAAACGTTCTTTGATTCATGAAATGTTCAGAGTACATTGAGGGGAGTTATTGCTTTCAATAAATGTAAAGAAGTTAAAGTGAGCAAAATGGAGTCATGGGGTTTTCATCAGACATTGACGATTTATTTCCCTTTCCTTTTTCTTATATTCTTGATATCGTACAGGTCTGTTTTTTATCCTCTCTCTGTATTCTCTGTCTGATGTACTTTTCGACATGTTGGCGCCTTATGGATGTCCCTGTCCTTCAACAACTCTACAAATAATCCAAAGCATGAATAATGTATCTGTGTGTTTTAATGTAGATTATTTTTTCAAATGGTTTAAAAAAAAAAAAATGTAAAGAAATATAGTGGACAAACAATCAAGTGTCAATCATAGAGATAGAGGACTCTTGATGGATACAACCTGTTTTAGTATGGACATTGCAATTGAGGGCTTCCGCCATTTTAAAGTAGTCAAATTGATGGGGATTCCTTTGAGTTAATTATTATAGTTAAGTACAGACAGTTGAGTAGAGTATATTTCAGTACATTACAGTAAAGTACAGTAGAGCACAGCAATGTACAGCAGAGTAGGCATTACCTTTGTTGGATGACATGAAAATAGAGCTCTTTGGCCACACACACCAATGGTGGGTTTGGCGTCTAAATGAGAATACATAAGCAGAAAATAACCCCATACCTACTGTAAAATATGGGGGTGGATCTTTGATGTTATGGGGCCACTTAGTTCCCACTGGTCCTGGGGCCCTTGTTAAGGTCAATGGCATCATGTACATTACCCAGTACCAGGACATTTTAGCCAAAAACCTGGTTGCCTCTGCCAGGAGGCTGTAACTTGGCCGCAAGTGAATCTTACAGCAAGACAATAACCCCAAGCACACATCAAAGCTCACAAAGAAATGGTTAATTGGACACAAAATCTAAATTTTGCAATGGCCATCTGTCTCTGGACATGAAACCCATTGAAAACCTGTGGTTTGAATTGAAGAGGGCAGTCCATGAGTGCATACAAAGGATATGGAATGATTCTGTATGGAGGAATAGTCTAACATCCCTCACAATGTGTTCTCCAACTCATAAAACATTTTAGAAAGAGACTTGGTGCCGTTCACCTCGCAAGGTATTGAAAACAGGGTTGTCAATCATAATTGACCCCTACCTTTTTGAGAATGTTTGAAAGATATTCTTTGTTGAATAAAATCATCTCTTTCTCTGAACAATTGTATTAGTATAAAATTATATAATTTCCCCCCAAAAAATATTGCATACAATGTAGCTATTTTGCCTATCTTTATCAAGTGTCAATAATTTCCCAGCAAAAGTATATTTCAGTCGCAAAACGATACGTTTATATATTTCTATATATATTAGATGTTCGGTACTGACACTTCTTAAAAATACATTAAGATTTACCAACTTGCTCACAGACTACTCACCATGTTACCATGTTGGAGAGGGGTGCAACCCCATCATCTGGTGATGTGTAGGGGAGTGGCTTAAGGCTCGGTTGAAGATGACAATGGTATTCTAATATCCCATAACTCTTTGCAACAATGGGACTAGCTATGCTAGTTGGCAACGGCGCTGGTAGTTCGCGACGGCGCTTGTCCCAGATTTGTGACAACATTGTTGTAATCTGTATATTTTCGACACAGGCTTAAGAGCAACATTCATTCTACAGTCTTTTAACGTGTGTGTTTCGGTAGTCACATCAAAAAGTGGGACGACATTTCTTAAGAGAAAGATGTTTCAAATGAAACAAAACTACTAATTAGATCATCTTTCAATGTAATAGTAGAACAACTGAAAATATTATATTGAAATAGTGTTAAAAAAAAAAAAAATCATGAATTGCTTTATTTAGTTTAGGTGTCAGAGTGTGGCCACTTCAATATAAACAGGTGTGTAAACAATGACTGTACTATATAAATGTAACAATATGTTTGTTATTGCCTTGGAATGACATGGAATACAGTATATCATGATGTAAATACATTTCCTACATTTGGAGACTTGGTGGGACAGCAATTTACACCACTTCTGTAGAATCCCCCATACAGTGAACTTACTTTTGAGCCGAGCCCTATGTCCCCTGTTTAAAAGTAGTGCACTACATAGGGAATCGTGTGCCATTTGGGGCGCAAACCCCGGTGGGGTGAACCTCAAGGACCTCTCAGCCCTGGGAGGTAATTACCTGGCTGTCACTAAGGTGTCACTGAGGCCCCCGTGTCACATCACGATTGTAATTTCACCTCAAGCTCTTCGCCTTCGGAAAATGACGTCATGGCTACTTCACTCTGGTCCCTGGGCTGTGTTCTCTCTCCCTGTCAGTCATGTGTACGAGCACGTACACACTCTCTAAATCTCCTTGTAATTTGGTCTAACCTGCTCTGCTGAAGAGTAACTCATGTATACAGTGATATCTGTATGTCTCTTTTTCTCCTATCTGTCTATCTCACACACACACACACACACACACACACACACACTTTCTCTTGGTCTCTCTGGGCTTTTATTCCTAATTCTGGGCACGCAGCCTAAGCCTCTCTAGCAGCCGCTGAGCCAGTCTGGCAGTGGCACCCTGAGAGCAGGCTTTCATGTGTGTGTCTTTCTATCCACTCCTACCCTCATCCATTGACTCCTACTACAGCCCACCTAATGCAGACCTCCCTGTCAACACAGATCATATACAATCGAGAGATGGATTATTTGATTGACTGATTGACATCAATAGGGAGGGGGAGATCGTGGGAGAGATCCATTGGGAGAATGTATGCAGGGCATACTTTCCTTACGTCCTCTTGTTCTCAATATACCATGCTCATTTAAACCCATTCCATCATCCTCTGATTTCTTATTGCTCAGGTTATTAGATCCTAGTATAGGCAACGTCTTTCTATATCACAAGGCAGGCTTCGAGGTAGACCCTTCTCACCCTCCTAATGAAGACGCCATACTGTTTTACTGTGTTTGTCCATCTTATTGGCTTGTTCAGGGAAACAGGAGCCTCAGATTAGGCTACCTGCATTACTGGTCGAACTCTGTGATAAGGATAGGGAAGAGTGGAGTAAGTTGAGCCACCCTTGTTTTTAGGAAACCATACACAAAATGAATAATTTGACCTAATATTTAGAAAGAGGTCATAATTGCATGGCGTTTGAAGGAAGAAACCACTTGGAAAAAGTGGTAAGCAAGTTTGATCCAAAAAACTGATTTTCACCAAGTCAAATTAGTTTATTGTGTTAGAGTTTTCATGACATTTGTGTCTTATCTCTTAACCAAAGTAGATAATTTTAAGATTGTTCTATACATTAGTTGGGGGTCTCTATAAGCTTCAATTCGAGGTCCTTAACCTTGCATGAAAGTGCATCCTTGTAGCTGTGTGGGCTAATATAGTGAAAATGTTTGCCTTGGGGTAAGTTGAGCCAATGTAAGGGTTTTCTTCCCAGGCGTAATCTGGCCTATGTTAAAAGTATTTATTTTTTTAAATCACAAAGTATTTGTTAGGTGTTATGCCTGTTTTAAAAGATGCTTCAAATGATGAAAAGACACAAAAGCGATTGTATTGAATTGTGTAAAGATAGACATGGTTTGAAAAAAGTAGAGGTAATATTTCATTCACTACAGAAATGTGTAGGCAGCTTAACTTACCATGTCCCGCGGCTCAACTCCCAGCATTCCCGGACTAGATCACTTTTATTTATTTTTTTGGACAAGCTATACTTTCTAAACTGTTTACCCGAATTCTGACTATGTCCAGGTATAGACAACATCCTGACATATATGTAGATCTTTGTCAGAAAGAATACTGTATTTGTCTTGACAGAGTGATGCTGAATGTAAAAAAACTTACCCCACTCTCAACTTACCCCACTCTTCCCTACGTCTGTTCTGTGTGTGTTACCTGACAGCAGTGACATCAGGATATCATGGTTGTAATTAGGAATCAACCCAGGGCACCTCTCTGCGCAGATCCTGATTGAGGATGATGGCCTCCTGAGTGCTGACAGCTAGGTGGCTCGTTTGAATACTTAATTATCCCTTGTGGCGATGGTGGAGCACCGGTGGTGTAAAGAAAGATGGAGCTGCAGTGTCTCTCATTCTCAATCTCCCAATCCTTTACTCCTTATTCTATGCACGCACTCGCGTACACACACACACACGTACACACACACACACACATACACACACACACACATACATACATACTCATACAGGCAGAGCACACACGTACACATTCTATACACACACCCGCACACACACGATAACCATGAAACAGAAAGTGATGGGCACTGAGATAAACATGCTGCTTAGGAACACATTTCCATGGTCTTCTGTGTCTCACTGTGGCGCCAAACCGAGCCAATTCTGCCTGTTCCCCAGTACACCCCAGTACACGACAGGCAATGTTTGCCTAATGTCGCCTTTCAAACAGTGGCGTGTGGGCGCATGCAGAGACCCTCTGACTCGGACGCCGGCCCTTAAAAGCCATCGCGATTATGGCAGGAACCCACACGGAGAGGCAAGGAGGTGCGGAAGTCACCTCTACTGACATTCACTCTCCTTCACCACGGGTAGTTTGATTATGTTATCATACTGGATCGCTGTAATCCTGGGAAATTGAAAGCTTGTTTGCTTTGCGTGAGTTCACATATGTATGTGTGCATCCATATAGAGGGGGGATGTGTGTGTGTGTGCCAGGTTGTATGTGTGTTCATTTTGGCTTGTGAGCGCTTTCTGTGTGTGTGTGTGTGTGTGTGTGTGTGTGTATATCTATGCATGTGTGCGTCTGTGTGTGAAGCAACCCTTTCATTTGGCCCCTCTCCCTTCTAATTGATTTGTACACAGGCGTGATGCTTATGAAAGCAGCCTGTCCTGCTGACTTCCCATATGGCGGTGTTTTCCTGCCCACGACTTTGTCAATATCAGAGACCTCTGCTCACTGCTGGTGCTCACTCTGGAAGCATCCCCATTGTCTGGGGGAAAGGCTATCCCACTGTCAGCCTGTATCTATCTGAACGTACCGTACGTTCTTCTCCTAAGACGCTTATGTTAGACTTTACCCAAGCCGCCACAGGAAGTATACTCTCAGTTCTACCTCGCAACGGGGTGAGACTGGGTGAGACGGGGTGAGAAGGATGGATGTGTGTGGGTGTGCGTCCATGGTTGAGGTATTCCCTGCCTAGGCTTGAAGGGTAGGCCGACACAAAGCCTTCAAGACAAGTTGTAGACTACTGTGCTCAGCAAGCCATCTCTGAAAGACCTAGTTCCATACAGGAGGAGTGGCAGTCTTTGGATCACAGGTGGTTTGACAATTTGTTTTGCATCAGGGTCACATGACGCAAAAAAAGAAGTGTGGCAGTAACATGTCCCGGTGACAGATAATGTGACACGACACGTCAAATACCGTACTATCTCTTCATTGCTTGATCTTTTCTTACCAAAGACACCCAAGCCTTGGTAGATACGTTGTCAGGCTAGCAGGTCAGTTTCTGAGTCATGCAGCTAGTTGATGCTGTAAGGCTGCTGAATGATCAGTTTAAATTGGTTTGTCATCATGGTAGCTAGAAAAGTACTTCTATTGTTCTCAATGGGGAAGTTACTCCAATCCCTTTCTCCCTTCAACCGATGTCATGGTATATAACTCGCCTCCTCTTCCTCTGACCCATGGCTGTCTGGCTGTTGACATCAGACGACTCAGGCTGAAAACGATTTAGACAAATGGCCGGTAGCAATGGTGGAGGGCACTGAATGGATTACTGCAGTCAGTAACTCCCTGACACGCCAACGTGTCCATTGACTGATGCCTCTCACAGAACTCGGAATGCGTCAGGCCTCGACGGTCCGTCTATCTATCCATCTTCCTCTACTGCTCTCCCTCAGCACCTGTCAGTTGGGAGAGCTGAGGGCGTATTGGCCAGTGTTGCTGCTCTGACATCCTTAAGGAAGATTGGCTTGTCTGAGTTGACCGAGCTGAACGCACTGACGGGGGGGGGGGGGGGGGGGGACCAGAGCCATGTAGGAAGAAGGGGAAGCTCTGCGGTGTTCTATGGAAAACGGTCTCCGTATCCGGGTGTCTACTATTTATTTATCTCCTCACTTTTAATGTATATACCCGGCTGATTGGTCGTGAGTTGACAGGTGATGAGGGAGAGTGAAGGCACCATCACTCAACTGCCGTGAGTGGATCTGTGAGAAAGAGTGAGACCACACTGGCGTCTGCCTGAGGCTTCCGGATCACTGATTTGACCTCCGGTGAAATGAATGTACCCATGTATCTCAACATAACAATGGGCCTGCCGTTATTATGGCAAGTCGCTGCTATTTCGAAAACATTGACATCATCCGTATTGGGGGTGTGATTGTCTTAACAGACATATAAAGGTACTAGACATAATGGCACAATACCCACTTGACAGGTAAACTGCTCTTGTTGAAACAAGTGGGTTCTCCAGGTCAGACAACTTATCTAAGAACTGTCTCATTGAACACTCAGCCGTACGGCATTCATATTAGGAAGTCCCTCAGTTGTCAGACAAAGCTTGTCCAGTTAGTGGGTCTTCCTAATATTTGCATTTTGTGGACGATCTTATCCAGAGCGACTATATACATTTTCGTACTGGAATCAAACCCACGTTGGAAGCACCATTTTCTACCAACTGAGCCACACGGGATTGGATACTATACTTCCACCCATCCTTGCTCTGCTCTAGTTCAGGGTTTGTTGTGTCATGTAATTAACACGGAGACATCCCCTGTTTAATTACTGCTCCACCAACTTTCACAGTGGCTCAGATGAAGGAATCAGCATGACCAATTAAGAATGAACACAGCAGGCTGCACTGGGGCCAGATGAGAGAAATACAAACACTGAGCTGAGTTTGACTGTGTGGACTAGACTCAGATTGGAGTTTTTCTTATTCTATCATTGGGCTCACGAGTGGGGCAGTGGTCTAAGGCACTGCATCTCAGTGCAAGAGGGGTCACTGAAGTTCCTGGTTTGAATCCAGGCTGGATCACATCCGGCTTTGGTTGGGAGTCCAATAGGGCGGTGTACAATTGGCCTGGGGTAGGCTGTCATTGTAAATAAGAATGAGTTCTTAACTGACTTGCCTAGTTAAATAAAGGTTACATATTGACGGTATTGAAAAACCATCCCGTGGCTATAAAATACCCCGGTATGTGGTATTGTAACGGTCGTCATCGGTGGAAGAAGGTGAGGACCAAGGTGCAGTGTGGTATGTGTCCATATTTATTAAATGAACACGGAAATAACAAAGAGAATGATCGAAAACAGTTCTGGCTGGTGCAGACACACAACAGAAAACAGAAAACAATCACCCACGAAACATAGAAATAGAATAGAAAACAGGCTACCTAAATATGGTTTTCAATCAGGGACAACGATTGACAGCTGCCTCCGATTGAGAACCATACCAGGCCAACCACAGAAATAGCAAATCATAGAAAAACTAACATAGACAACCCACCCAACTCACGCCCTGTCCATACTAAAACAAAGACATAACAAAAGAACTAAGGTCAGAACGTGACAGGTATACCACCGTAGCCTACCCTGTTCCCCCACACAGTACTTCCCCCTTAATTTACCATGTGCAGGACGCCAGACTTGATTCTTGGAGGAAATGGAAGTCAACTCTAAGGAGTTGTGTTCCCAAAGCTTCACATGATTGTATGGGAATACCACTACACTGAGTCCCTGACTATGCTACTGCAAGGGTTCATTAACAATAACAATTAACAATAAAAAAAAAATGTTTTAAATCACACTCTGCTTCAAGGGTAGAAATTGATGTGATTAGTTAAGTTTGGCCAAGAAATGTGATTGGTTAAGTTTAGGAAACTAATTAAAATTGGTTAAGGTTTGGGAATTTGAAACTCCACTGAGAAGACCTACACAGAGTTAGTTTTTCAACCGTTTTCAATTTTGAATGGAAAGTCATCTGGCCCCATCTAATACCATGTCATGAAAATAACTACAGGATCGCTCCTACAGACAGAGTCACGTGGCCATGGCTTGCTATATAAAGAAGGCAGCCAGCATCCAGTTACTGTTCGTTTAAATGTTATAATGGACAAAATGTGTGACCTCAGCGACTTCGAAGGTGCTATGATCGTCGGTGTCAGGCGCACTGGATCCACTATCTCAGAAACGGCCACCCTCCTGGGCTTTTCACGCACGACAGTATTTAGTGTTTACGGAGAATGGTGCGACAAACACATAACATTCAGTCAGCGGCACTCCGAAAGGTTGAAGGAGAATGGCAAGAATCGTGTGAGCACTTGCAAGCTAACAGGCGTGCCACAAACAGACAAATAATGTCGTCATCACCAACATTGGACAATTGAGGAGTGGAAAAACATTGCCTGGTCCCACGCATCCCGGTTCCTATTGCGTCATGCTGATGGCAGAGTCAGGATTTGCCGTAAGCAGCATGTGTCCATGGACCTTTCCTGCCTGGTACACAGGCTGGTGGTGGAGGTGTACTGGTGTGGGGAATGTTTTCCTGGCACACGTTAGGTCCCTTGATACCATTTGAGCAACAAACGTTTCCAACACCTTGTACAATCCATGCCCGAAGAATTCCTGGTGTTCTGGAGGCAAATGGGGGTTCCGACCCGTTATTAGATGGATGAACCTAATAAACTATCCAGTAAGTGTATATCGACTTGGATGTCTCTTGGCATCCATCAAACCTTTATGTGAAAAGTACCCTAAAGTATGACAGTTTTGGCCATAGAATTAGGAATTCGAACACGCAACTTAATAGGATCTCTATGGTTTTAGCACTCAAACCCATGCCTCTTTTAGTATGGTCCTGGATCTGTTGTGCTGTCCTGTTCTAGTTCTGCTGTCTCGGTCATTGTCATGCCATTGGGACTAGGGTAGGCTTCTCTCAGAAGTAGATAGCATTCAACAAAGCTCATTGGTCTTCAGAGGGCAGTGCCAGTGATAGACCAACCATAAAACTGGAAAGGTTACATTCCACAGAGCTATTCACTTTGTTTTTATTTCACCTTTTATTAACCAGGAAGGCCAGTTGAAAACAAGTTCTCATTTACAACTGCGACCTGGCCAGGATAAAGCAAAGCAGGGCGACAAAAACAACAACCCAGAGTTACACATGGGATAAACAAACGTAGTCAATAACACAATAGAAAAATGTATATACAGTGTGTGATGATATGAAAGAGAGGTTGATGATGATACAAAAGAGAGTTTGAACAGGCTAGTTATAGGGGTTGCAACAATTGCGGTGGATAATTTTAGAAAGAGAGGGTCCAGATTTTGCAGCTCTTTCAGAACATCAGCTATCTGATGGGGGGGGGGGGGGGGCTTGGGTAGGTTGCCACGGGGGGTAAGAGCTGTTGGCTGGGCTATGGGTAACCAGGTGGAAAGCATGGCCGGCCGTAGAAAAATGCTTACTAAAATTCTCGATTATCGTAGATTTATCGGTGGTGACAGTGTTTCCTAGCCTCAGTGCAGTGGGCAGCTGGGGGGAGGTGCTCTTATTCTCCATGGACTTTAGATATTTGGGGGTTTGTGCTACAGGATGCAAATTTCTGTTTGAAAAAGCTAGCCTTTGCTTTCCTAACTGACTGTGTATATTGGTTCCTGACTTCCCTGAAACGTTGCAAATCGCGGGGGCTATTCGATGCTAATGCAGTACGCCACAGGTTGTTTTTGTGCTGGTCAAGGGCAGTCAAGTCAAAAGTGAACCGGAGCTATATCTGTTCTTAGTTTTTGAATTTTTTTGAACGGGGCATGCTTATTTAACTTGTTATGGCTGCAATCCCGATATCGGGATAAGTGTCATCAACAACCGCTGAATAGCATAGCGCTACATTCATTAAATATGACTAAAATATTTATATTCATGAAATCACAAGTGCAATATAGGAAAACACAGTTTAGCCTTTTGTTAATCCACCTGTCGTGTCAGATTTTGAAATTATGCTTTTCAGCGAAAGCAATCCAAGCGTTTGTGTAAGTTTATCGATTGCACGACAAAACATTAAGTACAATTAGCATCAGGAAGCTTGGTCACGAAAATCAGAAAAGCAATCAAATTAATCGTTTACCTTTGATGATCTTTGGATGTTTTCACTCACGAGACTCCCAGTTACACATCAAATGTTCCATTTGTTCCATAAAGATTATTTTTATATCCAAAATACCTCAGTTTGTTTGTCGCGTTATGTTCAGAAATCCACAGGAAAGAGCGGTCACGACAATGCAGACGAAAATTCCAAATAGTTTCCATAATGTCCACAGAAACATGTCAAACGTTTTTTATAATCAATCCTCAGGTTGTTTTTAAAATGTATAATCGATAATATATCAACCGCAAATGTCTTTCACAGTAGGAGAAGGGAAAACAATGGCTGTCCAAACTCCTAAGGGGGGTCTATAACACTTGACGCGATGTTATCGTTCTGGCTCATTTTTCTAAATAAAAGCCTCAAACTATGTCTGAAGACTGTTGACACCTTGAGGAAGCGATAGGAAAAGGAAGCTGGTTCATATCCCTTTAAGTCCAGCAAAGGGAGGCTATGGAACATGGAGTTTTCAAAATAGAAGCCACTTCCTGTTTTGATTTTCCTCAGGGATTCACCTGCAATATCAGTTCTGTTATACTCACAGACAATATTTTGACAGTTTTGGAAACTTTAGAGTGTTTTCTATCCAATACTACTAATAATATGCATATATTGGCAACTGAGACTGAGGAGCTGGCTGTTTACAATGAGCACCTTTTCATCCAAGCTACTCAATGCTGCCCCTGCAGCCATAAAAAGTTAAGATGGTGAGGAAAGCACTTTTATAGAACAACCAGGCATCCTCTGCTGACGGGATGAGATCAATATCCTTCAAGGATACCCGGGCCAGGTCGATTAGAAAGGCCTGCTTGCTGAAGTATTTTAGGGAGCGTTTGACCGTGATAAGGGGTGGTCGTTTGACTGCAGACCCATTACAGATGCAGGCAATGAGGCAGTGATCGCTGAGATCCTGAAGACAGCAGAGATGTATTTGGAGGGCAAGTTGGTCAAGATGATATCTATGAGTGTGCCCATGTTTACGGATTTAGGGTTGTACCTGGTAGGTTCCTTGATAATTTGTGTGAGATTGAGGGTATCTAGCTTAGATTGTTGGACGGCCGGGGTTTTAAGCATATCCCAGTTTAGGTCACCTAACATTATGAACTCTGAGGGTAGGTGGGGGGCAATCAATTCACATATGGTGTCCAGGGCACAGCAGGGGCTAAAGGGGGTCTATAACAATTTATTTCTGGATAGGTGGATTTTTAAAAGTAGAAGCTCGAACTGTTTGGGCACAGACCTGGATAGTAAGACAGAACTCTGCAGGCTCTCTCTGCAGTAGATTGTTGTAGTTGGGGATGGAGATTTCAGAATTTTTGGTGGCCTTCCTAAGCCAGGATTCAGACAAGGCTAGGACATCAGGGTTGGCTGAGTGTGCTAAAGCAGTGAATAAAATAATCTTAGGGAGGAGGCTTCTGATGTTAACATGCATGAAACCAAGGCTGTTACGGTTACAGAAATAAACAAATTAGAGCGCCTGGGGAATAGGTGTAGAACTGGGGGCTACAGGGTCTGGTTAATAAATCAAATCAAATCAAATTTTATTTGTCACATACACATGGTTAGCAGATGTTAATGCGAGTGTAGCGAAATGCTTGTGCTTCTAGTTCCGACAATGCAGTAATAACCAACAAGTAATCTAACTAACAATTCCAAAACTACTGTCTTGTACACAGTGTAAGGGGATAAAGAATATGTACATAAGGATATATGAATGAGTGATGGTACAGAGCAGCATAGGCAAGATACAGTAGATGGTATCGAGTACAGTATATACATATGAGATGAGTATGTAAACAAAGTGGCATAGTTAAAGTGGCTAGTGAGTGATACATGTATTACATAAGGATACAGTCGATGATATAGAGTACAGTATATACATATGCATATGAGATGAATAATGTAGGGTAAGTAACATTATATAAGGTAGCATTGTTTAAAGTGGCTAGTGATATATTTACATCATTTCCCATCAATTCCCATTATTAAAGTGGCTGGAGTTGAGTCAGTGTCAGTGTGTTGGCAGCAGCCACTCAATGTTAGTGGTGGCTGTTTAACAGTCTGATGGCCTTGAGATAGAAGCTGTTTTTCAGTCTCTCGGTCCCAGCTTTGATGCACCTGTACTGACCTCGCCTTCTGGATGATAGCGGGGTGAACAGGCAGTGGCTCGGGTGGTTGATGTCCTTGATGATCTTTATGGCCTTCCTGTGACATCGGGTGGTGTAGGTGTCCTGGAGGGCAGGTAGTTTGCCCCCGGTGATGCGTTGTGCAGACCTCACCACCCTCTGGAGAGCCTTACGGTTGAGGGCGGAGCAGTTGCCGTACCAGGCGGTGATACAGCCCGCCAGGATGCTCTCGATTGTGCATCTGTAGAAGTTTGTGAGTGCTTTTGGTGACAAGCCGAATTTCTTCAGCCTCCTGAGGTTGAAGAGGCGCTGCTGCGCCTTCTTCACAATGCTGTCTGTGTGAATGGACCAATTCAGTTTGTTTGTGATGTGTATGCCGAGGAACTTAAAACTTGCTACCCTCTCCACTACTGTTCCATCGATGTGGATAGGGGGGTGTTCCCTCTGCTGTTTCCTGAAGTCCACAATCATCTCCTTAGTTTTGTTGACGTTGAGTGTGAGGTTATATACTCTACATCACCAGAGGAACAGAGGAGGAGTAGGATAAGGGTATGGCTAAAGGCTATAAGAACTGGTCGTCTAGTGCGTTGGGAACAGAGATTAAAAGGAGCAGATTTCTGGGTGTGGTAGAATAGATTCAGGGCATAATGTACAGACAATGGTATGGTGGGATGTGAGTACAGTGGAGTTAAACCTAGGTGTTGAGTGACGATGAGAGAGGTTGTGTCTCTGGAGGCACTAGTTAAGCCAGGTGAGATCTCCGCATGCATGGGGGGTGGGACAAAATAGCTATCTATGGCATGTTGAGCAGGACTGGGAGCTCTACAGTAAAATAAAACAATAATAACTAACCAAAACAGCAGTAGACAAGGCATATTGACATTAGAGATAGGCATAAAGCAATCACGGGTGTTGGTCGGGAGAGCTAAGACAACAATAGGCAAATGGCGATGAATGGGCAGAGAGGTTCGAGGCGGGGTCCGACAGATAAACAAACTGAGGTACAGTGTTAATGAACAGACCAGCAGTCATCAGCTGTGTAGCCGAGTGATCATAGGGTCCAATGAGCAGCAATAGGTGAGTCAGGGAGCCGTTGGGTAGTCACTACTACGCTAGGCGAGCGGGAGACATGGTGTTCAGAAAGCTAGCGGGCCGGGGGTAGCAGATGGGTCTTCGGCGACATCACATCGCAAACCACATTGGACGATTACGTCGGCAGACCAGTCGTGATGGATCGGCGGGGCTCCGTGTCGACAATAAAGGGTCCAGACCAATTGGCAAAAGAGGTATTGTAGCCTAAGAATTAGCTGGTATACTCTGTCGGCTGGCCGGGAGATGGGCCTAGCTCGAGGCTAGCTCAAGGCTAACTAGTACTTGCTTCGGGACAGAAGCGTTAGCCAACAGTAGCCACTCAGTTGCAGCTAACTAGCTGCGATGATCCGGTGTAATGGTCCAGAGCTTGCTGCAGGAATCCGGTGATGTGGTGGAGAAAAACAGTCCGATATTCTCTGGGTTGATATCGCGCTGTGCAGACTGGCAGGTAATTGTCCGAGCTAAAGCTGGCTAGTGTCCGAACTATAAGATGAAGACCGCTAGCAGTGGCAAACAATGACTAGTAGCTAATAGCTAGTTTGTTGGCTAGCTTCTGATGGAGGTTCCAGTTATAAGGTATTAAAAAATAGCAGATCCGTACCACATTGGGTGAGGCGGGTTGCAGGAAAGTATGTTTAGTTCGTAGATGGAAAGTGAGATTAGAATATATTTTAAAAAAATTAAAAACTGACTATTTACAGACTAATTAACAAGACAAACACACGTCTGACTGCTACGCCATCTTGGATTAGTCAAGATCTCCTGCTCTACCACTTTACTTAAGCTACATTCATAAACACATCAGTTGTTTGCAATGGAAGTAAATAACTGTACTCATTGCTTTCCCTGTACATGCACACATATTTCATAACAGCAAGGATATACCAGTATGTTTCTTAATTTGTTGTTGCATTTCTAATTCTGGTGTGCTTTGCACCTCAGGGCCATAGTGAAGTGTAAACATATCCACAGTCCATTCATTCATCAATACTGCCCGGTTATTCCTTAAAGAATGCATAAACTACCCAAATAGCATGATTAGATCCCAGTGACGTTGAATATGGCTCTCCCTGTACGTCTCAAGGGGAACTACTGGAGTCCTCAGCGAGGAATCTGCTCTCTATTCATCTTCCATCTCTCTGCCTGTGGTAGGCATTGTTCTTATTCTCCACAGCTGGGCTCAGCACAGCTCCAGGCCCCATCACATCAATTACGCACTACAATATTGAGCCTTTAGATTAAACTCAAAGGGGAAATATGTATACATGGAGAGGAATACCACAAGCGCGCAAACCAGCTCCGGGTGGGCGAGGGGGGAAAAACATGTATTGGCATACGTTGAGGTGTTTATTTATTTTGGATTGATTGGAGCAACTAAGTGTACACTTAGGGAGAAGGGCTTGGAATCTGTTGTTTCTTGTGGAAAGAGAGAGAGAAAAGACCAAGAGAGAGCAGACCCACCTGTGGAGTTGGCATCAGCCCAGTCATGCCCCTTGTGCACAGTGGGCACTTCTGGGTTGACCACAATCTGCACCCTTTATGGCCTGACTCAGCCTATGACTGGGATGGAGCTGTGACTGGGATGTAGCTGTGACTGGGATAGATAGAGCATTGTGAATTTTCAGCATGGCAATATCTACAAACCTCATCTGCAGATACAGTATCTACTGTATACAATATGTGACGCTTGGAAATACTTTCTTGAAAAGTGGCTCCCAGGATGTTGTCTCATTCAAATTCAACAACTGATTCTATGCATCAGCTCAATGAACTTGAGTTATATCTACAGAGGTGTGGTCAGTGAAGGTTGTTCAAACGTTACACGGAAAGGAAGATTTAACAATGTGAGCGAAATCTAGGCCCTTTTATCCAATGCCCCAATAACAGCAACACCGTTACACTCCTCTGCAACTAGCTTTAAAGGGTCCTCTATTCTACTATTAAAGTACGGCAACTCATCACCTAGTTGACCTGTTGAGTTTTCTTTGCCATGTCACAGCGGCTCCTTTCTCTCAGGTCTGCCTCAGGTGATGATTTAAAGAGAACGTTAAATGATTATGGCTAGTAAAGGTATCTTGTGAAAAGACTTGACATGAGCCCTTGTGTCAATTGGGAACTGTTGTCTAACTCAGTGGTTCTCAATTCTTTCCTTGAGGACCCTCAGCTGTTCTAGAGCTAGCACAATTGATTCAACTTGTCAGTTAGCACAATAATAACACCTATGGAATTTTAACAATATAATATGGCTAATCAAACTAAGTGTATGGTTCTTCAAAAAGATTGTGGAAGGTTCTTTATAGAACGATAATTATTCCATAAAGGTTCCGTAAAGAACCATTAAAAAGCGTCCTACATAGCACCAAAAAGGGTTTTAACGATACCGGAACCCTTTTTGGTGCTATATAGAACCTTTATAGCACCATAAACGTTCGATTTAGAACCTTATGGGCATGGTTCTTTATAGAACCCTTCAAAAAAGGGTTTTATATAGCACCAAAAAAAACAACCTTATTTGGCACTATATAGAACCATTTGTTTTTAGTGTGTACCTCAGTACCCTGGAAAATGTTCCCTCCGCATCACACGCAAACCGGGTTTCATGACATCTTTGGAGAAGTTGGAGTGATTTTTGGGAAACTTAGGCAGAAATTTGGAAAGGTCAGCAGGGAACATATTGGCTGAGAGCGCAATGTAAGGTAATGCCTGGTGGACTTTAAATGCAAATGTATTTTCTTGTACCCCCCCACCCCAAAAATATCAGCCCCTCGCTTTCCCTCAACTGTGCCAAGTACTTATGAACCAGTCTCTTCCCTCATATTTTGCAAAACACTAACAGTGTCTCACGTCACTCCACTCATTGTAGTGTAACCACAGACACAAGATGGCTGTCAAAACAGCTAATGCAAATTGCTGTTGTCTATCTTAAAAGACTAGGGGAAGGGGTCGGAAATGAATATTGTTTTAATGTGTTTGTCTTGTAGGCAACAATGAGTGGATGAGCAGTCACGCATGCTTTGACAAGTGGAGAAAAGTGTTTTACTCCAAACACAGCTAATTGTGCAGGCTTATGTTGACAGATGCATAGGTCCGGGCATTTGCATTCAACTGACAGTTCAGTGCTTTTGTCCTAAAAGGAATATTATGCAAAGGTATGGTTCAACGCTTCCCATCACAAGTGCCTTTTCCTGATGGTCAAATTCCTGACTTTCCCACTCCACCTGCCAGTTTGCGTCCATCCTGTTGTTTATTTTACCAGAACCCCTCCTGTGTTGCGCTGATGGGTAATTGCGTTGGCATGTGAGACGTGAATAATTGCCAATTTTCCCCCGTTTTTTTCCCACCACTAACGGCGTCTCACCGCCACCTGCATTTTCCCTCATACTATGAATTAGACACATCTTGTTTTCAATTACCCTAATTGATTACACTTGTACGTTTTACAGTGAGTAGAAAGAGAGTTGCATTTCCATGTCCTAACCTGCGTTCCCCAAAAGTAGTGAAGATTGGTATTGCCACGATCATTTCTATCACAGAGTCCTCTACTCAAAGTTGAAGGGCTTTGGAACTACTTAAAACTGACGCCAGAGCTGCTTCCACCCATCCCACAGCACAATAGTGAACAGCCCAATTAAAGCTAGATGGATCCTCGAGTGACCACTCCATTATATCCAAGATGGTGTTCTGTTTGATTCCCCCAAGGAATCAAAAATATTAACAACATTCAAAAGCAGACCTCCTAAGCCCCTTCGTTCCCTGCCCCCCTTGTCGCCTTCTCCTTTTGTAAGAGGCGAAGGAGAAAAAGTCTCCATCGACTCAAGAGCTCCCTGGGCTGTAACCAATTTTTGCACGATTCTAGTCAGTTGAGAAGGCAGATGAACTTGTGTTTCTCACGCTTGAGTTGCAGGGTTTGCGCAATTGGTGAAGCTGCAGGTAGAGAAGTGTATGGGGCGAATGCATGGGGGATGTCTGCCTGGGTCTGCCTGTAAATCCCAGATGAGCGGATCAGTAGCCAGCCACACAACCCAGGCAGCCGAGCTCGGTGTCTCTCCATCAATACTCCTCCAGATAACAGCATCACTGTCAACAACAGCAGTAGTAACAAGACAGACTGAACAAATATACACTCTTCCTGCTCTCGTCTCATACCATAAGGCCTTAATCTGAAGGCTTGATAGATGGGATTGATTTGGAGCAGAACGTAAGGGATGAACATGTATACAGCCCAAAGCAGGCTGACTGGTCTCATATGGGTTCAGGCCCTACATTGTTTCGACACTAACAGCAAGGCAGGCCTGCAGTCTTAACACCAAGCTTTTTGGGCCCTGACAGACTAGGCTTCTGGTTTCCTTCCCAGGTCACGGAACTGGAGCCACTTCTCACCACTGTCGACAACATTAGCCGGCTCTTTAACACAGACAAACAGCACAAGGACTGTTTGGACCACAACTCCTCCTAGAACCAGATGTTTTGATCTGGTTTCTGAAACTGGCAAATACAGATGAGCATATGTAGCATGGTGCTGAAGTGACGCTCTTTGTCAGCGGCATGAATATCTAATTTGTGGCAAAATGTTAACCAACATGTTTTGCTACATTGGGATAGATACTCAAATGGAGGATAGGTACTCAAATGTGCGCAAGAAAGCAAAGGTAACTGAAAGAAATTACTATCGCCACGTAGCACTCACTTCTGTCATCATGAAGTGCTTTGAGAGGCTAGTTAAGGATCATATCACTTCTACCTTACCTTACCTGACAAGCTAGACCCGCTTCACCTGACACCCTAGACACACAGAATGGCACTGACAGAGATGTTTTTTAGGTATTATTTCTTACATCGTTAGCCCAGAAAATCTCAAATGTTATTACATACAGCCGGGAAAAACTACTGGATATAAAAGTGACGTCAACTTACCAACATTACGACCAGGAATACGACTATCCTGAAGCGGGTCCTTTGTTTCGGACCTCCACCCTGGACATGGGATCTTATCCCAGAATAAGGCGGAGCAGGAGAGGCAGACGGAGCGGCCTACTGGTCAGACTTAGAAGGCGAGCACACCATCCACCGCTTACGAGCATATTACTCGCCAGTGTCCAATCTCTATACAACAAGATGGATGAAATTAGGGCACGAGTTGCCTTCCAGAGGGACATCAGAGATTGTAACATCTGAGATTGTCAGAGTTGATACAGCCACCCGGTTTCTTCACGCATCACCTCGACAGAAACAAACAACTCTCTGGCAAGAAGAAGGGCGGGGGTGTATGCCTTATGATTAACAACTCATGGTGTAATCATAACAACATACAGGAACTCAAGTCCTTTTGTTCACCTGACCTAGAATTCCTTACAATCAAATGCTGACCGCATTATCTGCCAAGAGAATTCTATTTGATTATAGTCACAGCCATGTATATGCCCCCACCACTCACTGGACTCTATGTAAACTGGAAACCATATATTCTGAGGCTGCATTTATTGTAGCTTGGGATTTTAACAAAGCTAATCTGAGAACAAGGCTTCCTAAATTCTATAAGCATATCGAACATTGCTACTCTAACTTCCATTATGCATACAAAGCCCTCCCCCACCATTCCTTCAGCAAATCTGAACATGACTCCATTTTGTTTCTCCCAGCCTATAGACAGAAACTTAAACAGTCCGTGTTCAGGTCTATCCAAAGCTGGTCTGACCAATCGGATTCCACACTTCAAGATTGCTTCAATCACGTCGACTGGGATATATTCCGGGTAGCCTCAGACAACAACATTGACGTATACGCTGTCTCGGCGAGCAAGTTTATTAGCAAGTGCATCGGTGATGTTGTACCCACTGTGATTAACCAGAAAACGTGGATTGATGGCAGCATTTGCGCAAAACTGAAAGCGCGAACCACCGTTTTTTTATCATGGCAAGGCGACTGGAAACATGACCGAATACAAACAGTGTAGCTATTCCCTCCGGCAAAGCTATCAAACAAGCAAATCGTCATTATAGAGAAAAAGTAGTTGCAATTCAACTTCTCAAACACGAGACGAATGTGGCAGGGTATACAGTCAATCACGGATTACAAAAAGGAAACCAGCCCCGTCGCGGACATCGTCTTGCTCCCAGACAAATTAAACAACTCCCTTTCTCGCTTTGAGGACAATACACTACCACTGACATGGCCCGCTACCAAAACATGTGGGCTCTCCTTCACCGTGAGTAAAACATTTAAACTTGTTAACCCTCGCAAGGCTGCCGGCCCAGACGTCATCCCTAGCCGCGTCCTCAAAGCATGTGCAGATTCAATCAATCCCTATCCCAGTCTGCTGTGCCCACATGCTTCAATATGTCTACCATTGTTCCCGTTCCCAAGAAAGCTAAGGTAACTGAACTAAATGACTATCGCCCCGTTGCACCCACTTCTGTCATCATCAAGTGATTTGAGAGATTAGTCAAGGATAATATCAACTCCATCTTCCCTGATATCCTAGACTCACCCCAATTTGCTTGCCGCCCAAATAGGTCTACAGATGACGCAATCACCATCGCACTGCCCTATCCCATCTGGACAAGAGGAATACCTATGTAAGAATGCTGTTCATTGACTACAGCTCAGCATTTAACACCATAGTACCCTCCAAGCATGTCATTAAGCTCCAGACCCTGGGGCTCGACCCCACTCTGTGCAACTGGGTCCTGGTCTTTGACAGGCCGCCCCCAGCTGGTGAGGGTAGGAAACAACATCACCATCACGCTGATCCTCAACACTGTGGCCCCACATGGGTGCTTTCTCAGCCCTCTCCTGTACTCCCTGTTCACCTATGAACACATATCCAAACGCTCGTGCATTTCTTCGGACAAAAACTTCTAAAAGTTATATTACAGGTCGAAGAAACATTTCAAACTAAGTACAGAATCAATCATTAGGATGTTTTTATCATAAATCTTCAATGAAGTTCCAATCTGAGAATTCGGTTGGAACTTTTCTTGAGGAGGAATGGAACGCAAGTCGATATCATGTGGAATGCGTGTGACCAGGAAATGGCTCTCTGCCAGTAAGCTGACTCATTCAGCTCTTATTCAGTCCCACAACACAGTAGAATCCTCATTCAAGTTTCCAAAGACGGTTGACATCTAGTGAAAGCCCTAGGAAGTGCAACTTCATTCATATCCCAATGTAAATTCAATTGGGCCTCGTTTGAAAATCCACCAACCTCAGATTTATCACAAATTTCTTCTCAGGTTTTTGCCTGCCATATGAGTTCTGTTATACTCACAGACATCATGCAAACAGTTTTAGAAACTTCAGAGTGTTTTCTATCCAATACTACTACTAATAATAATAAGAAGAAGAATATGCATTTATTAGCAACTGAGACTGAGGAGCAGGCTGTTTACTCTGGGCACCTCTGGGCACATTTCATCCAAGCTACTCAATAGTGCCTATGCAGCCATAAGAAGTTTTTAACCTCAATATGGGATGTGCATTCTCGTGTATCTGGCTGTGTCAAATCATGGTTGGCTAGGCTGGCTTGGCTAATAGCTATTGTTAGCTGGCTGGCTAGCTTGCTGGCTAAGATAACTGCATATACAGTGCATTCGGAAAGTATTCAGACCCCTTCCCTTTTTCCACATTTTGTTTTGTTACAGCCTTATTCTAAAATGAATTAAAGAAATGTTATCCTCATCAATCTACACACAATACCCCATAATGACGAAGCGAAAAGTGTTTTTGAAATTTGAGCAAATTTATTACAAATAAAAACTGAAATCTTTTATTTTCGAAAGTATTCAGTCTTTGCTATGAGACTCGAAATTGAGCTCAGGTGCATCCTACTGTCACATGTACTCCCTCTTCGATCTCTAGGTCACCAGGCTGCGCGTTATGGCGCACACCTGTCGCCATTGTTACGCGCATCAGCACATAATGACACTCACCTGGACTCCATCACCTCCTTGATTACCTCAATCAATCAATCAAATGTATTTATAAAGCCCTTCTTACATCAGCTGATGTCACAAAGTGCTGTACAGAAACCCATCCTAAAACACCAAACAGCAAGCAATGCAGGTGTAGAAGCACGGTGGCTAGGAAAAACTCCCTGAAAGACCAGAACCTAGGAAGAAACCTAGAGAGGAACCAGGCTATGAGGGGTGATCATTCCTCTTCTGGCTGTGCCGGGTGGAGATTATATCAGTACCTGGTCAAGATGTTGAAATGTTCATAAATTACCAGCAGGGTTAAATAATAATAATGACAGTGGTTGTCGAGGGTGCAACAGGTCAGCACCTCAAGAGTAAATGTCAGTTGGCTTTTCATAGCCGATCATTCAGAGTATCTCTACCGCTCCTGCTGTCTCTAGAGAGTTGAAAACAGCAGGTCTGGGACAGGTAGCACGTCCGGTGAACAGGTCAGGGTTCCATAGCCACAGGCAGAACAGTTGAAACTGGAGCAGCAGCAGGTGGACTGAGGACAGCAAGAAGTCATCAGGCCAGGTAGAGAGAGTATTAGAGAGAGCATACTTAAAATCACACAGGACACCGGATAAGACAGGAGAAATACTCCAGATATAACAGACTGACCCTAGCCCCCTGACACATATACTACTGCAGCATAAATATTGTAGGCTGATACAGGAGGGGTCGGGAGACTTGCCCTATTTATGTCACTCCCTTTGGTTCCTTCCCCAGGCGTTTCTGTTTCAGTTTCCTGTCTGTGTGCTGTTCCTGTTTCGTTCATTTATTAAATTATTAACACCCTGAACTTGCTTCCCGACTCCCAGCGCGCACACATTACACCTGTTTCCATTGATCATCCTTGAGATGTTTCTACAACTTGATTGGAGTCCACCTGTGGTAAGTTAAATTGATTGGACATGATTTGGAAAGGCAGACACCAGTCTATATAAGGTCATACAGTTGTTAGTGTATGTCAGAGCAAAAACCAAGCCATGAGGTCAAAGGAATTGTCCGTGGAGCTCCGAAACAGGATTGTGTCGAGGAACAGATCTGGGGAAAAGGGTACCAAAAAAAATGTCTGCAGCATTGAAGGTTCCCAAGAACACAGTGGCCTCCATCATTCTTAAATTTAAGAAGTTTTGAACCACCAAGACTCTTCCTAGAGCTGGCTGCCCGGCCAAACTGAGCAATCGGGTGAGAAGGGCCTTGGTCAGGGAGGTAACCAAGAACCCGATGGTCACTCTGACAGAGCTCCAGAGTTACTTTGTGGAGATGGGAGGACCTTCCAGAAGGACAACCGTCTCTGCAACACACCACCAATCAGGCCTTTATGGTAGAGTGGCCAGACAGAAGCCACACCTCAGTAAAAGGCACATGACAAGATTTTGCCAAAAGGCACCTAAAGGACTCTCAGACCATGATCTGATAAAACTAAGATTGAACTCTTTGGCCTGACTGCAAAGCGTCACTTCTGGAGGAAACCTGGCACCATCCCTTTAGTGAAGCATGGGGGTGGCAGCATCATGCTGTGGGATGTTTTTCAGCAGCAGGAACTTGGAGACAAGTTAATGATCGAGGGAAAGATGAATGGAGCAAAATACAGAAATCCTTGATGAAAACCTGCTCCAGAGTGCCCAGGACATCAGACAGGGGCAAAGGTTCACCTTCTAAAAGGACAATAACTCTAAGCACACAGCCAAGACAATGCAGGAGAGGCTTTGGGACAAGTCTCTGAATGTCTTTGAGTACCCCAGCCAAAGCCCAAACTTGAACCCGATCGAGCATCTCTGGAGAGACCTGAAAATAGCTGTGCAGCGAGGCTCCCCATTCCAACCTGACAGAGTTTGAGGGTCTGCAGAGAAGAATGGGAGAAACTCCCCAAACACAGGTGTGCTGTGCTTGTAGCATCATACCCAAGAAGACTCAAGGCTGTAATTGCTGCCAAATGTGCTTCAACAAAGAGTGTGATTACTTGTGTAAATGTGATATTTCATTTTCTTTGCAGAACTTTTGCTTTGTCATTATTGGGTATTGTGTGTAGATTGATGATGGGGAAAAAACAATTTTAATACATTTTCAAATAAGGCTGTAACTTAACAAAATGTGGAAAAAGTCAAGAGGTCTGAATACTTTCTGAATGCACTGTAGCTAACATTCTTTGATTATTTGGTTAGATGGCTTTATGTATTGCCAAAACTTTGGTTTACTTTAATGTAGCTGTAATCTAGGTGTTGATAGCAACTGGCTGACTCATTCAGTGCTAATGTAACGTTAGCAGGCAAGTAGGGCTAACGTTAGCAGGCAAGTAGGGCTAACGTTAGCAGGCAAGTAGGGCTAACGTTAGCAGGCAAGTAGGGCTAACGTTAGCAGGCAAGTAGGGCTAACGTTAGCAGGCAAGTAGGGCTAACGTTAGCAGGCTAGTAGGGCTAACGTTAGCAGGCTAGTGGGGCTAACGTTAGCAGGGAAGTAGGGGTAACGATAGCAGGCAAGTCGGGCTAACGTTAGCAGGCTAGTAGGGATAACGTTAGCAGGCTAGTAGGGCTAACGTTAGCAGGCTAGTAGGGCTAACGTTAGCAGGCAAGTAGGGCTAACGTTAGCAGGCAAGTAGGGCTAACGTTAGCAGGCTAGTAGGGCTAACGTTAGCAGGATTGTTGGCAGATTTTTTTGATTTGTAACAATAAATGTATAAAGTATTTTCTTGTAAGTTGTAAAATGAAACTGAAACCAGTAGTCATGGGTGCAAATCAAAACGATTTGGTTTAATTTTAAGTTATTTTTGTTGGAGTTTACATTATAGGGAATAGGCTGGCTTGCCATGTCCTCCATATTACATCACACGCCCCCCCAAAATAATATCAGACATTCAAGCATTCTTCAGAATTCTGATGGGTTTTATGTAATAACTCCAAAAATAGAAAAGTGAGGTGTAACTTTGCATTGGGACTTTTGATGTGTGTACTAATGCAAATCCATATGTTACATGTGGTTACCTTTATGCTACCTACCCATTAAAGCTCCAAAGTAGTCAGTCCATTAGTTTGTCTATCTTCCACAACATAAAATCTATCTTTGTGAATGCATGAAATACGTGTCAGAACTCAGAGAGCTTTTTTCTGCATCCTCCCTTTCTCTACCCCTTGTTTTCTCTTTGCTCTGACATTGATGATCAAAAACCAGGCAGAATCCCTCTGCTTTGTAAATGGGATTTTTTTCTCCAATGAGCACATTTTATTCATTTTGTTTTGAGGCTGGGTGTCTGTTTGTGTTTATGATGGCTGTCATTACGCGACAGGGGAAGAGAGATGCTGAGCACAAAGAAACTTGACATTAAAAACCAGCACACTCAGCATGGGGACAAAACCCAGGTAGCACTTTGAATCGGAATAGAGACCCCACAATTAGAGTTGCTGTCAATTGCACAGTTTTTCCCCCCACTGCCGTTAGCCCTTGAACCTCGACCGCGGAATGTAATGACATCAATGCAGAACACAGCTTTAAACAATGTTCAGAAGCAGCCCCTGAGCCAGCAGGCCAGAGAATTGGGAACCTGAACCGTTTCACAATGTTAGTCAATGGCTTTCTTGCTCTTATTCTTTCTGTTGTTACCAGTTATAGGCACAGAGACTAGATATAGCTTTCAACTAGAAAGTCATTCTAGTTTCAGAACTGCATCCGAATAGTCTCAAATAGCTTCCTTTCCTCATCATCTCCTTTTCATAATCACTGCATGAGAGACAGTTAGTAGAGAATCTTTATCTCAGCGGGGCCATTTGCTTTGCAGCAGGCTGTCAGATACACACAGACAATATTCAGACATGAATAGAGTACAAAGAATACATGTAGATGAGGAAGTTGTAGTTGACGTGGAGTTAATGAGGAAAGAAATGGAGCCATTTGAGACGAAGCTCTGAGGAAGGGGTTAATAATAGAGAGGTATCTGAGGAGGCAGATCTCTGCTGCTCGGTGTGTCCTAAATAGCACCCGATTCCCTAGATAGTGCACTATACTTTTGACCAGAGCCCTATGGGCCCTGATCAAAAGTAGTGCACTATGTTGGGAATAGGGTGCCATTTGGGACATATCCTATGTCTCTGCCTCCTATTTACTCCGTCTGACTCGGCAGACCTTACTGCTTTCCAGGCTAGTCCTGCTTTAAGTTGAATGTGGCAGCACTGAGACCAAAAGGCAGAAGATAATTTCTTTACCGGGATACTCTGCCAATGGGCAATTAGGAGAACAATCCAATATGAAAGAGGGTTAGAAGAGGGAGGAGCTCATGTGAAATGGAAGTGCTTAGTTGTAGAGGAAAGTATTAACGGTATGCGTGGATGGTGTGTGAATATGACACAAGTGCACAAGTATTTTCACACGCGGCACTCTTCCTCACGCAGCACTCTCTCGCACACATGCATACGCATGCACATACACACGCGCATGCACACGCACAGACACACTAACCATGAGTTCCCTGTCATCCATTAATGATAATGCTACACATTTATCTCATCATTATTGCTACAGTGCCTGTTCTATCCTCTGATTTACATAAATAACTAGAGTGCAGATTAAATGAGAGTAACCTA
Organism: Oncorhynchus mykiss; assembly: GCF_013265735.2. Lineage (NCBI taxonomy): Eukaryota > Metazoa > Chordata > Actinopteri > Salmoniformes > Salmonidae > Oncorhynchus > Oncorhynchus mykiss. The sequence goes on along the minus strand of NC_048569.1, from coordinate 56,397,226 downwards.
ATAGCCACTCGTTCATTTTCACCTAATTATATCTTATGTGCTTGCTTAGCTACTCATGCTTCATCAAAACATCATGTCCCCAGGAGGAAGATTGAGGTTAATTAAGTAAAAACGTAGAGCTTTGCGGTACATTTTAGATGTGCATTGTTAGCTTTTTATAACAGCCGCCCTCCTAATTAACGTAATGAATCTTTACCATAAGCTAATTGCTAACCAGGCTATTTCATTAGCTTGCCTGTTTAACAACAGTAGTGTCATAGAGTTGTTAGCCTAGCATGATGCTAGTACAGCAACAGGGTGGAGTGGTTAAAAGCGCCTGCAAAGTAAACGCTAACGCAAACAATGCTAATTGAGGGTTAATTGGTGCCCAAATGTTACTCACAAAATATAAAAAATAATTCTGTAAATGGTGTTTACATCTGTTTACACTCCAATACATTCCTGGTAAGTGACCTTTTCAGTCAGGTTATATACTGTTGAATTTGAAGTTGCAGATGCTGACGACCAGGTTTCGATACCAGTCATTTCAAGTTGATAAAACAATAAAAGGCAACATCTGAGGTAAGACTGAACATGGCCATCTCCTAAAACTACAGGCAGCACTACAAACTGTTCCAGACCTTGAATTTAGTATCATTCATTCCATATGCTCCTTTTACAGCGCTGGGGTTTTTGGCTTAACCTATCACTGAAAGAAGAGGATGAATTCTGCCCGTAAAAGACCAGTTCTCATGATGGTAAATGCTACGAAGAGGGTTTGTGTTCTATATTTCGAGGTAATTCAAGCTTTGAAAGTTGACCTGTCGCAATATCGTTGCCAAAAAGCACTCAGGATAAAGTTTACAACATCCAAGTGTAAAAATATTGATTACAGCCAGTGAAAGGGGGATCTGAGGAATACACAGTGGGAAGCCCATGAAACTCCCAATGAACTGGAGTGTTAGCAGCGACTGAATGGAAACACTTCGGGAAGCAAAGTGTCCATAAAGAGGAAACGCAGACACACCTGGAGCCCAGATATGCACTGGTGCCACCATCAATAAACCATGTACCTTATTCTCTCTTTCCCTGTGCTCTTTTCTCCATCTTCTGCTCTCCATCTTCCCCAAATAATTTATGTAATTTATATTCTTTTCTTTCTCTCCCTCTCTATCTCTTTCTGTTGCTGCCGTCTCCTTTATGTTGATGAAACGATCCCACGTTCTGGTAAATCTCTGGATCATATTGGTGCGTAGATGGTTTCAGGAGGGTAGATATCCAGGCTGATAACTGCTGTTTGGCACCGGCTCCGCCTGGAACACTGGAAAATGGAGCAAATAAGAGGCCAAAATGGGCCAAGTACTGAACTTCCCAAGCAATCACAAAACAGTCGGTTAGGTTGTTAAAGGGGGAGGGGGGGGGGGGGGTGCATAGTGACGGAGAAGAACAGACAACTGCTCAATCAAAGGTGCTACAGTTTGCGCTATGCCTTTTTGCATTTGCGTGAGCGTGTAATGTGAGTGTTCCCCTCACCTTTTATCTTACTGTTATACCCTGCAAGGTGATCTCATGGTCATTGCTCATATTTTGATTTGTTTATTAACCAGTGAAATGGAGTTGAAGATGTATAATTCTCACCATTGTGTTCTCAGGGATGGTGAAAGCACTCCCACTCTCTCTCTCCTTCTCTCTCACTCCCTAAGCCCCCCCTCTCTTTCGTGATAGTGATCTAATGAAAACAGGTTTCCTACCATTAAAAAAGAGAACAACTGTGAGTTATGTGTCACAAACAATCATACGAAGCACTCTGCTCTAAACCCATTATACAGTAAAGTGGCCTGATATCCATGGACATACCACTAAATCACATATGAAATGCTCTGAGTGCCAAGGTGAAAGAAGTAGCGGTAGCCTGAGGTTTTTACTTCTTTTTTTTACATTTCACCTTTATTTAACCATTTAGGCCAGTTGAGAACAAGTTCTCATTTACAACTGCGACCTGGCCAAGATAAAGCAAAGCAGTGCGACAAAAACAACAACACAGAGTTACACATGGGATAAACAAACATACAGTCAACAACACAATAGAAAAATCTATGTACAGTGTGTGCAAATGTAGTAAGGTTAGGGAGGTAAGGCAATAAATAGGCCATAGTTTAGACCTCTATAGTCAATGCACGGACTCAGCCCTCAACTTGAGGAGGCAGGTGATGTGGAGGGCCGAATGTACCCCTGCCCCAGAGATTCAGATATGTATCTCTCCATAGCCTCCGTCTCCTCCTGTGACAGGGGATATAAGTGACTCCTGGGAAGTGCAGCGCCTACCAGGAGATTTATTGCACAATGCCCTCGTCGATGAGGTGGTAATTGGGTCGCCCTTTTTTTACAGAAGGCGATAGCCAAATCGGCATATTCCGAGGGAATGCGCACGGTGGAGACTTGGTCTGGACTCTCCACCGTCGTAGCACCAATGGAAACTCCTACACACCTGCCTGAGCACTCCTCTGACCACCCCTTTAAAGCCCCCTGTTGCCACGAAATCCTGGGGTTGTGACGGGCCAACCAGGGGATCCCCAGCACCACCGGAAATGCAGGAGAATCAATGAGGAAGAAACTAATTCTCTCCTCATGACCCTCCTGCGTAACCATGCCCAGTGGAGCCGTGGCCTCCCTTACTAGCCCTGACCCTAATGGTCGGCTATCTAAGGTGTAAACTGGGAAGGGTTTGTCAAGCTGAACAAGGGGGATCCCTAACCTATGCGCTAAACCGCGGTCTATAAAATTGAATAATTTTGCACGCCCAATTTTTCAGTTTTTGATTTGTTAAAAAAGTTTGAAATATCCAATAAATGTCGTTCCACTTCATGATTGTGTCCCACTTGTTGTTGATTCTTCACAAAAAAATACAGTTTTATATCTTTATGTTTGAAGCCTGAAATGTGGCAAAAGGTCGCAAAGTTCAAGGGGGCCGAATACTTTCGCAAGGCACTGTAGTTGGTGAACCAGGCGAGGCAGTCATTTGCGAAAACAAGGCTATTTAGTCTGCCGATAAGAATGCGGTGATTGACAGAGTCAAAAGCCTTGGCCAGGTCGAGGTCTGTGAGCAGAGTTGAGAAGTTGGAAATAACATTTCGATGTATTAAATCATTTGTGCATATAGGCTGACTTATTTCTAGAATGAAATACAAATTCTACGGAAAATAACTTATTTGTACCTTTTGAATTCATTTTTAGAATTCATTTTTAGAAACACGAGTCTGGATAGTCTGGCTTCAGGCTCATTTGATGGTCCCTGGAGAGCAGGCCAGCAGGTGAGAATATCCTCTCCACACAAACACCTTCTGGCCACTCTTGCCAGGCTGGGCAGAGATGCATTTTTAAAAATATATATTTTTTATATAGGTAGGCCGAAAGGTTTTTAGGCAAAATGACCAAATCAAAATGGAAAACTCCTTGAACGTGGGAATATGCTAGGTCTATTGGGCCAAAATCGAGTATGGCCTATTGTATAGATAATATAACAAAACTGAATGAAAAGTTTGAGAGATTTATCCCGGGTGGCGCAGTGGTTAAGAGTGCCACCAGAGACTCTGGGTTCGCACCCAGGCTCTGTCTTAACCGACCGGGAGGTCCGTGGGGCGACGCACAATTGGCCTAGTGTCATCCGGGTTAGGGAGGGTTTGGCCGGTAGGGATATCCTTTCCTTGTCTCACGGGTGCAGTGCACGCTAACCAAGGTTGCCAGGTGCACGGTGTTTCCTCCGACACATTGGTGCGGCTGGCTTCCGGGTTGGATGCGCGCTGTGTTAAGAAGCAGTGCGGCTTGGTTGGGTTGTGTATCGGAGGACGCATGACTTTCAACCTTCGTCTCTCCCGAGCCCGTACGGGGGTTGTAGCAATGAGACAAGATAGTAGCTACTAACAATTGGATACCATGAAATTGGGGAGAAAAAGGGGTAAAAATTAAAAAATTGAAGTCTAAGAGATTTTTGTTTATAAATACTTTGCTACAATGATACACTTACTTGTCTACCTACCTTGTTCCTTTCTTTTAGCATGTGCACATAGTAAGTACTGCTTTTGGGATACGTGTCTTTTCCGATTCCACAATGATTCTTTAGTTGTGGACATGACATCACATAACTCCGTCTTGCTCTTGGTCCTCATCTTGATAAGTCACATTGATTAAGCACCTGTGTGTTTTAACAGTTTATTTTTGAAAATATTTAGCAAACTCCAGAAGCTAAAGCAAACGGCTATAGCAGCACACAAGTAGACTACAAATGCATGCCCTGAGCTTGTGAAGTGAGCGCTGCCTTAGCGAAATTGGAGTGGGCGAGAAGGCCGATGCTCCAGTCTTTGGTAATCTCGCTCTGACGGAAACACATGTTTTACTGGGGAGTCTACTGTGTCGTACCATCACTTTGTAGATTTTTGTTTTTTTATTTTTGAGGAGAACAGCACTGCTCCATCTACTTAATCTATTACTGTACCAATGTGTTTAACACCATTATTGTTTTCTCTTAGGAGGCATTGGAAACATTGCATCTTGTTCCCGGCTCATGTTACAGGGATGGAAAACCATTGGTTTTACATTAATGGCCCTGCTTTTCCGCCCATAAGAGCTTTCTCCCTCCATTTCATCCATCAGCTTGTGTTGCTTGCTCCCATAATTCCCTGTGCTGGAAACGAGAGAGCCCACTGCCTTCCATTTGGGCTCTCTGTTGTTTTTTTCTTGCCTGCTACGGAGTGCAGTTTTTGTATGTTTGTTTGTTTTGTTTGTTTTTTTGTTTGTTTGTTTGCCTGTTCAATTCTGGCAAATGAACCGTACGGTCACCTAATCAAACTCTCCAGCAGACCAGACCCTACGAATTGTGCGAACGTCCCTCGTGGGTGTCCTCTCGGTATCCTGGCCACTGCTGCGGACAGGGTGTTTTTTTTTTTACAAACAAACCGTTCCAATCACACAGAGGGAAAAAGTTTGCAGTTCGGCAGAGTCTGCTTTGCAGCCCTCCTTGGCTTCGACTTCAGTCCCAGGATAATCAAGACCAGAGAGTAGGAGGATGAGGGTGGAAAGGGAATCAAGCTCCACCAGCCATCATTATTTAGGGCAGTCAATGTCAATTTGGAAAAAAACAGATTGAGGCATAATTGGCAGGCCAATTTTCCATTCAACTCCAAATGAACCCCTTATTTTACCGCGCCTCAACTTTCTAATTTCCCTGGTTGTTTTGCAGCAGAGCTAGAGCAAAAAAGGGTGGGCGGCACAACTGGATTACAGGAAACAACCCCGAAAAGCACCGCAGACGACTTTCATCATCTGACAAATCTTGAAACATCACAGAAAACACTACAACAACAAAAAACGTGTTTTGGGTCTTTCCCCACCACAACATTCTTAAATAGGAAGAGAAACAAAGCAGACAAAATGCGATAAACAAAACAAACAAAGAAGAGCGTCAACGTGTGATTGGGTTGACTGTAGACACCACTCATTCCTCAGTGAAGTGAAACCTCTAGCTAGCTATTGTCCGTCTGCTATAGGGACCGGGCGAGCACACTGCTCAGGCATGTGATTCAGAGAGACCTAATCTAATTATGTCACTATAGTGGCATTGGATGGAGCCCCCACTCCTATGAGGGGGATAATGCAATATGGGAGGAGAGCCCCTGGAATGAGGCCGTAATTACATTGGCCTGTCCATGATGCACACAGACACACGACCCACTCCCTGGAACTCAACTGGGCTGGAATGGGCAGAGTTAACCCTTCCCTGGCCCTACTGCTGGCCCCAATCTGTGTCTGATTGGTATGCTTTTCTATGGCTGTATCGATACAGTTTCGTTTTTTGTACTGTTATGTTCCCCAGCCAGCAAGAAAAGCAAATAATGTCACTCAAACAGAAGAAACAAAACGAAACAGGTGGGGTTTAGGAGGGGTTCTGAAAGACACTCATGGGGGTGTTTACTGAAAGTTGACTAGCAACAACAGCTGGAACCTAAACGACACCCAACATGAGCACCCACTAAATTTTCCCAAGAAGAGGCAAACAAAAGAAAAACCCACACCAAACTTAAAGACAAGAAAGTCAACCGAAAAGGTAGAGCAAAATGAAATCAGACAAAGGAATGTTTTTCTAGAAATCAATAGGGCGCGCCAACTAAAGGTGTAGAGCCTCCACATCTCTCAAGACAACTGGGACACTGGGACATTTACTCTTAAATAGCACCTGGGCCAGCGGAGGTGAAACACCTTCCCACTAACAAAGATGGCAACCAGCACAGGTTTAACACATACTGACTATCGAGGTGACACCAGTTGGTGCACCCTACGTGCTAACAAGCTATACTTACTAAAGTCCAACCTCAAAACATAAATGGAAAAACAAAAACCTGTAACAGTACACACACACACACACACACACACACACACACACAAATTATGTATATTCAATAATATACGGGACACTAATACGGACGCTTATAAGAAATCCCGATTATGCTCTCAGGTGAACCATCAAACAGGCAAAGCGTCAATACAGGACTAAGATTGAATCCTACTACTCCGGCTCTGACGCTCGTCTGATGTGGCAGGGCTTACAAACTATTATGGACTACAAAGGGAAACCCAGCCGCAAGCTGCCCAGTGACCCGAACCTCCCAGACGAGCTAAATGCTTCAAGGCAAGTAGCACTAAAGCATGCATGAGAGCACAAGCTGTTCCGGACAACTGTGTGATCACACTCTCCTTAGCCAATGTGAGCAAGACCTTTAAACAGGTCAACATTCACAATGCCGCGGGGCCAGATCCCTGACCGAGTCTGTAATACCTACAGTACATATTTCAAGCAGACCACCATGGTCCCTGTGCTCAAGAAAGAAAAGGTAACCTGCCTAAATGACTACCGCCCCGTAGCACTCACGTCGGTAGCCATGAAGTGCATTAAAAGGCTGGTCATGACTCACATCAACACCATTATCCCGGAAACCCTAGACCCACTCCAATTCGCATACCGCACCAACAGCTCCACAGATGACGCAATCTCAATCGCACTCCACACTGCCCTTTCCCACCTGGACAAAAGGAACACCTATGTGAGAATGCTGTTCATTGACTACAGCTCAACGTTCAACACCATAGTGCCCAGAATGCTCATCACTAAACTAAGGACCCTGGGACTAAACACCTCCCTCTGCAACTGGATCCTGGACTTCCTGACGGGCCGCCCCCAGGTGGTAAGGGTAGGGAACAACACATCTGCCATGCTGAGGTACTGGGGCCCCTCACGGTGCATGTTTAGTCCCCTCCTGTACTCCCTGTTCACCCACGACTGCGTGGCCAAGCACGACTCCAACACCATCATTAAGTTTGCTGACGAAACAACAGCCTTATCAACGATGAGACACCCTAATGGAGGAGGTCAGAGACCTGCCAGTGTTGTGCCGGGACAACAACCTCTCTCTTAATGTGAGCAAGACAAAGGAGCTGATTGTGGACTATAGGAAAAGGACGGCGGAATAGGCCCCCATTAACATTGACAGGACTGTAGTGGAGCGGGTTGAGAGTTTCAAGATCCTTGGTGTCCACATCCCCAACAAACTATCATGGTCCAAAAACACCAAGACAGTTGTAAAAAGGACACGACAACACCTTTTCCCCCTCAGGAGACTGAAAAGATTTGGCATGGGTCCCTAGATCCTCAAAGTTCTCCAGCTGAACCAGAACATCGTGACCGTTTGCATCACCGCCTGGTATGGCAACTGCTCGGCATCCAACCGTAAAGTACCAGTCAAAAGATTGGACACACCTACTCATTCAAGGGTTTTTCTTTATTTGTACTATTTTCTACATTATATAATAATAGTGAAGACATCAAAACCTTGAAATAACACATATGGAGTCATGTAGTAACCAAAAAAGTGTTAAACAATCTAAATATATTTTATATTTTATATTCTTCAAAGGAGCCATAATTTGTCTTGATGACAGCTTTGCACACTCTTGGCATTCTCTCAACCAGCTTCATGTGGAATGCTTTTCCCAACAGTCTTGAAGGAGTTGCCACATATGCTAAGCACTTGTTGGCTGCTTTTCCTTCACTTTGTGGTCCAATTCATCCCAAACCATCTCAATTGGGTTGAGTTTGGGTGATTGTGGAGTCCAGGTCATCTGATGCACCACTCCATTACTCTCCTTCTTGGTAAAATAACTCTTACACAGCCTGAAGGTGTGTTGGGTCATTGTCCTGTTGGCAAACAAATGATAGTCCCACTAAGCGCAAACCAGATGGGATGCCGTATCGCTGCAGAATGCTGTGGTAGCCATTCTGATTAAGTGTGCCTTGAATTGTAACTAAATCACTGACAGTGTCACCAGCAAAGCACCCCCACACCATCACACCTCCTCCTCCATGCTTCATGGTGGGAACCACACATGCAGAGATCATCCTTTCACCTACTCTGCGTCTCACAAAGACATGGCGGTTGGAACCAAAAATCTCCAATTTGGACTCATCAGACCAAAGGACAGATTTCTACCGGTTTACTGTTCATTGCTCATGTTTCTTGGCCCAAGTCTCTTCTTCTTATTGGTGTCCTTTAGTAGTGGTTTCTTTGCAGCAATTAAACCATGAAGGCCTGATTCATGCATTCTCCTCTGAACAGTTGATGTTGAGATCTGTCTGTTACTTGAACTCTGAAGTATTTATTTGGGCTGCAATCTGAGGTGCAGTTAACTCTAATGAACTTATCCTCTGCAGCAGAGGTAACTCTGGGTCTTCCTTTCGGCGGTCCTCATGAGAGCCAGTTTCATCATAGTGCTTGAAGTTTTTGAATTTGTTTCTCTTTGCTTATTTGAGCTGTTCTTGCCATAATATGGACTTGGTCTTTTACCAAATAGGGTTATCTTCTGTATACCACCCCTACCTTGTCACAACACAATGGATTGGCTCAAACGCATTAAGAAGGAAATAATTTACACAAATTCACTTTTAACAAGGCACACCTGTTAATTTAAATGCATTCCAGGTGACTACCTCATGAAGCTGGTTGAGAGAATGCCAAGAGTGTGCAAAGCTGTCATCAAGGCAAAGTGTGGCTACTTTGAAGAATCTCAAATAAAAAATATATGTTGATTTCTTGAACAGTTTTTTGGTTACTACATGATTCCATATGTGTTATTTCACAGGTTTGATGTATTCACTATTATTCAACAATGTAGAAAATAGTACAAATAAAATAAAAACCCTTGACTGAGTTTGTGTGTCCAAACTTCTGACTATTACTGTATATATTTTTTTTGCTGATTTTGTTTTGAAATACGGAAATATTTAGTGACGTCACATAGTTGTGTCTCACTTATGTGTATATGGTTTCTTTATGTTTTGAGATACGCAGAGGAGGAACAAATCATTCTCAATCAACCCATTTGAAATGTGCCTAAATTATGTTTGGATATATGCTGAGTTGTTTATTTTACATGATTTTCTATGAAAGTATTGATTGAAAAAAATATACTGTCAAATGAAAATGGTACATCCCTTATGTCAGATACAATCTGGAATAAATCAAAAGAGAAAAATAGTGGTTCCCTGACATAAGAAAATATATTAAAACAGTCGAATCTCAAAATTTCTGAGAGCTTTTCATAAATTATTTACAGTCTAATCAGCATGCAGAGCCTTTGTGGTAGTTTGATTATGCCTCCATAACACCTATGAATTTATTTCTAAAACTGTTTTCAGATCTTACCATTTCTGAGAACATTTCAGAAAATTCCACAGTATAATCTGCAAACAGAGCATCTGAGTGTAATATCCATGATGCTCAGCAGGGGGCGAACAACATCAGAAAGACATTGGGGAACAGACGAGGGGGACCAGCAGGTAAACTAACTGCACAGTATAATAGAGTAATTCTTCACCATCTGCAAGCTGTAGACATCAGTGAAAGCCAACACTGTGAGAACTGAAGATGCTTTATGAATTGATGAACTAATTACAAGCCCAGTATTCCATGTTTAAACTGCCGTAAATGCTTTAATTAGGTGAAGTGAACGTTAAATGAACATTCAACAGATGGAATTGATTAGTACGACTTGTCGTATGTGACCTGTGTAAGAAATCAAATACATAAGTACACTGTGAGACTGTTCTCCTGCTCACAGTCGAGCATGTTGATGAGTAAAAGCACTGTAATTATTGACTCAACTGTGATTTGGAAGCTAATCCATTGGGCCGGTCTCTCTGTCTCAGACAGAGTGACACTTGTGCGTGCTTGCTAGGGCACATTAGGCCTATATAAAAAAAAAATGTAAGGGCTTTGGCCTGTGCAATATGATATTATCCTCTTTAAGTCACGGTCTTCGTTGGCAGCGTCATTTTTCTCGAATTGAATTTTCAACAGTTTCAGCAACTTAACAATACATTTGAATGTTTCACACGCAGTTCTGCGCATAGAAAATAGGTTAGGGGGATGAAAGTTAGAAAATATCATTGATTTAAAGAGGTCGTTATCGCTCATAGCATAAGCTCAGTCTGGCTCCAGTGGAATGTTTTTCCAATGTTGCGGTGCCAACATGCATGTGAGATTTATATCGGGGCTTTTGCCCCTGACTTCACGACCTTAACACATAGCAACAGGGAGAGAGCTTAGCCTGCATTGTGTTGGAATGTTCGGACGGAGGAGGCATGGTCTGTGTCACTGACACTCACTAGAACCAGGATCGGTGCCCCACAGTTTCTTTGGATACACACACAGTGAGCTTTACAATAGCACTATGGAGGACCCAGCACCACAAAACAAAGCAGGCCTCTGCTGTTGGACTCTTTTACATGTCAGAGTCAAAGCCGGTGCCTTGCCGTGAGACAAAGTCCAGGTGTCTTGATGATATCACAGTTTCGCCTTTCATCAGATAATTGCTCTAAAATAATGTAGAGACCAACAATACCGCTGGGTATACTGCCCTGCAAACAAACTCTCACCAACTTTGACAAGTCTCGTGTTCCTCACGTAGCCCTTTGCAACTTGCTTCGGTTCTCAAAACAGATTGTATATCAGTATAATTCTCTCTCTCTCTCTCAGTTGAAACTAAGTGCTCTACCATATGCCGACCAATTCAACAATGACTTTGTTGCAGGCTTTATTCAAAATATATGTTCACTTGTATCCCTCCAGTATTGTTTTACACACTCAGCCATTGCTGGCGTGTGCTGCTGATCGTTTAGAAACATTTTTAAAAGCAGATGTGGCCTCTTGTCTCTTTCTCCTAACCCACATCTCTCTTTAGGGCAATATACATTTCAAACTGACTGCTTTTGTGAAGGAGGCCTGTTAAGCTCAATGTTTTCTATTTCCTTTTGTCTTAATATGTCAAATGGATACTTAGGCGCACGGAACGGGACAATATATTTGAGTGAACACAGCCATGATGATATGGTGCGGTAGTGTCATCCGTGCTCGAAACATTCACACGATGAGACTTTCAGTTGTATGAATTTACATGCTCACTGAGCTAAGATGGACAAAAGCAGCAAGGCCCAGTGATTTGTTCAGACAGGCAGAGAATCATCGGGGACTGATTTCCCAAAGTGGGCCACAGAGACCTCTACTGGTTAGGAGGAGTGGAGATTTGGGGAGACACTTCCTCTAAATTTGCTAATGTGGTCAGCAACCTATGTTTGTTGATATGTGTAACACAACACACAATTTGGCCTTTGCTTGAAACCCTTGGCAGAACCTTCCGGTTCAGAACCTTCCGGTTCTGCTAGGCTAGGCTAGTGTAGCGCTGCCTGCCTCTCCCGATGGGTGGCATTATGGGACCCGTGGTTCTTGATCTGTCCACTCTGAGCTTGTGCGGCTCGCCGTTTTCACAAATAGGCCCCGGACCAATGGAGGGTGAAGGTCTCCAACAATAATTTACCCAGCCGCAGGCCTTTGCATCTCCTGTAACCCCAGAAATGATGTAATTAGTGCCGTAAAGCAGGGCCGTGGAGAAATATAACTTCTAGCCTTCCCCCGGCTTCTGTTGTAATCTGTCTGTGGCGAGTGGGATACTTGCCTGTTCTGTCGGTGTGTCACAATAAAAATGCTTCCCCTTTAAAACCATACAGCTGTAGTCATCATTCCATTATTGATTCATTCTAAACACATAGTCTATCGAGGTCGAGGGAAACAACTCCCATCAAAAAAAAAAAAAAAAAAAATCAGGGAGACTGATGTGCACCACACCTATGGGTGTATCTCAAAGTCTATAGTGGCTTCCTCTCCTCAGCTCGTCTTATTCATATGCACTTGTTTAAGGACAGGAGACAAGTGTCTCTGTGTGCCCTTTAAAACGGAGTGCATTTAGTGCATTAGTGCATTAGTGCCGTAAAGCAGGGCCGTGGAGAAATATAACTTCTAGCCTTCCCCCGGCTTCTGTTGTAATCTGTCTGTGGCGAGTGGGATACTTGCCTGTTCTGTCGGTGTGTCACAATAAAAATGCTCCCCCTTTAAAACCATACAGCTGTAGTCATCATTCCATTATTGATTCATTCTAAACACATAGTCTATCGAGGTCGAGGGAAACAACTCCCATCAAAGTAAAAAAAATAAAAATCAGGGAGACTGATGTGCACCACACCTATGGGTGTATCTCAAAAGTCTATAGTGGCTTCCTCTCCTCAGCTCGTCTTATTCATATGCACTTGTTTAAGGACAGGAGACAAGTGTCTCTGTGTGCCCTTTAAAACGGAGTGCATTTTCACCAGTGTATTTGGAAGCACTTTATTTTACGGTTCAGAGGTTACAAGGTAATTACCAAGGAATTGCATGATCACATTTTAACTACACAAGTAACAACAAATGAATTAGAAAAGGTTTCCCGAAGAAAACCTAGTCATCAGTGCTCCACACTCCACACTCCAAAGTCAACCATACAGTAAAGCAGGACCCAGAAGCTGGCTTCCAGTCTGGGAATGCACTGCCTCCATTATATATCCGCTGTGGTTTACTCAGGGAATCGTCCTTTCTTTGGCACATGATTCCTGTGAACATGCTAATGTACTTTTGGTGCTGTGTAACAGCCTGACACTTCCCTTTGCTCTCTGTGGCAAAACGACCTGCCCGAACTACAATTATTTCACATAGCCTCTGCCACAAGTTGTTGAGCACCCAGCGGCCTATGCATTTATGCATGGGAACCTCTGAAACTTTAATACCGGTGCGTCATTAATCTATGTGACATTTTTTAAAAGCAGGAATTAAAGTTTCATTTGTATTTTTCTTCCCTCCACCCTCCCTTTCTCCCTGGTTATAACCCTGTCCACCAGCCGCCTACCCAGTCGGTGAAATATTTATCAACGCTGAATCACACACGTTGGGCGGAACGCTCGCTCTCCTTTTTGCCCTCGGCATATCGGAGCAACGCTCACTGATTCCACGAGAGGAACAGAGGCCCAGAGGGGAGGGGGGGGGGGAAAGCTTGAGATCCATGGGAATCACAAACAGTGACAAGTGAGACACCCCTAATCCACTGCAGAGCACAGCTGTGATATGTATGTGCACGCACACACACACGCACGCACACACACGCACATGAATGATGAACTTAACATTTTGCTAATGACTAATCAACATTACCATAACAAGTGGATGACTAACTCCTATAAAAAGCTTTCATTAGCCTAAGAGACACTTATACAAGGATGAACAAATTTATACAGATAGTTGGACCATACAATAAACATTAGACGTTGGACATGATTTAATATTTTTTTGTAGGATATAGTTATAAGTTACTGTATGTATAACAGGATAACAGTATCGAAAACTGTTCTGAAGCTTTCTGAAATTGTAAGGGCCCCAGAACTTTTGGGGCTCCTAGCTGGCCGGTCTCCCAGCCCCGCCCCGCTGTGTGGGGGAGAAGTGAATTGAGAGAGCGCGGCTTTGCCAGAGGGAGCGAACCATGTGCTGAAGGAGGAAGAGAGAGAGCACCACCGTGACTCAAAAAAAGGGGGGAAAATCGATCATGTCAGCTCCACTGATCTGTACACCACACGTAGGAACGAGGGAAGAGCGACAAGAGAATTTGGCCTTTTCACAACAGCAACCCCAAACAACGCAGGAATAGCAGCAGCAACTTTGCAACTGATGCGGTGTCTCCGTGTCTGCACTTCATGCTTTGGTAGTGGCGTTGCGAGGATGACGCGATAAGCACGCATCAAGAAAGCAACTTATCCTATTGATAACTTTTGCCAGTGAAGGAAGCGGAGGACAGTAGCCACGGACGACATTAGATAATTGCTTTTGTACCAGCCTCAGATTGTGACTGCCCGATGAGCAGAGCAGGACACATCTTGTGAGCCAATGGTTTTTCACGGGCTTGGATTTCTATCGCGCGGCTGCAACATTGTGATATTTTGAGTTTCTTCTGGAGGAACAAGAAGTGGTTGCTTGACTGAAACATTGTATCTCACAAAACGGACCTGAAACGTTGAGTTGAATGGACATCGTTATGCGCGCACATGTGGAGTAAAAAGCATCTTGATTTGGATGACCCGTAAATTGAAGGACGGTAGCAGAATGGATGGGTGAGAGTTATATTTACGACGACTAAAGTTTTAGAAAGTATGCCATGCCGGAAAGGAATGGATTTAAAGGACAAACGACTGTAGGCCTATACTTGGCGTCAATGAATGTCCAACAATATATGATGAGTGTCGCGCAATGTGTTCAAATAAGGCGTTTATCAATTACAGTCATTGAAGAAAATGGATTTTAATAGTTATTGGAAGAGCTTGCCGTGCAAAAGGAGAGCAACGAGCTGAGTCAAACTGTGAATTAACAGAATTGATGAACCTTCATGGAACATAATCTAATTTAACCCCATAGACACCGCTGCTCTGCTTGGACTTCTCACCAGTGTTCTCACGAATGGGAATGTATACATTGTACATCTTCAACTGAAGACGAACAACTGCAGCTGGGAGCACCTGGAATTTGAATGTGGACTGGAAACAAACCTCGTGCAAGTTGAAGAGCACCATGTCCATTTAAACAGCAACCAGAAACACATGATTGTACTTGTATCAGTATAAGTTACAGACAACAACGCGACGAATTATATAGACTCTGCCCATAATGGACAAGAACTATTTAGCTTTTCAAATGGAGTTGACATTTATGGTTGTTGCCCTCTTATCTTGGGTCGCGGTATGGGCTGACGATAGCAAGATTATATCAGACAGATATGCAGTCTACTGGAACAGCACGAACCCAAGGTAAGGAGTTGTAGGAGTCAACTTTCAGCGATGCCAATTTACATTGTTGGATAGATCATTTGTGAACCCCAATAAAATAGCTGGACATTTAGACTAAGCTAAAGAAGAATGCCTCACAAATAGCCCAGCGCATTCAAAAGCTCATCAACAATGCTCACCTTTAAGAAGTTTTCCCCTCAACTTCAATTCTTTGAATAGATGACGTTAAAGTTCCTTCTTTAACTACAAATACTTTGAGTTAGGGAGATGTGCTTGACCTAGTTATGTATCGTTCTAGTTACGTATCCCATGTTTTGCTTCCATTGTAAGACCACTTACTACATCACTTATAACTTCTCTTGTTTTTACCCCCATTATCACATCTCTCCCAGCTGAGTGTAAAGCAAGTCCCATTAAACCAGGATTTCACTTGATTATGACATCTTGCCAAGGCTTTCGGGTTTCACGTTCACAAACGTATCACATTGAATTCAAAATGCATTGTGTCTGTAGTTTGTCATTATGAAGTTGCATTTGACAGTGTGATAAAATACTGTAGACCAAAGCAAAATGTGATTTCCCCCATCCCCCTTTAAAATAAGATTGAGTAAAAATCTCCACTAAGACACGGAAAACTCGGTTTAGAGGCAGACTACATGGTTATACACCAAATTAAAAAATGTTGTCAGGTCATTTTATTGACACGCAGCAAGGTTTTGGTCTCCCATGTAGAATATCCCGTACTTGTTTCATTTTAGCCCCTCAGTTCACTCCAGTGCACTATTGATATTTTGGCCTGGAGCTGTTGGAACCATTTTGAACACGAACTAGTTCTTTCCAGTTAGTTAATTACTGGAGGAAGGTTAAGATCAATGATAGAAGGAAGACATTAAGTAAGACATTCCATCAGTATTGAGCTCTTGGGAAATTGTTTGTGCTTGACCCTTGCAATATTCTACGCATTGGAATTGTGCCAGCACACCCTAGAAAGATTGAATCAAACTTCATTTCTTGTCAAGTTTAGAGAGCAATTTGTTGTAAAAAAAACAAAACAAGTTCCCCCACAATTTACAAAGATGTTTGTGTAACATAAGCAAATTTCTCAAATCTCCCTAGAAACCAATGTGTTTTGTTTATGGCAGGGCACAGATATAAAAAGGAAAGAAAATTAAATATGCCTATGTATTTGGTGCATGTTGAATTCATTAGTTATTTTCCTTCCTAGAGTGATGAGAAAAATAATAGTGCATACATAATGGATTACAATACAACACGAACCATGGCTGCTTCAATACTTATTTGCTGTACTGGAAATAACTTGTCTTGGCTCTGCAAAAAAAAAAATTACATCATGAGTGTTTTGAAGCCCAAGTGGAGCTTTTTGGAGAACAGTGAATTTTCTACCGAGTCACATGACCGTGATATCCGATGCTTCCTTTCTAACACAAAATCATGTGAGAACTATTAGAGTCTCACACTGTATATCTCTATTAAAGGAGTTTGAAGTTGTGTAGGGCATCGATAGGAGTGACTTTGGCACTAGGGATAATAGGGCTTGGATCTTGAGTAGGTTGTATGATGGGGTTTATTTGTTAAAAGTCAGTTGTTAAGTGGTGTCTTTTCCAATAGCAATCATAGAATACAGTCAGCGGAATTGTAAAAACTTTCCTCGTTCGCCTAAACATTCAAATAAAAAAAAATGTGATGGCAAAGGCAATATGCATGTCATATGGATGTAATATGCTTTCTTTTTATGACGTTGGCAAACATTTTGTTGGTTGAAAACAAAATAACCAATTCGAAAAATGGTTTAGGCAGACATTTTGGAATCCTTTGAATTAGCCTATACCGTTCTCCAATTGGTTGTTGAAACAGTCCATATGTAATATCCGTTAATTGTTGGTCTGAGGTGTGTTTCCAACAATCAGTGATGTGGTTTACACTGTGGGATAGTAGCGAGGCTAGAAAACCGGATGCATAGTAAGGATTAAAAGGGGAAAAGGCCGGTGAGACTTTGTTGGTTGCGAGTGAGGGGCCTTAGTGAGGGGCCTTAGTGAGGGGTCTTAGTGAGGGGCCTTAGTGAGGGGCCTTAGTGAGGGAGCAGAAACACTGGCCTACTTTGCTCTACATCTCTAAACAATTGTTAGCCAAAGATATATATATATATATATATATATATATATATATATATATATATATCATTTGCATCACTAATTCAATACAAATAGCATAATGAAGCATTAGGTGTATTAATTGGTGTTTCGGTGTACCGTGTTTCTATTACATTGAAATGATTTGATATTGACCTTAAGTAAGACATGTCAAAGTATAATATGATCTATACAAAAGTATAACGTGCATTCAACAAAAATGATCCGGACCACTGTTGATGCATATTGCAGTGTCCATTACAGAATTGCTCGTTTGAACGGTCAAGTCTTACCTAAGCACAGATTTATAAGGAGGTCGCTATATGTATTGATCAGTACTTAAACAGTTGACATCGCTTTCGTTTTTTTTTTGTGTGTTGGGGGTGACTTGTCTGTAGTTCATTATTGGTGCATTTTAAGCTCCGTTGGAAAAGCAATTTCAGTTCTTCAACATCTTTCTGATCGCCCGAGTTCCATATGCAACACTCTTGAATTTTTGTAGATGCTCAATTAAAATTGTATAGTAAATGGTGCACAAAAAAGTGGATCAAATGCACCCCAAGAAAATGTGGGTTTATGAAAGGAATTTAAGTTTGTCATCAGTTGAACGGCCATTCCGCTGCTAATGACATCCCCCTTGTGTTTTCGTATGTGTTTTACGTATCTGGTTTTCGGCATGTTGCAGTTGCTATGTAACTTACGAGTAAATTGAATGGCTATGATCTATGCCACACGGAAAGCTATTAGAACGATATACTCTAAGAAATACTATGATTTGATACTGTGGTCTTCCATTTTGCCTACTAATTTAACGCCATGCTTTGCCATTCCATGATATCTGCTTTCCTCATACCGTCCCCTCCGTTCTGACCTAGTTTCGCTGAGGTTATTGGGGAGTATTGAGGGGAAATAGTAGTGGTAGCTGGTCTGTGAGGACACTAGATTATATTGTACTCAATGATTATATTTTTTAGGAAGCTTTGAAGTCAACGATGAAGGGAATACTTTTCAAATCATGAAAATAAGCTTCAGAGGGTATAACCTTGGAGTTTTTGGATAGTAAAACATTTCTGTGCAATGGTGGCTTGGGGTTCCTGTAGGTGGCGTTACATCGTTTTTGCTCTGCTCAGCAACGTGGTCCGCCATTTTCTCATTCATGGTTGGATAACCTTCATTTTTGGTGTGTCGAGAGCCAAGACAAAGAAATGACATGGACGATGATTAAAGATGGTAACCAACAGTTTAAATGGGTCAAATGGTTTTTATGCGGAATTGAATCTGGTTTGAACTACAGTCAAAGATCGATTGGTGTTGACAGATAGTTCTATCTTGAAAATGTAATTTAATAAGGAAATGATGAACTTTAACCGCTTTTTACACCAGTGCATATGAGTAATAATGAGTTCTGTGCTTTAACCTCATACTGTTGAAAGTGGAGAAGCATCACTCGGCTCCATGCCAAAACGAATGGACGAGTGGAGAGTAACGGGAAACAATCGCATGTTTTCTTTCCCAATGATCTGCTCGCATTCACAAATGGACCGTTCTGGAAAAAAAGTCCTCTAAATTCAAGACTTGAACCACTGCATTGAAAGACCAAGTCAGTCCCTCCAGGTTCCCCGCGTATTATGGGAAGGCTTGCAAATTTGACCAATCACCACACTATTTTCGAATTAAACACTAAAATCATTGCAATATTTTCAAATAATATTAACCATCACCACAGTACAAAAAGAGCGCTCGCAATTTCAAACATTCACTGCACATTTTCAGCATAATATGGTTCAATCAAGCCACACAAACGTGTTCCCTCGTCGGCGCGTTTTCGCAACAAATTGGACAGAATCATTACGTATTGCAGTGCAAAATGTCAGAATTGCCGCAGCAAAATAAAGCCTTTTCCCCCTCAAATATCACAAACAAATCTCTGCGAAATCGTGGAGGAACTGCCATGTATCTTATCTTAGAGCAGTTTGCAGAAATGTTAATATGTACTTTTGTATATATTATTGCTGTATAATTTATGTTTTCGCTGTTTAGAAAGGTGAAGTTGCAAAAAATACATGTTTCTCATGGTTCACACAGTTTGGATATAGTAGGGGTTGGCTGTCCTCAAAGTGCTTCTTTAGAACACTGTTTGTACATATACTGCAATAGGTTGTGCGTTACTACTCAGGTGTTTTTTTTCCTATTTGTTACAAAAATAAAACATATTTGAATGTAAAGTTACATTTGTTACTGTAGAAATGATATGGATATGGTATTGAATTTCGAAGTGCAGTGTATGTTGTTTCTCTAATGGGGTGCTGTATTAAACCGGATTGTTCTCCCGCATGCAGGGACCAGAACACTGTCGTAAATATTTTCCTAGTTTACTACTCATTTGGCATTAATTCTGTTTTTCAATTTAAACTGGACAGCACTTTATGGGCCACTTGCCCTGTGTGTGTACAATTTAGCATCACCCATATGCCCCCCGTAATTAATTCAAGGTGTCATGAGAGTGGCGACTCGCAATGCCATCTCAACTTGAATTCTACCTTTTCTGGGATCACATAATGCACTAATTCCTGTACTGCTCAAACTCATATCCCGTTTTAATGGGGAGATCTGTTTCCTGAAGGTACAAAATAGAAGCCTTTTTACTCACAAGCACTTGATGAGCATGGACGTGAAATTGAACAGGCTTGAGTTCTCGTGACAAGCTTGAGACTATGGTCTACCCCATTGGGCTCGTTGTTGTGGAAACACTGACATTTTCTCTCAGTAATATACTGCAATTAAAAATCCGTCATGGAGAGAATATGGTAAAAGTATATACGTAATTGGTTTGTCTTGATAAAATTACCCTTTTCTTTTCTGGACTGGGGAATAGGCATTTTCCATGGCTGAGCACAAGGCTCAGCATATTTGTTAGTTAGGGAATTCAATTTTAAATGAAAAGATTGTCTGCTATGTTCACTTGTACAAAACACAGCCTCCTTTTAGCCAGCCCTAATGTGGAGCCATGTGGACTGCCGTCTCATTTATACAAGATGGGAGGCCAACTCTATTCGTAGCTATTCCAATGAAGGTTCCTTGTTTTCATCACAGGTCATGGACTAGTTTGGCTCTGAATTTTCAAATTCCTCCTCCAAGGCATTTTAGGAACAGACTAGTGAAAGAATATCTGGGAAAAAAAGGTTGACTGAGAGAAAATCAACTTTTTTTCGTAAGAAAATACGAGACCATATTCCCATCTTAATGAAAATGAAAAGGGGAAAAAAAGTTTCACTTCCAAATCAGCAAATTGGCTTGGAATGAAATAATTATTTTAACATGGAATTGGCCATTAATGGCCCGACACAATTTAACATTAAATGGCTCTAACATCTCATTAAAGATTAAAGTTGGTGCATAATATCTACAAAAGCAATTGGCATGAAAGATGAATTCGCTAATCAGTAATCTAAGTTCAAAGCTTCATGAAATAAAATGACCCGGAGAGTGTGTAAGCCCAAAGCCTGCTTCATTTGGTAGGACACTGCATTTCATGTCCAATGATAATCAAGGTTATGCTAATGTTGGACATGATGAATCGCCTGCTTTACAGTCCTTGTCCCTACGGACAAAAAAAAAAAAAAACATTCTTCAGTTGTTGTATCTGACAAGCAGTGATAGTTTTGAAAAATCTATAAACAATCTTCTGACCTAAGTGTAGTGCTTTGGACTTTGGCTATTTATATTTTCTTCCCGAAATTGCATTAGATGTGTCAGCGATTACCCATTTTGACTCGAGACAAGAGTATTGCTTTTCGCTTCTATTCTCTCTCTGAGATATGGTGAACAAATGTAGAGTTTCGGGTGACTCGGGTGTCCCGTTTGTTCAATCAGTCTGTCACCAACCTCCCTTCCATTGTACCCCCACCTGTGTAGAGACACTGAGAATGGCTGTACTGGTCACATCGGTGGCAGACAGTGAACTAGGTGGCGAGTTTTGTCGGCCTTGTTCCGCATGGCTCACAGCAGCCCGTCTTGCCGCCGGGATCTCAAATATTGATGAATGACGAGTAATGGTTGCCGTCTCATTTATTAACCATAGCTTATTTTATTTGGAATCAAAAAGGTAAACCCCTTTTGCCGTTGTTTATTTGATGTTTCTTGGTCTTCCCGACAGTGCTTATCAGCACTTCATCAAGCCTTATGTACTCCTCATGCATTTTAATGCCAGACCCACATTCTCTTTCCACATAGGCAGTCTCGTGTATCAAGAGAGCTAGAAACGTTGAACTTCGCCAGGTGTTCTCAAAAACTAACTGTATCCACCATGAGAATGTTCCAAAAGGAGGGCAAACAGTGAAAATCTCTGTGTTACCGTTAATCAGGGTTGTGAATAAATCCCCCTAACCACATACTGCATTAGTTACACTTGAAATGTGCAGACTGGTGAGGCGTTCTCTCCACCTCTCTCAGCCCAGGATAGGCCTATGGCCTTTAGCGTTCCACATCTCTGTTGCCATAACAAGTCAGTTGTGGGGTTTATTTCTTTTAGCAGATTTACGGCAGATTGGTGTTACCCTTCGAAAGCCTCCCGGGATGAAAGAGCCCAGCACCTTGCCTATTCTCCTGTCCTTGCTTGTGCACTGGGCCTTCTGAAACTGGTCCTGCATTATTTTTGAACGTTGTTGGCATATAGCTATCATGTCTTCTAATGCTCTCCTCCCATTTATATGTAGACCTTTTAATGTGATTTACGTGTGAGGGATATAAATGTAATTCTGTTCTTGTATTACTTTACCGACAAACACAATAAAGCCGGACAGCAGTTAATTGCGTCAACATCCTAATCGCTTCTTGCTTGTAAAAAACACTGCCCGGCGTTTGATAAATGTAATGGGTGTTGTCGAATTCGGACGGGCCCCGCTGGTAAAAGTAACGACGGTGTTTTCCTAATTGATCCGCGGTAAGAGTTTACGTTTATTGATGCACATTGGGCGTAAAGCTCTGCCTCTCTCTTCATTACCCCTTCATCAGGTTCTGATTTGGCTTTTATCCTCCAGCAGAACATCATTTGAATTAATATAATGGAGAGTGGAGATGCTCCTTCAGAACTGTGAAAGGCATTTTCGATCGCTTTCGGTCAATGCCCTCCTCTCGCCCATTCGTGTAGTGTTACTTGTGGTGGATGGAGCACCCTTTCAAAATAGGACGCCACTTTTGTGTCCCCTTGGTTCCCGCACAGCACCATATTCAAATACGGGAGGAAAAAAAAACTGCGTTACGTTAATGGCAAACTTTCACGGTTGAATGTGTAGGGAAACGTCTCTCAGTAATAAGAGGGCAGGGGAGCACATTAGAATGCAGGCGGTCAAGGAGACAGGAAGACTCCAGCAGGACCAGCATATTGCTCCTAAGTCTTTTACCACTTCCCTCAAAGAGATTTTTCTTCACCATCCGTTTCTTTGACCGCGGACCAATTGAATATGTTGGTCATGGAATTGGAAAGGATGTTGCTACATCTGTAGGGCCATATATATATACATATACAAGTAAATAATCAAACACTCAACTGAATCAGTGAAGTCGTAGGGATTAGCTCTACTGTTTTGTTGAAGCAGAATTACTAGCCTCATTGTCCTTTCCTTGGACTAAGATGAACTGGCTTTAAACCTTTAAACCTTTAAACCTGAGTCTTTTACTATGCTACCGACGTTGCACACTTGCATGTGTTTTGATACGCAGACTTGTTTTGATTACACTAACATGCCACAATGGAAACAAAATCAACACTCCTTCCGAGTGATAAAATAGTGCACTTCTGACTGTAGAGAGAAAAAAAATTAAGAAGGGTTTAACCTGTCTCTGAGAAAGGATTTGTTGTTGTTCTGGTATGTTAATTTGATTTCTGTGAAAAGGTGCGCAGGAATTTATTATCACAGATGTGTGCTTTGAATTGAAGTGCTAGTTCTGGATTGATGCATAGATTAGAACACTCTAATCGTGTTTATATCGCCACATAGAAGGATATGCTTTACTAATTAAATAATCAATCACTAATCAATATTTCCTGTGTATAATTGTCCAATCCTCTCCCCCCAAAGGTAGTCTTGTAAACTTGACCCAAATGGCGGCCAGAATGTAAAAGAATGAAGTTAGGCCTATGTATATTTAGGCTTCAGATATTTGCATAGTTTGTACATGGGTAATAGGTTCATATCATTTAATTGATTGGTTGGAAATTGGTAAAAAATATTTTTATATATTTGATATTCTTAGCAATGGATGATATTGAACTAGTATTTTTTTCGGATTAAATTGTGATAATATCTTAACGCTGTCTTTGTTGTACATTTTTTTTTTAGAAAACGCTTTGAATTATTATTTAAAAAATTTACTATTCCATTTCTATATTGATCTCCATTAAATAAATGCTCGATTTCTGGGTAAATTACAGAGGATAATGTAGTTAATCATTTAGAGCTTTTATTTATTTATATTAAAATGTTTTCACTGTTTTGATATTGATTATTGAGTTCAGAATGCCTTCCTACCATAATGTTTTGACAAGTAGTATCCAACATGTTGCGTTAATTGTCATTATTTGAAATATATGTAGCATATAACGGCAATTTTTTTTATCGTATCTGCTTTTTTTCGTACATAAGAAAACAAAAAACAACATACCTCAATTTTATACTATACGCCTTACACTTTATACATTAGTACTACGACATAATCATATGCATACATGGCCTACAAAAAATAGTCAGCGCCATTAGAACAACTTGCTGTTAGCATTAGTGGCTATCCCACAGAATTCACTGAGGGTAAGGCATTAAGTAGTGAGTGAACAGTAAATGGGTCATGCAGTTCTTCAGTTGAATCTGAAATAATGAATTAGCGAGTTGTTTATGAATGTATACAGCAGTTTATTTTGCACTTTATAATGTAAGTCGAAAATTCTTAGTAGACAATGTTTTTTTTCTTCTTGGGCATTATTCTTACCGCCAGCAAAAATAATAAATAACAGTTAATGCTATTGAGAAAAATGTTTGGAGGAACAAAAAAGTGTTGACCGCAAAACCCCAAAATATTTATTAAATATATGGGTCCACCCATCATTAACATAATTAACACTACAATCTTAAAAGTAAAGTTTGACATTTTGACCATTCTACAACTAGGTGTACTCATATTTCTGAACTTTATATTTAACTAGTTATTGAGAAAACACATACCAGGAGATCTGAAAACAATATTTACCTCAGGATAGAGTTAGCTGCCTGATGTGTGAATTGTGGAAATTCAACTCCAGACACAATGAGGTTGAATACAAGAGCCTAGTCTCCTCTCATTCAGTGAATGTAATTAAGATCAGGTTTACGTACTGTAAATGAACATGAATATGTAAGCTTACAACCACAGCAATACTTTGGCTACAGCAAAACAAATGTTTTTTGTTTTTGTTTTTGTTTTGGATGCTTGGATGATGTTTTAGCCTAGATTTGACAGTCATGTGCGGTGTGACCTGACGGTCTTGGTAGGTCTCTGCAGAACAGCCATTGTGCCTTGTAGGCCCTCACCTGTTTCTTCTTAGCATGGCGTGACTGTGTGACGGGGTGAACGAGCGATGGCTTTGGCACACATGGTTCTGTCTTCAAGTGAGAGGGCGGGGATTTGCTATACCACAGTGCACAGTAAGCTTTGACCTTCAAACAACTGGAGATTTGGAGAGAGAGAAAGGAGAAAGAAAAGCTTGTGAAAAAGTGGAGCATTGCTCCCATGTCATCTGGGAGACTTCTTTCCTGAATAGCAGACATGTCAAGCCTGTCATTCACATGGACCGAAAAAAGGGCTTTTATCTGGGGTCTTGGTGTTCGGTGGGCAGGTGGGGGGGAGGAGTTAGGTACAGACAGAACAAACAGAAGTAGCCAACACTTAACCTGCTTAGGTGTACTGTACATTGTCGCCAATATTGAATGGAGTGTTCTCAGATGCTGTATAGTGTATAGTCTATTTCCATGAGTTCATAAACTACTAATGGTGAATGAGGCCTTATGAAGGTAATATGTAATTCTCTTAGACCATTTTTTAAATGAATGACAAGTAAAAATGAATAAAAAGCCTTCCATTTTGCTCTACAATCTCATGATTAGTAGCCTCATGAAGGAACTGGTAATTTATAATGTTTTGGCTTCATATTATGGATGCCACAATGCCAGAACAGCATACATTTTCCAAGACGTACCTTCTGAGACACAGTGCCTTCAGAAAGTATTCCAAAATTGGTTGTTGATCATTGCTAGACAAACATTTTCAGGTCTTGCCATAGATTTTCAAGTAGATTTAAGTCTAAACTGTAATTTGGCCACACCGGAACATCCACTGTCTCCTTGGTAAGCAACTCCAGTGTAGATTTGACCTTGTGTTTTAGGTTGTTGTCCTGCTGAAAGGGGAATTAATCTCCGAGTGTCTGGTGGAAAGCAGACTGAACTAGGTTTTCCTCTAGGGTTTTGCCTGTGCTTAGCTCCATTTCGGTTCTTTTTTATCCTGAAAAACTTCCACACACCTTAACGATTGCAAGCATACCCATAACATGATGCAGCCACCACTATGCTCGAAAGTATGGTGAATGGGACTCAGTAATGAATTGTATTGGATTTTCCCCAAACATTGAATTGCATTGCCACATGTTTTGCAGTATTACTGTAGTGCCTTGTTGCAAATTGCATATTTTGGAATATATACCCATATATGTAATATATCTGTTTCTTTGTCGTGACTGTGTGTATTGATACACCATTCAAAGTGTAATTAGTTACTTCACCATTCTCAAAGGGATATTCAATTTCTGTTTTTTTTGGACCCGTCAACCAATAGGTGCCCTTCTTTGTGAGGCATTGGAAAACCTCCCAGGTATTTGTGGTTGAATCTGTGTTTGAAATGCATTGCTCGACTGAGGGACCTTACAGATAATTGTATGTGTGGGGTACAGAGATGATGTAGTCCTTCAAAAATCATGCTAAACTCTATTGCTGCACACAGACTGAATCCATGCAATTTATTATGTGACTAGTTAAGGCCATTTTTAATCCTGAACATATTTAGGCTCGCCATAACAAAAGGGACAAATACTTATTGACTCAAGACATTTCAGCTTTTCATTTGCAATTCATTTGTAAAAACGTAGAAAAACATAATTCCACTTTGACATTTTGGGGTTTTTCGTGTAGGGCAGTGGCAAAAAACTAAATGGATTACATTTCAATGGATTACATTTCAATGGATTACATTTCCATGTGGAGGAAGTCGAGGGGTGTGAATACTTTCTGAAGGCACTGTATATTGTTGTCAGAGATGGTGTTGTAAAACCCACTGTGAAACCCTCTGCTGTCCCAGTGTCTTGTGAACATTTGGATATCTCATTCCCTCTTCATAAATTGGCATTTGACAACATTTCAAAATAATTTCTTGCATCGCAAACTTTTTAACAATCTCTCTCAATCCCTACAAAATGGGAAATGGAATTACACTCCCAAGTTCCCAATATTTTTTTATTAGGACGTTTTATGAATAAGTACATCATCCAGCGAGGATGCTTGTGATCCGGGAAAGTGAAAAATGTGAGAAATGAGAGACGAGAGCTTAAAGCTGCACAAAAGGATCGTTTTTCACCCGGCGTGGTATTATGGCCTTTTACAATGCTATCGGGACAGTGATGTGCTCCGAATGTGAACTGACGTCAGCTATGGCACAGGACTTTGATATCAACCGAGGAGATTTGATTTCAGCAACAGCCGCTTTTTTTGTGTGAGCTCTTTTTACCCTTCCAGTCGCAATGGTAGGAATGGGCTGACATGGATCCTTTAATATCACCTGCACAAAGGCAATCACATAGCAGGTTGCAAAAAAAACTTGAAATGTTCAGAGTTTCTTGTGACACTGAAGTCCTGAATCACAGAGAAACTAATGGAGGTGACCTCCTGACTGAGCTGTGTTGGCAGGCATGCCTCTTCAGAGATAGAGAAAGAAAGAGCGAGAGAGAGAAGGGGGGATGGAAGACTGTTTGAAGACGGGGACAGTGGCAGTAACAGGAGAGGGAACATGACTGGTGTGACAATGGAAACCCGAGCCAGGGCCGCCACCGCTCATGTTCCTAAATCTCTCTATGACTAGGGGCAAGGAGCTCCAAAAGTGGGTTTACCAAAAGCGGCGAGGGAATCGGTGCAGTTTTTAAGGTTTAGATAGATAGGCTTGTTTGGGTTTCAGTTTCTCAATTTAGGAAGGGTCGAGCTTGAAAATGGACCAATTGTTTAGAAATGTGCACAAATGAAAGATGTGAACACAAAGTGTAGTAACATAGACATTATTAGAACACTAAAATGCTGGAGCACTGCTGCTTATGACTGCATACGACTACAATTGCCTTCTATTGTTTCGTCTTGGTTAAATGATTCAGTACAATTGACAGTTTCAGCATCACGCATGGCATTGTACTGTGTATGAGATACTAGTTCTGAGCACATCGAGGGAAGATTTAAAAACATCGTTTTGAAAACCTCATACGCACAAAGATGACTAGAATTGAATGAAACTCCCTTCCCTATTAATCTGCTATTTGCCCCTTTTGGCCCTACGCTCCACGAAAACACGTAACATGTCTAAGCATCTGGCACATCTCTAGTGCCTCAGAAACACATTGAACACTCCAGTATCTTCTCTGTATGCCGGTACAGTAGAGAAACATGAATACCTAACAATACCGGGGTGAGATTCTAGGTGTTGTGTGAAACTCGGCCGGCGGTAATCCTGGTGGCGGCGGGATCTCTCGACGCTTGGCCCTCGCTCCCGTGCGATGCTAAAGTGCAGTCTCACCTCGGGGCGGCAGTGAAGCCAGCTGAACATCAGGATATGGGGAGATTACAGAGCCTGTGGAGTGAGTTTAAACAGGATTAGCCATTCCAGCTCAGGTGCTACGCTAATAGGATTAGGGAGTCCCTTTTCTTGTTCATCCCAGCGTTAAGACGAATTACGGGCCCCCAAAACAAAGGTGTATATTCGGACGGCACAAGGACGCACAAGGGATAGACAACGCTCTTAGAGGGGGGGGGGGGGGGGGGGGGGGGGGGGGGGGGGGGGGGGGGGGGGGGGGGGGGGGGTTCTGAAGGGAGTGACCCCCATATTGACTGTCACCCAACACTTTGGGGGTCCCCTTAGTTGGTGATGGAACTTTAATTAGTCCATGCATTTTTCAGGGCATAGAAGCCACTTTGCTGGAGGAAGTGTTTTGAGCGATGATTGCATTGTTGCTGACGGTCCCGATAGCCCTTTAAAGATTAGTGCTGCTTAAAAGACAAGCCCACTTACAGGATGGAGGAACAAAGTTGTTTAATGGAAATGCAAGCATCTATTCTAAAGTATGGCCTTAGAACTACCAATCAGATTTATTTTGTTTTATTGGAAAATAGAAGCACATAGCTTTTCCATTTTATATGTATTATCCTTTGTTTTCAATGACAGTCTAGTTTATTCTGCCATTTAGTTTCAGCTGTCAGAATAGTCTATTTAGCCAATCTGTCTTTACATTTGGTTAAACGACCTTGTAGATATGGAGTGCAAAGCATTGGGACTTATAATGCTCCCTTGGAGCTTAGTGGTCACCATGACTTCAAGTAGTCTGTATCTCTACACATTTGAGTTTCTCCAATCATGATAACTGTTATCGGTCCAATTCCACCGGAGTGATCCCGTATCAATTTCCCCATCACTTTAGATATAATCTTGCTAGGGGGCGGTTACTGTGATGGGCTGTGAAAAGAGGAGCTGATATCTCCTTTGTGCCAGTTTTGTGGGGGCCAACAGGAGAAACCGTAAGGGACCTCCACCTAATCCCGGGGTTTAGCCTTCAAAAGCCACTCTTTTCTGAAAGGCTTTGAGGTTCTTCACACAACTCTCTGCTCCGCAGCCCTTTCTAATAGGAGGGGTTCACGTTTGCCGAAGTGGGGAGGGCTTGTTCATTTAGGGCGGGAAGAGAGGCACTTCTGCGCTGGCGTAGCTGGTTATCTTCTTGAAGATCCTGAGGGGGAATGCCGTTGGAGGATAGCAGGTGAAGCGGCTCTGAGTTTTCAGAGGGTCCCCCTGCTAGCTGGAGGGAGATCCATGTTCTGAAGCTAGGCCTACATCTGTCCCTCAAAGCCTGGCTTGCCTGCTTCTCTCTCCTCCTGTAGAGATTCAGGCAGCCATGTGAAGAATGCACTGTTCATTTAAAGCACTTAGCACCTACGCTCAATGAGGAACCATTAGGTCTGCTCTTCAATACCTGCCTTCCATTTCGCCCCGCCTCATTGGCAGCCTACACAGTGTGATTTTGTTCAGGAATTGACGTAAACTCAGAAGGCTGAGTTGCCCACGACCACCTTTATCTCACCGCATGGTTCTCCAACGAAGATTGCTACATAAAGGAAGGGTGATCGCCCCAAACCCTCAAAAGAAATACGCAACCGTATGCAAGTAGTCCTTTGTCTCAAGACTGCTTTGACAATTCACACCCTAAAAGCAGCCGTGTCTTGGCTTAGGTCTCAGGGAGGGCAGCCATGACGACAAGCCTAGACCCTGAAATACTACCTCGGCACCACCTTTTCAAGACTGATGGTCCATGTGTTTTAGCTTTGGGCTTCCTAGACGAGCTTTATCACTCCCTGCTTCTTAGCTTAAGGGGGTTAAGGTTCCCTGTCAGTCCAACAGTCAACACAAAGCAGAAACCCCATCTGATAGCAATCTGTCAGGGCACAGAAATTAAATCTCTAGGGTTGGGCTTTTACTTCATTGACTGATTAGAAGGTGCATTGATGAGTAGTATGCAGTCAAATACCTTCAATTGAGTGTCATTTGTATATTAGACAATCATGCAGCTGAAAGCAGGGTAAGTGATTGATTATTATGAAAGCAAGGCCACGGCCGTGCTGATGCTCAGTTCAGACCACAGCTGTCAATACACATTTTAGAGATGCTCATTCAGCAAACCTGTCAATGGCGTATGTGATGGTAATATTGACGATCATGGCCTTGAATAGTATGTCTGCTGGAATTGTTCAGTGAGTGTCATTTGTGGCAAATTTGAGCTTTTTTCTCAGTTAACAATCAATCTGCAGGCTGCAGTACAGTCTGGCCTTTGCTATTCAGCCTGTTGACATCTGGGGCAGCATATATATTTTTTTAAATTTAAAGCCGAGGTAGAGTCTTGATTTTTTTATTTGGTTTTGAAATGTATGTTTGGAAACACTTTCTAAAAGCTTCCATTTAAAACATTTGGATAAACACTTACTTACGTTTATAAATGTTGGAATACAAATGTATTAATAAAGCATAAACTACTTATGAAAAGTGTATTCATGGCTTAGCTATGAGATACTTCATTATTTTAGAAAGCGTTACCACATTCCCCCCCCCCCCCCCCCCCCCCCCCCCCCCCCCTCCTAAAGTGAGGAACCAACATTAAAAGAAACGGGGTGTGGTGCACCCAAGCTTGGTTCCTTAACCTCAACCAATTGACGGGTCACCCTTTAAGTTGATTGTGACTCTTTTGAACCGAGGAAGCCGCCTCATGTGCTGTGACCCGCTCTCATTGCGCTCTCCCCAGATACTTCATTATGACAGAGATCCTTCAGAAATATTCAAGGCATCTGATGGGGGTCAGGACGTGGCAGCCTTTCTTCCCCGTGTCGTCCAGATGCTTGGGGTTCATTGAGGATGCCAGCGACCAAGAGGGCACTTCCTCATTACCTCCAGAGCCGGCCTCATTAACCCTCCATGCAGCTGGAAGCACCACAAGCAGCGCCAAACTCCAACCCCCTTCATCTGAATCGCCCTCCAATTATCCAGAAAGATTTTACCCTCGCAGGTAGTGCAGAAATGACAACCTATACTGTGTGGTGCTGTATCGGCACTGTAACACCGACCCCATGCATAGATTTATATCGGACGATGGCTGTTTCTTATACACATGTAATATAAGACGCAAAGCTGGTTCTCACCACCTGTTGCCATTTCAAACTGACTAATTCTTTTTAAGACACATTTTGTCAGATATACATACAAACTCTGAAATGGCCATGCAGTGAAATAATTGTGATATGTTATGAATTGGATTGATATTAATCTTAAATCTACGGAGGCTTGATTTGAGGTTTTATTTCGTAAAAAGTAATTTTTTTCCCTTCATTTTTATGAGCTGTTGATTGACGTCAATGTTTTTCTTGCTAAGACCGGTGATTGAAACATACAAACGGTATATAGTCCCTTCAGATTAGACTTCTTGACCCTGCCGTCTCTACATTTTGTCCTTCAGGGCCTATTTGTATCTGTCTGAATGCTCCATGAATCGTAAATCACCATTAAATCTTGCAGTTGCTTATTAAGTCTGTCATTCAGACAAATGTTTGACCTCATATCTCTCGTGTCATGAGGGGGTGGGGGGGGGGGGCGATGTTTAGTCTCGACGAGCGGAAACAGTTACTTAAAACTACTTGGATGCTTTCCAGATGGCGAATCCTGCGGTCTGAAACTCAGAACGTCAACATATAGTCCTTTGTCTCCATTTTGGTGGATCAAGACAATGCATTTACTTTGCCTCCCCCAAAATGATTTTAAATTCTCTAACGAGTCACGGTATTGTGCACAAGAAGGCTCAAACCCCCTTACACACAGACATCCGCCATCTTACACACCAACACACTTGTAACTATGTATATTGTTGTACACTACAGTATGTAACTTTGTGAAACAAAACGGTAAAGTCAAATCAAGTTGTTTTACTCGTGCAACGAGGAACTCCACAAGTTGATATCTGTGGACAGATACACATTACCTAGTGTAGTTCAGAACATGTACTAATTCCATATAATTGAAACAAGCAGAATCTTTTCGGAGCTTTGCATTGTTGTGGAGCCTAAACGCTTTTTTAGCATTGTGTCCTAAACCTCTGTGTCAGAAAGGAAAAGCATTTAGAAAAATAAAGCTGGGCGATATTCTATGATCCTAGTTTGTTCACTCATTTCCCTCTCACTCAATCCATCGCTGTCCCAGAATAACCCCTTGCATAAATGTATTCCTGTTTTTTGTGCCAGTCATTCAAACTGCCTTGTTACCATGACATTGTGACAATCACTCCTCCGGCAATAGAGGATCTGAAGGGCTTATATGCTACACTACACTCTGCTACTGTAACTGCCTTCTCTGCCGGCAGCTGTGGTCACATCGTTAGAAAAAGCACTCGCCATTTCGCCTGTGTGCACCTTTTTAAAATAGTCTTCATGACTCCCCCCCCCCCCCCAAAAGATAATCTGTGGTCTCAATAACTGCTTGCTCAAGCGTAGTCCAAATAACTTGTGTTTTTGAATTGCCACTCTGTGTAGGCCGTGCGCATTAGTAGTGCCTGGGAGAGAAGGCATTTCATGGGTCATTACCGCTGTTCATAACCACACCTAGTGAAAAGGACTTTGCAAGATGTGGCCTTCACGGGACCCTGTGACATACTGTCTGATGGCCTGGGCCAGTTGGAGCCCTCCGGGGGGGGGGCAATGCACTGGTCTTAAAAACAAAATGCTTACGTGGCGGAATATGGGAAGCTTTTGGCGGAACTTCCGACGCCAGACTAGTATGTGACGATCGGGGGTTGTCAGGGAGTGTGTGTGCATGGGGTCGTATCGTGTGTGCATTCTTTTGTGAGTGTGTGCGTGTGTGTGTGTGTGTGTGTGCGTGCGTGTGCGCGTGCGTGTATCAGCATGTGTGTGTGTAAAAGTAACAGACTAACAGTGTGGTTAATGATGCAAGGGGGAAGTCTAAGCCCCTTTCCCCCAAGTCTCTTTCTCACTTCTGAGATCCAAGGTAAATAAGCACGAGGAGGGCTGGATCAGCGTGAAGAAGGGGGCTAAAGCTCTTCCTGACTGGGTCCCTCCATCCTTCACTGCTCACAGAGTGCAGTCTGAGGTTCATGACTCCCTCCCAGACTCACAGGGTCTACTGTAAGGCCTGTGTGAACGAGTGTGTGAAGACCTCCAGGGAGCTCGGGACCTATCCCAGCTTTCCCTCTGAATACCGGGGGGGGAGGGGGGAGAGGAGAGAGGAGAGAGGAGAGAGAGAGAGAGAGAGAGAGAGAGAGAGAGAGAGAGAAAGAGAGGGTATTCCGAGATTTTAGAGGACTGTTTTAATCTGTCGGTGGAACGGGACAATTAGGGTAAGAGAGAGAGAGAGAGAGGGTATTCCGAGATTTTAGAGGACTGTTTTAATCTGTCGGTGGAACGGGACAATTAGGGTATCCTCGGAAGCACTGGGCCAGTGAACCCTTTATGGCAGAGGCTGCTCCGTACACACTGGGATTAAACCGGCCGAGAGGGACTTCGCTGGAAGGGTCTTTTCTGCCACATTAGCTTTAACAAAGAGGATTACTGTGGTCTAGGAAAACCTCCTGGTCCCCAAACACACACACACCCACCCCAACCCTATCTTCTCCTCCGTCCCTTGCCTGCGTTCGGCGGTTGGAATTAACTGGAGTTTCCTATTGAAAGTTAAAGGAAAGGGTCAGACTCTATGAGAAAGCCCCTGTCCCATCACTGCTGTAATTTGCGAGAAAGGGACTTGTTGGTGTGTGTGTGTGTGTGTGTGGTGGGAGGGTTAAAGGTCCAATGCAGCCATTTTAATCTCAATATCAAATAATTTCTAGATAACAATAAAGTACCTTACTGTGATTGTTTTTCAATTAAAATGTAAAAACAATTCTCAAGCAAGAATTTTGCTAAGACTGTCTATCCAGCAATCCGGGAACATTCCCAGAACGTTAGCGAAGATTCCCATTAAGTTCTTGTAAGGGGTTTTAAGAGAATGTTTTTGACCACAAAATATTTTCCACAAAATGTTTTAAATGAAATATCGTTGGAATGTTCTCCTAAATGTTGGGCACAACATCTGTAACCACAACCATAGAATATTCCCCAAAAGTTCCCATTAGGTTTCCAGGTAATGTAATAACACAATGTACCAGCTGGTTCTGTGAAAGTTCCCAAAACATTCGTTAGGTTTGCGAGAAATGTTTGCATTACACAAAAACTGTCCAGTCGTGGTGATGATTGTGGAATGTTTGTATTAAGAATTCACCTGATTTTGCAAGAATGTTCCAGGAACACATTTAATCTGTTCTTTAAAGGTTCCCCAGAATGTTTCATTAGGTAATGCGAACAGTCTTCTGGGAACATTGTGGGGACATGACAAAAGATATGTTCCCAAAACACAAAAACTGTCCAGTTTGTGCGGATGATCCTACAATGTTTCTTTTTCGGGTGCAAAAAACAGTCAGCTGATGTTACAAGAACATTCCTAGAACAATTGCTCTGTTCTTTATAGGTTCCCAGAATGTTCCATTAGCTTGTGATAACATCGTGGGGACATGACAAGAGATATGTTCCCAGAACATAAAAACTGTCAAGTTGTGCTGACATTCAGATAATGTTTGTATCAGGGTTCACAAGACATTCCTTTGATGTTGCAAGAATGTTGATACAACAGCCTACCCTGAGTTTTTGAAATGTTCCCAGAACATGTAATAAGGTTGTGGGAACAGTGCAGGTCGAGGTCGGCAAGAGAGAGGTTCCCAAAACACACAATATGCTCAGTTGTGATGACATTCATACAATGTTTAAGTTAGGATGCACAGGATATTCCCTTAATGCTGTAAGAATAAAATAAGGATGTTTTTATGACGTTCATAGCATATTTGTTTTAGGTTTAACTTAATATTCCGTTGGTGTTGACGCAATATACATTTTATATTCTCTTCGAGGTCTTTAGAACATGTTACATTTAAGTTGAAGCTAATATTACCACAACGTTGTCATTTTTTTATTTAACTAGGCGTGTCAGTTAAGAACAAATTCTTATTTTCAATGACAGCCTAGGGACTGTGTGTTAACTGTCATGTTCAGAACGAGGCTACCTGCTGCCCCAATTAATAATAATGAATAATAACTCAGGTTAGCAAACATCCCTGTTATGTTTCCAGACTTAACGGCATTTCTCATGTGAGGACTGTAATTGTAAGTGATATAGCGACACATGGCATTTTCATTTCATTCATAGGACATTTGAACTGCATTGAATCATACAAACACAACCATATTTACAACCGCATTTCTGACTGGATTTATAAATGTGGATCAAATAAATAATAATATCTTCTCTTTTACTGGAGTACATCTGAGCCTCAATTCCCCCCCCCCCCCCCCCCCACAGAAAGGCTGTTGTATCAACATTCTTGCAACATCAAAGATACGTTGACATTATCTGAATGTCAGCACAACTGGACCGTTTGAGTGTTTTGAGAACCTATCGCTTGTCACATGCCCACAATGTTCCCACAACCTAAATAAGTGTTTTTGTAACTTTTAAAGAACATAAAACGTGTTCAGATCAGGCAAATGGTTTTTGTAAACTAATAGAAACATTGTAATCGTAAGCACAATTGGACTGTTTTTGTTGTTTTGGGAAGATATCTCTTGTCATGTCCACACAATGTTCCCACAACCTAGTGAAACATTCTGGGAACCTTTTAAAGTACAGGCAAAATGTGTTCTGCATTTTTTGGGCACCCCGAAAGAAACATTGTAGAATCATCTGCACTACTGGACAGTTTTTGTGTTTTGGGAACAATTATTTTGTGATGCCCTCACAATGTTCCCACCAGACTGTTCTCCCACAAGCTAATAACACATTCTTGGAACCTTTAAAGAACAGATGAAATGTGTTCTAGGAATGTTCTTGCAAAAAACGACAGGACAGTTTTTGTGAACATTTCCCACGACCTTACAAATGTTCTGAAACGTTCACAGAAGCAATTTTGGTTTGCTGGGTGTAACATTTGCTGTTATTGGCAGAGAGGTTTGAAACTCTCTTTCTTATTGGTCCATTAACTTATTTACCACCTGGTGATGTCACCAGGCAGGCAAAACAGGCAAAAATTTCAGACAGCTCTTACAGTAAAAGCGCATTATCATCATTTTCACAATTTCACATTATTATTCCAACCTCATAGCGTGGAAATATATATAAAACACAGGAAATCATATTTTTGACTGCACTGAGCCTTTTAAGTGCAGGTATTTTCTTAAGGAAACTGAGGCTTAAGGCTTGTCAGTTGAACCAGGTCGCTTGGCTGGTCAGCTTGAACAGAATTTGGAGTTAGGTAGTGGGTTGGAGTAGGATGGAGGGTTCAGGGCGATGATGGGTGTGGGCTCGGTGTAAGCTCTCCATATGAAACACCCCCTCTGGATGACCCGATTGTATCTTCTACTAAGTTTCCTTTGAACAACTCTGTTGTTTCATATCTGACTCTGAAACTATCTAGAGATACTGCTTAGGTCTATCGAATTGGACGGACAATAAACATCGACCAAAAAAAAGAGCATGCATGTGTTTGAGTTTGACAACAGTTTATTTGAGGTCCTTGAAAAGTCGGTCCTCTGTGCTCTCACCCCTCTTCCTCTGTGAAAGAAGGGGGCCATGTTGGATCGCCCCTCTGGAGTGTGAGAGGGAAGGGTAACACCGGCCCAGAGCAGATACTACGCTTAATCTCTGAGCCTCTGGAGGACCCCCCCCCCGCCCTCCTCCATGCCCGCTGATAGGGCACAGGCCCACCCCCGTGCTCTTAGTGTTTGTGTGTGCATGTGTGTTTGGGGGATGGGGGTACTACATTTATAGCCCCCTCATACACAAACAGCCAGAGGGCAGGAGAGAGGCCGATGGGATTACCCCCCAACAGGCTTGCGTCCTAGCCCAAGGTCAGGGCCCATTCGGGGCCACGACACAGCTGGCCGGCTCCGAGGTCGGCCCCCTCTCGTCTTGTCGTTCCTCTCGCTTGGGCGAGCACAGCCCCAACAACAGTCGTCTTAAGTTAGGAGTGAGGAGGCCATGCTTCAGCCACAGCTTCCCCTAGCCACACAGACTGTCATCACTTGTCAGTGTCATCGGTGAATGGAACTGACTACGGTGGATGTATGTGTGGATGGACAAAATAGATGGATGCATGTTCTAGGCTTGCCCGCGTCACGCTTCTGACCGCTGTGTGCACTTGGCAAACAAAAAAACGGCATGTTTTGATGATGTGGTTATTAAGAGGAAGTACAGTATTTGGGAAATGGGTGACCTCCTGCAGATCCTGGCTGCTTTCGTATATGGGGCTAAAGTAAGAGATTTTCTCTTGTAATGAAAAACAAACAAAATTATGATTTTGTTGTTGTTGTTATTGCTTTTCCTAGGCCCTGGTAATTTAATATGCATTTATTTGATTCTACTGAGTACTGTGTGGCGTAGTGTGCTTAAGGAAAGGAAAACATTTAATGTATTGCACCATTCATTATTGATGAGCTGAAATGAGTGTGTTCCTTTTCATAAATCCTTGAAAAAAACGCAAGAATAACAGTGGTTCATAACTTGCCTTATCCATAGGGGAGCGAGGCCTACGTGTTGGTATGTACGACTCTCTGGACATCATTGGAATAAATGAGCAAATGAGACCCCTGTAATGTTTTCCCAGTAGATCCTTAAAGGCTCGTTAGGTCACCAGAACGAGCTTAAAGTGTAATCTTTCCTTCGTGCCGCCCCCTCTCTCCAACCTCCACACATTAAGTCAATTACTCCCTGCACCTTAGCCACATTTGCGTGATTGATGAGTATCGATTGCCGCAAACACACGTGTATCGTACAGTATATCATCCGAAACTGTAGGACATTCATCACGCACTGTGGGGGTGGGGGAGTTGTTGGGGAAGGGGGGGGGGGGGGGGGGGGAGTGTAACGCGATATCAACGCCTCGAGCACCACCAACCAACCTCCAACATTGCTCGCAGGCAGCCCAAGCCAGAAATCAGTCGGGAGTCAGCCTGTGTGCGAATTCCCCATCTTGATAACCCGAAGCGGGGACAGAATTCCTCGACATGCATTAGTCGGGTAACAGCAGCGACGCTCAGTCAGTCCTGCGGCCCGCTCTTGTTGTTTCTTGTGTTTCTGCCCAGTGATCGGTGGCGCCCATAGGGAGTCTTTATTAGGAACATTTTCACAGAATAAAACCTTAACAGATTGCTTATTGATCTCTAGTGGAGCCGAGCGGTAAAAAAAAAAGGAAAGGCTGAGGCCTCTCTCCATCCCCTCTGCTGCAAGAACCAGGCTGCTCACGCCACATTCCATCTCCGACAGCCCTGCAATATCCCCAGCCTGATACCCCTTCATCCCATCGCGCGTAGCCACTGAAGTGGCACTCATATATCACTGCCCCAACTGGGGGGATTTCTCCAAAGAATTAACTTTAACTTTAGTGGATAACACAGGCCCAGGTGTGTGTGTGTGGGTGGGGGTGTGTGTGTGTGTGTGTGGGTGGTATTGGATATTCTAGCCATGTTATCTAGGCTCACTCGTGTTGGCTAACAGGTGAGCATTGGTGGTCCCCAAGCAGAAAATATGATTAAATTCTTATCGTTTAATGTTTGACGACTCCTCACACAATGGTCGAATAAATACCTCAAGGATTCTATCTATCCTGGTATTTTGTGAACAAGTTGGCATTTAAAACATTGGGCTTCACTTTGAATGAATATTTCCAGAAAAATATAACATTGAATTTCAAATATAACACATTTAGCATCTCCTGGCTTCTACACATAAATCCATGTAATATACCCCACAACGTCACAATAAAGCCATTATTTATTTTAGACAGGTCTAAAGAAGCATGATATGAATAAAATGTAGTCTATTTCAGAAGAACAGAATAGCATACTGAGTTGTCCTTATGTTAGGTCCTGATCTGGCTTTGCCATATGGCTGTGGGCTACACTAGTTAATTTAAGCAGACAAGATTTGCTTATAATTCCATGGCATTATTTAATATTATTTTACAGTATGAAGAATTCAATGGAACAAAGCTGAATAAAATATTAATATTTTCTCAAAATGATTTTAGGGAGTGTGTACTATTCTGTGTAGAGTGGTTAACACAGAAACCGGTACTCCTATATGCTTAATTTATAGTTATTAATGTAACTTTAGTTGTTCTACAAATGTTGGGCTATATGTTTTGATTTTTAATACATTGTAAGGCTTTATAGGCTGTACGCACTCCAATAGTCTCTCATTCACAATTTGACAAGCACTTGATAATGCCTTTGTGGCCGTAATGCACCCTAAAAAAAAAATCCATGTCCCTTCTCCCTAAGTGTGCTGCGCAATCCGAAGCGCCTCTCACTCACATGGCTCTCTGTCACGTGACTGGGTCTTTCTCACAGGCTACAAGTGAAGACAGACACATCGGGGATGCAACTGCGGGCGCCCTTATCCAATTCTGAGGTGCACATTGAAGATAATGGAAGAACTGTCCACATTTACTTTTAGTCAGCCGACAAGATAGTAGGCCTAATGAACAGCAAAAGCACTAGCCTTTATATAGCAATCTACTATCCCCCATAGTACAAATTCAACCTATTCTATTCTGTGCGAGAAATAAATATTCCAAATATAGTCTGGGACAGTTGTGGGATGAGAGATCCCAAATTAATACAACCACTAGCATCAAAAAACTTTCTTTATGCAATGTGGCTGACGCAAGAGATCAGAACGTTTACTTAAAATGTTGATAAACTATTAGGCTATTTCTTCACATTATAAGCGCAACATGGTAGTAGGCTATAAGTGCAAATGTTACATTAGGAGAAAACACCATTTATCAAAAGTTACCTCAAATGCAATTATCACGTAATGCTTTTATTATGAAGGTGCATTTTTATGGTGAAAATGATCTTCACCAAACTTGAAACTTACTCATGGCTTAAATGTGCCAGTTAGGCTCTACACCCCTTGTAAAGCGAATTAATGTGCTTCGTTTTAATAAGTTATTTGGCCACTTTAGTTGTGATACAAACCTTATCAAAACATATAGGCCTATGGGCTAGGCTACATGAGGTGTGCGACTACGTATAGAAAAAGTCGAGAAAAAAAAGCATGGTTTCTTATGCTGGGCATCATTCACAAGTGATAATATATAATTCACAAGTGATTGGATAATATTGTCCCCCATCAGACTATTCTTGATTTGATCTTGTCTTTACATATGCTAAATAATATATTTTGGACATTTTGATTCAGAATGGACCATTATCACGCACCTGTATTGAAACATGTCATCTATGCACTTAAATAGCGAATGGAGGACGCTTTTCCCCGTGGTTCATTTTCATGCCAGCCAGGTAGTCTATACTCCTGTTGTAAATATAAGCAATGTGTTTAATATTAGGAAAGTTGAGAAATAAATATATTAGGCCTAGCCTATAGAAAGCTGATGGGATCCTCCTCTTTTTATTAGCAGCCATCAGTCTGTTTTCTCCCACAATTGCAGAGCCTATAGAAATGTTGCGCAACATGAGCTCATGGGATCTCATGAAGTGTTTGATTAGATTTTTGATTACATTTGCATTGCTGTCAGAGTGATTAGAGGGACAATGGAGTGCTGAGTACCAGGTAGTTAGCAGGTTTGGTAGGCTACTAATGACCAGCAGCCGCATCGGAGCTTGGAGAAGCCTAATTACCATGACTAAACGGTCATGTGGAATTTGATTGCCTTCATGACTCGTGCGCGCCGGTGTGGCGGTAATATGGTCACCGCAACAGCCCCAGGTTGGCGCACCATAATCTGACGTGTTCAATCAGGAAACTGTTGACCAACTAAACTCTGCAGTCCTACGGTTTAATATAAAAAAAATGACTAGTACATTTAGCCCCTGGCATCCAGTTAACCTCATTAAATGCACATTTGGTTCTGTATAAAGTGTTTTGAAATTCTTAAAAATGGTTCCCTCAAAATATCTCGTTCTCTGTTCTCCCAACTAAACACAATATCTAGTTGATATAATCTGTTTCTGGTTCATTTTACCGTCAGTTTCTCACTTTATATACACAGCATTTTTCTAGGATCAGATATTCATTTGTCGAGCTACATGCAACCTCTGACTAGGGTTCTGTTTCTAGCACTGAGCTTGCAGATGAATTACTTTGATAACATCATTATTTACTTGAGTTGCATCCTGAGGCAATATTCTATTTTTTTATTCGGTTTGACAGGAGACAATAACTCATACAGGAGCTGTTGTTTATTCCAGGCTTTGTTTAGTTTTTTTTTGTAGGAGTTTATTGGGCTGTTGTATTTCTCTCAATCTTACATTTGGTGGCAGTGGTAGGATCTCTCTCTCTCTCTCTCTCTCTCTCTGTCTCTCTCTCTCTCTCTCTCTCTCTGTCTCTCTCTCTCTCTCTCTCTCTCTCTCTGTCTCTCTCTCTCTCTCTCGCTCTCTCTCTCTCTCTCTCTCTCTCTCTCTCTGTCTCTCT
This sequence comes from Oncorhynchus mykiss, assembly GCF_013265735.2. Lineage (NCBI taxonomy): Eukaryota > Metazoa > Chordata > Actinopteri > Salmoniformes > Salmonidae > Oncorhynchus > Oncorhynchus mykiss. Next base: position 56,355,466 of record NC_048569.1, on the reverse strand, counting down.
CTCTGTCTCTCTCTCTCTCTGTCTCTCTCTCTCTCTCTCTCTCTGTCTCTCTCTCTCTCTCTCGCTCTGTCTCTCTCTCTCTCTCTCTCTCTCTCTCTCTCTCTCGCTCTGCTGATGCACCTTGTTAATAAGATTCCTCTCTAGTGGAACGGTTAATTCATTACTCTTTTCCTTAGGGATGGGAGATTTATTTACCGCCCAGAGAAATCTATTGTTTATTGATAGTTTGATATGTGATGGATTGTTTCATTTCCTCTCTATGTTATTGATAAGAGACCAGTGCTGTGTGTTTATTCCACACATAGATACAATTTGCATCAGCAACACAAAGCTTTTGTGTTTGTAGGATCACAGTACTGTGAGGTCCGCCCTACCCACATCTCATTTTGACCTGGGGGGATTATTTTACATGGAATAGTGCATTGTGTGAATGCGGGACAGTGCACGAAAATCCCAAAAGAATTCCAGAAACCAGTTTTAAGTGTTGGATATAGAAATGAAGGGCATTAATTAAAGTCTCGACGAAAACACATTATAGCCTATAGAGGTTATAAGATTTTATTTTCTCAGGTTTTCATCTTAAAACGTCAGAAATTATGTTTTTTTTGGAAGGACCAATGCATGATTTTATCATTTACGACGCCTGTACTACGGGTATGTTTGGATTTGCACACTGAGTTGAAATTTGACCTACTTTTTTTTGTCATCAAGAGGCATGAATCATTTCTTAGTCAGGAAATTCACACATAGTAAAGGGACTTCTCTTATGCCAGAAAAGCACTAAATACAATAAACAGATTTGCACAATGACAATTCCAACAGAAATAATGACTTCAGATGGAACAGGAGGATTCCATATGAATTTCCACTGGTGGCCAACAAATGGCAAGGAAAAACCATCTCCCGTATTACTCATCTAGGGGGTAAATGCCCAACTTGCATCCCTTATTTAGAAAATAATTTCACACAAAGGAAAATTCGTTTCCGGTCTCCACACTGTATCAATTTATTTTTTACCTTTGCTTCCGTCCCTACCTAGTTCCTATTTTCTTGTCTTTTCCATGAGTGTGGGGAAGCAGAGGATTGTAGTAAAGGCAGCGCAATAACTGGAGAGTTAATGGGATTATGCAAATGAAGGCGCTCTTAAAGGGCCCATTTGAAGTGGTTAATGGAGATTATGGAAATGGTCCTCTGGCTAAGACGCTCGCAGTGGAAATGAAAGGCAATGGGAGAGTGTGGGCTAGGAGAATGAAAATATATAAATAAGTAAATAACAAACAAAAAAATGGATATGATGGACCGGCTCGACTGCAGTGGGGACTGCAATGGGAGATGGGATGGGGCCATGATCCTGTGTCAGGTGGGAGGGAAAAGCTGCAGAGAGGACTGTGTGAGGAAGGGGGGGTGGGGGAGGAGTATTCTGGGTGGGTGGGGGGGGGGGTTTAGGGAGGGACTTCGCTGTCTTCATGTGCTTCTCCCTGTCCATCTTCGCCTCTTGGCTTCTCCCGCAAGCTCTTTTGATTAGCGTCATATTGTGCTGGGTTCTCTGTAACGGGTATTGTTTGAGGTTCATTGTAGGCCAAACCGATCTGTGAAATGCGGGCGGATAGCTCGTGTGTAATGCCTGTGGTTTGGGATTAGAAAATGCTTTGGTGACTATATCGGAGAAAATGTTGGATGGTACATCTGTTGCTGCCCTTGAAAACATACATAAGTGAGTCATATAATGATGTACTGGACGAACAAACGGAAAATTTCAACACAGTGTTTAAATTGGTCCTACCAAAATAATGTTGAGGGTGATCTACAGTGCCTTCAAAGGTATCCATACCCCTTTACTTTTTCCACATGTTACAGCCTGAATTTGTGTCTCTGATCTACACACAATAACCCGTTAATGTCAAGGTGGAATTTTGTTTGTAGAACATTTTAGAAATTCTTAACAAATGAAAAGCGGAAATGTCTTGATTCAATAAGTATTCAGCCCGTTATTATGGCAAGCCTAAATAAGTTGCATGGACTCATTCCGTGTTCAATAAAAGGGGTTAACATGATTTTTTAATAACTACCCCATCTCTGTAGCCAACACATACAATTATCTGTAAGGTCCCTCAATCGAATAGTGAATTTGAAGCACAGATTCAACCACAAAGACCAGGGAGTTTTTTTCAATGCCTCGTAAAGAAGGGCACCGATTGGTAGATGTGTAAAAAAAAAAAAGTAAAATAAAAAAAAAGATGCAGATGCTGAATATCCCTGTGAGCATGGTGAAATTACTAATTAGGCTTTGGATGGTGTATTAATACACCCAGTCACTACAAAGATACAGGCATCCTTCCTAACTCAGTTGCCAGTGAGAAAGGAAACTGCTCAGGGATTTCACCATGAGGCCAATGGTGATTTTAAAACAGTTAGAGTTTAGTGGTTGTCATATGAGGACTGAGGATGGATCAACAACATTGAATTTACTCCACAATACTAACCTAAATGACAGAGTGAAAATGAAGAAAGCAGAATAGAATGTTCCAAAACATGTTTCCTGTTTGCAATAAAGTAATACTGCAAAAGAATGTGGCAAATATCCTTTATATCCTAAATACAAAGTGTAATGTTTGGGGCAAATCCAACAAAACACATCACTGAGTACCACTCTTCATATTTTCAAGCATGGTGGTGGCTACATCATGTTATGGGTATACTTGTCAACGGCAAGGACTAAGGAGTCTTTTTAGGATAAAAATAAACAGAATACAGCTATAAGCACAGGCAAAATCTTAGAGGAAAACCTGATTCAGTCTGTTTTCCAACAGACACTGGGAGACGAATTTACCTTTCAGCAGGACAATAACCTAAAACACAAGACCAAATCTACACTGGAGTTACTTACCAAAACGACATTGAATGTTCTTGATTTGCCTAGTTACAGTTTTCATTTAAATCAGCTTGAAAATCTATGACAAGTCTTAAATGGCTGTCGAGCAATGATCAACAATCAACTTGACATATCTTGAAAAATGTAAAAAATAATCATGTGCAAATATTGTGCAATCAAGGTGTGAAAAAGCTCTTAGAGACTTACCCAAAAAGACTCATAGCTGTAATCACTACCAATGGTCCTTCTATCGACCTAGGGATGTGAGAACACTTCTGCATTTCGTTTTCAATACATTTGCAAGCATTTCTAAAAACACTTTTTCACTTTGTCAATATGGGGTACTGTGTGAGAAAAGAAAACGATTGAATCCATTTTGAATTCAGGCTGTAACGCAACAAAAGGTGCAATAAGTCAAGGTGTGTGAATAGTTTCTGAAGGCCCTGTATATCTATTTAATTGCCGTCGTTATGGCCATACTTCCACTGTAATGTGGTCAAAATTGAAATCTCACCAGCAAGTTTTTTGCAAACATTTACCCATTGGCTTGAAGGAGCTATTGTGTGGTCCTGGTGGAACATTCGGTAACTATGCAAAAGCTGCCCTCCATTATCTTCTACTCGTGGCTGCGTTGGACTTAATCACGAAACATGTAACCACTTAATAGCGAGTTGATGATATTACGCCTTTCCAAACGTGTTAGGCGGTGGAAAGCAATCCTATGAACGTGCTAAAAGAAGAAGCAATCGTTTGCTATCCAGCCGGTTACACACAACTCTGAGTGATTTGAAATAACATCCGACTGGTCTTAGGCGCTGATTGCCCGTAACTACATTCCCAAAGTAAGCACGCCGTCTAACGACGTTTACATTTGGGAAAGTTAACGTTGCAGAGCCAGCGCTGGCCCGTCCTAGTTTTGCCACAAACATTGTGTCATGAGTTCAGGACGAGACGGAGAGATCATCGTGAATGGGAGCCCAGCCTTACCTTTACGGGGGCTGGTTGATTGCCTTTTGGACTGAGCGAGCGCAAACCATTTAACATGCTGCTGCCGTTGTAAAGAAAAGAAGCCGTGGCACATTTAATTACAGAGACTAAGCAGGGCCTCAGCCCCACGACCTGGCAGTGGGAGTAGAAAGACGAGATCTTTGGACAAACATGAACTGGAAAGTATCCTTGTTGATGAGAGGAACCCCTTTAGTTGAAATCCACACACACGCAAGAATATTCTAGGATTTGTACAGGAATATGTAGCTTCAGAAAACCTCATCACGTTGAGTGTAGATGTAGTGACATTATTTTGTAGTTGTTTTTGGTGTGTTTTTTTTTTTTTTTACCCCCCAGATAAAGTGGGTACAGTTGGGACGTGACAGTTGTTCAGATATTTATTTCTATCATTTCTCATACTGAGATCTCTTACCCAATGCCTTCTAGAAATACATTGAGTGTGCCTAGAAGTCCATCCAAGAGGTCGGCCAGGTGTCATCCTAAGCACATGTATGCAGCCCACAACTTAAAGAGCAGACATAAACACAGACGAAGCTGTCTGGTTCGCCGGCGACAGATACGTAAATGCTAATGACGGACGATCTTACACGTACTTTATGGCCGCGATAATAAAGCTATAATATTGTCGGAGAGGGAACGTAAACCCGACCTTGCTTTTACTGCCACCCGCTTGTCCTTTCCTGAGAGGCCGGTGCGGAGGGGGGGGGGGGGGGGGGGGGGGGGGGGGGGGGGGGGGGGGGGGGGGGGGGAATTGGTCAATGAGAGGGGTTACATGAAACGTTACACTGTTTAATGCCCTACTGGCCAAAGACAGAGACGTAATGAATGCCATCGTGGCCCTACAACTGCGGGTTGGAATCGATATGAAATCCGATTGGAGGGCGGCGAAAACCTTATAGCTTCACAATCATTTGTATAAATAAGCCTCCTGTGATTTGTATCATTTACAATGTAACATTAAACCAGGAAATATTAAACTGTAGTCCCGTCGTCGTCGCAACCCCCCCCCCCCCCCCCCCCCCCCCCGCGCCCGGATTTGTAACAATGTATAAAGCAGGAGAGAAACTCATTATAAACTATTATCTGTGTTTACTATGATGTCGGTTGAAACCGATTCATTATTCAGACGGATACATTATTAAAACACATGCTGGTGTGATGGAGTGTGTGGGTTGATATGCAGTCAAGGGGACTTTTGTAACACATTGAGAAATGGCAAGTGTAACCAGTTCAGTTAGGCACAAGAAAGTTTTTATGAGTAAAAAAAAAATAAAAAATCATGTGCAATTTCAAACAGCATCGAAAGCATTCTCTTGGAAAATCTTGATAGCTGTAATTTCAAACACAATGGAAAGATATCCCTCAATAGTTACTCAGTGTCTTGCCGTTTGTACTGAAGTTGTTCGCTGTTGAATTAAGAGCAGAGCCTTCAGTTGGTCTACTGGCAACCACAATCCCAGCTGTGCGAGCTGTCCTGACAACCAGTAATAATTCATGATGACTTAGCTGCAGCACCGGTAGGCCCCGTCATCCTGCTTTGGCTCGGCCCGCATTTTAAAGTGTGCGTGCGCCCGTGTGTGTGCGCTTACTTCATATTAATATGTGCACGATGTGTGTACGTGTGTGTGCAGAACGTCTTCACTGTATGTGATGTGGTGTCTTTGGCAACGGCCCTCTTTTACTTTCCCCCACTCGTTGTCACTCCAGCCCTTCTGCCTGCTAAGTGAACACTAATCTGTTTGAAGGGAGTATCAACTGGTCGGTCAGAAGAGTAGGGCTGCTGAAGACTCTGAGGGTTGTGTTGGAAATGTAAAACAGCCACAGACACCTTGTTCTGTCAGCTTCACTTCAAAGTCAACGCCTGTGTAAACACACGCGCACACGCACTCACGCACGCACACACGCACACACACACACACACACACACACACACACACAGAGAAAGAGAGAGAGAGAGAGAGCACGAGGGAGACTGCAGAGGTGAATACAATTGACTTGGTGAATTTTCGAACAGCGGCTCTCCAAATAAAATCCACTTTTCTCGCCTCAAGTCTCAAACCAGGCTGCGGACCTGAACGACAGAAACGAATAGAGCTGCCTACACTTGCGTGTGTGTGTTTTTTAACACCTGTAGGTCTGAAAGATTGACAGCGAAGAGGATTTCTTCCTTCTGAAAGGCGAAGCATCTGTCCAATAGTAACTGCCTCTCCTGACAATCTTGTGACTGACTGGTGATTGTGGTTTTTAAATAAATAAAAGACTCAGGAGAATACCGCCTCGGTTCCACAGAGTTTTCTCTCTCTGGCCAAGCAAATAGAAGCAGCCAGCAGGACTGTCAGAGTTATAGCTTCTATGGCTCTTTTCTCTTGGGGTAGGAGACTTCTCAGTTCATCCCAGTTCCCTAGTGGATAGCAAGGGAGAAGTGCCCAAACCCAAAGTGATCTCCAAAATACCCACAGATCACCTTGGTTTGAATGGAATGGGCAATGGAAAGTGGAGAATGTTGTAGGGGTCAGGGGTCGATTTGGGATGTTCAGTGGGCAGTGTTCATTTGTTTTATTTGTTTTATTTCTATACTGTCTGCTTAACACACTCTGTCCCAATGCATGTATATATGCACCGGGACACAGTTTTCAATGTCAAATGAAGGCTTGTAAAATATTTGCGGAAGATTTAGTGTTGTGCGTTCTGATGGCAGGTTCAATTCATTTGAAACACGTGTCCGAAAAATCTCAACATAACCCCCCAAAACACTCGATCACTCTTTCAAGAAGAGTAAAGGTAAAATACATGTCAGTCCTAAATGAAACTGGTTGCCTGAGTTCCAAGATTAACCAGAGGAGTTATAGGCAGTTCCACGTATATATTTTCGACTGTACTCCAAGATGGCGGCTTTATTTTCCCAACCTCTCCTTGCACCCAGAGTCCCTATGCGTCTGGGCCTGTGACCTGGGCTTTCCTGGAGAGACAGGCTTCATGAGAAAAGCAGGCGAGCCGATGACAGAGATGAACTTTTCCCTCAGATTGATGGGGGCCTCTTCTTTCTTGCCTCTCTTCTCTCCATCCTGCCTCCCCCTTTCTGTTTCTCCCCCTCCCTCCCGCCCTCCCCAATCTGCTGATATACAGACTGAAAAGCGTTCAGTTTAGAACCCCCCCCCCCCCAACCCCTCCTCTCCGTGTTAACAAGTGCTCCCAGGTGGGTGTTGCCATAGCGATTTCCCCCTGGCTGCCATGGCGATGGGCTTGGGGGCGGAACGGGGAGCAGGTTTTGCTGAAGACAACTGATGCCCCTTCCTTGCCCTACGGTTTCGTCCCTTTCTCTTCGCTTTCCTCCCTCTTTCTCCCCCCCCCCCTTTTCCTTCAGTCTAATGAATCTGCTTACAGTAGCAGAACACACAGTTTCGTATCCAAGTGGCTTGACTTGTAAATGATGAGGCCTGTGACATGCTGGATCAATGGGCCTTGCTTTAATTTGGCATTTACCTGCAGTACCTTCCTCCAGGCATTCTGGTGTGTGTTGTTACTGTCGTTACGTTGTGATCAGTGACTCCAATACCCAGCTTTAAACCTGGCAGCACAGTTTTATTGTAATGACAAATATATGTCTCGGCTGGTTTGTTCACTAGCAACATTATGGAAAATGACTGAAACCAGTGCAACTTTTTTAACAAGCTGAATTTGTTGTTAGTTCAAGTGGCTAACAGCGTACACACAAATTGAAACCATAGTCAGAAATTGGCTAGACCTTATCGATGAAAAACAACCGTGAATATTTTGGTCCCCCCCCCCTCCCGTGTGTGTATTTCAGTCTCTTGTGCTTAGACAGTAGCTCAGCTAAATCAAAGTCATCCCCATGCGTGCTGGTGCTCTGTGGTTAGATAATCGGCTAACACCAATCTGCTGTGAAAGTGGGTCTTCCTGTGGTCTCTGAATCAAAGCTACTCTCACTCTCTCTCTTTCTCTCGCTCTCTTTCACCTCAGCCAATTCTCCTCTGAGGGCTCTGCCCAGAGGTGGTGAGAGAAAGGGGATAGAGATTGAGAGGTATTATCACTGTATCATTTTGTATTAAAGTATCATGTGTACAATGCAGAAGATTGCACATGCCACAAAAGTTGATTCAAGGTTTCACACTGAAACACGTTTGGCATGTTTTGCTTTGGGAGCTGGCAGGTCTGTACTTTTCCTCCTGCAGTGGAGCAGAGGAGATGACCGACGCTCACGCGGTTGCTCGCAAAGTGCTTTCCGGTGCACTGTGGGTAGTTGGCGTCATGGGCGTCCCCGCTGTCCCCTCTCTGTCGCTAAAAGTTGAAATGACATTCTCCCGATGAGGGTTTAATGGCCCTGTGTGTTTTCCTCGCCCGGCGCCCCCCCAGTCCTCCCTGCGACCCCTCTGTCATCCCTTCTCCGTCATCCCTGGCTTCCAGACTGAAAATGGAGAAGTGGAGGGGCGGTGTCGGTGGGCCTGCTGGCCAAGGGAAATGGCTTTTTATTCAATGCATAGATAAGCAGGCCCCCCGTCTGTCCCTCCCCACCTAGCCCTCTGTTAGCATACTCTGCCCCTCCCAACCCAAACCCTGCACACGGCTACAAGATGATCTACACACACACACACACACACACACACACACACACACACACACACACACACACACACACACACACACACACACACACACACACACTGAGTCATCTCATATGCTGCACTCTTTAGGCACATACACTAAATACACACACACACACACACACACACACACACACACACACACACACACACACACACTGAGTCATCTCATATGCTGGACTCTTTAGGCACATACACACACACACACACACACACACACACACACACACACACACACACACACACACACACACACTGTGTCCCATGTTTGGACTGAGCATTGTCCTTGCCCTCCCAGGATGCTTTGAGTTGTGTCTGTATCTACCTCCCCGCGCATCATCGAATCATACGACTCATTTTTATTCATTTGTTCTCTTCCTTTGCTTGAAAAGGAGAAACTGAGCAGAAAAAAAGTTGAAATCTTATTCCCCCACACACCCTCCCCAAATGTCTCATCTCCCTGTTTCATGTTCGTTATTTTTCTCTGTCCCGACACCGATGAAAGTCTATTCCTTTTACGGGGGAGGGGTTTACAGTTCTAAGTTGTGGATTGTTGTTGTTGATTTGAGTTCCACTTCAATAGAATTTTTCCGGACATTTCTTTCACACTCTTTAAATGATTTCCCTTTGAATCAGGTAGGGTTACACATAGGCTAATTTAAAAATGTGGGCTTAAGTTACCATATGCCCAATTTTAATTATTTAGCCTATTATCAGCATCCAAACCGCTCACTCTGCTAGGAAGCATGGGAAATCTGCTGAAGTATCCAGGTGCATGATAATTAAAACAATGTACAATTCTTGGGCTTTTAACTCTGCTGTGCACAGTCATTGAAATGTGCATTGGGAGTGTGTACACATACACCTAGAAATAATATATTTGCCAAGCTAATTGGCAATCTCAACAGAAATGAACTGTAGTCTCACATTAATTAAGACTCAGTTACAGTACCTTTAAAGGTAGACTCCTCAATATGACATCACCCTAGACATCGGGGTGACTTCCTGCTTATAGACGTCAACAACAACATCATTTAAAATGTAAAAACAACTTTAAATACCACATGTACTTTTTCACATTTGACATCACCCCATTCATCTAACCCCTCTCTCCTTCCCAAACTATCTCTCTCATCTCTCTCTCGTTCTCCCCCCCCCCACCCCTCTCTCCCCCTCTAGCTCCACCTCTAGGCAGTCCTCCCCACCCCTTCTCTCTGTGTTTACGTGGTACAATGTGAGGCTCTCAGCCTGCACGCTTTAATTCAGAGAGACAGGGCTCCATGAATAATGTATGGTCTCCTTGGCCGGCCTGCTTTCTGCATATGCTTCCAGGGTTAGTAACGGTCCGGAGAGAGGAGAGGAGAGGAGAGGGGTATTGGAAGCCAGGCTACAAAGGCGAAAGCTAACCAAAAAGATGGGGTGGAGGGAGCAAAGCTGGCTATTTAGCATTGTAAATAAACATCTCTGGAGAGTTGTTCTCTCTCTCTCCCTCTCTCCCTCTCTCTCTCTCTCTCTCTCTCTCTCTCTCTCTCTCTCTCTCTCTCTTTCTCTCTCACTTTTACAGTACAGTGGCAAGAAAAAGTATGTAAAACCTTTTGGAATTATCTGGATTTCTGCATAAATTGGTCAGAAAATTTGATCTGATCTTCATCAAAGTCACAACAACAGACAAACACAGTCTGCTTCAACAAATAACACACAAATTATTGTATTTTTCTAATATATATATATATATATATATATATATATATATATATATATATACAGTGCCTTGCGAAAGTATTCGGCCCCCTTGAACTTTGCGACCTTTTGCCACATTTCAGGCTTCAAACATAAAGATATAAAACTGTATTTTTTTGTGAAGAATCAACAACAAGTGGGACACAATCATGAAGTGGAACGACATTTATTGGATATTTCAAACTTTTTTAACAAATCAAAAACTGAAAAATTGGGCGTCCAAAATTATTCAGCCCCTTTACTTTCAGTGCAGCAAACTCTCTCCAGAAGTTCAGTGAGGATCTCTGAATGATCCAATGTTGACCTAAATGACTAATGATGATAAATACAATCCACCTGTGTGTAATCAAGTCTCCGTATAAATGCACCTGCACTGTGATAGTCTCAGAGGTCCGTTAAAAGCGCAGAGAGCATCATGAAGAACAAGGAACACACCAGGCAGGTCCGAGATACTGTTGTGAAGAAGTTTAAAGCCGGATTTGGATACAAAAAGATTTCCCAAGCTTTAAACATCCCAAGGAGCACTGTGCAAGCGATAATATTGAAATGGAAGGAGTATGAGACCACTGCAAATCTACCAAGACCTGGCCGTCCCTCTAAACTTTCAGCTCATACAAGGAGAAGACTGATCAGAGATGCAGCCAAGAGGCCCATGATCACTCTGGATGAACTGCAGAGATCTACAGCTGAGGTGGGAGACTCTGTCCATAGGACAACAATCAGTCGTATATTGCACAAATCTGGCCTTTATGGAAGAGTGGCAAGAAGAAAGCCATTTCTTAAAGATATCCATAAAAAATGTAGTTTAAAGTTTGCCACAAGCCACCTGGGAGACACACCAAACATGTGGAAGAAGGTGCTCTGGTCAGAAGTAACCAAAATTGAACTTTTTGGCAACAATGCAAAACGTTATGTTTGGCGTAAAAGCAACACAGCTCATCACCTTGAACACACCATCCCCACTGTCAAACATGGTGGTGGCAGCATCATGGTTTGGGCCTGCTTTTCTTCAGCAGGGACAGGGAAGATGGTTAAAATTGATGGGAAGATGGATGGAGCCAAATACAGGACCATTCTGGAAGAAAACCTGACGGAGTCTGCAAAAGACCTGAGACTGGGACGGAGATTTGTCTTCCAACAAGACAATGATCCAAAACATAAAGCAAAATCTACAATGGAATGGTTCAAAAATAAACATATCCAGGTGTTAGAATGGCCAAGTCAAAGTCCAGACCTGAATCCAATCGAGAATCTGTGGAAAGAACTGAAAACTGCTGTTCACAAATGCTCTCCATCCAACCTCACTGAGCTCGAGCTGTTTTGCAAGGAGGAATGGGAAAAAATGTCAGTCTCTCGATGTGCAAAACTGATAGAGACATACCCCAAGCGACTTACAGCTGTAATCGCAGCAAAAGGTGGCGCTACAAAGTATTAACTTAAGGGAGCTGAATAATTTTGCACGCCCAATTTTTCAGTTTTTGATTTGTTAAAAAAGTTTGAAATATCCAATAAATGTCGTTCCACTTCATGATTGTGTCCCACTTGTTGTTGATTCTTCACAAAAAAATACAGTTTTATATCTTTATGTTTGAAGCCTGAAATGTGGCAAAAGGTCGCAAAGTTCAAGGGGGCCGAATACTTTCGCAAGCCACTGTATATATATATATTGAATACATAATTTAAACATTCACAGTGTAGGTTGGAAAAATATGTGAACCCCCTAGGCTAATGACTTCTCCAAAAGCTTATTGGAGTCAGGAGTCAGCTAACCTGGAGTCCAATCAATGAGACGAGATTGGAGATGTTGGTTAGAGCTGCCCTGCCCTATAAAAAACACTCACAAAATTTGAGTTTGCTAATCACAAGAAGCCTTGGCTGATGTGAACCATGCCTCGACCAAACGAGATCTCAGAAGACCCAAGATTAAGAATTGTTGACTTGCATAAAGCTGGAAAGGGTTACAAAAGTATCTCTAAAAGAGTTGATGTTCATCAGTCCAGTAACACAAATTGTCCCTAGGAGTGGCCGTCCTGCAAAGATGACTGCAAGAGCACAGAGTGTCAGCTAAAGACTTACAGAAATCTCTGGAACATGTTAACATCTCTGTTGACAAGTCTACGATACGAAAAACACTACACAAGAATGGTGTTCATGGGAGGACACCACGGAAGAAGCCACTGCTGTCCAAAAAAAAACATTGCTGCACGTCTCAAGTTCGCAAAAGAGATTCCGGATGTTCCCCAGCACTACTGGCAAAATATTCTGTGGACAGATGAAACTAAAGTTGTGTTGTTTGGAAGGAACACACAACACTATGTGTGGGAAAAAAAAAGGCACAGCACACCAACATCAAAACCGCATCCCAACTGTAAATTATGGTGGAGGGAGCATCATGGTTTGGGGCTTCTTTGCTGCCTCAGGGAATGGACAGCTTGCTATCATCAACGGAAAATTAATTCCCAAGTTTATCAAGACATTTTGCAGGAGAATGTAAGGCTATCTGTCCACCAATTGAAGCTAAACAGAGGTTGGGTGATGCAACAGGACAACGACCCAAAACACAGAAGTAAATCAACAACAGAATAGTTTTAACAGATGAAAATACACCTTCTGGAGTGGCTCAGTCAGAGTCCTGACCTCAACCCGATTGAGATGCCTGTGGCATGACCTCAAGAACAGTTCACACCAGACATCCCAAGAATATTGCTGAACGGAAACAGTTTTGTAAAGAGGAATGGTTCAAAATTCCTACTGACCGTTGTGCAGGTCTGATTCGCAACTACAGAAAACATTTGGTGGAGGTTATTGCTGCCAAAAGAGGGCCAACCAGTTATTAAATCCAAGGTTTCACATACTTTCCCATCCTGCTCTGTGAATGTTTACACGGTGTGTTCAATAAAGACATGAAAACGTAGAATTGTTTGTGCTTCTACACCTGCATTGCTTGCTGTTTGGGGTTTTAGGCTGGGTGTCTGTACAGCACTTTGAGATATCAGCTGATGTACGAAGGGCTATATAAATACATTTGATTTGTGTGTTATTTGTTGAAGCAGACTGTGTTTGTCTGTTGTTGTGACTGAAGATCAGATCACATTTTATGACCAATTTATGCAGACGTCCAGGGAATTCCGAAGGGTTCACATACTTTTTCTTGCCACTGTAGATCTGTCTGCTCTCTGTCTTACTCTTTCTATCTTCACTCTGTTTCAAGATGACTGGATTGAGCTCGCAGACAAATTAGCCTCAGATTATCCTGAACTTTATTTCAATGCACCCACAATACCTGCGTGGTCTATTTCCGATGTGACGTTCGATGTGATATCATTCACGACGTCAATGCCTCCGAATGTTGATGAACTCTCATTTTAGATGTTGGATATGTAGGAATCAAGCTGATATGGAAGCCGTGCAGGGTTCAACTGAACAACCGCATCCGTTCATCATGTGCAAGTCTAGAGTCTCCGATATTACGTCTGGGATATCTGATATTAAGTCTAGATTTTCTGATATTACATTGCATATCATCAATATGGTGCTTTCCTTGCAATTCAGAGGTCTAACAATTATGCATGTTTATTCTGAAGTCACCCAAAGCAGGACATGAATGTGAAGATGCATTTATTAAAGGGACCTATAGATATGCATACTTATAAGCAAGAGGTTGAGATTTTTCTGTAGATGATTACTTTCCAAGTCTTTAAAGCATTCTCCCTACCTACTAAAATCAAGTTTGGCAAGTTTTAGATGCAGGAAACATTTGTAAACAAAGGGAATTGTGACCTGGTTTCTAAGGCGATTGCTTGAGAAAATGTTGGCTAGCACTTTTAAGTGAGCGATTGGAATGCCAAGAAATCTCTGTTGTTCTTTTTCTAAACACGAAAATTGGTTTCTTGAAGCGTTGAGGTAATTGTGTTTAACGCTGAGACCTCATACTAAACACACAAAGGGAACTTTCCATAGTATTGTAGTTAAAGTTTCTGTGTATTATCGTAGCTATCATTGTGTTGACAGCGTGTAGTAAATTCAACGAGGTCTTCATTGAACAGAGCAATTATTCAGCTCACGACTCGTGACCAATGTTTCACTTGAGAACAGTCAGGGCATTTTCAGACTACAGCCATTGTTCTGGATCCCGCGTGTACGGTTTCATTTCAAGGGACGCGTGAATACTGTAGTTAATTTGATCAATGGAAACGGAGCAAACCCAGGGAGAACGCGCGCGCGTTTGGGGAGCTCCTGAATTTCAAAGCAGAGCAGACTTTACATTGGTGTTTGAATGTAACATGTCCAAATCGCAATGTTTTTTTGTTTGTTTGACGAAAGCAGATCATTGAAATGAGTCCAAAATAGAGGTTGGGACTGGATTGATTTGGTCTCACTCTTCTATTAGATAAAAGGTCATTACTTATCCGAATTACCGGATGGCATTTTCCTTGAAACAGCACTGGGCTGGTTGGAGAGGAGAGGAGAGGCAGTGATTTGTTGTCTAAAAATAGACGAGGGGATTGTTGAGTTCACCTAGCATGAGAGCTGAGCTGAAACCGCTGTAGATTTGGTAGGGGAGTATATCCTACTAGATAGAAACTGTACTCCCCACAGAATGAATAATAGACAAGTCAGTGACGTTGTTTCACTAAAGAACATAGCCTAAGCTCCCTTTTCTATAGTTGGTGCAGGACTAGTATAAGCATCGTGTTGGCTTACACTACATGTGTATTTGGCTAATGCTGTTATCACCGGGTATATCGTTGGGGGCACTGTGATGTCCGTCCTTGTCAAGACTCACGAGGCCTCATTTTTTTATTGGTGGAACCTAGAATAGCTCTGTAGTTTATCATATGAAGGATTTGATTAAAACATTTGTTTTCGTTTTACTCCGTTTTTTTTGTTGCTGCTGTTGTTCTGTGTGGGATCATCAGAGTTTTCAACAATACAGAATTCTTCTTCTTAAAAAAAAAATACATTTTGTTAAAAAAAAAAATATTACTTGGCACCAGTGGCACAACCAATGAATCCCCAAAGATCAGCACATTCACCACTTCAGTCGTTCCGGATCATGTGCTGGGTACTTGTGGTCAATGATCTTAGGGCCCTGTGGCTACAGTACTAGTTTAACCCAGATAACCCCCCCCCCCCCCCCTCCTCCTCACTACTAGACCAGTGACCCTCCCTCTGTGATTAGCAGTACATTACCTCCCTCCCTGGAGGAGCATTTAATACCAAAGCTCTAATTGTGCCCATTTGCAAACCATGCCCCCCAGTAAAAAAATAAAGAAACGTTGTTTTGGAATACAGACCCAAGTTCCTGCAATTACAATTACAGTGTCTGGGCTGATAGTGCCAAGTAAATGGAGAAACGAATTTGTCCAATGTGATGTAGCTTCTTTTTTCCCCCCTTCTTCTTCATCAATGTTTTAAAAATGACTCACTTGCAATGACTTCAAGGGCACTGCAAATAGAGTCTCCGGGTGGCTCGATTCTGATTCTCCCCTCCCCGCTCCACTGTTTCATTTCCTGACCCGACCGCAGCTGGGCGGGTTAGCTCGTGGCATGGCCAGGACCGCGGGGGCGTAGGGGAGCGCATAAAGTGAAGGTGTGTGTGTATGTGTGTGTGTGTCCCTCAGTGCCCCGGTGCCTGGTGGTCAGGTGGCGGCCCTACGGAGCCAGTATGGTGACAGTAATTGCCCAGTCAAACACACTCTCAGAGGCACAGCTTTCACCTCCGTGTCCCTCTAGCCCTAGGACGCTACTTTGTCCTTTATGACGGACACTCAAAACCACGGACGAGCATGCAGGCTAGGCACACAAACTGTACTCATTAACTACCCTCCTAACACCCCTCCCTCCCCCTCATCTCCAAGGGAATCCTCCCTCGCGAGGTTGTGCTTACTGCTTCGTTAATTAGCTCCATATTCATCCGTGTGCCTCCTCCCCTTTCCTTTTCCCTTGATTAAACAGAGTGTTTAAGTAATGGTTTTGATGACCGCTTGATTACCATTGGGTCAACACAACCACCCGGTACATGTGTCTAATTTGTGTTCTCCTGCGGTGCTGTTTTCACCAGCTGGCCCTACATTTGTTCCCATAACAAACAAGTCTTTGCGGTGCTGTTGTATCCCCGCCAATGGGAACTTGCAGTATACACTGAGTGTACAAAACATCAAGGACACCGGCTCTTTCCATGACATAGACTGACCAGGTGAATCCAGGTGAACGCTACGATCCCTAATTGATGCCACTTGTTAAGTCCACTTTGGTCAATGTAGTTGAAAGGGAGGAGACGGGTTCAAGAAGGATTTCTAAGCATCGAGTCAAATGAGACATGAATTGTGTATGTGTGCCGTTCAGAGGGTGAATGGGCAAGACAAACCATTTAAGTGCCTTTGAACGGGGTATTGGGAGTAGGTGCCAGGCGCGCCAGTTTGTGTGAAGAAATGCAATGTTGCTGTTTGTTTTTTTTTCACGCTCAACAGTTTCCCGTGTGTATCAAGAATGGTCCACCCACCCAAAGGACATCCAGCCAACTTGACACAACTGTTGGAAGCACTGGAGTCAACAAAGGCCAACATCCCTGTGGAACGCATTCGACACCTTGTAGAGGCCATGCCCCGATGAATTGAGGCTGTTCTGAGAGAAAAAGGGGAAGGTGTTCCTAATGTTTGTCCTGCTTTTCTCTTATCTCTTATCTTATTTCTTTTATCTTATCTTATTCTCTTATCTCAGCACAGTGCCTCAATATACCGAAATGTAGAGGTGGCAGACAATCGTTGATTATTTGGCAATTAGCTGTTGTGCTTGTATACAGATATTGCCATGTTAGATAGTTAGTTAATAGTTACAGGGCTACAAAGATTTCTCTCGCCAAGGTTTGAAAAATATCACTGAGCAAATGTGCCAGTGTGTGTATTTTGCACTGATGCTACTTGTTGAGGGTCATGAACCCTGAATTCTATGAATCCAAGTTGTCGGGTTGAGGCAGGTCCATGTTTTAGTGACGAGGTCATGGCAACTATTGAAGGCTATTATTTATAGAGCCGCCCATTGATTCCTCCATCAGGTTTTCTTCAAGGGGTTTCTGCCACACTGAATGGCTGGCTGCAGACACACTGTAAGCGCCGGAGGCCTTGCCTAACAAGACGTCAATGGACAAACCCAATCTGTCAGGGACCCAGCCTGTGGTTCTAACAAAACAAAATCAATCGTCCGCCATCGTCACACCCATCAGCGCTGAAAAGATGTATCGACAGCCCAGCTCCAAGCCGAGGAAAGGGCTCAAGTCAGCATGTTGAAAAGTACCAAAATGTGGTCTTGAGGGTGTGTGTGAGTGTGTTGTGCGGGTGCGTGTGTGTGCGTGTGTGTTGTGCGTGTGTGTATTGTGTGTGTGTGGGTGGGCGAGTGGGTGGGTGTGTGTGGGTGTGTGTGTGTGTGTGTGTGTGTGGGTGTGTGTGTGTGTGTGTGCCTCTGTGTGTGCCTCTGCGTGTGTGTGTGTGTGTGTTTTAACACCGGTGGACCAGGAGTTATTTATTTCCAGGCGCTGAGTGCTTGTCGGGGTGGGGGGGTTCGGCGCAGATGGGATAACAAGAGGCTATCTGAGGAAAAACACTCTTGATGAATGTCCTGCCTCGGTCTGACTTTAGTAAGCGCCCCATTGGTACATCAGGTACAGCCATGTGCGTGCCATACATCATAGGTGACTCTCCGTACTTTATGTGGAGTGTCGAAGCACAGTCCCTCTTCCTACTCACCCTTCCAGACAGATTTACAGTAGCCCTAACAAAAGTAATAAGGAGTGCCATGTCAAAACCAGTGCTGCCGGCAGAAAAAACACACCCTCTAATCCTCTAGAAAAAGCCTAAATATGAGGATGTGTGTGAGGTCTATGGGGATTACGAGGCTTTAATTTCCTCCCATAATCCCTTAAAGTGAATTCACTGATGACATTAGGAACCTTGCCTCACAATGGGAAGTGAGTGAAAGGACGAAGGGCATTGGTCAGAGCACAGACTAGTATCTACAGTCATGGAGGTAGGTGTGTTGCCGAGTGTGTCCAAGAAGAATACAGGGGGGTTTAAAAAAAAAAGAAAAGTATATTGATTTCGGAATCTCAATTACCGAGCTGTGCCATGACTTCACTCGCTCCTCTCTCTCTCGGTGCTTTTGATAGCACATCATCCTAAGGGCTCTTCATTATCAACGGACACGTGTTAGGAGGGAGGGCTCTTTATGAATTCACAAGCACGTGTCTCAGGCATCGATACATCAGCACAGGGACCCCAACCCCCACCCCCCCTCTCTCTGCTTATTGCTTTCCCTCATTGGGCCTGCTGTGTTAAGTTGCATGATTTATACAACAGAGTCTCCTGCAAACAGTCTTCCTTTCGGCCCTGCCGGCCATGACAGTGGGGGATTGGGTGTGGGCGATAATGAACTCGGGGCGATTAGAGACCTCAAACTGTCTTCATCAAGACGTCCTCAGCAAGTTCGGGGCTTTGAACTGCAACTTTCATAGTCTCGACCACTGACTGCCCTGTCGGTTCTTCTTCCCTGTCCCCTTGTAAATGTGCCTTGGACTTGGTTTAGCGTTGTTTAGCATTAGCGTCACGGCTTAATGCTAATTCTAATGCCACGACCAAACAAAGAAAGATACTGTAATTTCCCAGTTCTGCTCAACAGAGACTATGGGGGCCAAGTCTGGCCAAGACAATCCAGTTTGTCCCTCACACATGGCACGGGGGCTGTGATACCTGTCTGTTTTCGAGAGCTGTGTTCCCTTTCAGTGGCTGAGGTTGTTATGCTAACGCTAAACCTGAGGAGTTGGTCTTGGATTCTGTGAGAGTGCTGCGGATGTCTCTTTAGATTAAGTCAGTCTGCTGTTGTTTTTTTTTCCCCCAGGAAGAGAATGGCAAGAAAAATTGCCGCCTTTAACCCCCGAGCCGATTTTCCAGCCCTGCTAAAGTGCTCTAATGAAAGGGGCCTCCTCTGTCTCGCACACAGCTCTCCACACTCTTTATGGCTCCTAGCAAATATAGATGACTAGCTGCAAGTGGCCTTGTTCTAACCGCACTTCCCAGCTCTAGTTCACCTCGTCCCAAAAAATATCTTTACCAGCTTTTCTCACTATTTTGCACGGCAGTAAACTTGTGGTGCTCTTATTTTGTTTTCAGATTCGGCCACGTGAGCGCAAAATATGTTTTTTTCCCCGCTGTGTCCATTCATGTTTTTGCACAATGACAGTAAGCAGGAAGAGTAGTGTGCGTTTGCGGGTGTGTGGGTAGTGGGTATGTTTAATAGAATGCTGATGCATTTTAAAAAAAAATTCCCTGGGTGCTTGTTCAGGCCCCCTCATGTTTCCCTCTCCAGCTCGATCTCATCAAAGACTAAATCATGCTCTCATTTCTTGTGGACTTCCCTCCCACACGGCCTCTATTACACTGCTGTTGTTATTTTCCCCCAGCAACTCGTTTTTTTCATCTGGGCCTGATAGTATCCTAGTAAATCATAACAAGAGGAAAAGTCCAGTCATCTGGTAGGGTCTGACACACTCCCTTGTCTTTTTTGTAATGCACGCACCGGTTCAATTCCCTCATCCTATGGCACGGCACTACCAGCTATGACATACGACGTGACTTGAGTCCCCCCACCGTTCCTGTTGGAATGCGCTGCTTGTAATGGGTCGGGCACTGCGGATTTTCCAAACTGCATTTGAGAACTCCAAATGACCCGAAAAGAAGTTGACCGATTCCATTCAATACCCACCTCAAAGCGTGCCTGAGATGCTTCCAATCTGCACACTGTGTAGTGGATGTAAAAAAAAAAAGATCCAGGAGATGCTCATTGAGATTTTTGTTTGTGAAGTCTACCGCTGTGAAAAAGACCGTGATTTCTCTGGTCGAAAGTGTCTTAAAATCCCCCCCCCCCCCCCCCGACCGAGAGGGACAAGAGTGTGTAAGCTGTTTTGACTGTTGGTTATAATGACTTTATGAGAAGAAGAAAAAAGCCCGTCCATCTGCCACTTTTTTTAATCCCTTGCTTGATAGATCTCATTCCTTTTAGCAGGCAAAGTGGAGCGGGGCTGGATAGCTAGAGGCCTGTGTGGAACAAATTACGCCCGGCCCTGTTACAGGCTGCTGATTCGCCGGGATCCGACAGAGAAAAGCAGCCTAATGAGGTTCTCCAATCAATAAGACCCCCTAACGACGATGAGAAACCCGTGATGAGCCTGAATTGTGGCAACTCCTTCAGCGTTTCCCCTTCCTGTCTCCCACTCACCTGCTTCAACACCCACTCTCCACACAGGAGGCTGGGGCATGGCTGCACATGGCAGGAGGCACATTTCCACACGTTGGAATCAATAGGCTCCACTAAAGAGTTTATTTGCAAGTATTGACAAGCGGGTTGATGAAGCCGGGATTGGGATGTCTAAGGCTGTTATTGTGCGGATGTGGTAGAAAAGCCTCGTTTGAACTTTTCTCCGCATTTTACTCGGAGAGACCGCGTTTCTCTTCTTGTTTCCCCCCCCCCCCCACACCAAAGAGGCTGACCTAGAGACTAGAGAAGACCTTGAGGATGTACACAAAGGCAAAAGGAAATATTAACGTGTCAGGAATGAAGGAGGATGCGTGGGAATGCTCGGGTAAAGGGCAATCGAAACGTCCCTTCCTTCTCCCCGATGAAGCTCGGCGTTAATCTGAAATGCAAATGATTTTCAGCCTCCGTGTTGGACTGTGAAGGGTAAATTGGACCTCTAACAAAGTACGCCACTGAGTGCTCCCAGCGAAGTGCTGACGTTGACCTTTCGGTTGTTTATGTTTTATTTCATCAAACACGGCCATCTCCATCGGTTAAGGTCCCCCAACGCGATTCGTTGTTTTAAAAAGCTTCCCAGTGGTTGGTAGCGTTTTAAGATGATGCAATATTGTAGATTTCTCTAGCAAAGGGAATATGGGGCCTCCGAAAAAAGTACACTGTGTGTGTTATGTGGACATAATATATCTTATGTCGTGTGCAATGTTCCCTCAATTTTTGGGGGCCACTGAGCAAATTTCAGGTCCGCTGAGTGCAAACTTGAACGTTGTGAAAATTCTGTGCAAGTCCCAGCACGTTTTACTGTGAACACTGACGATCTACCCGAACACTGAACACTGACGCTCTAAGTCACCGTTTTAACAGTGACCAAGTAGACTACTGTGGAGACTTGATCATAGTGTAGTACTACCAGAGGGGCATAGCATCAAAAAACTATGGAGAAAAATGCATCCCCAAAAACATTTTAACATGGAAATAGCTGTTCTATCATTCAGCCTACAGTAGCAGAAAATGTGTGGTGTTCAACGTAGGCCTACATTCCATGAGACTTCAGAAGAAGAACATGCAGGGCTTGACATTAACCTGTTTATCCAGACAAAAAAGTGACTGAAAATGTTGTGTTGTTTGATGCAAGAAACCACTTTCAAAAAAATAACATTCATTATTATTCCAATACCATTTATTACAGAGAATCAGACAAATGATGCTGCCCTCTGCCTATTGGCTACTTAAGCCCATTGAAGACCACTCAAAATACAACACTGCCCCTTTTAAGACAGAGACAAAGCTCTTTACCTGACTCGCATTGGTCACAAGTTTTTTTCCGCTTCTCAATGAAGGACTGTGTTCCGTGGAACTTGAGGTAGTAGAGTGGGAGAACATATGAATGAATCTCGCAGACATTCTGTCGCTGACTGAGTACACTCTGGGGCCAGAGAAAACAGCACGGAGCGCAACAGGCAACGCAACGTTATGTTTCACAGGTGTGGAGGAAGGCCATGGATGAACACCAAGACAAGCACATTTCTATCGAGGGGCTATAAAGTAAGTGCAGTCATGTGGAAATCGAACACCACAGAGATACATCGCTTGGCGAGAGCTAAAGCACCGACCCCCCCCCCCCCCCCCCCCCCCCCCAATAAATACTAAATACCTAGACTTTAATGGGTCACCTGTTATAACACAGTGGTTGACAACAAAAAAAACCTGCAAGAAATACAGTCATATTTCCACCTTTTTAATGTTGGTCGTAAATTAGCCATTCAATGAGCCTTCTTTCACCAATGGACACGTGCAAAGGGCCAGGGAAGGAACCAGAATGCATTGCAGTGGGCCGCACTGTTGGGGTGGCATCCTCAGGGTCCCATGGAGGGGACTGTGGGGCATGTTCCTGTCAATGGGGAGGTCAACCCCTCACACAGCCAACTGCCACTCAGGAGCGGGCCAAGGTTGCCCAGAGCGACGGGACAAAGCCGGCAGTGATGAGGTCATTGGAGGTTGGAGGGAGAGCAGCAAGGCCTCAGTGGCGTTTTTTCTCTCCCCATTTTATATGAAAGGCTGAAAGAGGGACGCGAGGGGGGTCAGGATTATGGGGAGCTCGTCCTTTGGAAACCTTTTCATCCCCCCCCCCCCCCCCAATCTGATTAGCCTTTAAGCTGCGTATGGAAAGAAAGGATGAGGAGAGAGAGAGAGTGGATGGAGGAGGTTTATACCCTGGTCCGTTCGCTTTTGTACCCAGCTGAGTCGAGGCCTCAATATATCACGGCAAATTAGGCTTTTACATGTATTTTTACGGCGGAGAGGGCTGCAACGATGAGAATGTCCATGTTTCTGTTTACCCGTATTGACCCACATCTCAGCTCTTCAAAAGGACAGGAGTCCTTAGAGAGAGGAAGAGGGAGAGGGGGAGAGAGAGGAAGAGGGAGAGGGGGAGAGAGAGGGAGAGGGGGAGAGAGAGGGGAGGAGAAAAGAATGAGGAAAGAAAGAAGAAAACAGAGTCTGGGCATAGAACCCGCCGTCCCCCGTCCCCCCCGTCTGAGCCTCTCTCACCCTCCCTCTTTCTCACTCCTTGCCAGCTCGCACTCTCACAATCAAGGTCTGGTCTAGCAGCAGATTAGTAGTAGTCCTAGCCTAACCTCAGCTGCAGTGAGAACATGCCACCGCCTCTCCCTTTCGACTGTGGGTAAATTGGGCACCGGTCCTGGACTACATGAATTCATGATATGGCCATTTGGTCTCCAATCTGCTCCCACTGTGGAAAATCGGGGTCTAGGAGGCTCAGGGTCCTTTTGTCCCTCTCCCTTTCCCCTTGCAGCCTGCAATAGGGAATGCATTTCAATCACATGGCACTCGATACTGCTGATGCCCATGCAGGGGGAAAAAAAGACAATCAGGGCGCTAGCGGGAGAGAAAATAAAATGACGTGTGAAATTTTGCACCCATGACAGACAAATGTTGCCTGACAGCTGTGACTCAAGCCTTTTGCAGATTGATATTTTACAGGAGTATCCATGAAAGGCGTGGCCCGTAAGTGATTTCATATAGCTGGGTTACACGAGATGACACTCAACTGGTAGAGATCCCTGCTGTTTCTTGTAATAATATCTCATCTGCAATGCACATACCAGAGAGGCTCTCTCTCCCTCCCTTTGGATAGATCATTCTAGCATACAGCGTGGGGGCCAACATGTAAACCTGGGGAGTTATGCAAGTTGTGCAGGCGCGGTCAGTTCCTGTATCCTGCTTGCTTTCACATGTTTGATATGCGCCCTTGATTTACCATCCTCATCAAACATCATGTTATATGGATTTATTTATTGTTATTAACCAGTACATCTTGGCTGGCTAGATGTAACGCTAATTTAATCACCCTGATTTATTGAGAAAGCTGTTCGTGCAGTACTTCCTGGAAAAGCTGAGGGGATTGTAGTCAGCGAGTGTGCTGTTTTTATAGTTTCCATGATAATCCACATGGAAAATAGACTCAATTTGGGCTGAACCAGACGTGTTTATAGCTCCGGCCTGTCACTCATTCCCAGACTGGAAGCAACGAGGAATCATCTGCGTTCGATAAGTTTCCCGCTCTGCACCCAAAGTGTGGAAACGGAACTCTCACATCAGGCACATTTTCAAGTCATCTCTAAACTGTTGATCTGCTTGGAGGAGTACTCGGCAGATGTAGGTTATGCTGTTTTTCTTTGCCTCTTTTTTTGTTAAGATGGTCCTCCTGAGTTGTCGGTGAATGTTTGGGGAACTGAAAAACCTCTGTCTCTCAGCTGGCTGATCAGTCTTACCGTTTCAAGAGGACTTGGTAAACATCCCCAGAGCTTTGTCGTCGTTAACCTAGAACCGACATTCCTGTTTTGTTTTTTTTTGTCCTCTTTCATTCTTCAACGAAGAGCAAAAACAAACTCACGCTTTTTTTTGCCTCCTCTTCTTTTTGGTGAGCAACCTCTCCCGCTCGGAGAGAGCCGTACTTCAAGCGCTCAGGCTTCTCCCAGAGAACAATGTGGGGACTCTGAAAACTGGAGAGGTTCTGTCAGGGGAGACTCCTTCCCCTTTGTTTCGCTGGAGACGAGCTCTGTGACCAATTAGTGTTTCATTGGCCAGAAGAAAGACTGAGTAGGACTCTCTCGCTCTCCCTCGGTCATACGTGGCCTTTTTAAGGATTTTCACGACATGCAATATTCCACCCTCTCCCTCATTGAACTTACTCACTACGGAGGGAAAAAAAAGGTTTTCTCCAGAAAGCTCATTACACAGGGAATAGCCTGTGTTGTAGGGTACCGGAAAGGCCTTCTAAAAATGTAAGGTTAGGTGGCCGGCCGGACGAGGCGACTACTTTACTTAGCACCTCCTAGTTGGGCATTATAGTAAATATATGGAAGAAATCTCGAACAGAGAGCATCATCAACAAGATAAAGGTTATGAAATGCAGTTGTGGCTATGTTCAAACATTGATTTCAATTCCAAACCATTTATTGTTCTTTACCATAAACACAGACAAAGACGCCGCTTAGGGAAGTATCACGTAAACGTGCCCTCCGATATCCCTGTCACTCTTACACACACACACACACACACACACACACTTTGTTAGATCTTTGCTCAGCTAATTGGAGAGATGCTATTTGATCCACTGCAGCACTCTGAACGAGTTCCCCGTGTAGCCACTTAGGATGGTCCCCAATCTCGATGATTGACATGTCCTTATGTCCGGGAGCACAGCGAGGCCTCTCAGAAACACTTACACTCGTCCAATTATCGATCAGTTCAAAGTAAACAGGGGAGTGATTGAGGCGGAATAGAGGGAGCGGCGGAGAAGGGAGACAAAAGGGACTGGCGGGGACTATATGGGTCAAATCAACCGCTGTGAAAAAGAGAGGGGGAGGGAACTTCCAATTGTCATTTATTGAGAACTATAACGATTTGGACAAAGTTTAGACCTTTGTCAAGTTTTGATTGCCTGATAATAGACCTACAACTTTTTGAAAGCTTAAATGTATTTTCTGAAAGTAACCTTTGCTGAGGTAATTGCCTTGAAATGTCGGTGTTTGTTACTGTATGTCGACTTGGTGTTAATTCTTTTTATTTTCTCTTTCTTTTTCCGGGTCCATCTCCTCCCGTACCTGTGTTTAAAAAGGTGAGTGATTTTTCTGATATTTCCTTTGTGACTTATTTTGTCCAACATTTCTCTCAGAAGTACTTAAGGTTTATGGAAACACAATTCCAGAATTGGTATACCAATTCCACAATGTATCAAATGGCTTCAGATTTAATATTTTAGCTGTCATTGAAATAGCACCAGACTTGGGGGGGGGGGGGGGGGGGGGGGCATTGGCATGTGTTGATGACGTATTTGAATGTCCGTCTTCTCGACTCAAGTCTACCATGTTCGGACAGGAATGGGTTGTTCAATTGTTGAAATAAAGCCCCCCCACCAGCTCTCCATGGTGTTAGCCTCGGCAGCACTCGAACAGCGGTGTGCTGTGGGCAGGCCGAGGGTAACGGATTGGGCAGCAGCAACTATAGTGTGACAGTAAAGAGGGGAGTGGACTTCAAGTGGTTTAGGCTGGCTTTGATACAATGGAGTGAAGAGGGCAGCCATATACTCCCCCACATAATCCATCCCAGCCGCAAACAGTATCGTTTACTTAAACAGATTCCGCTGCACATTCAGACCCATTACTAGTCAACTTGTTTCTTTGAAGAACAGCTGTGGAATGCCACTGGCGCAAAGCAACCTCACTTCTAACCCATGTGATTGGAATTTTGATGCTGCAGTGTGGATAGGCATGTGTTTATGCATTGGCACAAATGTGTGTTTTTGTTGGTTTATATATCTATTTTTTCAGCATCCTACAGTTTGCATTGGCCTGACATCTGACAATCAGAGCGTCACCATTTGATTATTCCACTTCCTCGTGACAAGTGTGCGTGCTGCATGTGTGCGTGCGTGTGTGTATGTATGTGTGTGTTGGATAAATAATACTTGAATGTATAGTGTTTGGCTCAAAGGCAGAATCGAACCCAGTAAAGAATTGGGATTGATATCCTTACAAAATAAATATCCACAACAACCCACTATGTGTATCCCAATGCTGGTCTCTGAGTATCTATGAGGTTCCAGCATTTAATGATACCTTAAAAAAAAACAGTCAAAGTTTAAACTTGGGGGGGGACGAGGGGGACGACGACAACATATAAAATCAAGGTTTCGATAGATAAATATGGCGGCCTAAAAATAATCTCCATCCAAATGCTCTTTGCTCAGAATAGTCCTGGTGAAATACACAATCCATCTCTATTGGGGGCAACCAGTGTCAGAATTAAATTGACTTCAATAAAGTCCCCTATCAGGAAGGCATGAATTGAAAGCTCTCCCGTGATAACATAACAGAATGAGACTCAGGTGGAGAATAGCTTAAAGCTGTGCGGTAGGCTTCATTCTTTATTCACTGTGTCATTTGTGTTAGATAATTGCCATTTCCCACTGGCACGAGAACAGGCCCTTATATTAATGCCAACCCTGGAAAAAGACTAGTCTCCAAAGTAGAACCCAATGATTCAATTAATGTTGATTCAGTCAAAAGGTTCTGACTGGGAATTGGTGCCTGCTACCTCATAAATCTTATTTCACCCTAAAGAAATCTGAAGTAGCTCTGTTCTCTCTGCGATACGGAGCGTATCCAAAATGTACAAAGTCCTACGATATCTCGCCGGTGCCCCTTTTTAAAAAATTCTTCAATGAGGTCCCTCCACACATTGAATTATCTTCGAGAAATCTGTTCCCGGGGAGTAACTGTGATGATGTGTCCCCCATTTTTTCTGTTGTTGTAAGATGTGACGCAAATGCCATAGGAGGTGTAAGAGCTCCTTAGCACGTCACTCACCAGGTCCATTGGTCTTGGCACCCCAGTTCATTACCCATCTACAGTAGCAAATGGGGAGGGGGGCTACCTCAGAGAAATGGTGAAGCTCTTCGTCTTTCACAAGGCCGGTTGAATGGAGGAGGGGGATCCGGTGTGTTCTCAGAGAGTTCAGGACAGGGACATGGTGAGAATGAAGAGGGCTGGAGTCAATAGGTGGTCTGCTTTACCAAAAGAGACCCCACCTTTAACCGAGCCCCACTGCCTCTCAACAGGTAATTACCCTTGTCGGGTTTCTCTCTTTCTTCCTGGGGCGTTGGCCCCCCATTACTGATTACTGAAGCCCCCCCATTGGCTCACTCGTCATCCTGACACCTGTCTAAGGCTCTGGAGAGGCCACCCCGCAGCTAAAGCCATGCTTCAAACTGATCAGAAGTCAGTCTTGACCTTTTGACCAATTTGCCACCTCCCTGACCCCACCACCCCAACCCCAACACCGGTTCCATAGGCTCTGGGTCGACGACTCGTCAAGGATCAGCAGGCAACTTTGCCCCGATTGTCCGGTGTGGAGCGGAAATCTGATCTGGGGGGGGGGGGGGGGGGGGGGGGGGTCATCTCTGGAAGGGCCTGAGGTCCAGTTGCCAAGGAGCCTGGCTACTCATCTGGAACGGCCAGAGCCCCTTCAACAGATGCCTCGTCCCATTCCCACGTCTCCGGAGTTAAGAGCCCCCCCCCCCCACGGCGTATTATCTGGCCATTGTCACCCTATCATTATGAATTCCCAGCTGTTTGGGAATATTCTCTCCTTCCTCCTTCCCTCCTCTATCTCTCAGTCCCCTCTTCTGTTCTACCAAGTGAACCCTTTCTTCCTCCCTCACCATCATCCGACTAACAGCGGAATCACAGGGGCGCCATGGGACCCATTAAGTTGGGGCTGGTTGCAAATGCACTTTGAGCAGGCATCTTGATGACCACTAAGCAGAGGGCAAGTGGATACCTGAGACACTACTTTAGTGGCAAGGCCCCATGTGTGGCTGGGTGAGGAAGCCTCATTACGGGACCTGAGAGCTTCGCTGTTGTTTTTGCTGCTCCATGTCATTATGGCTAAGAGCTTTTGCATTGATTGATTGGTCAACAGAGAATGAAACTCCCGCAGATAGGGATGGTCACAGACTCAAGTCGGTGCACTAGTTGATGTTGCATCTGTCGTAGTGGCATGTTGACATTGATGTTCAGCCGGTGGGAGAGGGGGTTGGTGATAATCGTACGATTGAAAAATATATTACAATAATCATTTTTAAATCGCGTTCAAGTCAAAAAGGTTAAAGAATGAAAATAATAATTTTATCGCTCAAGGAATGTACAATATTGAGGCCTTAGTTACAGTGCAGTAACTAAGGCCTCAGTAACAAAAACCCCCCAAAACTCAAATTGCTCATATCACATCCCAATTCACATCGTTGAACTGTGTTTTGGCTCGTTTTGATGCACATTACACACACATCTGTTCAGTCGGTTTTGCGAGTCTCTCTTGACACTGCTCTGTCCCAGTCGCACAGTGCAGTGCATTAGAAAAGAATGGATCATTTGATCCATAAAGGCTTAGGTAAAGATATGTCTGAGGGCCAAAGAGCAGGTTGTTAACAAGACACACTGGAGCTAAGCTTCCCGAATGGGAAGGGATTGTATGGGAGCAGTGAGCTGCCTCACTGCCCCGAGGAGAGGCTAGAGAGAATGCAGCGGCCGTGGCTAAGGTCCGACAGAGGAGCATCTTCTACAGAGACTGAGGTGCATCGTCCCACTCTTTTTACACGGTCTCTCGGGCGGGATTTGCGTGAAATATTAATGAGCGATTGGATTAGCGCGACTCCCAGTGGGCTGTGGCGTGTAATCCTGGTCGGGTCGGGGCGCCGATAAGGGCTCGGTCCCCGATCCGTCGTGGCCACTGAGACCAGGGGAGCGTGCGACTTGTTGAAGGCAGGCTGGGACGTCTGCTGTGAGGACCCTCCTCTACGCTCCATGGCCAGGTCTCGTCTGGGCTTGCCCTGTCTGAACCAGCAGAAAGGCCAGGGGGACTGGGCCGGTGCTGCTGAGACTGTATTGCAGGAATGGATCAACTCGCCCCTATAGTCAAACAAACAATTATTTTCTATCTATATGAGACTTTCTCCCTGGCTGAAAATCAAAACAGTTCCATCATGATCTTCTCGGCTAATGGCTCCATTTTCATGAGAAAATGACAAACGGAGCATTAAAGCAGTCGATTGGCTTGGCGCTCACTGCTAGCCATCTGAAGGTTTTAGTGGCAAATTCACTCTTTGAAAACCAACACAAAACGCCCCCGTTATCAACTCTGTTCCTGCAATATTTCCCGAAAAAGGGAACACGTACGGAAAATTGCCGATCCTCTGACAAATGAGATTTGACCGTATTCCATTCGATAGAGTCAAATGACTGTATTTATTCTTGGCTTGCCTGTCTAGGCTATCGCTGTCGGGTTTCCTTCATTTGCACATGGTGTAGTGCAAAGGAAAGGGCACTGAGAACTGTGTTTGACTCCCCAGGGCCTGGCACCATCATTCTCGTACAGTATGCAAATGCTCCTTGGGAAAATCCTTGGCTTGCTCACAGGGAAGTGTTATTGTTGTCCAACCTCTTTGATTTGCCTTCCATATCCATCGTTGACAGGCCGCCACCTCAGGGGTTACGTGAACAAAGCAGGGGTGTGACCAAGCGGAAAAAATCCCCAACGCCTGCTGCTTCCTGTTTTTTTCAACTTTTTTTTCTTTGAAATCATTGTAGTTAAGTTTGAGGGCACTGGTCACTACACACACACACACACACACACTCACACAAAATAAATAGTAACCAAAGCAAACTGCAAATTGCTCCTTTTGAATGTAGTGAATGTAGTAAATTGAAACCTTTTCCACAATTTGTTCTCGTGTAGGTTAAGCTATTTATGGAGAAATATAGAACCTGTTGGGAGGGTCGTACCTTGCCAAAAAATCTTTTACTGTAAAATGTTTTGAATTATGTGGCTTAATTTGATTATATTTTGGCGGCTTCAAGTGTTTAGGTACTCTCGCTAATGCATTGTTTCGTATAAGGTCATAAGAACAAGGCAACCTGGTAACACAAAAAAACGGAAAACATTGCCACGTGAGTGGGATTCTTCAATGCTGTTAAACACTTCCATACCACAAGATTGAAATGTAATAAAGTTCACGGCATGTGTTCAACCATATGGAACAGTGTATTTCACCCTCTTGAGTTACCATCTTTGAAATCCCAACCGGGTTGAATAACTTACATTACGTGTGGGTGCCTGCCTGTCTGCCTGTCTGCCTGTCTGCCTGTCTGTCTGTCTGTCTGTCTGTCTGCCTGTCTGCCTGTCTGCCTGTCTGCCTGTCTGCCTGTCTGTCTGTCTGTCTGTCGAGGATAGGTATCCTGTCATGAGACCACAGTGTGGTAGATAGAACGGAGTTAAAACCTAGGAAAGCCCTGAGAAGTGGGCCCACTTGGAATTTCGACAACCTGTATTTAAGTCTGATAAGATCTCCCCAGACAGGAAAGTGCAGGCAATATAACTATTTTGAATCAATGGAGATAGCATTTGATTTAGCAAGTAGCCCGAAAAGAAAGTGTGGGATAACACAAGCTCATAAAAGGAAAACATTGGCTCATATAGGAGGCGCAGGAGGCAGATCGTACAACAATATAACATATCGTTCCCATTAAAACATTTAAAAAAAAAAGATAGTCTCTGATCTGAAGTAAAAAATGCCTAATATACCTCCTCGCGTGAGAATGGGAATTTAAGAACATGATCTACACTGGGTCAGCTGAGTGCCATCCATGGTTAGCGTAGCCATGCATTCCAACACAGTGATTGGCTGAGGGAAAAAAGTTAATAGCATCCCATGCTTTGAAATGGAGTTCTCTTAAGACAGTGGACAATATTCAAGACCAGCAGTAAATCTATCCAGGCCGATTATCAGATTACCCAGTATTGCTAAGGAAACGTTGGTGAAACCTAAGCACCTCATAAATGTTGGTTTATGGCTGGGGTCTACCTTTCTATCCTGGTTTCTCATTTGCAAAAAAGAATCTCGCAAAATAAAGTCGAAGAAGATTTGAGTGGGGCTCGGTAGCTCGCACCCGCTTTCCTTTACAAGTTTAGATATGCCGAAATAAGAAACACCCTTCAACAGTTTGCGTACCTTGTATGTCATACGCTGTGGAGGTGTTACGGGCATTGAGTTTCAGTCTCTGAAGTGCTACAAATCAATGCCATTGACCCATGACTTTTACTACCCACTGGGCTGAAAGCATACAAGGGCTTTGAGCGAGTGCCGCTCTCTGAGCACGCACCTGAGAATTGGTGAGAAACCTCACACTTTTGTGCCACGTTCATTGTCTACAGTTTGGGTTTTATTACTTTGACTCTGCGATTTAAAGGGTTGATTTCTATTTAGTTTCCAGTCAGCGCTTTAGTTACTCCGCAAAACCAAAAACCAAGTGTTCTTATGTACGATTAGGTTAAAATAGTCATGGCTCAAGCCTTATTATCTCCGAGCTTCCTCTCTAGCCGGTGTACTTGAGACTTCCCTCAACTAATGGGTTAGATGAGGGGGGGAGGGGGGAACTTCTGAGGTCTCCAGTTCTCTCCACTCTTCTCAGCATGACGGGTGGTGAAAGTGTCTGGCCCACGGGTTGTGTCTTTGACTTCATCTATCCAGACCAGCTGAGAGAGAGAGAGAGAGAGCCGCAAAGAGGGGCCATGTGGAACCTTTTTAAGTAATTAAATGTCATGACCAATAATGGAAGCGGGATTCAACTGCCCCCTTTTTATGGCCAAGTTCCTCAGACTTTTTTTTTTTAGTTTTCTACTGAAACACTTGTCTTTGTCACACATGTAACGGTGTAGCGGTGAGGAATGCACGTCCGCCCGCAGTCCGGACAGAATGAAGCTAATGTTAATGTGTTCTTTTCATACGAGGATTGATTCTCGGACTCTTTTGAAAATGACATATGCCGCTTGGCTGTGAAAAGTGGCGGTGGGGGTAAGCTAGCTTGCGTTGAGGGCCTCTTACTCTCTCCGCCATCAGTTTATATTCCCGGCCTTTACAAGGGTGGAGTGGAGGGATCTTAAAGGATTTATGGCCAGTCCTCTCTTTTCAAACCTGGCTTATTCACTACCGAAGATGAAAAATAGAGCAGAGTGTGAAGTGGATAGTTCCACTTGTTGGCCGGTCATTTATTTACGCAAACATGCCGTGGATACGGTATGGGGGGGAAAGGGGTGTTGTCCTCTGGGTGAATAGAACCCACAAGTGAACCCTGGGAAAAAGCCCTTAAGATGCTGCAGAGAGAGGGGGGGGGGGTCTCGGTTCAGTGACTGGTTGGCTGGGTCTCCCCTCACCAACACCACCACGCTCCACACTGATAGCCTGGAAGGCGTTTGTCCTCCGGATAAACTTTGCAGCCCTCCTTTCCTTCTCTCTGACCCTCCCTCTGTGGGAGAGAGGGCCCTAACCAGTCGCACTCGGGCTGCCGGGCTCGCCAATCGATTGGTCATGGGCTCGCCACGGGTTAAACAGCACTGCCAGGCTCCTTCTGTGCCCACCCTCCATGGCAGATGTCTGGGAATCAGGAACTCAGGCAGAAATGGGGCACTGGGGAGTAGTCACGGGCAATTATCTAAGAGTGTTTTCCACAAAGCAAGGGTATTTATCTGCATTAGTTAGCGGACGGGGCAAAGGGTCACGGGCTGAGAGGGATGAAGAGGGAAGAAGAGGACTGTGACACCTGACTGTCAGTATGCGACCCAAGAGACAAGAGTTAGTGTTGGTTTCCCACTGGCTGACAGTAGGAGTTCCCCAGTGACCTCATCAGATGTCTCTTAGTTTTACTTCACCCGGGTGCCTGGGTGTAATCCAGACAGCGCAACTCTATGGCTGTGGTTTGGATTGCGCAACACACAACTCTGTCTGTGAATAACATTTCCAGTAGATTATTCTGGGAACAGAAACAGAATGGTGGTGAAGTGTGTAAACACACCGCCTGACTCCTTCTGCGCCCAGAGTAGGAGGTGAGGTGAAGTCACGGGGGGGGGGGGGGGGCGACGATGACAGAGGACACGAATGGTGACCTAGTAAATCTCCTCCATTTTAGATGAGAACATTGCCTCGTTCTATTTGCGGGTCTTTCAGACAGTCGTTCAGTGCGAAGCGTCCGTACGAAACCGCCGACAGGCTTGGCTCACGACCTCCTGTCGTGTGCACAGGTTTCATGTTCCACGCTCATCATGAGAGAGAGAGAGAGAGAGAGAGAGGGAGAACATGAGCTCAGATTTGTTCTGCTTAATTCTGTATGTGTTCATTGCCACTCGGACAATGGGAATCAAGCTGTCAATGTTTCAGGCAGTTTTCAGGCAGTTTTGCAGCTGTTCCCACAAGCGAACCTCTAGGGCATAAAAACGATTATTATTGAGAAGAAAATGACATGTAATATAATTCCACAAATGCTCACGGACATATGCATCTTTCATAGGCCGGTTAATTAGGAGCTGATTGGATCCGACATGGGAAAGTGTACATCAGTCCATATGCTCACACTTTGTTACCGTACAACAGTGGCTTTGACTGAAACCAGTAATTGGGAAAAACCTGGGTGCGGTTACCATGTTGAAACTCCAACGACCCCTGCTCTCCTACTTCTACCCCCCCACCGTCAGCCCACAAACCATACACCGTTACACTCCCCCGGACTTCCAATCCGGGGTCCGTGTAATTTCCATCAATTTAGCGTCCGGTTTCACAGGACTTATGAAACCTGATCTGAGGGTGAAATAGTATCTTGACAAGAGGTACGGCTGAGAGGTGGTTAAGGTATAAATCACACACATACACACACTCACACCTGGGCCTGTGTTACCCACCACAGTTAGCACCACATTTGTCAACTGTTGAAGAATTTACGGAGTATTCAACTGGTTATTGAAATACTTACAGCTCCAAGTATTCTATGGTAATGAATCTAACCCCAGAATGGAATTGATCCCCGGGGGGGGGGGTGAGTTTCTCACGGCTTCCGTGCAGCCTTTGACATGCGCCATCAGTCAGGCTGAAGGAGGACCAAAACAACCCAGGCTGTAGCTAACCCTGCCTGGCTGATGTAAAGGGGGTGATGACAGCACATTAATTTCTGGATTTTTCCGGCCTCCGGAGCGGTTGCCATGACACCTGTTTGGGCATCTACAGTGACGGTGACCTCTGGTTTCACCCTTCCACCACCCCCTCAACCCCCTTCTAAGCCAATGGGGCCACCCCTTCCCCTCTCCTCCCAGCAGGTGAGAGTTCATCATTAGCAGGGGGATAATTAATTGTCAGGCACAACAAAAGGCGGCCCCTGGCCCCTCTCAGGACCCCTTTTGGACCCCTCGTCCTCTGGAACCTTGTAAATCACCAACACTAGCAGGGTCAGGCCGGCGGTACATTTTTCCCTGTAGCGTGATTCATGCGGACTGAAGCGTGATTCATGCTACCCAAAGGGATCTTTCAGCAGCCCTTAATACATGTTAGACATTCTCCCAGGCTGCAAGTCCATGTCGCCGGGAGTCCACCATGATCTGATAAGATGTGATTGTTTTGGATATGAAAGGCCTGTGTCTCACAGCAGCCAGGGACGCGTCGCCTGACATTGAATGCAGAGAATGTAAAGGATAAGGTCTGAGGGATCACACGGAAATGAGCCTGCTTTCTAACCAAGCCGGCCCTGATTCTCTAGTCCTGTACACAGCAAGGAATCTCTGTGAAGTCGACTGTCCTGCAGTGAGTGTGGTCCGGGCAAGACACAGTCCTATAGATGTAAGAGCTACCCTCGTGTTACAGTGACAGTATCTGTCTGTCAGAGCTCTCTTTCTCCTTGACTCGCTTTCCTACCCATTCTCAGCCTCTCGCAATCCTCTGTCACTGTCTCTCTACGCCACACACGCACACACACACACCCACACACACACACACACACACACACACACACACACACACACACACACACACACACACACACACACACACACCTGGGCCTGTGTTATCCACTAAAGTTAGCACCACGCCAACACATTTGTAGGCCAGGGGTCTTCAACCTTTTCTTGTTAAGGGAACCCCCTCTCAGGCAAACAGGCGTCCCAGGGACCCCCATCATACGTTAGCAAAAAAAGATTTCTTCACATCTTGGAAGAGGAGATGTGAACTCTAACGTTGTGTATTAGCTAGAAAGTTAACTGCGAACATATCGTTAAGAGCCGCTGTTTAACTGGTTAAACAAAGGTTAGCCATTAGCTAGGGTGTGCAACATCCTAAATTGTCCAAAAATACAAAAATGGTGGTAGAAAAGTGCACTATATTAAGACAGAACACATATTTGACCTGATTTATTTTTTTATATATTTTTTTGCTTCTCGCCATTAAAGCTAGTTAAGGAGGAAAATTATGCCTTTGTAGCCTAAATGGACGAGGCTTTATTTACGAGCCGGTCCACGGGGGACACGAGCGTATTACCTGGACAGTGCAGATCTAGCGCTCACTAGGCTAGTTAGCCAAAAAGTATGTCCAAGTCAAGAAAGCTTACCAGCAACACTAGCCTATTCCCGAGAGCTTTTTCAAAGCCTACAGTTGAAGTCGGAAGTTTACGTACACTTAGGTTGGAGTCATTAAAACTCATTTTTCAACCATTCCATACATTTTTTGTTCACAAACTACAGTTTTGGCAAGTCAGTTAGGACATCTACTTTGCATGACACAAGTCATTTTTCCAACAATTGTTTACAGACAGATTATTTCACTTATAACTCACTGTATCACAATTCAAGTGGGTCAGAAGTTTACATACACTAAGTTGACTGTGCCTTTAAACAAGTTGGAAAATTCCAGAAAATGATGTCATGGCTTTAGAAGCTTCTGATAGGCTAATTGACATCATTTGAGTCAATTGGAGGTGTATCTGTGGATGTATTTCAAGGCCTACCTTCAAACTCAGTGCCTCTTTTCTTGACATCGTGGGAAAATCAAAAGAAATCAGCCAAGACCTCAGAAAAAAGATTGTAGACCTCCACAAGTCTGGTTCATCCTTGGGAGCAAATTCCAAATGCTTGAAGGTACCACATTCATCTGTACAAACAACAGTGCGCATGTATAAACACCATGGGACCAAGCAGCCATCATACCGCTCAGGAAGGAGACGCGTTCTGTCTCCTCGAGATGAACATACTTTGGTGTGAAAAGTGCAAATCAATCCCAAAACAACAGCAGAATCTGGAGGAAACGGGTACAAAAGTATGTATATCCACAGTAAAACGAATCCTATATCGACATAACCTGAAAAGCCGCTTTGCAAGGAAGAAGCCACTGCTCCCAAACCGCCATAAAAAAGCCAGACTATGGTTTGCAACTGCGCACGGGGACAAAGATCATACTTTTTGGAGAAATGTCCTCTGGTCTGATGAAACAAAAATAGAACTGTTTGGCCATAATGGCCATCGTTATGTTTGGAGAAAAAAGGGGAGGCTTGCAAGCCAAAGAACACCATCCCAACCGTGAAGCATGGGGGTGGCAGCATCATGTTGTGGGAGTGCTTTGCTGCAGGAGGGACTGGTGCACTTCACAAAATAGATGGCATCATGAGGATGGAAAATTATGTGGATATATTGAAGCAAAATCTCAAGACATCAGTCAGGAAGTTAAAGCTTGGTCGCAAATGGGTCTTCCAAATGGACAATGACCCCAAGCATATTTCCAAAGTTGAGGCAAAATGGCTTAAGGACAACAAAGTCGAGGTATTGGAGTGGCCATCACAATGTCCTGACCTCAATCCAATAGAGAATTTGTTGGCAGAACTGAAAAGCATGTGCGAGCAAGGAGGAATACAAACCTGACTCGGTTACACCAACTCTGTCAGGAGGAATGGGCCAAAATTCACCCAATTCATTGTGGGAAGCTTGTGGAAGGCTACCCGAAACATTTGACCCAATTGAAACAATTTAAAGGCAATGCTACCAAATACTAATTGAGTGTATGTAAACTTCTGACCCACTGGGAATGTGATGAAAGAAATAAAATCTGAAATAAATCATTCTCTCTACTATTATTCTGACATTTCACATTCTTAAAATTTAGAGGTGATCCTAACCGACCTAAAACAGGGATTTTTTACTCTGATTAAATGTCAGGAATTGTGATAAACTGAGTTTAAATGTATTTGGCTAAGGTGTATGTAAACTTCCGACTTCAACTGTACGTCAGATACTCCAGTAATTGGATCCAATGAGTATAACTTGCTTAATATTAGGAATTGAGAAATAAAATTGACATCATTAGGAAGAAAATATTATCCTATTTTCTACTGTAGGTATGTAATCCAACATGGTTGCTAATGATATTCATAAAAACATTGAACGACGCAAAATACATATTCCTATTTCCACGCACCCTCTGCAGTGGACCCCTGGTTGAATACCCCTGCATTAGACAACGGCGGGCAGGGCAGATGGCAGCAAGCAGTGTCACCAGGCACTCGAGAAGCCGCTGTTGACAAGAGCCCAGGGAGTGAGGAGCCCTCCACAGGCAGATGGGCTTTTTTTCCCCCCTGTCTGTCCGAGTCTGTGACTGTGTGTGTGTGTCTGTGTGTTAGACACCAGCCTGGGCTTCTATATGGAGAGAGAGGTAGTTTCATGGAAAGGAAAGGCCCTTCTTGCCAGGCCTCCACAGGCCTTCACTGGTCTGGAATTAATGGGAGGAAATGTAGGGGGAGCCCGTGACAGAAGGGTGGGCAGGCAGCAGCACCATACCACCCACAGGCTTATTAACTAGCCTCATTACCTTTACCAGTACCCACCAGATATGCACACACACACATCTGAACACATGTGGAGCTACCATGAGAGCTGAACTTCAATCCGACTGTCTCCAAACGATCCCCACACCTACATAATATAATATAATATACATTCCATTTGCCATACATTACTCGCCTCTGGAGAGTGTTACTTGAGTCAGTACAATTACACTTCTCCGGCATTAACAGATGGCTGGTTTGATCCCTCTGAAACATGTTGGAGTGTCTTATATAAAGAGCCAAACTAATTAACCAACAACACGAACTCATTGGAAACACATCAGCCGTATTTGATGTTCCCTGCTGTTACCGTCTCATCAGTCCTTAGAGTGAATTACAGTTTATTTGGTACACCTATCTAGTACCCCCCTTTGCATCCAGCACATCCTCTGTGGCATGAAAACATTTTGCAGTTGGTATGAAGGGACCTTAAGTGTGCCGGGCAAACATTCCCAACACCATAATACCACCGTCATCAGCCTGTACCGTTGACACCAGACAGGATGGGGCAATACACCAAATCCTGACTCATCAGCATGATGCAACAGGAACCGGAATTCGACGGACCAGGCAATGTTTTTTTCCATCTTCAATTGTCCAGTGTTGGTGATTGCGTGCCCGCTGGAGCAGCTTCTTCTTGTTTTTAGTTGAAAGGAGTGAACCCCGGTGCAATAGCCCATCCATGACAAGGGCAGACGAGTTGTGTGTTCCGAGATGCCGTTCTCCACGTCCCTGTTGTACTGCGCCGTTATTTGCCTGTTTGTGGCCCACCTGTTAGCTTGCACGATTCTTGCCATTCTCCTTTGACCTCTCATCAGCAAGCTGTTTTTACCCACAGGACTGCTGCTGACTGGATGTTTTTTGTTTGTCGCACCGTTCCTGGTAAACCCTAGATACTGTCGTGCGTGAAAAGCCCAGGAGGCTGGCCGTTTCTGAGATACTGGAACCGGTGCGCCTGGTACCGACGACCATACCACGCTCAGTTGCTTAGGGAATTTGTTTTGGCCATTCAAATGTTCAATCGAACAGTAACTGAATGCCTCGATGCCTGTTTGCTTGCTTTATATAGCAAGCCACAGCCATGTGACTGTAGGAGCGAACCATTTTTGTGAACGGGATGGGGTACCTAATAAACTGGCCATTGACTGTATGTGTATTGATCAGGGGAGAGTGACTGCCCCCTTTCATTGAAGCCATGGGCGTTCAACCCCAACCGCGGTACTGCAGGTATTGTTAGCAGAAAACAGGATCCTCCATTGGAGTGAAAGGAATAATGTCAATCTTCGTGGTCAATCTTCATGTAAAGAAATAAATACAAAATCCATAATTGCTTCTAATACTCCAGATGTATGTCCTTGAAACTATTATTTTAAAATAGCTATCAAAATATGCTATAAGGATAATTTTGTTGCCAAAGTCAGTACCCCGGTCGGCCTTCACCTTGAGTTACTCAATGAGAGGGGGGACCACTGAACTAGCCTGCACTGTCACTTCCTGGAGTAGCTCAAACTGCGCATGTCTCCATGAGACGCCATCTTAACCAACTTTATTTGACTTCAATGCCATATTGACTCCTCGCATAGGAATGAATGGTGTCACGTAATCGATGGCTTTGTCCTTTCATATGTTCACATGTATATATGAATGGATGAAGCTATCCATCACGTGACACCATTCACGTAGATGTCATGTTCTGTTTCTCCTTTAAGCTGGTGTTTGTGTGTGTGTGTGTGTGTGTGTGTGTTAATGCATATTTGTTCATATCTGTGTTTTGTGTCTGTATTTGCATGATATTATAGATGTCTGTGTGTGTTTTCACTGTACACTCCAGTATGTGTACTGTATGTTGTCGGCATGTGAGTGTGTGTATGTGTGTGTGAGAGAGAGGGAGAAAGAAAGAAGACCCCTTCTGTTGTGTGATGTGTTGAATGAGGTTGTATTGATGTGGTATTGAGGAGCCCTGGAGAGGAGCGCTGTATTGGGGTATCGACTGCACCCAAATTGGTCATTTCAATTCATAGGGTTCATATAATAGTCAATAATTATAGTACCTAACATCTGATTTGGACCAGACTTTTTTCTAAGAATGAGTAAGACATGATGAATCCAAAGTTATGGTCAAAAGACACCCACATCCCACCCCAACAACAAGTATATAGTATCAGTTCTCTATGTCTGACAAGTAGTATGGAGCTGCGGCTTGGAGAATTGTTTCTTCAGACTATGTAATGTACTGCCAGGGAATTTGGTGATGGTTTCCCCCCTCTTCAGAGAAATTAGTAACTGAAGTTGTTTGGGGTTTATGTCCCATCCTACATCTTGATATTACCAGGCACTGTGTGTGTATGTGTGTGTATGTATGTGTGTGTTTGTTTGTGTCTGTACAGTATGTGCGTGTGTGTATGGTATGCATCTGTGTGTGCATGTCTGTATGTACATTGTAGACATGCGTGTGTGTGCGTGCGTGTGTGGTTGTCTATGTACAGTACATTATAGACGTGTGTGTGTGTGTGTCTGTGCACATGCATTCCTCTGGACATGTCCACCTGATTTTTTTAGCGTTTACCTTTAGGTGATTTACTAGCCTGTCCTAGTGATTGCTGTGTAGATGCTGCATACGCTGACTCATTCAGAGCCCAGAAGACTAATGTGAGGGGTAGACAGAACAGGCCAAACTGGTCATCAGGGTGGGACGCCAGGGCCACAGAGGGCAATTTAAACACAATTTAGACGTTTATTTTTTCATTATTTGAAATAATGCATAACAATTCACTGAGTGGGCTGCAAATGTTTTCGCTTCATTTGTACTAGACAATTACGGCCGCAGGAGTGCCGTTGTCAAATCCGCCCTCAGATTCACTGACTCTTATGTGGCCTTGAACCGGGAATTCTCTTGTTCTACTTTTCGGAGGCGTAGTTAAGCCCGAAAAAATGCCTGAGGTAGATTGACTCTTGACACAAGTCTTTGGACTGCTCTGTATGCTGCGTCTGAAAGTGAGAGTTCACTCCAAAACCGTGGACCCTTTCTTAAACAGAGATGTCCACTTCCCAAAATCTGGTCTGTTGATCAAATCACATGCCTCAATCCCGAATGAACGGGAAATACGGGCAATATCTGAAATGAAATTGAAATAAACATTTTGTAAAAAATGCACTTTAAAGAAATGTGAGAAGTACTTTAAGGCGGTTTTTTTTTTTTTAAAGCTCTGGATGCAATATATTCAGCTTCTTCCACTCGTATCGGTTTGCCTCTCAGACTTACAGGACGGCCCCTTTTGTTGTGTATGGCTTCTCCTGGGTGTAGCTGCAGCGCCCTACAATTCCCACGAAACACTTGCTTCCTGTTTATGTGTGAAATATGCAGATTGCTTTAGCAATCTGGGCCTGGAAATGTGCTTGGTCCAGGTTGCACGGCAACAACAACACACAGACTATGTAACAGTCTGTAGCAGTCTGTCGTGCAAATGTCCCCATTTCAGATATACAGCTTTTAATAAAGATAAGCAACCAGAATGATCCGTTTTCTGTTACTTCTGGCATTGTGTGTGGATATGCGTGTCAAGAACACAGCATACGTGCAGCACGAGTGTTCCAAGGTTCTAATTGAAGAATAATGTCCAGAGACGGCAATATTTTTCGTTGATAATCTTGTCAACACTCGCTGATAAAACAGGAAGTGAAACCAATGGATTTCACTTGAATTCAAAAGTTGATCTACTCTTTCGATAAACCATTCCCTCACAGAACACGAGACAGGGGATTGTTGTTTTAGATCATTTCTATTTGTTTTACAAGCTGTAAAGTAGAAGAGTACCAAACATGTCAATGAATGTTATTACGTGAGTTTTCTTGGCATAGAAATGAATAAACGTTAAACTATTAGACATTGAAAAGGCACAGTATTAGAACCTCTGAGAAGCCATCTTAGGTGAGTCAACAAATAGGTCAATAGCTAGTGAGATGCATACAGCTCACTTCGTAGATACGTGATCGGGCAGGTCTTAGCTACTCATGTAGCAAATACAACCGCATACGAAAACGCCTGTCTTTACACGATTAGATCTGTTCAAGAGAGGCGTGTCGAAAAGCACGGAACACTATGTAGAGCACATTTCCCCCGTCAGAATAAGTGGCGTAGTCGGCAGGGCAAACACACTCTATTTATACCCAGTTTGTTGTGCCTCGCGCTGCATCTGATCACTGAGAAATTACTCTGTGATGTTGCACCCGCTATTGATTTTAATGGGGATGCATGGTATTTTCATAGCCATCTCATAAGCTATGCAGATTGAATTGATTTGGTTTATTTACTTTCATTTAGAGAGGGCCCCTCCCCCCTGAGGGCAACCCAACCCAGGATGAACTAGAGACAACAATAATTATTCTAATGG
This sequence comes from Oncorhynchus mykiss, assembly GCF_013265735.2. Taxonomy (NCBI): domain Eukaryota; kingdom Metazoa; phylum Chordata; class Actinopteri; order Salmoniformes; family Salmonidae; genus Oncorhynchus; species Oncorhynchus mykiss. The sequence continues at coordinate 56,312,763 of NC_048569.1, read as the reverse complement.
ATACATTTCTGTTATTTTAACTCTGGGAAACTTGCTCTGATGCTAGATCACCATCCACACAATGTACTTGGGCTGGAGAGATGGAGGGAGGGTAAGGAGGAGGGCTGTGGAGGTAGGGGGTTGTTGGTGGCTGGGGACAAAGAGATTGCAGCATTTGTGAAACATGTTTCTCTTCATGAAGCTCATGGGAGTGTGATGCTGGTTGCCGTGTGTGTGTGTGTGTGTGTGTGTGTGTGTGCGTGACTGTGCGTATGGCGTCTTACAGAATGGATCGTTCTGTAGTGGTGGTGTAGGTTTACGAAGGGCAAGAAGGGTGGCTATCCAAGGGAAAGGATGATGAAGGTAAAGACTGATAGAGAGGGAGGAAGAGCGGAAGAGAGATGAACTGAGCTGATCTGAGCCAAGGTGAGTCAGGCTGAGGCTGTGTTGTGCTCGCAGGGCCCACCCCTGGGTTGCGGCTTGTCTCCTGCGGTGTCGAAAGGGGACTTTAGGGGACAGAGACAGGTACCGTGTGTAACGGTAATTGGCCACGGGTGACTAGTTGTGTCACCTCAGACGAGGGTTTTGGAGCTGGAGTGGGGAAGAATTAAAGTGGAACACAGTGTGTGACACAGAAATAAAGGGGCCTCTTCGTCTCAAATACAAAAAGGACATTTCACGCTTGACCCTCTCTGCTTTTCCACCTGTGAACAACTTAATGTTGCATGAACATCTGTCGTGGTGCTACAACGCGACAATAAACGAAACACGAAGAAAAGAAAAGATGTTTCCGTTTTTTTAAGTTTCTTTTTTACATAACTCCTCAAACCCAATTGTCAAATACATTTTCTGGCACCGACCGGAGTGGTGGAATTGTCTTTAATTAGATGCAAATTGAAATATTGCAGAGTATTGGATATAACCTAATTTCGCTCATCACATATTGCGGGCACGGCTGCCAGAATCGGAGCTCAGTCAGTGTGTTTGTTGTGCTCGTTTTTTTATATATTTTTTATCACTTTCCTGCCTTCTCCCTTGGCCTTGGCCCGTCTCCAGTAGGAGACGTCTAAGGCCCCACGTCTTTCTTCATCGCTGACTCCTATTGGTTAATACACTGCTCCCCGCTGCTTTACTGGTGTCTGTTTTCAAAGTCGCATTTGGCTTTTAACACCGGGGCTCTTTAGATATGCTTAAGAATGGCACCAGCTCCAGGAATATTAAAGACGTATTTTTTCGAAGCCCGCCTTTTCATGTCAAAACAGAGCCGCCTCTGACATTCCGCGGGGAATCTTGAATGAACTATGCATTAAAAAGCAGCGTGGTTGCTATTAGGATATTGAATTGAAAATTACATGCCCACTCCCCCACCCTTCTCTGCTTGTCTCATATCTGGCACTGTACACTGCCTCCCTCTGCCCAATGTTACCATGGAACCCAAGAGCCTTGGACCGTAGCTAAGCAGCTAAATCCTACCCTATCAACGAAGCCATCAGTGACTCTCGTGCTCATACATTTGGAGATACATAAAGCTTTCGGCCTCGTTTTGGGGCCGCTCAACTTTGTGCCACAGCGCCAAACCATTTGAGAAACATAGGAGTTAGGAGTAGGGACACTTTCCAAAATGGTTTTCCTTGTGTGTTGTTCAAGAAATTACTTTGATTGCCCTCATTGGGGACATTGTTGAACAATGTTTTCTTTTTGCAGATTTCTGTCCTAAATAGACTTAAGAGATGCGTTCTTTAATGCTGGTGTGTCTAATCCCAAATCAGTTTGCTTATCTTGCGGGCGAAGACATGAGCTGCTGCATTGATGATGAAAGCGTATGATCATCACCGTTTTAGATTTGCGTACATTTCCCTATGAAACCCTATTTTCAGATGTGGCTATTCGAGGCTATGCTTGTTTGAGCCATGACACTTGGCCTGTGTGGCAGCGAGGCAGTTTGTAGCCGGGTCTGTAGCCTGCAGGCAGGGTTAACAGGGGGAGACGGCACTAATCTACTCTGACTGGAACTCATGGCTGGTCACCAGGGCCTGTGGAGTTCCTGGAGAGAAGGAGCTCTGGACTGGGCACGCTGGCTGCGACACAGACAGGATATCCTAAAGACAAGCCTCAGGCTCCGGGCTGGATCCCCTCCACTCCCGCTCCTCTTGCCTCCCGCACTGGTATACTGTACACACGAGCGCACACGCAGGCATGCACACATGAGAACATACAAACAAACAAACAGACAAGTGCACGCAAACAGAGACACTCTACACCCCCCCCCCCCCCCACACACACACACACACGCAAGCAATACCCAAACCCCTACGATTGACAGTCACCCCTCTCTCCCTATCCCACTACCCCACCCCTCTAGGCCTCTCCACTCCCATCTCCCCCTTCGCAGTGATCGATGCAGACATCGAGTGTGCCGTGCTGTCAATCAAATGCTCCCGCAAGGTGCTCCCTGTCACCCGCTCCACTCCAGCCTCGACCCCGCTGATGTTGATCTCAACCGATGATGCCCGCTCACCAACTGCGCCACGGCGGGCATGGTGGTTTTCTATATGTCACTTACCCTGTCTTAACGGTCACGCATGCAAACGTACACACACACACACACACACACACACACAAACATACACACACATGCAGCCTGGTACACATGCTTTCATGTGTTATGTTGGCAAAAGGTTTTTCACAAATACACAAGCACACAAAATCCAGCGACTGCATAATATTCCTGCATAATATCCCAGGCCATCTTGATTAGAAATGGAATGTATCAAAGTAAAAAAAAAAACGTCTTTATTTTTTTTATTTTTATAAGGCTCATGTTCAAGATCTTTACGGATGGCTTGCAGAGAAACTATGATTTGCTCCGTTGCATTAACTAAAAATACATTTGCTTTCAACTTTTCTTATTTTTTTTTACGGAGAGGCACTTCAATAATAGATGACTCGCAGTCAAGCAGAGCACGGGGAGGAGGAAATGTTTCTTATTGGACATTTTTACATTCAGCCCTGACGCTCTTCGAAGAGAGAGATGAATGTATCAAGTGCAGGGGATTCAGTCAATAATTCAACTCCCAGAGAAGAAGAACAGAAGGCAAACAGAAGGTAGAGAGAAGTAAAGGAAAAAGAAAGGGAACAGTCGGAGCCGGGAAAGGAGTGTCCGATTGCTCCCTCCCTTTAGCTGGGATAATGAGGTGTCAACAGTGTAAACAGGTATGACGGACAGAGATGGACTCCGACAGCTGGTGAGGGGCATGATGGGAAGTGCGGCCATGCTCTGAAAGTCAGTCGTGACAGCGCTCCATCTCGCTACCCTCACATCTTTCACCCCCCCCCCCCCCCCCCCCCCCCCCCCCCTCAATCGTCCTGGGCCATCAAACCAAGTCCCCCCGATAGAGGGACATGGACCCTGGGTTGGTCACTCAGGCCTCTTAGGCTCCTCTGTCAGAGAGCGTGGCAGGCCTGTCAGATAGCAGACAGCGCTCCATCTATACCTGCCCTCCCTTCTCTCTCTCGCACTCTCTCTCCCTGAGCCCCCATGACACTGACAACTACACCTGTTCGCTCTGATAGCGAGGGCCACTTCTGGCCTGTCACACGCACCGTCCGTCGCCCCCCCCCAGCCCCACTGGATAGGTGGGCCACTCTTGGCTACCCACGACCGCGGGCGTCCACTGATGCTCTGTCGACTCTCCCTGAGCTCTCGTTCTCGCTGCCCCAGTCAATCCGTCTCGACTGGCGGGACCTGTCTGCCACTCAGGAGCCTGGCTGTGTGCCCTCCTCCCGGGGCGGCCAACCAACCATCTCCCTACCTCCCTTCCCCCTGCCCGTCCGCCCCTCCCTCCCTCCATCTCCCCTTTCTCTTTGCCCAGGACCTGTCAGTAATCTGTCTCCAGGTCACCTTCAGTCAGCACAACCTTCCTCCTCCTCGTCTCCACCTAGCTCTCCTCTGCACATGAGCGCACACCGTCGACCCACTCGGCCGCCACATGGGGACCAGCATGCACTGCACCGCTCAGGACCCCAGCTGGCTGCAGCTCCATAGCAGAACAGAGAGTTTAGCAGAGTGTTGATGCCCCTCTGTCCTCGCTCACCCCTGCAATTGATTTCTCTGGCTTGGTCAAGGCCACTCCTGGGCACTATTGCAGGTCTGGCAGTGTTAGTGAGGTTCTTGCTGATTGAGGCATGGTTGTTCCTCAGGGAGGGAGTGGGGTTCAAGGCCCCAGGGACTGTCCCCCCCCCCCCCAGAGCGACTGTCTTGTTTATGTTCAGTACAGGGACAGGAAAATACGATCCCGTGGACAGACACAGTAAACCTGTGGTGCCCAGCTAATGCGTAACACAAACTCACCGCTTGTGTCGTAAAGACTTCAAACAGAATTGTGCCTGGTTTTCACTCGTTTCCTAGGTCAAATAGCATGAATGCATCCCGGGCCAGCTTACCGAAGCTACTTGGGGATGCCTGGTGTCAACACATCCTCTCTAAGCCGGGCTCTTACGGCAGGCATCTGGTCTAGCTTTAATCTTGCCCGTCGCAGTTAACAGCAGGAATAAGCACAGGTCACAGAACACTTATTCAAGGTCATCCTTGCTCATGTTCAAGACCTCATTATGAAACTTCCCAGTTCATATATGAAATAATCCTAACCCCCCCCCCCCAAAAAAATATATTTTTTAACTTCAACCAAAACAAAGCCTTTTTTGTTTCAGGGAAGGTCAAAGAAAAAAAATCAGACATAAAGGGAGGGGAAGAAACAATCCCATTTCTCTCTTATCGTCAAGTTTAACCTACACAACACTTAGCGTGCCACTTTTCCCGAGCGCCGCCTGGCCCGGCGACTTGGTTCACTTTGATATGGAGATGAGCGGGGTGTTTTTTTTTGTAATTCTTTGACAGCGTGAGTGTTACTTTACATAACACAGAACGGCAGAGGCCCGCGAGAGACGGCGTGCCAGCGCTGCCAGGAGACGGCTGATAGATCTCCCCGTCTGATCCTCGCTTAGCCACTGAGGAGGAGAGTGGATGGAGCCGCAACCAGCCCAGGAATACATTACCCACTGCTAGGCCTCGTTCAAAAGAACCAGAGTGAGAGAGAAATGTGGGAGGGGGGGGGGGGGGAGTAGCAGTAAGCAAGAAGGAAAGTGTGAGTTAGGGGAAAGGGAGAGATGATGAGCGAGTGGGGAGGTGAGTAGGAGAGAGAGAGCAAGCAAGGAGGAAAGTGTGCGGTAGGGGAAAGAGAGTGAGAGTGAAGGAGGGAAGGAAAGGATGTTCACATACCAACCGTTAGCCCACCTCTAGAGAACGAGTCTGACGCAAGCACTGTCAACGCGCTGCGCCTTACCTCACAGGGCGAGCCAGCGTTTTTACACACGTTATGGTTACTCTCGCTGCTAGTAATCTGATATTAAAATGTACATACCTCATTCAAATGTAGCCTCTGAACAAGCATTGGGATACTGGCGTCTGACATAATTCTGTAACCCTCTCACGTAACAAGGTTGGATTGCCTTTGGGTCTCTTATGTAGAGGTAAGACTCTAAACCTCCAAGGTGCTTGTATTGATTGAATACATAGAGTCGTGCTCTCCTGTGAAAATTTGATAGAGAGGAGTGTTAGAGACTTCTGAGGCACATGCTGGCATGAGGTTCGGCGTCGTGGGGATCTTCATGTAGAATCATAGTGTAAATAGCAGAGCAGCTAAATGAAACCTAGAAGTCCCACACAAAGTTGTAATGGACAAAGTGATAATGGACAAAGTGATAATGCACAAAGTGACAATGCACAAAGTGACAATGGACATTGTGATAATGGACAACGTGATAATGTGCAGCGTGAAGTGATAATGGACAGAGCGATAATGCACCGAGTGATAATGGACAGTGTGATAATGTGCACCGTGAAGTGATAATGGACAAAGTGATAATGCACAACGTGCTAATGGACAATGGCTTTGAATACTCCCACTTCCACCCACAATATAATGACAAACAGGATGAATTTGGTTGTCGTGACAGTCTTGGATTGCAAATCTGTCGAAGAAATCCTTGGCAGCCTTCCAGAAGACCGAAAGGAGAGAGAAATTGAGAGCGAGAAAGAGAGAAGGGGGAGTAGCACAGGCGTGTGTGTCCCGTTACTGGAATGAGAGGTGAAGGGAATCTCAGTCATCTCCCCTCAGCCCATGTCTCCTGCCTGTGCTGCTCTGACGGATCTAACCGATAGGCGTGAAAGACAGGAATACTGACACAATACTTCCCGTAAACACTTTTTTATCTCTTCATACAATCAATTTGAATTAAACCTCAATGAAATAGGAAATAATCCCCTCTTATTAGACAAACAGCGTCTTGCCAAACACCAAAACCAACAAAGTCAACACATAATTAGCATTTTAGACATTGACGATTTCAGTCTTTCTCTCTGATGTACTTGTTACCGGGTAGAACGAGCAAACGTTCTTCCCCTTCACCCGGGAAGCGTGATGGGAACATGGCCATGAAAAATCAAATGATGGCTAAATTCCCTGTCAGGTTGCGGTAATGTGATTTGAAGAGGATGTTGTAATTCTGAGTCAGTCGAGAAGGGACTGGATACGTCCCAATCGGCCATGCCAGCGCCGGCCTGGGAGTTAATTGAAGTGATAAACTGCCCACCATCTGCCACTGGAGAGCTTTTTCCCTCAGCAAAGCTCTCTGTTCGCTGGGCGCATTGATCCCTGCTAATTCCACAGGAGATATTATTAGAGCCCGCTGGGCTTCCTGGACAGCACCAACAGCTAACGGAGGGGGAAGGGAGCTGTAGTGCGGCTTCATCCTCATCACCCTCTCTTCCTCCTTCCCCCGTGGACTCTGGAACAAGGCTCTCCGGTGTCGGTCAGCCCTCAACGTCTTTGGGCCGGCAACAAATGAGCTTCGACATCTCACCTTCCCAGGCAGCTCCGAGCGGTTTGACCCAAACCAACCCATCTGTTCCTGGCTGTACATTACATTGTTCATCTTCTCTCTCTGTGTTACTATATTTGCGTTGCTATAGGCTACAAAAGGTCACGTCAGAAGGACAGTGAAGCAATCAATTCCCTTCAAAATGCATTTCCCTTCAAAAATGCAATTCTTCCTGCTGCATTTCTGTATGTTTGCAAGTTTGTGTCATTGGTATTGAAGCAACCACAAGTTGGATCGAGGTGTCATAAAAAGGTCATGACACAACTAATGAATGTGGATATATACTATGCCACTTCCAGCATGATTTTGTGGCACTCAGGGCTACGGGTCAGAAGGTTGAGGATTCGCCGACCACCACAGATGAGCTCACTTTACCTGCCTGTTACAGTACATTACACTACAGACAGGGGTGGCTGCAGATGATCAGCTAAGGGGGAATCATATTGATGCTATATAATTATATCAAATATATGCAATGAAGTTTCCGCCAACAGGTTTCTGTGCCAATGCGCCACACAACCAATAAGCAACGCATACCGACTTTGGGCGCTTCAACATCATGGCTTTCGTTTTCCACACCACAATCAAGTAGGCTATGCCAATCTCAACAAACAGAAAATACATCCCTCCCTACCTTTTACCCACTTTCGAAGGCTTGGCTTGACAATCTCCGAATGTCATTAAACTTTTGGGTGTTTTGTAACAGATGCCGGGCACATGTACCCGGAGCCAGAGAAATCATCCAGAAAAGCGTCTTGTTTTGTGGCACTCAGTTAAATCACCGTCATTTACGCCAGCGATAAACATACCAAAAGCCTGGGACGCATTACAAAACCGGGAGGAATTCAGATTCGGGGGGGAGCCTTTGCTGCATCCTGAGCTGGAGCTGTTTATTTGTCCGGAGTGCCACAGTTCCCCTTCGCCCCCTCCATCTCCCCCTGTTTGATTACGCCCCTAAAGGGGCCATTTCTCATTTTGTGTCTCTTGCGCCGAGGTTTCTGGCCAGTCGCCCTGCCTCATGTTTCTACTGGAGTGAAAAGACGCCTCCGTGTTGGTGCCAGGCCTGCCCACTTTAGCATGCCTTTGTCTGTCCCTTAACTGTGAAGACCGGTCTACCAACACTGCTTAGGAACACAAAAATAATAAACTCCTCTTGGCACCATTTGGTACCTGGTACCAGATTGTTACAGATGGTGTTGGACTTGGATCCTTTGGAGTAAGTTCCAGAAGAGACATTGGAAAAATGGGCTCTGTTTTACAGCAGCTATTGTTGCTATCTACTATACATTGCTATGCAAATGAACAGGTTCAGCACTTTTACTGAATTCAGTCTGTTGTAATTACTTACCATGTCAGGGGTGCCATTAGTTTCTCCCCAGGACACTGTTAGTGGGGACAATGACGAGTTCAACGGGACACTGGGTGAAGAGTACTGTATGTAACCACACTGTTCAGCTTTGATGTCTCAGGTCTCTAATGTTCAGTGTAGCCTGGTAACTGTCTACTCTGCTTTGACACAGCTGATTCTACATGAAAGGCTCTACCTGGCAATATCTAGAGAAAAGGGTACAGTCCTCCCTTTGTTCATTGTCCAATGGGGATTCTGGGCACCCCTAACATCAGGTCAGATTCATCTGCGAGGTCCATCACGATGGTGAGACAATTAGGGACATGTCGTAACTTTGGAGCTGGGTGTCCAGGGCCCCTCGGGCCCCTGGAGGGACCTAGAGCCAGGAGCGGGTTGAGACACCCTAGGCTTATTGATGGCTCAGTGGGGAGTCTGGAGATGTGATCACTTTTCGAATTGAGTCAGGTAATTGAGGCTCCAGCTGCTCCAAGGGGGTGACGTGGTCATTAGCCTTGGGGGAGATGGGGACTGGGGATGGGGGTCCAGGCTCTAAGAGGGTCTGGGAAAGCCTCTTCATTCAGACCAACCTTTCAGCCTCATCAGAGCTGCTGGCTCATTAGAGCAGCCACTGAGACCAATCAATAGAGCCATTAACCAAGTGCAGCAAACAAATGGATTTAACTGGCCGTGATTGGTCAGCACTGCTTCGCTTATAGAAACTCGAAGCTCACCCTCTCTCTCTGTTGCCCTCTCTCCGCCTCGATTTTCTCACATCCCCCCTCTTTCACGTTCTCTATCTTCCACCGTTGCGCTCTCTCTTCCGTCGTATAAAGGCAGAGAAAGGTATTGCAAATGTTCAACCTTTTAAGCCTGTCTATACCCAGTCCCTTGGTGTAATAGAAATGGGAGAAAATGGGCCTCCCTTTGTGCCTGAGGGACTTGTGTAGCTCCTCAGTCATACCGACAATAAGCCCACCTGGCACTCCCAGCTTCCTTTAACCTGCCTTGTCAGAGAAGCCACAGAGCACTCACCTGCAGGTCTTTGATCCGCTACCGGGTCTCCCTTTTCTTTTATGTTCATTTGCTTATTCCACATTAACCACTGTTACACACTATGTTCAATTATTGTGGATAGTTCGTTTAAAACGTTCACATGTTTTGCAAGAAGAACGATTTCCCTTGTAATCCTGTTGACAGGGACATATTTGAAATCGGGTTCCCCGACGGGACTTTGCTAATGCAGGAAATTACCACATTGACCATGTTATTTTTGTGAGGCCTATTTGATTGAGTTCGGACATGTAAAGTTGTAAGATGCGCCCGTTCAGTTTTCACTCGCGCACAAGAGGGAGGCTCGATCGGCTGGTGCTGGCACGTGTGCAGATCAAATACACCGGCAGAAACGCCGACTGGAACACCGACTAAGCTAATAATTCGAAAGGTGTTTTAATTGGCGTACGCATACTTCGATGTTGACCTTACGCCGATTAAAGTAAGCAGAGCAAGGTGTTTACAGGACTATTTCCATACTCGGCCTACTGCCATAATCAGTTTAATATCGAATTATGTAAACGTGCTCATTAACATGAGCGAGGGGTGGGGTGGGGGGGGTGCTGACAAAGGAAAAAAAGCCCAATTTTTCTAAAAGCGCAGTGCTTGCAAACCTTACTAACACACTTCAAAAGGAAGTATAAAAAATTCATCACCGAGCAACAGTTTGGGTAAATTAAATAATTGAGTTGTCGTGCTATTCCCCAAGATTCTGTTAAAGAGCCATATAGCTGAGTGAGAACGAAAAATCACCATCTTTCATCCCCTCCCCTCCTCCTCGTACACATTGTATTTTCTCGCGTGAGCATGTTTGCATTTCGTGCTTCCTTTGCCAGTGATTTGATATCATACGATTGATGGGGGGGGGGGGGGGGGGAAATCAACTGGGGCCAGGAGGGAAGCCTGGATGCATTTTCCAAACAGTTGAACAGGGCTTACATCTGTCTTGAAAGGGGAGGAGCTTGCGATACTAGAGAGAGAGAGAGAGACTTTTGATTGACAGCTCTCTCCCAAACACTGAAGTCAATAGAGGCAGTGAAGAGGAGACCCCGCAGGACAAGGGGGCCATTGAGCCCACCAGTGATTGATGTTAATTGATGGAGTGGAAGTCGGGGCGAAGGAGCGTGGTGGAGATGTGTTTGGGACCTGAACCCTCCACACCCCTTTACCCAACGTGGTGAAACACGGACACAATAGACCTATTGGGTGCAATGCCTGAACCCTGGAATTGTTGCCTGACTTTTAACAAAGGAGGCAGGGGCAGGGTGATATAAATGGGTGTTTGTCAGAATGCAGAGTGTAGCAGTACAAGTCGTTACAGCCAAGCCCTAGAATTCCCCCTCCTCTCCCATAGTTTTTTTTCTTCTCTCGAATTCCCAGCAAGGGCCTACAAGCGACACTACACATTCCTGTCCTTTCATGGAACCAATTGAAGGAGAAACTTCACTTTTCCAAACACATGCCCCAAAGGAGAAATCTCGAGCAGATATCCGAGCCAGATGTATATATGTTTTAGTGTTCGCGCCGCGATACATAGTGGGAGCGTTGAGGAGCTGCCATTTGGAAGCAAGTAAGGACAAATTTCCGTATGTGATATTTGCACGTTGCACCCATCAGACTATGACAATTGTATTACCATGGAACGAATATCATCATTGGTCCTGTGGCGGTTGCTGCTACCAGTCCTACATTCACCTCTGTACTACCACTACTAAAATAAACGTACCATATTCAACAATAGCAGGATAATGAGGAGCACAATTGATATTTACATATTCATTCCTCATATCAAAGGCATTTTCTTTTACCCCGCGCTTGGTCATGAGATGCATCATTTTCTGCTCTCTTTCTCCCTTGAAGATTCAACATCCAACCTGTTGGTATTTCCCGTTCTCTCTTGCAGTCATCATTCCAAATATATTTTCCACTAGAGGGGGGGGGGGGGGGGGGGGGGGCTTGTAGCGCAAACCTAGCTGCCGTTTCGTTCCAGTCGAGTATATGCATTACAAGGTTGAGTCTAGGTTGATGCCGTCCTCTGTAGTGTCAACTAGGGAAACTGATGGAAGCATGGAAGCCGGTCTATAAGGGGAAAGGGGAAAATGGAGGCGAGAAAAAAAAAAAACGAGAGGCTGGCTGCCGTAGCCTCTGAAATATTTAACCCAAACTAAATTGGAGAGCACGTCCCATTTCTGGATTCCTCAACCTCAGGGGGAAAAAAAAACAGACCAGATCAAAGGCTCCTGCACTTTTCCCTCAGGAGACTGATATAAAGTGGGAGAAGGAGAGAGAGGGAGGAAGGGAAGGGGGAGAGAGAGAGAGAGAGAGAGAGAGAGGGAGAGAGATGGGGGGGGGGAGAAAGAGAGTGGGAGGAAGGGGGAGAGAGAGAGGGAGGAAGAGGAAGAGAGATGGGGGGGAGAAAGAGAGGGAGGAAGGGGGAGAGAGAGAGGGAGGTGGAGGCAAAGAGAGAGAATTAGCGAGACAGGGAAAGAGACAGGTGCAGGGAGAAGTAGGGAGAGGCAACAGTAGAGAAAATGGGAAGCGTAGATAGGAATGGCATTATGAGCGAGCACATGTGGCAGGGTCTGTGTGTGTATCCCCTCTGTCTTCTCGTTAGTCAACCCACTCCGTATGGGACGCACACAGCTGGTTGTCCTTTTACACACAGCCCAGTCCAGGGGTCAGAGGCCACAGTCATGCCTGACCTGGAACCTCCTTCTTCCACTAAAGACGGGGAGAGTAATGAGGGTGAAGGTTACAGTGTAGCTTCTCTCAGACCAGCTGTCCTGTGCTACAGAGCTTTTCTCGAAGCCCTATTTTTCTCCCCCCAAATCCCTATACTGTATCTGTGGATGGATACCCCTCCATTGTGGATGGACACCCCACCCCCGTGGATGAATACCCCACCCCTGCGTACTTTGCCTCATACATACTCTACCTATCATTCTCCGGCCCGTAGTCTCTCTCGCTCCCTCTCTCTCTCTCTCTCGCTCTCTCTCTCTCTACCTTAAAAAACACACTCACTCTCTCTCTTTACCTTAAAAAACACACTCTCTCTACCTTAAGCACACTCCAGCCAGTAGTGTCTCTCTCTCTCTCTCTCTCTCTCTCTCTCTCTCTCTCTCTCTCTCTCTCTCTCTCTCTCTTAAAAACACACTCTCTCTCTCTACCTTAAGCACACTCCAGCCAGTAGTGTCTCTCTCTCTCTTTCTTTCTTTCTTTCTTTCTTTACCTTAAGCACACTCCGGCCAGTAGTGTGTCTCTCTCTCTCTCTCTCTCTCTTTCTTTCTTTCTTTCTTTCTTTCTTTCTTTCTTTCTTTCTTTCTTTCTTTCTTTCTTTCTTTACCTTAAGCACACTCCGGCCAGTAGTGTGTGTCTCTCTCTCTCTCAAACACACACACTCTCTTTCTCTCTAGTGAGTGACATCTCCAGCTCATTTCATAATCTGGCCCGGGCCACCCTCCCCTCGCTCTCCAACTCCACTCCAGTCAATTAAAAATCAATACAATACTCATCTCTAATCTCCCTCCTGTGGTCCTTTGATCCATGCCTCATTAGAAGCAGACTGGATCTACCTTTGCTGCCAGACGGCGCACACACACACACACCGCATATGCACAACGAATACATACACACACACACATACAGCACGCAAGCAAGCAAGCACATACACACAGGCACACACATACACATAAACACACAGACACACATACACACATACAAACACACAAACCCCTCCCATCTCTCTCTCTCTGCTCTCTCTTACACAGTTCTGCATCATCATTCTTAAGAGGGCCATTCATGAATTCATTTCATCTCATCTTCTGAAAAATAATCATTGGAAGACATTTTGGTAGCACTCCACCTGTCTATGACCCAGTTTTCAACAAACCATCACTGTATATTGCATTATAATGCATTATAAATGTATGTATAGTAATTTTATTTTATTTATAAAGCTATAAACTTTGTGTTGTACAGCAAATATAACTATGACAATGGGTACTTTACATGCACACAATAATACAATTATTGTGGATATTCAGATTAATATAATAGTTTGATTAAAACGTTTACACGTTTTGCAACAAGAACAATTTCCCTTATAATCCTGTTTACGTGGACAGATCTGAAATCAGGCTACCCACGATGTTAATTCTGGGATGCCTATTTGATTCTTCAAATGATTATCCTAATAATTCAAAGTATTTAATACGAAATATCTTTCACATAGCAACCGCTATGACTTACCAAAAGTGGGTTAAGTACCACATGGTTGTAGTATTCAGACCCCCCCCCCCCCCCCCCCCCCCCCCCCACACACATACACACACCTCAGCCCCCCAAATGTTCTACTTTAAACCAGTCTTATCCACTGCATGACTTTTACCCACAATTCGTTCATAGCTTCTATCAGCACTCAGCAATAAAGAGGATGATGGGGTTAAAGGCCCATGCAAGGGCAGGTGTGTGTGTGTGTGTGTGTGTGTGTGTGTGTGTGTGTGTGTGTGTGTGTGTGTGTGTGTGTGTGTGTGTGTGTGTGTGCGTGCGCGCGCGCTCGCACTTCTGTGAGCCCAGCATTCCAATGTGTGTCGCTAAGTGTGCAGTGCAACCCGGAGGACAAGCGTCGCCGGTAGTCCAGGGAGCAGGTGTGTCTAGCCCAGGTCTGAACTGATTCCATCTGACAGGTGATGGAGGGAATAAAGAGGTGGAGAGAAGACGTGTCTAGAATCCCTGACTACACGGAGGCCATGTTTGATCTCTTCATATTTTTTTTTACTATTTCTTGGGAAGGGGAGGATAAAATTAGGTTAGCGGCTCTGCCCTATTTCCCTAGACGATATGCCTATTTCCAGATCTATTTGAGGGTTAGGGTTCAGTCGGAGAGGGGAGAGAGAAAAAAAAAGCACCCTTGTTTTAGAAATGAGCATGGCTTCCTGTGTGTGGTGGGGTGTTGCTCGTCGCTGTACAGTTGTGTGTGTGAAAGAGAGGGATAGAGTGTGTGTGTGTGTGTGGTGGGTGTGAGCAGGAGGGAGTGTTGCCCAAGCAGCCAGAAACAGCTCTCTGATTGGGCGCCTCTCCATACTCCACCAGTTCTTGCGGCGCTGACTGGTTTACAGCACCAGAGGAGCCAGTGTTTTATCACCGGGCACATTTGGCGGCGCCATAGCGCTTCCTTGTTTCCTCATATCAGGAAGAGGATAATTTACATTAGTCTGGTGTAATATGTAGCCTAGTGTAATATGTAGTGTAATATGTAGCCTAGTGTAATATGTAGTGTAATATGTAGTGTATTATATAGTCTGGTGTAATATGTAGCCTAGTGTAATATGTAGTGTAATATGTAGCCTAGTTTAATATGTAGCCTAGTGTAATATGTAGTGTAATATGTAGCCTAGTGTAATATGTAGTGTAATATGTAGCCTAGTTTAATATGTAGCCTAGTGTAATATGTAGTGTAATATGTAGCCTAGTGTAATATGTAGTGTAATATGCAGGCTAGTTTAATATGTAGCCTATTGTAATATGTAGTGTAATATGTAGCCTAGTGTAATATGTAGCCTAGTGTAATATGTAGTCTCGTTTAATATGTAGCCTAGTTTAATATGTAGTCTAGTGTAATATGTAGTCTAGTGTAATATGTAGCCTAGTTTAATATGTAGCCTAGTTTAATATGTAGTCTAGTGTAATGTGTAGTGTAATATGTAGTCTAGTGTAATGTGTAGTGTAATATGTAGTCTAGTGTAATGTGTAGTGTAATATGTAGCCTAGTTTAATATGTAGTCTAGTGTAATATGTAGTCTCGTTTAATATGTAGCCTAGTTTAATATGTAGTCTAGTGTAATATGTAGTCTAGTGTAATATGTAGGATAATATGAAGTTTAGTGTAATATGTAGCCTAGTGTAATATGTATTATAGTGTAATATGTAGTCTAGTGTAATATGTAGCCTAGTGTAATATGTAGTGTAATATGTAGCCTAGTGTAATATGTAGTGTAATATGCAGGCTAGTTTAATATGTAGCCTAGTGTAATATGTAGTGTAATATGTAGCCTAGTTTAATATGTAGCCTAGTGTAATATGTAGTGTAATATGTAGCCTAGTGTAATATGTAGCCTAGTGTAATATGTAGTCTCGTTTAATATGTAGCCTAGTGTAATATGTATTCTAGTGTAATATGTAGTCTAGTGTAATATGTAGCCTAGTGTAATATGTAGTGTAATATGTAGCCTAGTTTAATATGTAACCTAGTGTAATATGTAGTGTAATATTTAGCCTAGTGTAATATGTAGCCTAGTTTAATATGTAGCCTAGTTTAATATGTAGTCTAGTGCAATATGTATTGTAATATGTAGTCTAGTGTAATATGTAGTCTAGTGGTATATGTAGTGTAATATATACTCTACTTTAATATGTACTCCAGTGTAATATGTAGTGTAATATGTAGCCTAGTGTAATATGCACTCTAGTGTAATATGTAGTGTAAAGTGTACTCACGTCTAATATGTAGTGTAGTATGCAGTGTAATATGTAGCCTAGTGTAATATGTAGTGTTATATGTAGTCTAGTGTAATATGTACTCAAGTGTTATATGTACTCTAGTTTAATATCTAGTGTAATATGTACTCTAGTGTTATATGTACTCTAGTTTAATATGTAGCCTAGTGTAATATGTAGTCTAGTGTAATATGTAGTGTATTATGTCGTCTATTGTTATATGTAGCCTAGTGTAAAATGCAGTGTAATATGCAGTCTAGTGTAATATGTGGCCTAGTGTAATATGTAGTGTTATATGTAGTCTAGTGTAATATGTAGTCTAGTGTAATATGTAGTCGTGTAATATGTAGGCTAGTGTAATATGTAGTGTAATATGTAGCCTATTGTAATATGTAGCCTAGTGTAATATGTAGTGTAATATGAAGTCTAGTGTAATATGTAGCCTAGTGTAATATGTATTATAGTGTAATATGTAGTCTAGTGTAATATGTAGCCTAGTGTAATATGTAGTGTAATATGTAGCCTAGTTTAATATGTAGTTTAGTGTAATATGTAGTCTCGTTTAATATGTAGCCTAGTTTAAAATGTAGTCTAGTGTAATATGTAGTCTAGTGTAATATGTAGCCTAGTTTAATATGTAGTCTAGTGCAATATGTATTGTAATATGTAGTCTAGTGTAATATGTAGCCTAGTTTAATATGTAGTCTAGTGCAATATGTATTGTAATATGTAGTCTAGTGTAATATGTAGTCTAGTGTAATATGTAGTCTAGTGTAATATGTAGCCTAGTGTAATATGTAGCCTAGTTTAATATGTAGTCTAGTGCAATATGTATTGTAATATGTAGTCTAGTGTAATATGTAGTCTAGTGTAATATGTAGCCTAGTGTAATATGTATTCTAGTGTAATATGTAGTCTAGTGTAATATGTAGCCTAGTGTAATATGTATTCTAGTGTAATATGTAGTCTAGTGTAATATGTAGCCTAGTGTAATATGTAGTGTAATATGTAGCCTAGTTTAATATGTAGTCTAGTGTAAAATGTAGTCTAGTGTAATATGTAGTCTAATGTAATATGTAGCCTAGTGTAATATGTAGCCTAGTTTAATATGTAGTCTAGTGCAATATGTATTGTAATATGTAGTCTAGTGTAATATGTACTCTCGTGTAATATGTAGTGTAATGTGTACTCTAGTGTAATATGTAGTGTAGTATGTAGTGTAATATGTAACCTAGTGTAATATGTAGTGTAATATGTAGCCTCGTTTAATATGTAGCCTATTGTAATATGTAGTGTAATATGTAGCCTAGTGTAATATGTAGTGTAATATGCAGGCTAGTTTAATATGTAGCCTAGTGTAATCTGTAGTATAATATGTAGCCTAGTTTAATATGTAGCCTAGTGTACTATGTAGTGTAATATGTAGCCTTGTGTAATATGTAGCCTAGTTTAATATGTAGTCTAGTGTAATGTGTAGTGTAATATGTAGTCTAGTGTAATGTGTAGTCTAGTGTAATATGTAGTCTCGTTTAATATGTAGCCTAGTTTAATATATAGTCTAGTGTAATATGTAGTGTAATATGAAGTCTAGTGTAATATGTAGCCTAGTGTAATATGTATTATAGTGTAATATGTAGTCTAGTTTAATATGTAGTCTAGTGCAATATGTATTGTAATATGTAGTCTAGTGTAATATGTAGTCTCGTTTAATATGTAGCCTAGTTTAATATGTAGTCTAGTGTAATATGTAGCCTAGTGTAATGTGTAGTGTAATATGTAGCCTAGTTTAATATGTTAGCCTAGTGTAATGTGTATTCTAGTGTAATATGTAGTCTAGTGTAATATGTTAGCCTAGTGTAATGTGTATTCTAGTGTAATATGTAGTCTTGTTTAATATGTAGTCTAGTGTAATATGTAGTCTAGTGTAATATGTAGTCTAGTGTAATATGTAGCCTAGTGTAATATGTAGCTTAGTTTAATATGTAGTCTAGTGTAATATGTACTCTCGTATAATATGTAGTGTAATGTGTACTCTACTTCAATAAGTACTCCAGTGTAATATGTAGTGTAATATGTAGCCTAGTGTAATATGTACTCTAGTGTAATATGTAGTGTAAAGTGTACTCACGTCTAATAGTGTAATATGTAGTGTAGTATGTAGTGTAATATGTAACCTAGTGTAATATGTAGTGTAATATGTAGCCTAGTGTAATATGTAGCCTAGTTTAATATGTAGCCTAGTTTAATATGTAGTCTAGTGCAATATGTATTGTAATATGTAGTCTAGTGTAATATGTAGTCTAGTGGTATATGTAGTGTAGTATATACTCTACTTTAATATGTACTCCAGTGTAATATGTAGTGTAATATGTAGCCTAGTGTAATATGTACTCTAGTGTAATATGTAGTGTAAAGTGTACTCACGTCTAATATGTAGTGTAGTATGCAGTGTAATATGTAGCCTAGTGTAATATGTAGTGTTATATGTAGTCTAGTGTAATATGTAGTCTAGTGTAATATGTAGTGCAATATGTAGTCTAGTGTAATATGTACTCTAGTGTAATACGTAGTGTAGTATGTAGTGTAATATGTACTCTAGTGTTATATGTACTCTAGTTTAATATGTAGTGTAATATGTACTCTAGTGTTATATGTACTCTAGTTTAATATGTAGCCTAGTGTAATATGTAGTCTAGTGTAATATGTAGTGTATTATGTCGTCTATTGTTATATGTAGCCTAGTGTAAAATGCAGTGTAATATGCAGTCTAGTGTAATATGTGGCCTAGTGTAATATGTAGTGTTATATGTAGTCTAGTGTAATATGTAGTCTAGTGTAATATGTAGTCGTGTAATATGTAGGCTAGTGTAATATGTAGTGTAATATGTAGCCTATTGTAATATGTAGCCTAGTGTAATATGTAGTGTAATATGAAGTCTAGTGTAATATGTAGCCTAGTGTAATATGTATTATAGTGTAATATGTAGTCTAGTGTAATATGTAGCCTAGTGTAATATGTAGTGTAATATGTAGCCTAGTTTAATATGTAGTTTAGTGTAATATGTAGTCTCGTTTAATATGTAGCCTAGTTTAAAATGTAGTCTAGTGTAATATGTAGTCTAGTGTAATATGTAGCCTAGTTTAATATGTAGTCTAGTGCAATATGTATTGTAATATGTAGTCTAGTGTAATATGTAGCCTAGTTTAATATGTAGTCTAGTGCAATATGTATTGTAATATGTAGTCTAGTGTAATATGTAGTCTAGTGTAATATGTAGTCTAGTGTAATATGTAGCCTAGTGTAATATGTAGCCTAGTTTAATATGTAATCTAGTGCAATATGTATTGTAATATGTAGTCTAGTGTAATATGTAGTCTAGTGTAATATGTAGCCTAGTGTAATATGTATTCTAGTGTAATATGTAGTCTAGTGTAATATGTAGCCTAGTGTAATATGTAGTGTAATATGTAGCCTAGTTTAATATGTAGTCTAGTGTAAAATGTAGTCTAGTGTAATATGTAGTCTAATGTAATATGTAGCCTAGTGTAATATGTAGCCTAGTTTAATATGTAGTCTAGTGCAATATGTATTGTAATATGTAGTCTAGTGTAATATGTACTCTCGTGTAATATGTAGTGTAATGTGTACTCTAGTGTAATATGTAGTGTAGTATGTAGTGTAATATGTAACCTAGTGTAATATGTAGTGTAATATGTAGCCTCGTTTAATATGTAGCCTATTGTAATATGTAGTGTAATATGTAGCCTAGTGTAATATGTAGTGTAATATGCAGGCTAGTTTAATATGTAGCCTAGTGTAATCTGTAGTATAATATGTAGCCTAGTTTAATATGTAGCCTAGTGTACTATGTAGTGTAATATGTAGCCTTGTGTAATATGTAGCCTAGTTTAATATGTAGTCTAGTGTAATGTGTAGTGTAATATGTAGTCTAGTGTAATGTGTAGTCTAGTGTACTATGTAGTCTCGTTTAATATGTAGCCTAGTTTAATATATAGTCTAGTGTAATATGTAGTGTAATATGAAGTCTAGTGTAATATGTAGCCTAGTGTAATATGTATTATAGTGTAATATGTAGTCTAGTTTAATATGTAGTCTAGTGCAATATGTATTGTAATATGTAGTCTAGTGTAATATGTAGTCTCGTTTAATATGTAGCCTAGTTTAATATGTAGTCTAGTGTAATATGTAGCCTAGTGTAATGTGTAGTGTAATATGTAGCCTAGTTTAATATGTTAGCCTAGTGTAATGTGTATTCTAGTGTAATATGTAGTCTAGTGTAATATGTAGCCTAGTGTAATATGTAGCCTAGTTTAATATGTAGTCTAGTGTAATATTTAGTCTTGTTTAATATGTAGTCTAGTGTAATATGTAGTCTAGTGTAATATGTAGTCTAGTGTAATATGTAGCCTAGTGTAATATGTAGCTTAGTTTAATATGTAGTCTAGTGTAATATGTACTCTCGTATAATATGTAGTGTAATGTGTACTCTACTTTAATAAGTACTCCAGTGTAATATGTAGTGTAATATGTAGCCTAGTGTAATATGTACTCTAGTGTAATATGTAGTGTAAAGTGTACTCACGTCTAATAGTGTAATATGTAGTGTAGTATGTAGTGTAATATGTAACCTAGTGTAATATGTAGTGTAATATGTAGCCTAGTGTAATATGTAGCCTAGTTTAATATGTAGCCTAGTTTAATATGTAGTCTAGTGCAATATGTATTGTAATATGTAGTCTAGTGTAATATGTAGTCTAGTGGTATATGTAGTGTAGTATATACTCTACTTTAATATGTACTCCAGTGTAATATGTAGTGTAATATGTAGCCTAGTGTAATATGTACTCTAGTGTAATATGTAGTGTAAAGTGTACTCACGTCTAATATGTAGTGTAGTATGCAGTGTAATATGTAGCCTAGTGTAATATGTAGTGTTATATGTAGTCTAGTGTAATATGTAGTCTAGTGTAATATGTAGTGCAATATGTAGTCTAGTGTAATATGTACTCTAGTGTAATACGTAGTGTAGTATGTAGTGTAATATGTACTCTAGTGTTATATGTACTCTAGTTTAATATGTAGTGTAATATGTACTCTAGTGTTATATGTACTCTAGTTTAATATGTAGCCTAGTGTAATATGTAGTCTAGTGTAATATGTAGTGTATTATGTCGTCTATTGTTATATGTAGCCTAGTGTAAAATGCAGTGTAATATGCAGTCTAGTGTAATATGTGGCCTAGTGTAATATGTAGTGTTATATGTAGTCTAGTGTAATATGTAGTCTAGTGTAATATGTAGTCGTGTAATATGTAGGCTAGTGTAATATGTAGTGTAATATGTAGCCTATTGTAATATGTAGCCTAGTGTAATATGTAGTGTAATATGAAGTCTAGTGTAATATGTAGCCTAGTGTAATATGTATTATAGTGTAATATGTAGTCTAGTGTAATATGTAGCCTAGTGTAATATGTAGTGTAATATGTAGCCTAGTTTAATATGTAGTTTAGTGTAATATGTAGTCTCGTTTAATATGTAGCCTAGTTTAAAATGTAGTCTAGTGTAATATGTAGTCTAGTGTAATATGTAGCCTAGTTTAATATGTAGTCTAGTGCAATATGTATTGTAATATGTAGTCTAGTGTAATATGTAGCCTAGTTTAATATGTAGTCTAGTGCAATATGTATTGTAATATGTAGTCTAGTGTAATATGTAGTCTAGTGTAATATGTAGTCTAGTGTAATATGTAGCCTAGTGTAATATGTAGCCTAGTTTAATATGTAGTCTAGTGCAATATGTATTGTAATATGTAGTCTAGTGTAATATGTAGTCTAGTGTAATATGTAGCCTAGTGTAATATGTATTCTAGTGTAATATGTAGTCTAGTGTAATATGTAGCCTAGTGTAATATGTAGTGTAATATGTAGCCTAGTTTAATATGTAGTCTAGTGTAAAATGTAGTCTAGTGTAATATGTAGTCTAATGTAATATGTAGCCTAGTGTAATATGCAGCCTAGTTTAATATGTAGTCTAGTGCAATATGTATTGTAATATGTAGTCTAGTGTAATATGTACTCTCGTGTAATATGTAGTGTAATGTGTACTCTAGTGTAATATGTAGTGTAGTATGTAGTGTAATATGTAACCTAGTGTAATATGTAGTGTAATATGTAGCCTCGTTTAATATGTAGCCTATTGTAATATGTAGTGTAATATGTAGCCTAGTGTAATATGTAGTGTAATATGCAGGCTAGTTTAATATGTAGCCTAGTGTAATCTGTAGTATAATATGTAGCCTAGTTTAATATGTAGCCTAGTGTACTATGTAGTGTAATATGTAGCCTTGTGTAATATGTAGCCTAGTTTAATATGTAGTCTAGTGTAATGTGTAGTGTAATATGTAGTCTAGTGTAATGTGTAGTCTAGTGTAATATGTAGTCTCGTTTAATATGTAGCCTAGTTTAATATATAGTCTAGTGTAATATGTAGTGTAATATGAAGTCTAGTGTAATATGTAGCCTAGTGTAATATGTATTATAGTGTAATATGTAGTCTAGTTTAATATGTTGTCTAGTGCAATATGTATTGTAATATGTAGTCTAGTGTAATATGTAGTCTCGTTTAATATGTAGCCTAGTTTAATATGTAGTCTAGTGTAATATGTAGCCTAGTGTAATGTGTAGTGTAATATGTAGCCTAGTTTAATATGTTAGCCTAGTGTAATGTGTATTCTAGTGTAATATGTAGTCTAGTGTAATATGTAGCCTAGTGTAATATGTAGCCTAGTTTAATATGTAGTCTAGTGTAATATGTAGTCTTGTTTAATATGTAGTCTAGTGTAATATGTAGTCTAGTGTAATATGTAGTCTAGTGTAATATGTAGCCTAGTGTAATATGTAGCTTAGTTTAATATGTAGTCTAGTGTAATATGTACTCTCGTATAATATGTAGTGTAATGTGTACTCTACTTTAATAAGTACTCCAGTGTAATATGTAGTGTAATATGTAGCCTAGTGTAATATGTACTCTAGTGTAATATGTAGTGTAAAGTGTACTCACGTCTAATAGTGTAATATGTAGTGTAGTATGTAGTGTAATATGTAACCTAGTGTAATATGTAGTGTAATATGTAGCCTAGTGTAATATGTAGCCTAGTTTAATATGTAGCCTAGTTTAATATGTAGTCTAGTGCAATATGTATTGTAATATGTAGTCTAGTGTAATATGTAGTCTAGTGGTATATGTAGTGTAGTATATACTCTACTTTAATATGTACTCCAGTGTAATATGTAGTGTAATATGTAGCCTAGTGTAATATGTACTCTAGTGTAATATGTAGTGTAAAGTGTACTCACGTCTAATATGTAGTGTAGTATGCAGTGTAATATGTAGCCTAGTGTAATATGTAGTGTTATATGTAGTCTAGTGTAATATGTAGTCTAGTGTAATATGTAGTGCAATATGTAGTCTAGTGTAATATGTACTCTAGTGTAATACGTAGTGTAGTATGTAGTGTAATATGTACTCTAGTGTTATATGTACTCTAGTTTAATATGTAGTGTAATATGTACTCTAGTGTTATATGTACTCTAGTTTAATATGTAGCCTAGTTTAATATGTAGTCTAGTGTAATATGTAGTCTAGTGTAATATGTAGTATAATATGAAGTTTAGTGTAATATGTAGCCTAGTGTAATATGTATTATAGTGTAATATGTAGTCTAGTGTAATATGTAGCCTAGTGTAATATGTAGTGTAATATGTAGCCTAGTGTAATATGTAGTGTAATATGCAGGCTAGTTTAATATGTAGCCTAGTGTAATATGTAGTGTAATATGTAGCCTAGTTTAATATGTAGCCTAGTGTAATATGTAGTGTAATATGTAGCCTAGTGTAATATGTAGCCTAGTGTAATATGTAGTCTCGTTTAATATGTAGCCTAGTGTAATATGTATTCTAGTGTAATATGTAGTCTAGTGTAATATGTAGCCTAGTGTAATATGTAGTGTAATATGTAGCCTAGTTTAATATGTAACCTAGTGTAATATGTAGTGTAATATTTAGCCTAGTGTAATATGTAGCCTAGTTTAATATGTAGCCTAGTTTAATATGTAGTCTAGTGCAATATGTATTGTAATATGTAGTCTAGTGTAATATGTAGTCTAGTGGTATATGTAGTGTAATATATACTCTACTTTAATATGTACTCCAGTGTAATATGTAGTGTAATATGTAGCCTATTGTAATATGCACTCTAGTGTAATATGTAGTGTAAAGTGTACTCACGTCTAATATGTAGTGTAGTATGCAGTGTAATATGTAGCCTAGTGTAATATGTAGTGTTATATGTAGTCTAGTGTAATATGTACTCAAGTGTTATATGTACTCTAGTTTAATATGTAGTGTAATATGTACTCTAGTGTTATATGTACTCTAGTTTAATATGTAGCCTAGTGTAATATGTAGTCTAGTGTAATATGTAGTGTATTATGTCGTCTATTGTTATATGTAGCCTAGTGTAAAATGCAGTGTAATATGCAGTCTAGTGTAATATGTGGCCTAGTGTAATATGTAGTGTTATATGTAGTCTAGTGTAATATGTAGTCTAGTGTAATATGTAGTCGTGTAATATGTAGGCTAGTGTAATATGTAGTGTAATATGTAGCCTATTGTAATATGTAGCCTAGTGTAATATGTAGTGTAATATGAAGTCTAGTGTAATATGTAGCCTAGTGTAATATGTATTATAGTGTAATATGTAGTCTAGTGTAATATGTAGCCTAGTGTAATATGTAGTGTAATATGTAGCCTAGTTTAATATGTAGTTTAGTGTAATATGTAGTCTCGTTTAATATGTAGCCTAGTTTAAAATGTAGTCTAGTGTAATATGTAGTCTAGTGTAATATGTAGCCTAGTTTAATATGTAGTCTAGTGCAATATGTATTGTAATATGTAGTCTAGTGTAATATGTAGCCTAGTTTAATATGTAGTCTAGTGCAATATGTATTGTAATATGTAGTCTAGTGTAATATGTAGTCTAGTGTAATATGTAGTCTAGTGTAATATGTAGCCTAGTGTAATATGTAGCCTAGTTTAATATGTAGTCTAGTGCAATATGTATTGTAATATGTAGTCTAGTGTAATATGTAGTCTAGTGTAATATGTAGCCTAGTGTAATATGTATTCTAGTGTAATATGTAGTCTAGTGTAATATGTAGCCTAGTGTAATATGTAGTGTAATATGTAGCCTAGTTTAATATGTAGTCTAGTGTAAAATGTAGTCTAGTGTAATATGTAGTCTAATGTAATATGTAGCCTAGTGTAATATGTAGCCTAGTTTAATATGTAGTCTAGTGCAATATGTATTGTAATATGTAGTCTAGTGTAATATGTACTCTCGTGTAATATGTAGTGTAATGTGTACTCTAGTGTAATATGTAGTGTAGTATGTAGTGTAATATGTAACCTAGTGTAATATGTAGTGTAATATGTAGCCTCGTTTAATATGTAGCCTATTGTAATATGTAGTGTAATATGTAGCCTAGTGTAATATGTAGTGTAATATGCAGGCTAGTTTAATATGTAGCCTAGTGTAATCTCTAATGTAATATGTAGCCTAGTTTAATATGTAGCCTAGTGTACTATGTAGTGTAATATGTAGCCTTGTGTAATATGTAGCCTAGTTTAATATGTAGTCTAGTGTAATGTGTAGTGTAATATGTAGTCTAGTGTAATGTGTAGTCTAGTGTAATATGTAGTATCGTTTAATATGTAGCCTAGTTTAATATATAGTCTAGTGTAATATGTAGTGTAATATGAAGTCTAGTGTAATATGTATTATAGTGTAATATGTAGTCTAGTTTAATATGTAGTCTAGTGCAATATGTATTGTAATATGTAGTCTAGTGTAATATGTAGTCTCGTTTAATATGTAGCCTAGTTTAATATGTAGTCTAGTGTAATATGTAGCCTAGTGTAATGTGTAGTGTAATATGTAGCCTAGTTTAATATGTTAGCCTAGTGTAATGTGTATTCTAGTGTAATATGTAGTCTAGTGTAATATGTAGCCTAGTGTAATATGTAGCCTAGTTTAATATGTAGTCTAGTGTAATATGTAGTCTTGTTTAATATGTAGTCTAGTGTAATATGTAGTCTAGTGTAATATGTAGTCTAGTGTAATATGTAGCCTAGTGTAATATGTAGCTTAGTTTAATATGTAGTCTAGTGTAATATGTACTCTCGTATAATATGTAGTGTAATGTGTACTCTACTTTAATAAGTACTCCAGTGTAATATGTAGTGTAATATGTAGCCTAGTGTAATATGTACTCTAGTGTAATATGTAGTGTAAAGTGTACTCACGTCTAATAGTGTAATATGTAGTGTAGTATGTAGTGTAATATGTAACCTAGTGTAATATGTAGTGTAATATGTAGCCTAGTGTAATATGTAGCCTAGTTTAATATGTAGCCTAGTTTAATATGTAGTCTAGTGCAATATGTATTGTAATATGTAGTCTAGTGTAATATGTAGTCTAGTGGTATATGTAGTGTAGTATATACTCTACTTTAATATGTACTCCAGTGTAATATGTAGTGTAATATGTAGCCTAGTGTAATATGTACTCTAGTGTAATATGTAGTGTAAAGTGTACTCACGTCTAATATGTAGTGTAGTATGCAGTGTAATATGTAGCCTAGTGTAATATGTAGTGTTATATGTAGTCTAGTGTAATATGTAGTCTAGTGTAATATGTAGTGCAATATGTAGTCTAGTGTAATATGTACTCTAGTGTAATACGTAGTGTTGTATGTAGTGTAATATGTACTCTAGTGTTATATGTACTCTAGTTTAATATGTAGTGTAATATGTACTCTAGTGTTATATGTACTCTAGTTTAATATGTAGCCTAGTGTAATATGTATTCTAGTGTAATATGTAGTGTATTATGTCCTCTATTGTTATATGTAGCCTAGTGTAAAATGCAGTGTAATATGTAGTCTAGTGTAATATGTGGCCTAGTGTAATATGTATTGTTATATGTAGTCTAGTGTAATATGTAGTCTAGTGTAATATGTAGGCTAGTGTAATATGTAGCCTTGTGTAATATGTAGCCTAGTGTAAGATGTAGCATAGTGTAATATGTAGCCTAGTGTTATATGTAGCCTAGTGTAATATGTAGCCTAGTGTAATATGTAGCCTAGTGTTATATGTAGTAAAATATGTAGCCTAGTGTAATATGTAGCCTAGTGTAATATGTAGCCTAGTGTAATATGTAGCCTAGTGTCATATGTAGGCTAGTGTATTATGTAGCCTAGTTTAATATGTAGTCTAGTGTAATATGTAGCCTAGTTTAATATGTAGTCTAGTGTAATACGTAGTGTAGTCTGTAACCTAGTGTAATATGTAGTGTAATATGTAGCCTTGTGTAATATGTAGCCTAGTGTAATATGTAGTCTAGTGTAATATGTAGCCTAGTGTTATATGTAGTGTAATATGTAGCCTAGTGTAATATGTAGCCTAGTGTAATATGTAGTCTAGTGTAATACGTAGTGTAGTATGTAACCTAGTGTAATATGTAGTGTAATATGTAGCCTAGTGTAATATGTAGCCTAGTTTAATATGTAGTCTAGTGTAATATGTAGCCTAGTTTAATATGTAGTCTAGTGTAATACATAGTGTAGTATGTAACCTAGTGTAATAGGTAGTGTAATATGTAGCCTAGTGTAATATGTAGCCTAGTTTAATATGTAGTCTAGTGTAATATGTAGCCTAGTGTAATATGTTAGCCTAATTTAATATGTAGTCTAGTGGTATATGTTGTGTAATATATACTCTAGTGTAATATGTACTCCAGTGTAATATGTAGTGTAATATGTAGCCTAGTGTAATATGTACTCTAGTGTAATATGTAGTGTAATGTGTACTCTAGTGTAATATGTAGTGTAGTGTAATATGTAGCCTAGTGTAATATGTAGTGTTATATGTAGTCTAGTGTAATATGTAGTGTAATATGTAGCCTTGTGTAATATGTACTCTAGTGTAATATGTAGTGTAATAAGTAGTGTAGTATGTAGCCTAGTTTAATATGTTGTGTGATATGTACTCTAGTTTAATATGTAGCCTAGTGTAATATGTAGTCTAGTGTAATATGTAGTGTAATATGTCGTCTAGTGTTATATGTAGCCTAGTGTAAAGTGCAGTGTAATATGTAGTCTTGTGTAGTATGTAGTGTAGTGTAATATGTAGCCTTGTGTAATATGTAGCCTAGTGTAATACGTAGCCTAGTGTAATATGTAGTGTAATATGTAGCCTAGTGTAATATGTAGCCTAGTGTAATATGTAGCCTAGTGTAATATGTAGTGTAATATGTAGCCTAGTGTAATATGTAGCCTAGTGTTATATGTAGTGTAATATCTAGCCTAGTGTAATATGTAGCCTAGTGTAATATGTAGCCTAGTGTCATATGTAGGCTAGTGTATTATGTAGCCTAGTTTAATATGTAGTCTAGTGTAATACGTAGTGTAGTATGTAACCTAGTGTAATATGTAGTGTAATATGTAGCCAAGTGTAATATGTAGCCTAGTTTAATATGTAGTCTAGTGTAATATGTAGCCTAGTGTAATATGTTAGCCTAATTTAATATGTAGTCTAGTGCAATATGTATTGTAATATGTAGTCTAGTGTAATATGTAGTCTAGTGGTATATGTAGTGTAATATATACTCTAGTGTAATATGTACTCCAGTGTAATATGTAGTGTAATATGTAGCCTAGTGTAATATGTAGTCTAGTGTAATATGTAGCCTAGTGTAATATGTAGCCTAGTTTAATATGTAGTCTAGTGTAATATGTAGTCTTGTTTAATATGTAGTCTAGTGTAATATGTAGTCTAGTGTAATATGTAGCCTAGTGTAAAATGTAGCTTAGTTTAATATGTAGTCTAGTGTAATATGTACTCTCGTATAATATGTAGTGGAATGTGTACTCTACTTTAATAAGTACTCCAGTGTAATATGTAGTGTAATATGTAGCCTAGTGTAATATGTACTCTAGTGTAATATGTAGTGTAAAGTGTACTCACGTCTAATAGTGTAATATGTAGTGTAGTATGTAGTGTAATATGTAACCTAGTGTAATATGTAGTGTAATATGTAGCCTAGTGTAATATGTAGCCTAGTTTAATATGTAGCCTAGTTTAATATGTAGTCTAGTGCAATATGTATTGTAATATGTAGTCTAGTGTAATATGTAGTCTAGTGGTATATGTAGTGTAGTATATACTCTACTTTAATATGTACTCCAGTGTAATATGTAGTGTAATATGTAGCCTAGTGTAATATGTACTCTAGTGTAATATGTAGTGTAAAGTGTACTCACGTCTAATATGTAGTGTAGTATGCAGTGTAATATGTAGCCTAGTGTAATATGTAGTGTTATATGTAGTCTAGTGTAATATGTAGTCTAGTGTAATATGTAGTGCAATATGTAGTCTAGTGTAATATGTACTCTAGTGTAATACGTAGTGTAGTATGTAGTGTAATATGTACTCTAGTGTTATATGTACTCTAGTTT
Organism: Oncorhynchus mykiss; assembly: GCF_013265735.2. Taxonomy (NCBI): domain Eukaryota; kingdom Metazoa; phylum Chordata; class Actinopteri; order Salmoniformes; family Salmonidae; genus Oncorhynchus; species Oncorhynchus mykiss. The sequence goes on along the minus strand of NC_048569.1, from coordinate 56,283,358 downwards.
AATATGTAGTGTAATATGTACTCTAGTGTTATATGTACTCTAGTTTAATATGTAGCCTAGTGTAATATGTATTCTAGTGTAATATGTAGTGTATTATGTCCTCTATTGTTATATGTAGCCTAGTGTAAAATGCAGTGTAATATGTAGTCTAGTGTAATATGTGGCCTAGTGTAATATGTATTGTTATATGTAGTCTAGTGTAATATGTAGTCTAGTGTAATATGTAGGCTAGTGTAATATGTAGCCTTGTGGTAATATGTAGTCTAGTGTAATATGTAGTGTAATATGTAGCCTTGTGTAATATGTAGCCTAGTGTAAGATGTAGCATAGTGTAATATGTAGCCTAGTGTTATATGTAGCCTAGTGTAATATGTAGCCTAGTGTAATATGTAGCCTAGTGTTATATGTAGTAAAATATGTAGCCTAGTGTAATATGTAGCCTAGTGTAATATGTAGCCTAGTGTAATATGTAGCCTAGTGTCATATGTAGGCTAGTGTATTATGTAGCCTAGTTTAATATGTAGTCTAGTGTAATATGTAGCCTAGTTTAATATGTAGTCTAGTGTAATACGTAGTGTAGTCTGTAACCTAGTGTAATATGTAGTGTAATATGTAGCCTTGTGTAATATGTAGCCTAGTGTAATATGTAGTCTAGTGTAATATGTAGCCTAGTGTTATATGTAGCCTAGTGTTATATGTAGTGTAATATGTAGCCTAGTGTAATATGTAGCCTAGTGTAATATGTAGTCTAGTGTAATACGTAGTGTAGTATGTAACCTAGTGTAATATGTAGTGTAATATGTAGCCTAGTGTAATATGTAGCCTAGTTTAATATGTAGTCTAGTGTAATACATAGTGTAGTATGTAACCTAGTGTAATAGGTAGTGTAATATGTAGCCTAGTGTAATATGTAGCCTAGTTTAATATGTAGTCTAGTGTAATATGTAGCCTAGTGTAATATGTTAGCCTAATTTAATATGTAGTCTAGTGGTATATGTTGTGTAATATATACTCTAGTGTAATATGTACTCCAGTGTAATATGTAGTGTAATATGTAGCCTAGTGTAATATGTACTCTAGTGTAATATGTAGTGTAATGTGTACTCTAGTGTAATATGTAGTGTAGTGTAATATGTAGTGTTATATGTAGTCTAGTGTAATATGTAGTGTAATATGTAGCCTTGTGTAATATGTACTCTAGTGTAATATGTAGTGTAATAAGTAGTGTAGTATGTAGCCTAGTTTAATATGTAGTGTGATATGTACTCTAGTTTAATATGTAGCCTAGTGTAATATGTAGTCTAGTGTAATATGTAGTGTAATATGTCGTCTAGTGTTATATGTAGCCTAGTGTAAAATGCAGTGTAATATGTAGTCTTGTGTAGTATGTAGTGTAGTGTAATATGTAGCCTTGTGTAATATGTAGCCTAGTGTAATACGTAGCCTAGTGTAATATGTAGCCTAGTGTAATATGTAGCCTAGTGTAATATGTAGTGTAATATGTAGCCTAGTGTAATATGTAGCCTAGTGTTATATGTAGTGTAATATGTAGCCTAGTGTAATATGTAGCCTAGTGTAATATGTAGCCTAGTGTCATATGTAGGCTAGTGTATTATGTAGCCTAGTTTAATATGTAGTCTAGTGTAATACGTAGTGTAGTATGTAACCTAGTGTAATATGTAGTGTAATATGTAGCCAAGTGTAATATGTAGCCTAGTTTAATATGTAGTCTAGTGTAATATGTAGCCTAGTGTAATATGTTAGCCTAATTTAATATGTAGTCTAGTGCAATATGTATTGTAAAATGTAGTCTAGTGTAATATGTAGTCTAGTGGTATATGTAGTGTAATATATACTCTAGTGTAATATGTACTCCAGTGTAATATGTAGTGTAATATGTAGCCTAGTGTAATATGTACTCTAGTGTAATATGTAGTTTAATGTGTACTCTAGTGTAATATGTAGTGTAGTATGTAGTGTAATATGTAGCCTAGTGTAATATGTAGTGTTATATGTAGTCTAGTGTAATATGTAGTGTAATATGTAGCCTTGTGTAATATGTACTCTAGTGTAATATGAAGTGTAATAAGTAGTGTAGTATGTAGCCTAGTTTAATATGTAGTGTGATATGTACTCTAGTTTAATATGTAGCCTAGTGTAATATGTAGTCTAGTGTAATATGTAGTGTAATATGTCGTCTAGTGTTATATGTAGCCTAGTGTAAAATGCAGTGTAATATGTAGTCTTGTGTAGTATGTAGTGTAGTGTAATATGTAGCCTTGTGTAATATGTAGCCTAGTGTAATACGTAGCCTAGTGTTATATGTAGTGTAATATGTAGCCTAGTGTAATATGTAGCCTAGTGTTATATGTAGTGTAATATGTAACCTAGTGTAATATGTAGCCTAGTGTAATATCTAGCCTAGTGTCATATGTAGGCTAGTGTATTATGTAGCCTAGTTTAATATGTAGTCTAGTGTAATACGTAGTGTAGTATGTAACCTAGTGTAATATGTAGTGTAATATGTAGTGTAATATGTAGCCTAGTTTAATATGTAGTCTAGTGTAATATGTAGCCTAGTGTAATATGTTAGCCTAATTTAATATGTAGTCTAGTGCAATATGTATTGTAATATGTAGTCTAGTGTAATATGTAGTCTAGTGGTATATGTAGTGTAATATATACTCTAGTGTAATATGTACTCCAGTGTAATATGTAGTTTAATATGTAGCCTAGTGTAATATGTAGTCTAGTGTAATATGTAGTGTAATATGTTGTCTAGTGTTATATGTAGCCTAGTGTAAAATGCAGTGTAATATGTAGTCTTGTGTAGTATGTAGTGTAGTGTAATATGTAGTGTAATATGTAGCCTTGTGTAATATGTAGCCTAGTGTAATACGTAGCCTAGTGTAATATGTAGCCTAGTGTAATATGTAGCCTAGTGTTATATGTAGTGTAATATGTAGCCTAGTGTAATATGTAGGCTAGTGTATTATGTAGCCTAGTTTAATATGTAGTCTAGTGTAATACGTAGTGTAGTATGTAACCTAGTGTAATATGTAGTGTAATATGTAACCTAGTGTAATATGTAGTCTAGTGTAATATGTAGTGTAATATGTAACCTAGTGTAATATGTAGTGTAATATGTAACCTAGTGTAATATGTAGTGTAATATGTAGCCAAGTGTAATATGTAGCCTAGTTTAATATGTAGTCTAGTGTAATATGTAGCCTAGTGTAATATGTTAGCCTAATTTAATATGTATTGTAATATGTAGTCTAGTGTAATATGTAGTCTAGTGGTATATGTAGTGTAATATATACTCTAGTGTAATATGTACTCCAGTGTAATATGTAGTGTAATATGTAGCCTAGTGTAATATGTACTCTAGTGTAATATGTAGTTTAATGTGTACTCTAGTGTAATATGTAGTGTAGTATGTAGTGTAATATGTAGCCTAGTGTAATATGTAGTGTTATATGTAGTCTAGTGTAATATGTAGTGTAATATGTAGCCTTGTGTAATATGTACTCTAGTGTAATATGAAGTGTAATAAGTAGTGTAGTATGTAGCCTAGTTTAATATGTAGTGTGATATGTACTCTAGTTTAATATGTAGCCTAGTGTAATATGTAGTCTAGTGTAATATGTAGTGTAATATGTCGTCTAGTGTTATATGTAGCCTAGTGTAAAATGCAGTGTAATATGTAGTCTTGTGTAGTATGTAGTGTAGTGTAATATGTAGCCTTGTGTAATATGTAGTCTAGTGTAATATGTAGTGTAATATGTAGCCTTGTGTAATATGTACTCTAGTGTAATATGTAGTGTAATAAGTAGTGTAGTATGTAGCCTAGTTTAATATGTAGTGTAATATGTACTAGTTTAATATGTAGCCTAGTGTAATATGTAGTCTAGTGTAATATGTAGTGTAATATGTTGTCTAGTGTTATATGTAGCCTAGTGTAAAATGCAGTGTAATATGTAGTCTTGTGTAGTATGTAGTGTAGTGTAATATGTAGTGTAATACGTAGCCTAGTGTAATATGTAGTGTAATATGTAGCCTAGTGTAATATGTAGCCTAGTGTAATATGTAGCCTAGTGTAATATGTAGCCTAGTGTAATATGTAGCCTAGTGTCATATGTAGGCTAGTGTATTATGTAGCCTAGTTTAATATGTAGTCTAGTGTAATACGTAGTGTAGTATGTAACCTAGTGTAATATGTAGTGTAATATGTAGCCTAGTGTAATATGTAGCCTAGTTTAATATGTAGTCTAGTGTAATATGTAGCCTAGTGTAATATGTTAGCCTAATTTAATATGTAGTCTAGTGCAATATGTATTGTAATATGTAGTCTAGTGTAATATGTAGTCTAGTGGTATATGTAGTGTAATATATACTCTAGTGTAATATGTACTCCAGTGTAATATGTAGTGTAATGTGTAGCCTAGTGTAATATGTACTCTAGTGTAATATGTAGTGTAATGTGTATTCTAGTGTAATATGTAGTGTAGTATGTAGTGTAATATGTAGCCTAGTGTAATATGTAGTGTTATATGTAGTCTAGTGTAATATGTAGTGTAATATGTAGCCTTGTGTAATATGTAGTGTAAGATGTAGCCTAGTGTAATATGTAGTGTAAGATATAGCCTAGTGTAATATGTAGGCTAGTGTAATACGTAGCCTAGTGTAATATGTAGTGTAAGATGTAGCCTAGTGTAATATGTAGTGTAAGATATAGCCTAGTGGTATGTAGCCTAGTTTAATATGTAGTGTAATATGTACTCTAGTTTAATATGTAGCCTAGTGTAATATGTAGTCTAGTGTAATATGTAGTCTAGTGTAATATGTCGTCTAGTGTTATATGTAGCCTAGTGTAAAATGCAGTGTAATATGTAGTCTTGTGTAGTATGTAGTGTAGTGTAATATGTAGTGTAATATGTAGCCTTGTGTAATATGTAGCCTAGTGTAATACGTAGCCTAGCGTAATATGTAGTGTAAGATGTAGCCTAGTGTAATATGTAGTGTAAGATATAGCCTAGTGTAATATGTAGGCTAGTGTAATATGTAGCCTAGTGTAAGATGTAGCCTAGTGTAATATGTAGCCTAGTGTAATATGTAGTGTAATATGTAGTGTAATATGTAGCCTAGTGTAATATGTAGTAAAGTTTAATATGTAGTATCCAGTCAATCCCTGATAAATGTAATGGCTTTGGATTTGTTTTGAGTATATGCACTGGAGCTACCCAAAACACTGAGAGAGAATGTGTTTCAGTGTGGACCATTGAAGTGTAGCGTACTGAACAGTGTGTGCGCTTATACGATGTGCACACTGTCTTTTTTGTCGTAATTCTTTTCAGATGTGCAGCAGAAGGAATAGACTGTACTGTACATGTCTTCCTCATTTGCACAATTTGTTCTCTTCCTTCGTCTCTCCCCCCCCCATGCACTGTTATTTGTGTCTGCTCTAAAACGGTCCATCTCCGGGGGCAGATTGAAAGATATGTTCTTGGAAGGGTGCTGTGGCCAGAAGGCATTCAGGCCGGTGTGAAGGCAGCGCTCCACGCCATGGCCAATTAACCTGCCAGTTGGCCTAATGGGCTACCGGGAGTCCGGGGCTAGAAGGCGGATTTCTAGGAATCTTCCTTGAAGTGTTATCTCTGTAGAGTGGAGTGTGAATGATATAGATTTAATCCTATTCTAGAATTAACCCTGAATGCAGTTATGGAGATCGGACTTGCAAAATGGTACTTACCCTTACAATGTTGTATTATATTTTAAACCATCTGGCCCTCTCAAACATCCCCAAGGCTTTAGGGGTTGATTTGGGACTTAGCCAATCCGAATCAAGACCAAGACCGGGAGGGGGACAAGGGGTCCAAGACCGAGTCAAAACCGAGAACAGAAGAAATGCGAGTCCAATTCAAGACCACGATTGTCATTTTGTCAAACCAAAAAGACCAAAAAGAACAAATGTAAGTCCACAACAATGCTTCAACCACATCAGGAGACCATTTTTGAGGTCAGGGGAAAAACTAACAAATATTTTTTGGGAATGTGTAGTGTGCCTTTAATTCAAATGAGCAAAACAAATGCCATCCCCATTGATTCTAATCAGCATGCTATCAGATATTTAAAGACTGTTATCATTCTGTCAGGTATACTTTTCATTTAATTGTGAATCATTTTTTTTGAAAACCCTTTCTGAAACGTTCATGCGAACAGTGCGTGATGACTGAATTGCACATTGCAAATAGCTTACTGAACAAGACTTCGGACCAAACTTGATCAATACCTGGTTTGCACACATACCCATTGTTGCCTTAGTTACCCTTTACTGGTAGTTATCATACATTGAAATGTTTTTTCCTACCTACCCTACCGGCTACCGATGTCGTTTCGTGAGCAGCTCCATGCAACAACCAGTTGAGACCTGTGCGCTCTTGCTGCCTGCAGAAGATATTCCTGCTGAAACTAGGCTGTGTGTGTGGCGCGCATGTGAATATATTTTCCACGTGCCTTGCGAAAGTGAAGGCTACTTTGTGCATGATTTCTCTATTGTACTACATAATTGATAAGTCCTATACCTCCACCACGCTGCTTTGATGTGGATCAGAGGGGATTAAGAAGTGAGTAGAAGCAAAGCCCACTGAAAAAAAACTGGGTATATGGCCTGCGTATAGCTTCCACTACACCACTGGCCCTTTGTGTGAAGTGAACTCTCCTACGTGAGTGCGCGCTGGTATTACGGTTGTTGTTCTTTCAGCATCATGAGCCTGTCACACACTGAAGACCTAGGTCAAATAGGTTTCCCACTGTACTAACCTGTCACACACTGAGGTCCAACCTAGATCCAATAGGTTTCCCACTGTACTAACCTGTCACACACTGAAGGCCTAGGTCCAATAGGTTTCCCACTGTACTAACCTGTCACACACTGAAGGCCTAGATCCAATAGGTTTCCCACTGTACTAACCTGTCACACACTGAAGGCCTAGATCCAATAGGTTTCCCACTGTACTAACCTGTCACACACTGAAGGCCTAGGTCCAATAGGTTTCCCACTGTACTAACCTGTCACACACTGAAGCCCTAGGTCCAATAGGTTTCCCACTGTACTAACCTGTCACACACTGAAGGCCTAGATCAAATAGGTTTCCCACTGTACTAACCTGTCACACACTGAAGCCCTAGGTCCAATAGGTTTCCCACTGTACTAACCTGTCACACACTGAAGGCCTGGGTCCAATAGGTTTGCACTGTACTAACCTGTCACACACTGAAGGCGTGGGTCCAATAGGTTCGCCACTGTACTAACCTGTCACACACTGAAGGCCTAGATCAAATAGGTTTCCCACTGTACTAACCTGTCACACACTGAAGCCCTAGGTCCAATAGGTTTCCCACTGTACTAACCTGTCACACACTGAGGTCCAACCTAGATCCAATAGGTTTCCCACTGTACTAACCTGTCACACACTGAAGGCCTAGGTCCAATAGGTTTCCCACTGTACTAACCTGTCACACACTGAAGGCCTAGATCCAATAGGTTTCCCACTGTACTAACCTGTCACACACTGAAGGCCTAGATCCAATAGGTTTCCCACTGTACTAACCTGTCACACACTGAAGGCCTAGGTCCAATAGGTTTCCCACTGTACTAACCTGTCACACACTGAAGCCCTAGGTCCAATAGGTTTCCCACTGTACTAACCTGTCACACACTGAAGGCCTAGATCAAATAGGTTTCCCACTGTACTAACCTGTCACACACTGAAGCCCTAGGTCCAATAGGTTTCCCACTGTACTAACCTGTCACACACTGAAGGCCTGGGTCCAATAGGTTTGCACTGTACTAACCTGTCACACACTGAAGGCGTGGGTCCAATAGGTTCGCCACTGTACTAACCTGTCACACACTGAAGCCCTAGGTCCAATAGGTTTCCCACTGTACTAACCTGTCACACACTGAAGGCCTGAGTCCAATAGGTTTGCACTGTACTAACCTGTCACACACTGAAGGCCTAAGTCCAATAGGTTTGCCACTGTACTAACCTGTCACACACTGAAGCCCTAGGTCCAATAGGTTTGCCACTGTACTAACCTGTCACACACTGAAGGCCTAGGTCCAGTAGGTTTGCCACTGTACTAACCTGTCACACACGGAGGTCCTAGGTCCAATAGGTTTGCACTGTACTAACCTGTCACACACTGAAGCCCTAGGTCCAATAGGTTTGCCAGTGCACAAACATGTCTATAATAAAAATAAAGACTGTTACTATTTCCCCCGGTCTCCCCTTACTAATAGTGGGTGCACAACTTTCCAACAACTTCCCCCACTCTTCTCTACCAACGAATCAAGGAAATTTGGACAAAGTTTGAGGATATTTTATCAATGAAAGTAAAGGACAGTAAAGTTGGAAACCCAGGTTTCAATAGGCGGGAAGATATTTATGTTTCAAGAAAGGAGTATAGATATTTTTACTCTGCTGGTCTCGAGACCACGACCGAAATTGGTATCTCTGAGGTGTCCGAAAGGTGAACGATGGTGCATGTGGAAGTACAATGCTTCTGGGTAGAAGCTGTGATTCATTTGATCTTTCGCTAAATCGATTGATCCTCTGCAATGCTAGGGAGCCACACTAGACAGCATGTTACGGTACAGTACAGTCTGCAAAAAGCCTATGAAGTTCTGCCGAAACAGTTGGAACTTTTCCCTAGTAACACGTTGGACAGTGATTTGCCAGCGAGTGTTACGAAAGACAGCGTGGCAGCGGCGGTGTTTTAATGAGCTGTGTGGCACAGGCATCTTGGGTAGGGAGCCTGGGTAATGAGCCCTAGCCCTGGCACACGCACCACCATGAGAGCGTCTGTCTCTTGTGGGTACCCATGCCTGCCTGTGTGTCATTGAGCTACGCTGCCAAGCCCTGCTGCCTTTGGAGCCTATCTGAGCAGCTTCGGATCTGAGTGCACTGCCACTTGCCGTTGTCTTTCCCTTCCTCTCCTTAGAATATGTTTTTTTTGGGGGGGGGTGGGGGGGGGGGGGTCAAAAGACGAGAAAGCGAAACATGCCCAAAATATCAATCAGTAAATAAATAAACAGGAGAGAAAAGGCGGCACCAAGTGGTAGCTGCCGTTTTGATCGTAGTGACTCACGTTTGGCACCCTCGTCTAGGAAATGTAATTCAGAGTTCTTCGCTTCTGCCCTGACACTTTCGCCGCGCGGTACATTTCCTCGGCCCGGGCTCCTCTTGCTCCTTCCAGCCAGGCAGTTCCCACCTGCACCATGAGGCCTTGTTGCTCTGTGATAGATTGAGCTGTCCACAGCAGGCAAACTAGCCGAGCGCCACACACGCAGAGAGCGAGCATGTTGCAGCAGCTGTCTGGATTCAGCACGGAGAGACACTTCATTAGATCCAATCAGCAGGGCCCAGGAAATGAGAGAGGAGGAGAGGCAGAGTGGATGGAGGACAATGTTTGCCCTCACTACTATAAGTCGCTCTGGATAACAGCATCTGCTAAATACTATTTTTGAAGGGTAAAATGTAAGTAAGTCGACTGACGTGTAGATGTGAACAGTGATTCTATTGGTTTGTTAATTTACGACATCCCTCAGCCTCAAACACTCAATGTTTGGCTCAGTGTTTGTGGGAATAACTCAAGGTAAACCTAATATAAAGCAAATGTTTGTAAGTACCCCTAAGGCTTTATGACGCTCAACAGAAACCATTTCCCCTTCTTTCTATATGCCCATGAATCTCTCATCTCTTTTTTTGTTGTTGTTGTAATAAACATCTCTGACGCCACTCCAAATGTGACATTTGGGAGACAACTGCGAGCAGCTTGCGCGTCTGAGCTCAGAATTCCAGTCCTCCAGCGATGAGAATGCTGACAGATGGAGTGCTTGGATGCTGTCAGGACAATTAGAGCCTACTTCATCTAGCTGCCCGATATTGACCGCGGCCAGTCATAACCTTTATGACCACTTGGTATTGAGAAGGAAGCGTAGTCGTGAGTGCCGTTGGTGTGCTCGGGTGTCTGGCGATGGACATTGTGCACGCATGCACAAACGTGCACACACAAGCACACACACCATCCCTTTATGCTTTTGGGTGCTTTGGACCTGAGTGGTATTGGAGAGAGGAGCTATAATTATCACAGAGACTGGATGGGGCTGCGGAGTCACCGTACGATCCTCCTCTCTTCTCCCCTTTGCCCGATCCCTGTACTTGGCTGTGGAATGGAGGTCAGAGGCAGAGAGCTGTTGCCGGTCCCCAAGCGGAGCATGAATGGCCTCATTGAGAGGCGTGTTATGGGCCAGCGTGAGTGGTTTTAGCCCTTGTCATTAATTTGTAGCTGAGGGGGCTGGAGGCCGGTGGGGGAGGGGGCTGTAGGCCGGTGGGGGTGGGGGTGGCGTGGGCTCCAGGGGTTTTCATCGGTGGTTAATAAGAGCACAGCAGGAAAATGGAGTGCCCCAGCGTCTCTGACCCCAGACCTGCTGCTCCGCTGTGCCCTTGTCCTTCTCCTTGATTAACACAGTGGCTAAATGATGCCCCCCCCAGTTTACACACACACACCAGTGTTTCCCCTAGATTTTTTTTCAGCAGCGGCGGCAGTATTTTTATTTGTAAAAATGTTGTGGCTGCTGTTAAATGCAGATAGAGAAAACACTGAACACAAACACTTACACACCCCCATCCCTCCAGCCCCTCCGTCTGGACGGGAATCGATCGGCCAATCCCAGCTGTCTGTGAGTGACTCAGACTGTGAGGGGTTTTGGGGGTGGTGACCCGACATTGATCCACTCACCAGGACCCGTCATCTCCAGCTTCTCCAAGCCCCCCCCCCCCACACACACTCCTTACCAGGGCTTAATCTCGACCACTGGTGCGGCCTAAGTAGCAAGTACCCCACCCACCTCTTTATTCCAGGTTCCCTCCGCTTCTCACGCTCTCTCCCGTCTCTCTCTTTCTCTACGCCAGTTCTCTTCCATCCCATACGTGTACAGTAGCATTAGTCAATAAGGAAGTATAGGCATGTGTACAACAATATCAATGAAGGGACTCTGTTCATCATCAAGCCAAGCAGCACAAATGATAAACCAAACCCTGACCATGCTCCTTATACATATAGACATGGGTTCATATAGACATTTACAGATGTTGATACAGTACATTAGCAAAGTGTGTCACTGTAATATGTTCCCTTTTTCCAACCCATGTCTTGGGTTTCATAGTGTTCATTGTTGCTTCCTTTGGGTACCCCTCCCAGACAAGTTCGCCAAGAGTTCACTAGGGGTCACAGTGGTAATCCGAGACAAAGAGACCAAGATGCCCGTTGAAGATAACATTTCAACGGGCATGTGGTTGAGAGCACTGAGTTTCTGCAGTGTGTGTGTGTGTGTGTGTGTGTGTGTGTGTGTGTGTGTGTGTGTGTGTGTGTGTGTGTGTGTGTGTGTGTGTGTGGTGGGGGGTAGACTTACTCTCCTGGCATCTCTTGGGTTCCATCACTTTTAGCACTCAAGTGAAATGTCTCATTACTAGGGCTGGGAGTTGTCAGGGACCTCACGATACAACATTATCACGATACTTAGGTGCCGATAAAATATGTACTGCGATTCTCGTGATTCTACTGGATACGTATTGTAATTCAATAGTGTAATTTTACTGCGATTCGATGTTCCAAACGTATTGCTCACCACGTCTGCTGCGGAGGGACAAGGGAGAGCCATGACAAAATGACATTTGATCAGCCATGGGGGGAAAAAGTGCTGAAAACACATTGGCTCCCTAGTGAAAAAGAAGATGGAGAACAAGCTATGAAGTAAAGATACTGGAGTTTTGGGGAAGGTCCAGACACGGAAGGACCGGATAGTAAACCATATTTTACTCTATACCTGTATTGATGCACAGACTGGTTTGGATTTTTACTTTACCTTACATAACCATATGTCAATGTTTGGTTTGTTGAATGTGATAACTGAGTGATGGCAATTGTCCGTTCTTACCACCAGTAAGAGACTGCTAACAGTTGATAATTGCTCATTTATTAGCAAGAGCTTTGGTTGTGCACATGTACTTTTTTTGCCATTAATAGTGCTGTGAGGCGGTACGGGTGCCAAAAGCACCCTAGAAATTGGCACATTGCCCCTTGTGGCGAAGGTAAGAACTGCCATTCAATCCATTGAAAATATATAGCCAGTAACCATATTTCCAGTAAGCCTGTTTGGGCTCCCGAGTGGCGTAGCAGTCTAAGGCACTGCATCTCAGTGCAAGAGGCATCACTACATTCCCTGGTTAAAATACAGGCTGTATCACATCCGGCTGTGATTGGGAGTCCCATAGGGCGGCGCACAATTGTCCCAGCGTTTACATCTCCATTTCTCCTTTGCCAAGAGAATCCATCCACCTGATGGGTGTGTCATATCAAGAAGCTTATTAAACAGCATGATCGTTACACAGGTGCGCCTTGTGCTGAGGACAATAATAGGCCACTCTAAAATGTGCAGTTTTGTCACGCAACACAATGCCACAGATGTCTCAAGTTTTGAGGGAGCGTGCAATTGGCATGCTGACTGCAGGAATGTCCATCAGAGCTGTTGCCAGATAATTCAATGTCAATTTCTCAACTATAATCCACCTCCAACGTCATTTTAGAGAATTTGGCAGTACTTCCAACCAGCCTCACAGCTGCAGACCACGTGTAACCACGCCAGCCCAGGACCTCCACATCCGGCTTTTTCAACTGCGGGATCGTCTGCCATCAGCCAACCGGACAGCTGATGAAACAGCAAAGTATTTCTGTCTGTAATAAAGCCTCTTTGTGGGGAAAAACTCATTCTGATTAGCTTGGCTAGGTTCCACATGGCTACGCCCCTGCCCAGTCATGTGAAATCCATAGATTAGGGCCTAATTCATTTATTTCAATTGACTGATTTCCTTATATGAACCGTAACTCAGTAAAATTGTCGAAAGTGTTGCATGTTGCGTTTATATTTTTGGTCAGTTTATATTTAATCAATACCATGGAAGAGTCAACTGGGGATTGAACCGTAAATCATTGTAAAGGATGTGCGGTGCTCAGAGCCTGCTTGGCTACCTGTTTGCTCTCTGTCGCTGTTACGTGAGTAAAACCCAGTAAAAATGTGTCCAAGAGCCTCAAAACACAACATTCTGAGGTTCAGAGCAACTCAGACAACATCCATCTTTATGTATGATGAGTCTCCCTCGGGGGGGGGGGAGTCAACGAATAAATACCTTCTTGCTTCCTTTCAAGTGTTTTGTTGTGTTTCTGTGGGATACTGTATATAGGCCTGCTGTAGTATGTCGGTCGTACTAGCTGTCAGGACTGGACGGATCCGTAGTCTTTTTTTCAACTTGTTCCTCTCAGGTTTTGGTAACCTAGTGTATTTCAAGCCACGTCCGTAGTATTTGAGGGGTTCATGGAACATGTTAAGTTTAAAAGAGAAGAATGTTTGTGTTAACTGTACTTTTCTTTGGATAAAAGCATTTGCCAACCGACTATTTATTATTATAAAAGAGAAGAGGAAGCCCCTTTCTCTCATTCCCTCCCTCCCTCCCTCCCTCCCTCCCTCCCTCCCTCCCTCCCTCCCTCCCTCCCTCCCTCCGTCCCCTTGTTTCCTCTTCCCCTGCTCAGTCAGAGCCGCTTTACCCCTTTCCCTCTCTTCGCCTGTCTAAAGCAGGAGTTACTCTTTGGTCCCGGCTCACCATTGATTCTCCCTGGCCTCTCGACGCCATGTTGGCAAAGCAAAACATGTTTCACCTTCCGCCCGTATAGGGGCTTGACAGGACTGCTTGTCTGGCACCCAGGGTCTGGACTATTTGGACCAATCAACTCCCTTTTGGAGGTTACCAGTTCCCTTCGACCCCATTGAACATTGTTCCACTTTAATCTTTCGTAGCGGCTAATTGACGGCTTTGGGTCCCGTTGAGCCAACGGTGATCAAACCGTGAGCGATGCGTTCACTTTTTTGGGTGGGGGGGGGGCTAATTGTTCTGCCCCACAACTGAAGGACTGCGTGTGAAATAGTTTCCATAATAGTTTGAACCGGTTCTGAGGGACTCCTGTGTTGAGTGTGGTTGAAAAAGCTGGCCATCGTTTCTGTTCCCCGTGATGTCTTCCACTACTTTCCTCTCTCTGTGTAGTGTTTCTTTTCTCCTCTGCCAATGTTGCTTGTCCCTCCTTCCCCCTTCGTCTGTCAGGCAAGAGAGTTCCTCTTTGATCCAAGCACACCTCTCAGATTAACAGGCTACCGAACCCGGCATTGAGAGCACAAACACAAAACATTGTGTGGAGGGTCCTGTCTCAATAAAAAAATGCACCACCTCTTGCCCTGGCCAATCGCTGAGACAGCTCAACATGGGAAATCTGAATAGGCCTGAAAGAAAGGCACACTCTCACGTCCAGCAACGGAAACCAGAGTCCTTTGAAAACCAACATAATAGTCAATGCGTTTTCTTTGAGAGCTCTGTCATCCTGTCACTGAGCGGGGATAGTTCCAGCGAGATACCTGACAAGGGGTTTGTGTATGTGTGCATCTGTGAGTGAGAGTTTGTGTCTGGGTGTACGTGCAATGCCCTCTTGTGTGTCCGCGTGTGAGTTTGCGTTTACCTGCATATGTGTGTTTGTGCGTCTCTGTGTGTGAGAACCTGGGAAAGCAGGCAGTGGGAGAGAGCAGCTTGAGTTACCCGGTAGCCCTAACTGTCAGCCCAGGGGGCCGGGCCGCCCCGGCAGGCACTGTCTGCTGCCCCTGTGGGCAACTTGGAGACTCACTGAGACCCACCGCTCCGACAGCCACAATAGGATCCAGTTTCCTGGCCCCCACCTGCTGATACAGGCACAGATAACTTTGTCTCCCTGCTTGTATCTTTTATCTCACATCTGGGAGCCTTGCCTGGAAGCAGTGTGGTAACAACACTGGCTCCATTGTCCCTGGCCTTGTCACGACAAGGCTCCGGTTTCGGGCATGTCCGTGAAACACCGAGAGCCCCCGGGGGCGTCTGGGGTGCGAATCATCGCCGGGCGGGAGACCGTGATTGCACAACATGATAGGATGGCAGGACAGGGCTGGGAGGGGCGGAGCAGAGGAGAACAGGGCCTCATGGGTAATGCAGCATGGGCGAATGGGGATAGGTGTCAGGTTAGGGGCGGAGAGCAGCACAAGGCCAGATGATAGGAAGTCTTATCCGCTGTGTGAACTTTGGCGACCGGGACCAGTTGGCACGTCTCAACATGGTGCGTACCAACGAAATCTAGATGCCAGGTAACTGAGCTTTGCCCATATACCCCACCCATGGGTACCACCATACCCACATGGAAACCCACATGGTGCCTGGGAGATTAGATTAGAAGTAAGAGATAAGATGCTTGAGATTACTGTCAATACTAATATCAGTACTTGGTACTAGTCACTGCAAGTAATGTGTTGACTATCTCACATGATAGCACTCTTTGTCTCTCATGCACTGAATATCCCTATCAGTAGCATTATACCCAGTACTAACAGAGCAAAAGGCCTAAGCATTCACATATTTAACACCAATCAAGTATTGATGGCGCTCCAATTGATAACAATGGCAATTCATCAAAATGCAATGATCTTAGGTGGAGAGTACGGGTGAAACATCTCTGCTCGTGTATGGACCTGCGTGGCAAATTGACAAATGACACAGACACATTCCCACTTAGAGGGAATGTCTCCAGTCGTACTGGAGATTGAACCGTAAATCATTGTAAAACGGACGAGGCGCTCAGAGCCTGCTTGGTTGGCTACCTGTTTGATCTCTGTCGCTACCAGTTTGTTCTCTGTTTCAGACAACGTCTATCTTTATGTGTGATGAGTCTCCCTCACGGGGAAGTCGACAAAATACCTTCTTCCTTCCTTTCAGGTGTTTTCATGTGTTTACGTGTGATATATATGCCTGCTGGAGGTATGTGTCGGTCGAACTAGGTGTTTGTTGTGATGATGTATCGTCTTCAGGACTGCATAGATATAGGGTATTTTTTTCAACTTGCTCCTCGCAGATTTTGGCATTCAATGTCTCCCTGGTGTGTGTGTTTGAGAGGAATTATTCAAATATAAACTAAGATGGCTTTTATTCAAGAATGCATGTAAAATAGCCAATGTAAAAGACCTCAAGTATCGGTGCATGGAAAGTGTGAAATGCGTGTTTTGAAATGTAAAGATTTCCCCATGTAAAATAGAACAAAATTTGTCAATATTGTCAGTTGCTACAGTGCATTCGGAAAGTATTCAGACCCCTTTTTTCCACATTTTGTTACGTTACAGCCTTATTCTAAAATTGATTAAATAAAACTTTCCTCATCAATCTACACACAATACTCCATAACGGCAAAGCGAAAACAGGTTTTTAGATTGTTTTGCAAAATAAAAACAGAAATACCTTATTTACATATGTATTCAGACCTTTTGCTGTGAGACTCGAAATTGAGCTCTGGTGCAACCTGTTTCCATTGATCGTCCTTGAGATGTTTCTACAACTTGATTGGAGTCCACCTGTGGTCAATTCAGTTGATTGGACATGATTTGGAAAGGGACACACATGTCTATCTATATAAGGTCCCACAGTTGACAGTGCATGTCAGGGCAAACACCAAGCCATGGGGTCGAAGGAATTGTCTGTAGAGTTCCAAGGCAAGATTGTGTCGAGGCACAGATCTGGGGAAGGGTAGCAAAGCATTTCTGCAGCACTGAAGGTCCCCAAGAACACAGTGGCCTCCATTCTTAAATGGAAGAAATTTGGAACCACCAAGACTCTTCCTCGAGGTGGCCTCCCGGCCAAACTGAGCAATCGGGATGGAAAGGGCCTTGGTCCGGGAGGTGACCTGACAGCCCGCTTGGCGTTTGCCAAAAGGCACCTAAAGGACTCTGACCATGAGAAACAAGATTCTCTAGTCTGATGAAACCAAAAATAAACTCTTTGGCCTGAATGTCAAGCGTCATGTCTGGAGGAAACCTGGCACCATCCCTACGGTGAAGCATGGTGGTGGCAGCATCATGCTGTGGGGATGTTTTTCAGCAGCGGGGACTGGGAGACTAGTCAGGATCGAGGGAAAGATGAACGGAGCAATGTACAGAGAGATCCTTGATGAAAACCTGCTCCAGAGTGCTCAGGACCTCAGACTGTGGCGAAGGTTCACCTTCCAAAAGGACAACGACCCTAAACACACAGCCAAGACAACCCAGGAATGGGTTCGGGACAAGTCTCTGAATGTCCTTGAGTGGCCCAGCCAGAGCCCGGACTAACATCTCTGGAGAAACATTTAAATAGCTGTGCAGGGAAGCTCTCCATCCAACCTGACATAGCTTGAGAGGATATGCGGAGAAGAATGGGAGAAACTCCCCAAATACGAGTATGCCAAGCTTGTAGCAACATACCCAAGAAGACTCGAGGCTGTAATCGCTGCCAAAGGTGCTTCAACAAAGTACAGAGTAAAGGGTCTGAATACTTATGTAAATGTGATATTTTTATTAACAAATTTGCAAAAATGTCTAAAAACCTGTTTTTCCTTTGTCATTATTGTGTGTAGATTAATGAGGGAAAACAATTGAATCCATTTTAGAATAAGGCTGTAACGTCGTAACCAAATGTGGAAAAAGTCAAGTGGTCTGAATACTTTCCCGAATGCATCGTATGAGGGAAACAAACGTGTGACGTCATTGCTTGGTTGGAACTGAGGCTTCTAAAGCAATCGTGAGTGTAGTGCCTGAGCAAATGGACCCGGGGTTATAAAAGTTTTGACTAATGATGTGATAGCACGGCAACAATTGAACCCGGAGAGGGAACTTTGCAAGTTGAGTAGGGAGTCCAGGGAGGAGAGTGAGCTTCTGGGCTGTTAGCGTCACCCAATCCCTCACCACTGGACTGTGCTAGTTCACTAACTCTATTAGCCTGCACTTTGCTAATGGTGTTAAAAAAGACAGAGGGCAGGACGAGGAGAAGGTGGGGGCATGATACACTTAACTCCAAAGTGGATGGCATCATTATCATTTTGATTTAGCTTTGATGCTTCTTCTCTTCTCCCCTCCCTCCCCTGCCCCTTAGCCAGTATGGCACAAAGAGCCCAGAGAAACTTGATAGGGATAAATTAGGAAAACAGACCTTGTTTTGTTTCTCCTTTTACAGGATTTCGCCGTAAGCGCTGTGTGCGTGCTGATACGTGCGTCGTGTGTGCATACAAGTGAGTGTATCTGCGTACATAGTAGTTGTGGGCCTCTCTAGTTTGTTTTGATGTTTTCTCCTAAGCCAGGTGTGCTCCGCCCCGCGATCTGTTCGCCAGCATGATGTCCCCCGTCTTACTGCGAGACGAAATTGGCGTCCTGCAGATCTCACTACCGACAAAATCTCACTAGCGGCAAACCCCCTAGAGGACAGGATGTCAATGTCGTCTTGCATGGAGGCCGTATTTACCTTCTCCACTCCCTCTATGATAGGTGACTTAATGTGTTAAACTGCCATAAAATCCCCCACTTTGTCGAACATGAAAGTGAGCACATGCACATGGTGGAATTAGTGGGGTTAAGTTGGTTTTGAACCCTGCGTTTGTTTTTTGTTCTCCATCCTAAAGTCATACGTGAGAGTGTTTTCAGAGCACAGGGAACATGTTTTGATTTTGGGATTTTTGGGAGGGGGGGGGGGGGCGTAGAATTATGATTAATCAAGACTATTCCGTCAGTCAAATTGTGACGGACTCCAATGAACCAACCATTTTGGTCCAAACTCAGAACTCAATCCGATAGCCGGAACTAGTTGATTGCAGTGTAGGGGCCACTTACTTTCATTTGTTTTCCCTTTTTAGTACATTCCAAAATAGGTGTTGACATTGACAAATGATATCGGCACGCGTCTTGGAGATAGATAGGCACAATAGAAACATCTTGACGTGAAGTCTGTCACGTATGCTAGCTAGTATGCAAACTCGGCCCTAACCAAGGCCGAATGATGTCAAAAATCTAGTTTGCCGTCTTTCTTTTTCCTTTTTTATATATTTTTTTAAAATAGCTTAAAGCCTCATAAATCATGTCCTTGTTGAATGCAGTGGAGTCCTTCCCTGAGACTCGCACCGACTGTGATGCTTCATCTTGACTTAAGCCTTTGACAGGCGCCTGATGTCTTGCCCTAAAACAAATAACTCCACGTTAGCTCGATTGACTTTTTCCTTCGCCTCGTTAATCCGCACGTCTGTGTTGAAGGTGTATACGAAGCCCTGCACTTGGTTCATGTACAATAGAATTTCCTCTGTCGAAAAAAGCAGTGTCCTGGACAATTTGTGACGTTTTCTTTTTGTTGGCGTTGTGTGGTTCTCATGCTGTAGCTGCAGTCATCGACTCTTTACTTCTGATTCGTTGGTACAGTGACAGAGGTCCAGTTACTCCTGAGGTCAAGGGTTATAGAAACCCCAGTCCCTAAACTCACCAACTCAGGAATATCCAATAACTCTGGCGGCTTGTAAAAGATCCCGCTACTTTATCCCTGTTGTCATCGTAAATAGATAACAGATTGGGATCCATAAATTGTGTAACTACAAAGGAAGGCGCAAAAATAGGAGCAGGTGCTATGCAGAAGAACCCAGCAGCCATACTGTACATCTGCAGGTAGTAAATGCTGGGCCTAGGCCCGCAGTAAAGTGCCAGATTTGACGACGCAAATTTAAGATATAGTAACGTAATATACTTATTTTTTTTGGGGGGGGGCTTTTAGAAATTATTTTGCAATGCCTGACAAGAAGTCCCACACTGAATCTGTGGATATCTTTTTTCTTCTTCTGTGTATTCAATCAATACAAGTAAAAGGAGTCATGCTTTGGGAACAGGATTTGCTATGCTTCGAATGAATTTCACAGGTATATCTACCTTCAATATATTCCGGTTGTGCTTTAAGGAAATGCTGTCCCTGCGGCTTCTGTCTAGTCTTGCTGGTGGAGGAATGCAAAAAACACAGGAACGCAGCCATTGTCTCTGCTATGCAGAGGTAAACTCATTGACCACTGCAGCAGTGGGGTGAGCTATTTTCCAAACAGCCCACAACAGAAGAACCGGTGGACAGAGCGAGTGTCCGTGGTGAATTAGTGGGAGTGTAATTTATCATGCCTCTGCCAATACCCATCCCCTTTGATCTGCGCCCCATCTGCGAGGGATGCGCCTGGCGTTTGGGAAGAGCGCTCACTTTCTCTTCCAATTATTCCCAAGCGGAGGGGGGTTGATGGAACTCTGTGGGCTAAAGAAGAGTGGTCCCCCACAGTCTTGAAAGGCATGGATTGCATTTGCCATTTAAATGCTACTTAGCCTTAAATCACCTGTGTTTGGCCCAAGGTGATATACTGGCAGGTGAGGGGGATGCTGCAGTGTGTGTGTGTGTGTGTGCGTGTGCGTGCGTGTGTGTCAGCCACCTCCCTCCCAAGGTGTGTGTGTGCTCAAGCATCCCCAATTAGTCTTCAACCCCCCCCATTCCCCCCACTCACCACTCCTCCCCTCCCTCTTGTGCAGACCACTCCTGGGTTTTCGATTGCACAAACTGTCACAGATGTGCTCTAGTTTTTGTTGTTGTTGTGTTCAGCGTTGTTGTTGCTGCCTCTGCTGTGTGCTGTTGCTGTGTGCTGTTGCTGTGTGCTGTTGCTGTGTGCTGTTGCGAGTGGGATGGAGGGATGTGGGGGGGGGGGGGATAAATAGTTTCCCATCAGATGAAGTGTAATTATTCCTCCCTTGTCTGGAGGAGTGTGAAATAGAAAAGAGGGAGCCTAGTTTCTCTCAGCAGATGCCAGCAGGTATGCAGAAGTAGTGTCTTCGCCGTCTCATTTACTAGCGAAGACTCATTGCTTCCACAATTATCACCGCGGTCGAGGTGGGAGCTCGCTGTGCTGGCAGCACAGGGGAGAGAGGGAAGAGAAATTGAAGGAGGACGAGTACTAAGAAACCTCTCTTGGTGGCAATGTGTTTTATTTCTTTTTTTAATCAAGAAAACAAGGTGTTTTTTTGCATTCTTCCCCTTCAGAGCAGTAAAGCCCTCACTTGAAGTTGATGCCTGTATTGCAGGTTGAAGAATGCCACAACAGGTGTCATCACATGTGTAATAACATGTCATGACGACTCAAACAACCTTCGCATAAAGCAACGGTCGTTTCACTGTTATGAGGAGCATAGCTGAAAACGGTAACATGTGGCGTTGGCGTCAGCCATGTTGTCGTGAGCTGTCATAGCTGTCGTCATGTGATTTGTGCAAGCCAGCATGTACCACTGCTGGCTTGCTTCTGAAGCTAAGCAGGGTTGGTCCTGGTCAGTCCTTGGATGGGAGACCAGATGCTGCTGGAAGTGGTGTTGGAGGGCCAGTAGGAGGCACTCTTTCCACTGGTCTAAAAAATATCCCAATGCCCCAGGGCAGTGATTGGGGACACTGCCCTGTGTAGGGTGCCGTCTCTCGGATGGGACGTTAAACGGGTGTCCTGACTCTCTGAGGTCATTAAAGATCCCATGGCACTTATCGTAAGAGTAGGGGTGTTAACCCCGGTGTCCTGGCTAAATTCCCAATCTGACCCTCAAACCATCACGGTCACCTAATAATCCCCAGTTTACAATTGGCTCATTCATCCCCCTCCTCTCCCCTGTAACTATTCCCCAGGTCGTTGCTGCAAATGAGACCGTGTTCTCAGTCAACTTACCTGGTAAAATAACGGATAAATAAAAAATAAAAAATAAATAAATTTGATTGGTGTAATTTCGTGGTAACATTAGGGATGCGTCCTAAAAAGAATGGACACCCACCACTGCACCTATTTCAGTCCACTTCAAGCACTGGTTAGCATTACTATAGCTCTTTGACCATTATGCCTTAGCATAATAGCCTAGCCAGTATATTTTGGAGCCTCTCAATTGTCTGTAAATTTGAGTCACAACCTAACCTAACCTCCTTCATCATAGATTCCTCAAGTGCCTCATTGTAAATTCCCTTTCATGTTATTATTATTCACACTTTTACAGTAGATTTTTACAGTAGACTTTTACAGTGGACCTTTACAGTATTGCAGCAGTGGTTCTCCTCTGAAAATGAGGTGTCACAGTGTGAGTCGGCGTTCTTTCGGAACAGACAAAGACATGGAAATGCAATTAGCTTACGAGGCAGAGAGGGAGGCGCTGAGAATAGTCGTGTCCTCTCCCAGGCCTTACGCAGCAGAGCATCATGGGGGAAAGAGGGAAAAAAAGAGCACCATGTTAAGAGGGGGTGGATTCAAACACCGGCTCATGGTTAATTCAAGCCATACTGAAGGTAGAGCATGGTGCAGATAATTATAGCCCACACACAGAGGCACACACACACACACACACGCAAACGTACTAGAGGTTGACCGATTATGATTTTTCAACGCCGATACAGATTATTGGAGGACAAAAAAAGGCTGATGCTGATAAATTTTTTACCTTTATTTAACTAGTTAACAACAAATTATTTTTTTCAATGACAGCCTGTTCAGAGGCAGGACGACAGATTTGTACCTTGTCAGCTCGGGGATATGAACTTGCAACCTTTCGGTTACGAGTCCAACGCTCTAACCACTAGGCTACCCTGCCGCCCCGTAATAATGACAATTACAACAATACTGAATGAACACTTATTTTGACTTAATATAATACATCAATAAAATCAATTTAGCCTAATAAATAATGAAACATGTTCAATTTGGTTTAAATAATGCAAAAACAAAGTGTTGGAGAAGAAAGTAAAAGTGCAATATGTGCCATGTAAGAAAGCTAACTTTTAAGTTCCTTGCTCAGAACATGAGAACATATGAAAGCTGGTGGTTCCTTTTAACATGAGTCTTCAATATTCCCAGGTAAGAAGTTTTAGGTTGTAGTTATTATAGGAATTATAGGACTATTTCTCTCTATACCATTTGTATTTCATATACCTTTGACTATTGGATGTTCTTATAGGCACTTTAGTATTGCCAGTGTAAC
Organism: Oncorhynchus mykiss; assembly: GCF_013265735.2. Lineage (NCBI taxonomy): Eukaryota > Metazoa > Chordata > Actinopteri > Salmoniformes > Salmonidae > Oncorhynchus > Oncorhynchus mykiss. The sequence goes on along the minus strand of NC_048569.1, from coordinate 56,260,371 downwards.
AGTATAGCTTCCATCCCTCTCCTCGCCGCTACCTGGGCTCGAACCAGGAACACATCGACAACAGCCACCCTCTAAGCAGCGTTACCCATGCAGAGCAAGGGGAACAACTACTCCAAGTCTCAGAGTGAGTGACGTTTGAAACGCTATTAGCGCACACCCCACTAACTAGCTAGCCATTTAACATCACATCGTTACATCAGCCTAATCTCGGGAGTTGATAGGCTTGAAGTCATAAACAGCAGGGCTGCTGGCAAAACGCATGAAAGTGTTGTTTGAATGAATGCTTATGAGCCTGCTGGTGCCTACCATCGCTCAGTCAGACTGCTCTATCAAATCATAGACTTAGTTATAACATAATAACACACAGAAATTCGAGCCTTGGGTCATTAATATGGTCGAATCTGGAAACTATCATTTCAAAAACAAAACGTTAATCCTTTCAGTGAAATACGGAACCGTTACGTATTTTATCTAAAGGATGGCATCCCTAAGTTTAACTATTGCTGTTACATTGCACAACGTTCAATGTCATGTCATAATTACGTAAAATTCTGGCAAATTAGTTCGCAATGAGTCAGGCGGCCCAAACTGTTGCATATACACTGATTCTGCGTGCAATGAATGCAAGAGAAGTGACACAATTTCACCTCGTTAATATTGCCTGCTAACCTGGATTTATTTTAGCAAAATATGCAGGTTTAAAAATATATACTTCTGTGTATTGATTTTAAGAAAGTCATTGATGTGTACCTAACCGTAAACGTTGGAGCAACAACAGTCCTTTTTCGCGAATGCGCACCGCATCGATTATATGCAACGCAGGACACGCTAGATAAACTAGTAATATCATCAACCATGTGCATAACTAGTGATTATGATTGATTGATAGTTTTTTCTAAGATAAATTTAATGCTAGCTAGCAACTTACCTTGGCTTCTTACTGCATTCGCGTAACAGGCAGTCTCCTCGTGAGGCAGGTGGTTAGAGCTTTGGACTAGTTAACCGTAAGGTTGCAAGATTGAATCCCTGAGCTGACAAGGTAAAAATCTGTCGTTCTGCCCCTGAACAAGGCAGTTAACCCACCGTTCCTAGGCCGTCATTGAAAATAAGAATGTGTTCTTTAACTGACTTGCCTAGTTAAATAAAGGTGTAAAAAATACATTTTACAAAATCTGCAAAATCGAGGTCCAAAAATAATTAATCGCCCATTCCGATTAATCGGTCGACCTCGAAAGTGTATACACACACACACCCCGATGCTTGTCCAGCTAAAATCTAACATCACAGAGAAAGAGAGCGAGAGAAAGAGAGAGAGTGAAATAAAGGAACTTTAAACAGAGACCTCAATCTCTTTCATCTCCCACTGCACACACACATCGTGTCTGCCCGAGGGGTCCTCACCTCCCCCAAAATCTTCTCCCTCTTATGTTTGTTTTTGTTTTCCTCGGCGTTGGCCGAAAATCAACTGGAGGTTAAGTTTGTGTAAACGCCTCGATAGGAAAATTGCTGTATGCCGAGTTGAAATAACAGCAGAAATTACAGAGAGATGAAGGGAGGGAGAGGGAGAGAGAGTAGAGAGCGGAGGGCTGTCTGTGCTTCTGCCTGACACAAAGAACAATAAACACGTTCCACATGGCGAGAGGTGGGCTCCAGATGCAGGCCGGACCGGAGGACTAAAACGTGGAAATGGCTTCCAGACAGGCCTCAGTGAGAGCACAAAGGGCCATTCTCAACCACTGCCTAGCGCAGCACCCGCTCCTCTCCTGTCTCTCCTGTCTCTCTCCCTACCCCCCCACCACCACCAAAACTCTCCACCAAAATCGCTGATTTTAACATGCTTGTGTTGGATTCACTCCAGAAAACAAGTGAGGATACTATAAAGCGAGATCCTAGATTGGAAGTTGCTGTGGCCAGGCCAGCTAGGCCTTAGACCAAGACTCCAAAGTAATCAGATTACGTGCAGATGAAAAATGGGTTTGAAGTGTTTGTAGTTTTGTATTTTTTATGGATCCCCATTAGCTGTTGCCAAGGCAGCAGCTACTCTTCCTGGGGTCCAGGAACAATGTCAAGTTATTAAGTCCATTTGTTTGTATTAAGTCAACTTGCCCAGGTCATCGTTAATTGCAGAGTAAATTCCCCTATTTGCTTTGGGTGTGTGTCAATAATGAAATGGCGGCCGTCTAGGATACCAGTCCTGGCAACCTCCAGACTACGTGTCCCGATAGCCAAAACCTACGCAATGTAAACTAACAGGGTCTGGGTTTTTCTGTTGATCCTTGAATTCCAAGACAAGTGCTACAAACGAATCAACGCTAGGGCTCAATTCCTTAGCAAGCGTCAGGCTTAAGATTCCATACATATTGGTGCAGGCATTAAGGGCATGAAATGTAGCTGTAGGCGGGTACTCTGGGCTGAAACTGAAGAATAATGTCCCCCCTACAAACACACACACACACACACACACACACAGCTGGAGTTTTCTGTCGGCGGGTCGAGCAGGTGGCACGGAGAACGCGTTTTTTCTTTTAGCCGGGTGAGGTGAACTGGCCTGCAGAGAGAAAGAGAGAGAGAGAGGGGGAAAGGAATACTGGAAGGGGAAAGATCTGTTCTGTACTGTACCCTCTCTCTCGCTTTCTCTCTCATTCCCTCCACTCCCTGCACCTCATTGGTCCAGTTGACCAGGAAGGTCTGATATGATTGGTCACATCTTCCATGGGTGATGCTGCTGTAAGCTTGAAAGAATTTGGTCACAAAGTTGTCATAACATGTTCAGCTTTAAAGTCAGCAGCTTACAGTATCTTCTAAGATGGTTTGAAATTCACAATTACCATTTTTTTTTTATGTCGTCTGTGTCTTTAATCCCTTTCAAGCATGAACTATAATCGCTAAACAACGAAAGTATGGCGCCCCAATTTGCATACCAGTGAAAGTTTCTTTTTAACTACATTTGATTGAAGTATAGACAACAGCATCCTCTTTTTGCACCCCGTGAAGACTTAGGAACTAAGACTAGCGTTCCAAATGACCCATTCTGTCCCGTCAGATGTCCTTGGTTGGTTTTGACATCTTCCCTTTGCTGATGGCTTCTTCCTGTATGCAGGGCTTCAAAAGCAGACAACGTTACGGACAAACATTTAGCCCATGAAGTCATAAAGTGGGGCCGAGTTAAACCACATTGCCGGGGCCTTGCCAAGCCTGACAAGACAGTAAATCAGAGAAGAAGTGGTCACGTAAGAAACCCCGACCGGTTTCAAAGTTTGGCCCTCCTAAATCACCCAGCTATAAACACTTTATAATGCACTTATAAACATCGGGCCTGATTAATTAAGCTCCCGCAGGGGGTTGTGGGTGGACAGACAGATTGCGAAGACTATGAAACTCTCTGGAAGCTTTCAAAGTCCAGGAACTTTCAAAGTCCCCTCTGTTTTTTTCGGAGTTTGAAAGCTAAATTGATCAATCACCACCATGTGTTTCTGGTCTCCGAGGAATGGTCCGGGCGGTCTACAAAATGTCCGCCATTCATGTGGCTTGCTTGCCCACGTTGGATTTGAGGGTAGTGAGAATGTGGCAAGAATGCTTTTGGTGTGTGGAAGGGAAGAGGCCGGGCCGGGCGCTAGCGTATGTTTAGAGGCTGTCATAGCCAACCATCAGGGTGGAATCTGTCTCCCCCCCAGACCCACCAATCACCACATGTAGGTGACAGTTGGAGAGGGGCGGGCCAAGACTGCCGTGATTGATTGCAAGACCACAAATAGCTTGCATGCATTAGCTCTCCCTTACATCCACACAAACACACACACACACACACACACACAAAAACACACACACACACACACACACACACACACACACACACACACACACACACACACACACACACACACACACATCACATCACACACCCCTGGCTGCCTTGCTATTGATATTTGGATCTGTCCTGATGTTCTTCCACAAACGGTTCCTATCTGTAAACCTGACTGCCTAACGAGGTCATTTCCACTAACACGTCACGGAGCTCAATCAAAGACTGAGAACTGCAGCATCAAACCCTTCCCTCGATTTGCCTCCACTGGCCCTTAATGACTGGCAATGGTGCTGGAACGACGGGAAGTGAGGGAGAGGAAGAGAAGGGAGAAGGCAGGGGGGTGGTATTGATCTATCGAGACATAATGCACTATTTGGATCCTGAAAGCGAGATGGCGATGGCATGCACTCAGGGAAAACAGAAAAAAATATGCAGAGACGATAGGCGGTATCCATTTAAGACCCCCCCCCCCCACCCCAATACATGTTTTGTGGAAAGAGAATTACATCTAATAGACCACAGGTTTACATCCGCAGCGTGGCCTTAGGAGGATTATTACATTCCCTGCGTAGTTACCGCGTAGTTACACGTGAGGATACCGCCGCCTGATTGGCCGAGGGGAGTAATACAGAAGTGCAACCCGTGCACTTTTCGATATCCCCCTAAAAAAAAGTAATGCAGTGAGATGAAGGAAGAGGAGTAGTAGGTGGAGCGCCCCACCCTGTCCCCCTGTTTCCTCGGCCGCTCAGACACACACACACACACACACACACACTAAAGTAAGCTCTGGCAGTCCATAATTGAAGATGGACCTCGTCAAGACTGGATGAAGTCTCTCAATGCTCTCTCCGCTAGGAGATTACATCAGATGTGAGGGCTGCGCCGACTTAATTCTTATTTAGATTCACTATTTTTCTGTGGCAGATGGGGGGGGGGGGGGGGGGAGTAGGAGAGGGAAAGATGGGTGAATAGAGGAGCCAAGAAGTTAGGAAATGAGGAGAGGAGAGGCTGTTGTGGAGAAGCGGGAGGGTGACTTGTGTTCACAAAATGCATGCCTGTTTCATCGGGGGTGTTGATATGATGACCAGAGAACAAGGTGGTATGCGGGAAAGAGAGCCCGGGCAAGCTCACACAGAGAGAAGGGAAGGTGATCTCTGGTCTGGTGCGATAAGCGACTGGGGGCAGGGGGGCAGCAGAGGGCGGGGGCAGGAGGGGTAGTGGGGTGGGGGGGGGGGGGGGGGGGGGGGGTGGAGAAGATCCTTACACTGCAGCTGGATGTGGACCCGGGCCCTTCTGACACTTATTCCACCCCCCCCCCCCCCCCCAGATTAGCTGTCATCTGATGCCAGGTCTGCCTGAACCCACCACTCCCCCTTCATAACCTCGTACCCCCATCCTCGCTCCCTCTGCCCCGTGCTTTCCTACGCTGAGCCAATGAGCTACAGTCGATCTGGCGGGCTTCCACCAACATGGCTGGTGTTTGTGCTATGGTTTATCGCAACAAGACACAAAATGGCCTTCCCACCAGAGCCCTGTGAAGGATTACGGGCCTCTTTGAGGATCTCACTCATGGCGCGACTGATAAGGACAGTCGAGGGAGAAGTGACGCGCCGTCCAAGGGGGACTGTTTGGGGGTGACCTATTTGGGGGTCAGCCTGTGAATTTGTGGTCAGTGTGTCAAACCTCTCATATTGGCGTCAGAGTTATGTGTGGCTAATTACGAAACACAACGGCCCGCAATTATGTAGTGCACACACCAAGACCAGATTTCACACTTAAAGAAACGGTTCCTATCTGTAAACCATCTGTAAAACCATTGAATTTGTGATTATCTATGATTTCTTCATGGCGATTTAGAATAGGCATTAGGTTATGGACTCAGCATTAACTGCGTTAGGTCTAGGGGCAGGTGTGTCAACAGAGGCAGTAGGCATCAAAGCATTTTTAGACCTCCTCAGTCAGAAAGCCCGTCAAATCACATTCCCGTTATGAGATCAAATCCGGTTCCACTGGGGGGGGGGGGGGGGGGGGGGTCTTGTCACTTAAGCTGCAGCTGTAAAACGGCCAGGGAAAATCCAAGTGGAGGGTGGATATTTGGAATGGGATTGAGCCAGACAGAGGACTGTGACATGGAGCGAGTGGAGATGGAACCACACAATCATCTTCTGGGCCGTGATTTGAGCCCTTGCGTTTCAGTTAATAGCTATGGCAGGGTTGGCGATATAGCCCCCTGTAAACTCGCACACGGCCCCACTCTCTGGAATTTCGCTATTAAAGGGTCAGATCTGTGGCACCGTGCAGGTGCTCAATTTGTATCGAAATTGCCCAGAGCGGCAAAGTCATTTAGCCAGAGCTGGGCGAGAGACAGGGCCCTGTGAAAGAGCTTAATGAAGCCGGCCTCACTCTGTAAACCCCTGTCAATCTCCAGGCCCTCTTCCCCTCCTGCTCCCGTTCTCCTTCTCTTCCTCGTCCTCCTCGCCTAGCGCCTTCATCCATATAGAATAGTAGCATCATGTTGAGTTATCTTCTGCTGTCTGTATCCGCTGCACAAGTTCGACGCAAACGATCGCCATTGCTGTTCGTTGTGGAGATGTTTTGGGTACCAGGTCTATTGTAGAGATCCAAGTCTGTTTTGAGTTGCTTCGGATAAAAAGTGTCAGCGAAATGCCATTCTATTTCTTATCTGTCGTGGTAATTTCTCCTCAGACACACCATACTTGTCCTGTCTCATCCGCAGGTTTCTCCATGGGGAGTACACCGTGGAGGTGGCCATCAACGACTACCTGGACATCTACTGCCCCCACTACGAGGACCCGCTCCCCCTAGAGCGCATGGAGCGTTACATCCTCTTCATGGTCAACTACGACGGCTACACCACCTGCGACCACCGCATGAAGGGCTTCAAGCGCTGGGAGTGCAACCGGCCACAGAGCCCCAACGGACCGCTCAAGTTCTCTGAGAAGTTCCAGCTCTTCACCCCCTTCTCACTAGGCTTCGAGTTCCGGCCGGGTCACGAGTATTACTATATCTGTAAGTGGAAAAGTTGTCACATGGACGAATGTCACACACACACACACAGACAGCTGCCTTACAGATACATGCTATTTGAGGTTTCAGGTAGAACTGATTGCCCGGCACGGACGCACCTTCTTTGGCTGATCAAGGACTTGATGATCAGTTGATTAGGAGAGTCTGGTCTGTAAGTGCTTGACTGGAACAAAAAATGTGCACCCCTGTGTACTGGTCCTTAGCACCAGGATTATGAAGAACCTTGCTTCTTAGCCGATGGGTCACATGGCCTAGTAACATGGATCTAATTGGCTATTAGCTATTGGCTGCATTCAAGTCAGGACCAGTCAGGCTTCTGGTGAAGGATTAACTTCAGCCAATAGAAATCTTAATCAGACCCCATATTGTGACACCCTTTTATTCACCCCCCACACTGGTTATGTCCCCAAGTAAGGTAGAGAAATAAAATATGCAAGTAGAAATGACTTTGGACCCCCCCACTGACCACACAAAACAGACACAGTTGTGACCCATCAAGAATATTCAGCGCTGTCAACCCATCGCTCTTTAGTTGATGGATATCAGGGAATATCAGGGAATATCAGGGAATGTCATTTGGGTTGTACATGTTTGTTTTTTTGGTTGTTTGAAGGATGATTTGATCCAATTTGGTGGGAAGCGGGGGAGGAAGCCACAATAGCGGCAGGGGTTTAATTAATAGGCTTTGCGTTGTGGTGTCATTTTTCTGCCATGGATGGGTGCCAGGGCTAGGAACCAACCAGGAACGTGCTGTTCAAACCCACATGTCCTTGTATTTACTAGATAATTGTTAACTGGTATTTATTTGAAGTAATTCAATATAATCGTGAACCAGATGGTTCCAATTTATGGTTCCTTGCGCTAATTGATTGAATGAAAACAAAAAGATAGTTATTGAGGCAAAAGCGATGTCGTTGTGCTGTTACAATGTAAATTCCAGGTAAACCACGGACCGTGAACTAGAGCCATAGCCTGTAACTAAACAGGCACACTGTTACCAATCACAACATTCAGCAGCCAAACCAGAGGGGAGCCCCGGACAAATCGTTTATCTCCGGCTTCCGGTTGACTTGTCCGTCCGCGTGTTTTTTGCCTGACCTGACATCCTTTTGTGTGGCACCCTGGCGCATCCCATCTCCTTCCACCCCTTGATGAAAATGTCAATTTGTCAAATGGCAAGCGAGCTATTAGCTGGGTGCTTAGCTTCACAGGGTGAGATCGGTGCAAGACCAGTTAGCGGCGCCCTCATGCGGAACGCCTCAAATTATGCTGATTGGTCAAATCATATTTAGCCGAGGGAACTTGATGGGGGTAATTGTGTCCTTCTGGCTCCGGACCGTGGTCATTACCATTTTTTGGACGTGAGGCGCTGAAAGCCATTAGTGGTGCTGTGGGTTGAATGCGGCCAGGGTGGCTTGCTCTCCAGACAGGCCTGACACCTTGCCTACTGGACGCTCCACGCCCACTTCACTTTCAAGGTCGCGGCGCGCACGCCGCTTCCCGTTTCCCCTCCGTCGGAGCCGCCCCCCCCCCATCCGTGGTCCATTCCCGGTGCGGTGTGTCCATGAGCATGACAGGACAGGCGTGGGTTTGCCAGGGTGCGTCTGTCCCCGTTTTGCTAATGGCCCTGTGAAAGGTGTCCTTTGGTCTGATGAAAAGGCCCCCTGCTGGGCACAGGCAGGGAAAAGGCTCAGAGCGGCATGCCGGATGCATTAATGAGGCAATTTCTGTTCCTTTTTTGTTTTGTTTTCTCCCCTCCCCTCTGTCTGTGCCCCCTCTCTTCTCCTTCTAGTTCATCTTTTCCCTTGGTTTTTCCAAAAGAATATAGTGAATTTCAGGGTTGGGTGTAAGATGAGGACTTTTCATGTTATATTAATAAAACTCAAGAACTGGGTTGCTCTAATTCTCTCTGTGTGTGCCCTTGTGTTGCTAGGGGGATGCCACTTAGCCCACAGGAGAAAAGGTGACATGACACCGCCTTGTGATGCTAAATCCTGTGGCGGACCGAACGGCTAGAAAGACAGGCACACGACAGACAGCACTTCTAAGATTGATTCGGCACACAGCACATGACTCGTGTGTGATGTGAAGGGAGATGAGGAGAGATCAGAATCATTTTAAAGCACAGTGCTACTCAGCAGCTCCTCATTTCTAGCTGTTCACTGCCATCTGTTGTTGGTAATGCCCAACTTAAATCACAAAGACAAGAAATCCCGCGTTATAAGAGTATAATTATTTTCATTTGCCACTATGATATGATACACCCAAACTGTACAATATGGTATTGTATATTTTTTACTTTATATATTTAAATTATGTTTTTATAAAGCTATTCATGACGACATTTCTAAGAAGTGGGAGTGTGTGTACAGTACTGTAGCCTGCCAGACTATAAATCCATAACTCGCAGGGACCAGTTGTGACAGTATTTCGACAGCACCCCTGAGTGACAAGATCAGGGCCGGGGACCACATATAGGGCGGCTCTATACCTCAACCCAGCCCTCCTGGCCCGTCACTCACTGCAATGTGTATGGATGCCGCCCCTCCAACATATGGTATATATTTCAATGCTTATTATCCTCTGGGTGATGGAAAGGTATTTAGGCTGAGGGAAAAGAGTGGAAGGGGGGGGGGGGGGGGGGGGGGGTGCTACAATGTCTAAACATCCCCCCTCCTAACCAGTGGGGCGTCCCTCGACTTATTATACTCTGCGGGATGTTGTCACTCCTGGAATGGAGGAGTGGAGGGGAGACAGAGGACTGGCAACAAAAAGAAAAGCCAGTTCAAAGTTAGCATTCAGTGTCTGACGATTCTTCCCCGTCCTGAGCTGTTTTTAATGTACTCCGCCCCGTAGCTCCTAGCCAGGCCCCGCATTGTGTGGCCCTTTGTCCCCAACAGCAGCCGAGGCTGGGAAGCAGTTTGCCCCGCCATTCAGCACTCCTTTTTTCTCTCCCCTCCCTTAGAAAATGATTTGGCTACTACCAATATTGTAGCTGTCATGGCCCCTGGAGTGTTAGGGCAAAGGGGGATGCTTGAGAAGTCGGGTGTGGGGAGTTACCGGGGTAAAAGGGGGCTTAGTTTGGTTATCTGTGAACAAAGGGGCACGTCCATCACCCCTAATGTGACCTCCCTACCCCCAACTCCCAGACGTGATGGGTTAGTGGTGGCACAGAGCCCTATCAGGCAGTGGTTTTGGAGAATTCTATGCTTCTGCATCTCCATACGCACACACACACACACACACACACACACTGAGTTGTGACTGCTCAGTCACTGCCACCACCAATAACAATGCCCCCCCCCCCCCCATGTGCACTCGTGCAAATACCAAATACACACACTCAAACGCAAACCCAAAGAAAACACACACCCCACACCCCAACTAGAAACACGCACATAGACACACATTTAAATGGAAGTCTCAAGTTAGGTTAGAAGAATAATGTTTAGAGAGAGGAATAAGTGACAGATGCCTTTGCATTTATGCACTGTATGTGTTTTGTGGATGTGTGCTATGTCAGTGTGTTGTTTGTGTGTCTTTAGTTGGCTTCATGTTATTCTGTCTAGACTATAATCTATGTGCAGCATTCCGGGCATTTACCCCACCAAATACGGAGCCATTTTAAAAGACCAATTACCAAAAATGCTGTTGCAGGAGAGTGGCCATTTTGGTGCCTGATATTTGTTTTTAATGGCAACAAAAATCGGTGTTCTTTTTTTTGGATTCCCGAGAGACAAAATGAAACATAATTTGCCATGGTTAAATTAGGAAAGTACTGTTTTCAATTTTGGTCACAAAAGATTACACTTTTGACAGAAAAAAATGCATTTTCAAGGTTAATTAAGAATGCAGCACTACGCCCAAAGTCTCTTTCTGCTTCTCTCACTGGTTCTTTCCAGTGATGCTATTAGCATATCAGTGGTTGCATGGAGTTGTTGTTTTCCCTCACTGAGCCATATGTTGTGTGAGTACACTGAGACACTTGGATCGTGGAGTAGTGGAGTTTTGTTCTTTAGCACTCCCATTCACAGTAACAGCCTGCTAAGGGATTAGCGAGCCACGCTAACGTCTCTGCACACACAGCACCTGGTCACTGAGGCCTTCCGAGTTCCAACTCTGGTGGCAATGTCAGAGAGACAGGGTCACACAAGAAGACGGGTCAAAAACTCCTCAGGTGTGACAAACTTGACTTCTGGCCCCCAAATTCTTCTACCAAGATGGCCGCCGATTTGCACAGGCTATCATCCACAATTGCACCCTGGCCCTCAGCTGGGTTGCTTTTAAAATAGGGTTGGATGCATTTTTTTTGCGGGGAGATTGAAAGTTGACTGAAATGAGTGCCTGATGGATCACCTCTGTGAAATATCGGCCCATTGAGGGTGGGACATTTCAGTTATAGCCCTCTAATGGAACATACGTACCATCTGTCCCAGCCAGTGTAATTTGAGCTATTTTCTCTGAGATCTGACAAGAAAAATGCTGCTGAATGTGTTATTCATTAACAAACATGTGCTTGTGTGTATTTCTCGTTCTCTCTTTCTTTCTTTCTCTCTCTATCTCTCTCTCTCTCTCTCTCTCTCTCGTTCCAGCGTCTCCACACCCTAACCTTGTCGGTAAACCCTGCTTGAAGTTGAAAGTCTATGTCAAGCCCACAAGTGAGTATTTTTTTTCTCTCTATCCAGTCTTCAGGGAATGTCGTGTGAAATTGCTTACACTCAAGTTTGGTAACACTAGCCTTCCTTCAGAATAAAAACCTTACATTTCTAACTTTGCCGATAACTTTGCCGCGTTAACAATGGGCCTAGTCAGCAAACGAGGCAGTAACATATTATATGAGATTGTAGAGCTCTCCATCACACCCATCTCGTGCATTAAATTGTTCTATGGGCATCCACAAGTATTAATGTCTACAAATAAATAGACGGGTTCATTTATCACACCGATGGTTCAAAGTCTTACCAAACAGGCAAGGCAATTGTCTTAGTTCAGTTTTCCTACAACACTCTCCGAGCACTTGGAGAGCACTCCACTATGAAATGTGCACCAGTTCAAATCAGCCAATCAGGCGAAAAAGAGGAGCTCCTGTGACGCAACTTTTGGTACGTGCACCTCGCTGTCTACAGCCCCTGGTGACGTTAGTTAATATCCGGCGAGCAGCTAGCTATGGCACGGTTGTTTCCATCTGGAATATTAACGAGGCGACCACCCCCATTTTATAATCCTCCTCCACATTTACTGGATTGTTGACAGAATGCGGGGTGTTTAGTTGTAGGTGTTTCTTTTCAATCAAATCCAATCCGATTGTATTTGTCACATGCGCCGAATACAACAGGTGTAGGTAGACCTCACAATGAAGTGCTTACTTACAAGCCCTTAACTAACAATGTAGTTTTGAGTAAAAATCTTTACAACAAAAAAAGTCTTTACTAAAAAAACGGAGGTAAACAATAAAAATAAAAATAAAAGATAATTAAAGAGCAACAGTAAAATAACAGTAACGAGGCTATATACAGGGGTGCGGGGGCACAGGTTAGTCGAGGTAACTGAGCTAAATATGTACATGTAGTTAAAGTGACTATGCATAGATTATAAAAAGAGAGTAGCAGCAGTGTAAAAAGTCAGGATGCTCTCGATGGTGCAGCTGTAGAACTTTTTGAGGATCTGAGGACCCATGCCAAATCTTTTCAGTCTCCTGAGGGGGAATAGGCGTTGTCGTGCCCTCTTCACGACTATCTTTGTGTGTTTGGACCATGACAGTTCATTGGTGATGTGGACACCAAGGAACTTGAAGCTCTCAACTTGCTCACTACAGCCCCGTCGATGAGAATGGGGGCGTGCTCGGCCCTCCTCTTCCTGTAGTCCACAATCATATCCTTTGTCTTGATCACGTTGAGGGAGAGGTTGTTGTCCTTGCACCACACTGCCAGGTCTCTGACCTCCTCCCTATAAGCTGTCTCATCGTTGTCGGTGATCAGGCCTACCACTGTTGTGTCATCAGCAAACTTAATAACTTCATGTGTTGAAGTCATGCTTGGCCATGCAGTCATGGGTGAACAGGGAGTATAGGAGGGGACTGAACACGCACCCCTGATGGGCCCTGTGTTGAGGATCAGAGTGGCAGATGATGGTCTACTTGAAACATGTTGGTATTACAGACTCGGTCAGGGACAGGTTGAAAATGTCAGTAATGACACTTGCCAGATAGTCAGCGCATGCTCGGAGTACCTGTCCGGGTAATCTGTCTAGTCCTGCGGCCTTGTGAATGTTAACCTGTTTAAAGGTCTTACTCACATCGGCTACTGAGTGTGTGATCGCACAGTCGTCCGGGAACAGTTGGTGCTTTCATGCATGCTTCAGTGTTGCTTGCCTCGAAGCACGCACGGAAGTCATTTAGCTTGTCTGGTAGGCCCGTGTCACTGGGCAGCTGGCGGCTACGTTAGGTTATAAAATGTGTAAACTGTCATGCAATTTTTCTCAGTAGTCCCACAAATCTCTCATTCTGAGCCCATATTAACCCAGGGAAGGTAGACAAACAGAACCTACAGTAGCAGGCGTAAAAAAATACATCAAAGCGGGACATTCTGGTCCTGACAGGAGAGAAAAAACTGTTGGGGGAGGTTCTCTTCTGCACCCCTCAGCCAATCCAGTAAGTGTGGAGGAGGAGTTAAGATGGTGTCGGCTTGTTTACGTTCAAAAGAGGAAGTCGCGTCACAGGCTCTCTTCCATTTCCCCTGAAAACTGGATAAATCTGGTTGTTAGTGACCCCACTGAGGGTGGTCGGAGCCTAACCTGCAAAGCCCTCTGCTTCTTGATTTATGAGGGTAAACCTTCGCCGTCTCTGTCTTTGCTCAGCACACTATCATCCAGACCCCTGTTCAGAACTGCATAGGATCCCAGTTAAGCCACTAGGACTCGGAAACACATGCACACACACGCACACACACACACACACACACACACACACACACGCACACGCACACTGCACACTGCGCACACACACACACACACACACACACACACACACACACACACACACACACACACACACACACACACACACACACACACACACACACTGCAGTCAGAGGTACATGCTGCTGCCCTCTGGGCACAGTCTGGTGGACATAATTCATCTGACAAGGTCAAGATAACAATCCAAACGCTGACATCCGCCTAGTCATCATTCGTCCGAAGCTTGATGCTGTGGCGTCCCATAGGGATCTGTTTTCGGGTTTTACAAGTCACAGCAGCAGCAGGCAGCGTAGCAGGTATTAGCCATTTAAAAATGGGGTTTAAAGTTGACTTAACCTCAGACCAGCTTTATGTGCGAGGTGACGTTCTCCGGTGCTCTTTTAAAACGACAACTTAATGTAGTAGAGCTCCGCAGGTTGCACTGTAGCGTTATACACGTAAAAATGTTCCTATGTTGCAAAACCATCCGGGTCATTACGGAGGAATTATGAAGCACCCACAAAAGGTACAGCATTTTTCCCGGGCTCATACACTGTTGTGGACCTATGCCTTTCCATAAGTATTGTTGTCGAGGTTTGAATGGAGACGTTTCTTTACCAACTGTTTGTTTATCAAGTTGCTTTTTAAAGGCGGCAGAGACATGGCCAGTTAGAGCCCAAAGAAAGAGGGGTCCGCTTGCAAGACGTACGTTCTTTCGGCTCACAGAAGGCATTCATTCGTTTCAAGCTATTTGTACAAAGCCTATGGAGAATGAAAGGTATTAAACTCCCTTCACAGCTCAGACTACTGTGTCAATATTTGGAACAGTGTTATTTGCAGTAATATCCCTGAGCTCTAGTTTGGTGATTTTCATTTGGAATTTAACCCGACTGGGTGTGCTATTCCATTATCTCTGTATAATTGTGAATAAACATGTTAGAGATGATCAATTTCACAGGGCAGTTAAAACAATTATATGTAAATTGAAAGTCATACAGTTTGTCTATTACGGAGTGTTTCAATTGTCAGTTTCCTTCGGTGCTATGGCATATTAGCATGACAGCATTTTGGCCTACTTTTTCCCTCCCTGTGCAGTATAGTATAATTAAGATATATTGTTTGAACGAATGGAATTAAATTGTATATGGTAAGTAAAAGTCATAGTTAATATTAATGCTATAGGCACAATCCAGTTACCTCAACATTTATAATAGTACACTTTTCAAAAACGACAAAGAATACTGTAGTTTGTAACCAAACAATGGCTGATGATTGATTGCTATTTTGCTTTGGTATTTACCAGCGTGTTTCACAGTCAAATGAACTGATTTGTTTCTCTTAGTCGTTTTTGAAACGACTGTTCAGTCACCCGTCAGGTCACGGACGTTAGACATCAACAAATGTTCACATAACCCTCGACAGTTAGCGATCCCACAAGTCCATTTACAGTATATTCACCAGGGGCGTAACCAGAAATGAATTGGTGGTTGGGCCTGCAGGAATTTGGATGGGCCAATGATTGGATGGGCCTGGCAGGGCCTAGCTCCCCAGCTGGGGGCCTTCGTCCACCCAGGCCCACCCATACCTATGCCCCTGATCTACACTAACAGTATCCCTGAAAGCCATTTGATGCTATGACTGAGGATTGCACACGCAAGCTCCGGCTCTTTCTTAAAACCAAAGCTTGTCTGCACAAATAATATGCACCACTCTCGCTATTTGAATATCTCGAGGAGAAACGCATTTAATTGATACTATGGTTAAATCAGGATTTACGGGTGGATTTCGGGTGTGGATTCGCTCGGAAGTTGGGAATTGCATTTCCATAGGCCCGAACGGATCCTGTGCGGATTGGAGATTGTGAAATATATATGTGCATATTTACAATTGCAGTATGGCGGAGAATGCGGGGACCTGTCTGTTTAAGGCCTTTATTATCCAAAACAACCTGGCCTAGCCTCACACCAGCCTCGGCCCAAACCATTACCATAATTCCTCTCCCTAAGTCTGGTATGTGACTGTTTATTTTCCATCTGCTCTGAGAGGGTAAAATCCCTAATCTTGTTTGGGAGATGGGGGTTAACCTTCCCCCAGAAACCCCCCTTTTTAATGTATTTTGGCGGAATGGAAACAGCCTACTCTTTAATATTTAGTCAGGAAATCCAAAATCAGAAAGCTATTAAAGTCATGTTAAATAGACCTGCTCAAGGGAGAGAGAGCCGAGGTGTTGTAGCTCACGTTTCATACGCCTGTACGTAGTACATTTGAGGACACTGTCAGCCTCACGCCTCAACTCTCCTTGAGTCAACTCTCCATTGATAAGCCTCGACCTCAGATGTCCTAAAATGTGCACCAAATGCCAAAGCAGTGTTTAGGCCCCACGCGTTGTTTGATTGGCTGTATCTCCATCAGTGTGACTCGTGTCTTCAAGACGAGGCTCCCAACGGAGACCTGTCAACAACATGTAGAGCGTCTCACTCTGCTCCTGCATGCCAACTGTGGAGATGACAGTCAACGTGAGAGGTGTAAACAACATTACAGTTGTATGTATGACTATTGACAGAGCATATCTGGGTCACAGGGAAGAAAATAACCAAAAGGCATCAATGTATGCTTTTCCCAGCGATTTGACACAGCCCAGAGACAGCCAGATTCAAACTGCACAAGGATTTGACTGTATTAGAATGGAACCTGTTTGAAGCATAACCACTCTTTTTCTCTCCCCCTCTCTCTCTCTCTCCCCCCCTCTTTTTCTCTTTCTCTATCAGATGACTCGGTGTATGAGTCCCCGGAGCCCTTCCTGACAGACGACAGCACCGGTGGCTGTTGCATGGCCGCCCCTTGCCTCTCCCTTATGCTAGCAATGCTGCTCACGCTACTCCTTTCCTGCTCATAGCATCCTGGGCCCGCAGGCCGTACCCCCATTAAACAGCCCCCCACCCCCAGCCCCAATCGACTTCCCCTCAAATCTGCCACCTCTGACCCCCTATAAAGGGAGAAAGTGACACGACTCCTCCCCATTTCCCGTCCTCTCCTTCTCCCATACCGGTCCACTCTCCTCCACCTCTAGACAGGCACCACCTGGACACCGTAAACTCATACTGCCCCTCCCTCCCTCCCTCCCTCCCCCACCCACCCAGAACCCTCCTCCCTCCAACTCCTCAGCGGAACCCCTGCTTCATGACCACTGGCCTCTGACCCTCAGCACACAGCTCAAGTCCAGTGGGCGATTAAAGGGAGTATTCCTGGGACCAGGAAGGAGTCCCTTAAAGACCTTACAAAAACAGCCTCCCAGCTACCGAGGAGTGCTGGGATGTGCAGGAAGTGGAGGGGGTGGGTTTGAAATGAACTAAAAGGAGGACGAACTCCTCTCCCACCCTTTCTTGATTGCCGATGGATCGACAGTGACCGTTGTCGTCGACAGCGACGTCTTCTCCACTTAAGGACCCTCTCGTGTTCATCTTCGGACTGTTTGCGTTTCTCTATGAGTCTTTGTGCTTTGATAATGCCCAATAGTGTCCCACCTGTACATGTTCATTCTGTTACAGTGTATTATATCGTAGTATCTTTCTTTAACTCCTGCAGCGATAGATCACAGCTGAACCGTCTTTCTTTCTCTCTCTATCTCTCTTCTTCTCTTCTTTCCTCTCTTCTCGTGTGTCTCTGACCAGTCTCTAATATCCTGGCAATTTCTAGCAGTAGCAATCCAGAGTAGATAAGGACCTTTTCTGTAAATCTGCCAAAGACACTTGTTGAAATTTTATACGAGGGGGGGGGGGGGGGGGGGGCAGGGGTGTGGGATGGCGGCGCTGTGGCTATCCAACAAGGTCGTAAGCAGCCATAGAGCTCTGTGTAGACCCTCCGAATCATGCCATGGGGGTCCTATCACGGACAGTAGGTTGATGTTTGCCATGAGTCTTGTCCTGGTGGCAGAACTGAGCGATTTCCTCTTAGATAGGCCAGCTGCAAAGTCAAAATTGGCTATATTGTACAAATTCAAACTAAAATGCAGTTTAAAGTTAGGGTTAGGGGTTAGAGTTAGGTTTAAAATCTGATTTAATGACTGTGTGGCTGTGCCAGCTAGTGTCCACTCTGCAGAGCTGCCTCAAGAACAAGATTCATGGCGAAAAGCGCTAACCTGCTTACGGACAGGGCAGTGTAGATTTAAAAAAAAGAATGTTCCTTAAGAAAACAAACAAATGAACCGTTTTAAAAATGGCCTTTTTTCCACTGGTGCTGATTTCAAAACGAGTCTCCGTCTCAAGCTGCGGTGCTGAGTAGAAGTGGGACATCCTGTAGTGGTGAAGTGTTTTGTGAATTTCAGGTTTTGCTTTTTGTTTCCCCATCCTTCCCTCCTCTCATTCTCCCACGTTTTCTTCTCTAGCTCCCTTCTCTCTGTCTCTCTCATGCTCTGAATGTGAGTTTTCACCGCGTGACGTTTTTTGCCGTGTGACACATGCCCATTGCTATGTCAGGTCCCCTTGTCTCAGTCCCACTACTACGGCTGTTGGCCGCTGGGACTTTTCCCGGAGATTGAGATAATGGACAATGTGAACTCCCCATGCACTGTGCAACCTAAGGGACCGGGGCCTCCATGGACAGCAATGGGGAGATGGATGGCCCCCAAAATACTAGGAGTTTGGAATCTCAGTAGCACTTTCGCTCACAAAATGGACTCTTCTGTTTCATGAAGAAGAAAGAAAGAAATGAGAAGAAAAGACGGGGACCGAAGTGTATGTATGAGGATAATTTTGTGTCTTTGTGATAGAACGCTCCTCATGATCATGACGTTACACAGAGAGCTGGCCTACAACATCCGCAGGAACTCAGAAATAAACAACCATTTTAAAAAAAGTTCGCTAAATACAACTTTTATATTTTACTTTATTCCATGTTATTTTTTACTTTACTTTTCAAAAAAGCAGCAGAAATTATTCATATGTGATATGAAATTATAATGTAGACCCTTGAATTACTAGATCGATGATGGGACAGTCTCTGCAGTCAAACAAGTCTAGAGAAGTCAGCCATTTGCTATTGTTGTTGTTGTTTTCCTGCTTGTATCACAATGCATTCTGGTACTTGTAGTCCTGTAATCATTATTTTTTAAAGGTGAAGAACATGGTGTGGTTATCAGATCAATTCCTTTTTTAGTTGGTTTAAATGTGGATGAAACCTGTTTTGATTTCATATGAAATGTTCTTGTTTTGGCATAGGAAAGTTATGGGGGGGAAATGGAAAAAACACAAATAAAGCTTTTTTTTGTCTGTAGCGGAAATAGCTCTGGTTTACAGTGTGACATGTTTATACTGTAGGCTACAGACTGAATACATCATCAGAGTATTCAGAACTGCTGTTTCAATCAAACATGAGCTCTCAGCCACTGTTTCGAGCGTCTTTACCTAAAGTAAATTGCAGTCTAATGTTGATAAGCTGTTTTGTAGTTTAAAAGGATGTCTGCATATATTCTTTGAAAAGATTTCTTGTTTTTTGTACATTTTGTTAATGGTTGCTTGTCAAAAAAAAAAACATTAAAACAGTTCATGCATTTAAGAAATTGAACTTGTTAGAAAGCTGGGGTGGTTTAACATGGTCAAATCTAAGGATCGTCCCTCAAGATTTTCTAAAAGGTAATCAATTTGATGGATTTGCCACTTCTGACAATTCTCTTCCCTGTGATGCATGCCTAGCATAAAACCTATTTTAATCAAAGAACAGACTTTCAGACCTGTGCTGATTGAATTCTAGTGAGTGTTCAGAGGGAAGATCATTTCAGAAATGTATCAATCAGTGTTTGATAATTTCACAACAAATAAAGCTTCCACTAAAAGTGGCCTCTTTGATTTTGGCTTTAAAACCATGAGCTTATCGCTCGATTCTGTCCGTGTCGCTACCTCACCACTTCCCAAAGAGCTGCTCTGACTGGTGTGAGATTGACTCATCTCGCTCAACAAAAAAAACTAGAGAGAACTTTTCTATATCTCATGAAATCAGATGTCCCAGAGGATTATGCAAAAGGCCTAGGGGGGATTAGAGAATGATCAATACTTTGCCATGATACCAGTTCCCTCAAATGATACAAGTTTATACTGTTTTGATACAGGCTCCCTTAAAGTATAACAACTATTGCAATAATAATAATAATAATATAATACAAGAAAATAGTAAATGAAATTCGAGCAGAGACACAATACTTAATTATACCTAAAAACCTAAAATACACAGCACTGGTTCCTCCCTCCATGTTGATCTGAACCATTTCTGTTCTTTCAGAAGAGATGTGGGGGGGGGGGGGGGGGGGGGGGTTGTTAGAAAAGATGGTGGAGTCGTGTTCGGGAAATGGGGTTTGATAGCAGTGAATGCTGCAGGTACCTCATGCTGGCAAAAACTGGTAACCTGGGGAGACTGATAAAGAGGAGATGGTATAATTGAGGGTGCATTGGGATGGGTTTCTCTCCACCATTTCCCTTGTTTTCTATTTTTCCACCACACCATCCCCCGTTGGAGATTCAGCTGGGTGTCTCTCTCTGCTATTTGTTTGCTGAAGCATACTGTGCTTTGTACTTTCAATACATCGCAGGCAGTCATATCTGCATTGACCATCTCCAATGGACCACTACCCCTTATGCAGCCACATCCGACCACCTGTAGACGTATTGAAGACATCTCATCTGGGGTTCGGTGAGAATATGATTTCCTATAATGACCGTTACATGAGGCCTAGATTTTTCTCTGTCCCCGAGACATGCACGCCTATGACTCACGCAAATGTTTGAGTTACGAACACAAAGTTCAAGTTTGGATTCAGCCCCATGGGCCTGTAGCTTTCAGATGGAACTCCTGTAATCACAACTGTAATCACAGATGGATGATATTAACCCAGTTTTTAAGGGCTAATGGAGCAATCTCAATGGCCCTCTGCTGTCTCTGGTTATTGCAGTAATGGTAATGGGCTAGCACAACTGTTTCACGGGCCTCTCATCTGTTCTCCATTATAAGATATCCTTCTCATGTTTTCAGTCGGCGCATCTAACACAGGTACAGTACATGGCTAACGTTACTAATGTCTGTTTATGACTTACTGATCTGGTTTGTTCGGAACTTCGTTAACCATGCGAAGGATATGAGTTGGCAAACCCTGGAGAAAGTGGTAAAGGAAAAGACCAAAGATACCCCTCCTCTTCTTGGCCAATTACCAGATGAAGTAGCGTCGCCACTCTTTAGCAACAGGAGTCTGAAGTTCCATGGGGAACTCTTAATAGAAAAACAGACTGATTAGTTATCCTCTGCTCCTGGACTCATCTTCTCCCTCTGGTCCTCTATTGATCCTCATCTTTGTTTTCTTTTGGTTCAAGTGTCTCTCCTACATTCCCTTCTTGCAAACAGCGGGCCCATGTGAGATGCCGCCACAAAGCACTGCTTGACCTTTCCACAATCAAACGGCCAATAGCTGAGGGCCTATCAAGCCCCCAGTGTGAGTTACTTCGACAGCTCTGCTTTGCCAAGAGATTGCACCCCAGGCGTCGCTTAACAAGATAATGCACGGCCGCTATCATAGCTCACTCAGAGCCAAATCGTGACTCGCAATCTTAAGCTGCGAAACACCCCGCCCCAGAGTTCTCCTCGACGACGTGTTGTACTTAGTCATGAAGAATTCTGGCCAGCCGTACATGGAGCAGGAGACAAAGTACTGCAGTTTCGGTTCCTGTTGTACAGTATAGTTTTTACCCATTTCTGGCCTCCAAAATCACATCATAGAACTCCAACAATGTCGGTGAGTCATTATTATAGAAGAGACATGTCTGTCGTGATCTGTAGAAGGTATATTGTTTCAAATTGTATTCAGACTAATTTTCTGTGATCGAGGTCACGGCACCAACGTAACCATCCCATTATTGAACAACGTTGGCTGGGTCTTCAGGTCTGAGGTAAGGTTACGCTTCAACATAGCCTTATAGCCGCTTCAACAGCCTTCCTTAGTGATCTACCTCACATCTATGACGTTACCTTATCATGTTTTCTCATTCAAAGTATATTTTGTCTATGTGCTAATGAGAAACATGACATGGCAATAATGATACTAAGAAAAGCGTCAACTGCTTACATCAAATGCAAGACTGTGCGATATTGCATGGTGCCTACGCAAGATCTGTTGATCATCAAAGATTGATGACAAGTGTGTTTTCCTTTGAACTTTCCTCCCCTAGCCTTGCTAAAAACAAGCCCTGGGGTGGCAGGTAGCCTAATGGTTAGCGCATTGGGCCAGCAACTGAAAGGTTGCTGTATAAAATCCCTAAGCTGACAAGGTAAGAATCTGTTGTTCTGCCCCTGAACAAGGCACTGTTCACCGGTAGGCCGTCATTGTAAATAAGAATTTGTTCGTAACTGGCTTGCCTAGTTAAATAAAGGTTCAAATAAAACACAACCCTCGCTTCACAGGCCAGTTCTCTCCCACCTTTCTTTAACTTCAGGACACGTACTCCAGCGGTAACTAGTTACAATACATTCTGTTTGCAATGTTAATTTCCTTCATTTAACACATATTTTAGCATAATTAACAGGAACGAGACAATCTGCTGCTAATTGATTCTGCATTCGGCCAGATGATTCTCATTCACTGGAGCCTTTTTCCACTCTCTCAAATACAAGAGGGTGAAGGACTGGCTTTCTTTATTAATGAGCACCATCTGTGTTGAGGAAGAATGAGGGAAGAGAGAGAGAGGAGGGGAGGAGGAACAATGTTGTGTAGGTAAAGCCAAAGAGGTGCAAAGGTCTGTTGCAAAGATAAAGATTTAAGACTATCATAAAATGACAGGATGTAAGAAAGTTTCAGAATAGAACTCTATTGAAGTCTGTGTATCCGGATTATAAAGCCAACAGCAAGTTACTACTTCCCCTAAGCTTGGAGAGAAACTTGGAACTCCGAACATTCACCCATTCTAATTGTCTCTTTTTCATAGATTCCCCCATTTATTTAAGTGTCTTTCATGCAAACTGAACCAGTTCATAAGTGCAAGCAGATGTCTCCTCTCTGTTCGGAGAAGAAGGGTGCTTCAGGCACAGAAACTCCATCCTTGGCATTGAGCGCAAACCGTGCAAAACAGGTTCTCCTTTTTATGTTATTTTATGTAGGCAACAGGACAGGCGTTTGAGACCAGCGCCAGATATACCGTACTCAACACGTGATAGGCTACTCAATGTACAGTACCTCAGGTTTTTTTTCCCCCACCCACTGTGCAAACGGTTGTTTTCAGAACAGTCCTTATGACACATTAATCATCTGCATTATTCACACTGTGAGTCAATGTTTCAGGAGAATAGTCATTTTATCATTGTTAATGAAACAAGCACAGCTCATTACTCTGTGCGAGGTAAATCTATGTCACGCTGCGCCTCAGGTTAGAGAGAATTATAATCGATGAGTCAGGGCGCAGGGGGTTAATATACAATGAATGCAGGTTAGATCTAATTTATTTATCCATTTGTTCATGTGCTGCACTCCATCTTAAACCCTTAAATGAGATGCATGCACTCAGGCACATTCGATACCTCCCTATTTACCATTCACCCCCTCCAAGTGTGTACACTTCCACATGTAGCAGAATAATAATGTTAATGTTGTGATCCATAGCCTCAACCAGACCTGTTGATCTGTCCATAGCCTCAACCAGACCTGTTGATTTGTCCATAGCCTCAACCAGATCTGTTGATCTGTCCATAGCCTCATCCAGACCTGTTGATCTGTCCATAGCCTCAACCAGACCTGTTGATCTGTCCATAGCCTCAACCAGACCTGTTGATTTGTCCATAGCCTCAACCAGACCTGTTGATCTGTCCATAGCCTCAACCAGACCTGTTGATCTGTCCATAGCCTCAACCAGACCTGTTGATCTGTCCATAGCCTCATCCAGACCTGTTGATCTGTCCATAGCCTCAACCAGACCTGTTGATTTGTCCATAGCCTCAACCAGATCTGTTGATCTGTCCATAGCCTCATCCAGACCTGTTGATCTGTCCATAGCCTCAACCAGACCTGTTGATTTGTCCATAGCCTCAACCAGACCTGTTTATCTGTCCATAGCCTCAACCAGATCTGTTGATCTGTCCATAGCCTCAACCAGATCTGTTGATCTGTCCATAGCCTCAACCAGACCTGTTGATCTGTCCATAGCCTCATCCAGACCTGTTCATCTGTCCATAGCCTCAACCAGATCTGTTGATCTGTCGATAGCCTCAACCAGACCTGTTGATCTGTCCATAGCCTCAACCAAACCTGTTGATCTGTCCATAGCCTCAACCAGACCTGTTGATTTGTCCATAGCCTCAACCAAACCTGTTGATCTGTCCATAGCCTCAACCAGACCTGTTGATCTGTCCATAGCCTCAACCAGACCTGTTGATCTGTCCATAGCCTCAACCAGACCTGTTGATCTGTCCATAGCCTCAACCAAACCTGTTGATCTGTCCATAGCCTCAACCAGACCTGTTGATTTGTCCATAGCCTCAACCAGACCTGTTGATCTGTCCATAGTCTCATTCAGACCTGTTGATCTGTCCATAGCCTCAACCAGACCTGTTGATCTGTCCATAGCCTCAACCAGACCTGTTGATCTGTCCATAGCCTCAACCAGACCTGTTGATTTGTCCATAGCCTCATCCAGACCTGTTGATCTGTCCATAGCCTCAACCAGACCTGTTGATTTGTCCATAGCCTCAACCAGATCTGTTGATTTGTCCATAGCCTCAACCAGACCTGTTGATTTGTCCATAGCCTCAATCAAACCTGTTGATCTGTCCATAGCCTCAACCAGACCTGTTGATCTGTCCATAGCCCCAAACAAACCTGCTTCGTATTGATATACAGTAATAAACATTGAATTTGTAGATTCAATTAAGCCAAGCACATTTTCAGAGTAAAGGAATGTGATTTTGCCAGAACCTGAAATACAGGTTTTGATTGAATAGCTCCCTCAAGTTTATCGCCCTGTCCTTGTTTGCTGGGTTCTGAGAGGTAATTTACATGAATTAGCGTAATAAGATAAAGATTTTATCTTCTTCTTTGTGCTACTTTGTGCATGCTAGAAGACATGCAGGGTCTTGATGCGCCGTGTGAGACGTGGAGTGCAACAGTTTGTGTAGAAAATGAACAGCGGTGGTCTGTTTTCATACAAGGATCAGATTAGATTTAACAAGAGCTAACTGTGAAATGGATAAAACAGGCTTGGACAAACTATAGTCAGGATCAACAGTCACCATCAAATTGAAAAGGAGTGGAGACCTCATTGAAGATGGTAAAAGACGAGCAAGCCGTCTCATTTACATTTAAATAGACACACACAGTTGAGACGCAGGGAGGGTAAAATAAATATTTGCATTTGTGGTCGATTTGATTAAAATACTTTGGTGCAGCAGAAGAGGGTCCACAGTTGGTTTTTTTTTGCGCTCTGACAACAGCATCTGAACTGCAAATCACGACTTGAAAGCTAAATTGAGTTTTTTTTTTTTTTGTCTTTCGAAAGCATGTTCAGTCGTTAGATAGAAACGCACCGTATCAGACAACTACATGTAGATTAATGTGAATTAATTTAATGTCAAGCCTCATCTAACCTGTCAAGTATGTCAGCAACACCTAGCTAACTTCGGCTTAGCATTAGCATATTTCAGTACAAAACAGTGTGGTAGGACCCCTGACAACATACAAACACCCAAATCACATCGCTAAATATAGTTTTCAATTCGTTTTGGTTATTAAACAAAATTGTTTAACACTATTGTTTGAGTAATTGTGATTCATTGAGTGAACTATCAACTGCTGCAACCTATCTTGTTACTTATTTAGTTCATTTCTATCATTCTACTTTTAATATGCCAATTAGCAGATGCTTTTATCTAAAGCAATTTACAGTCATGCATGCATACATTTGATGTATAGGTGGCTCCAGCGGGAATCAAACCCACAACTCTTGGCATTGAAAGTACCTTGCTCTACTGACTGAGCCACACAGGACCATTTCGTGTTTATAGTGCCATATTCACAGGACTAAAGTCCAGCTTATGAAAGGTAAAAATGGTGACCTTCCATTACTGATGTCTCTTCTGGCAAACAGCAAACAACTCTCAATAGTCCAAGTCAAAGCAGCCATTCTAGAGGACACAAAAGGTCCTCTAGAATATTCAAAATAACAGACCCTCTCAATAATCCAGTTCACTCTTCCATTCATTTTCCATTACAACTGTTCTTTCATGATGTTAAAAAAGGCCAAGTTGCCCCAACAACCCCCCCCCCCCCCCCCCCCCCCAAAGTCACAGGGACGTACGATGATATCATTTCCTGCCACAAAGCCAACCTCCAGAATGACGGGTGGCCCACCATTACAGGAATGATGACTTTGGGTGACTTACACTCTGGTTGCAGTAATTGCCCAAGATAATGGCATGTTTATATGTGATATTCATGAATCAATTTGGTGAATGGATTCTGTTTTATTGAAATCGGGAATATCCTGTAGATAATGAGGGGGGTGTGATCTAATGTTATGGTTCATTGCTTTGTATTGATATACTCTAACTAAGTAATTATGTCCAATCTTGGTTCAGGCTATTTGCCCTTTCATGAATAAGGAAAATAATGGGGGAATATGACATTTCTGTAAGATTGACCAGTAAGCAGTGTTCATTCTGAAGTTCATATAATGTTACATATAAAGGGACATATAAACATTTACTATAAAGAATGCTGCTTTTGGGACGGGCAGCAGGAATTATTCACTGGAGAAGCTATGGGGTAGCTTGGTCATTGCATAGGGGTGCTTGTAATCTTTGGAACATATGCACGTGAACACACATGGACACGTGCACACACGCGGTCACGCCCGTGAGGTGAGAGAGAATGACGTCGAACTCGACCACCAAATATTGTCAAATCTACACGTACTAAATGTGTCATTGAAAATCATGTAAGGATTTGCAAGACACCAAGCAATACACATGTTAACTCCCAAACAACAGCCCTCCATTAGTCCAATGACAATAGGCAAATTAGCTTGTGTTCAGTATTTTACAGCTAGAAGCCTAATATTATAGCTATAGGAAACAAAATGGTTATCGGCAAATCTTTAGCTAGTAGCTAATGTCGATTTGCTTGCTAAGTTTGAACGTTTACAAGAAAAATAGGCACTTGACTTCAATACATCCTCAAAAACATGAACAATCTTACTGTAGAAGATCCCCCTTTCAAATGATTTCAGGTGAAAATTCCATATGAGGGGATACATTCCATAGCCTACTAGCTATCATTGTAGAAGGTCTGGCTTGCTGGCTACTAGCTAATATTTAAAACAAGTCAAGTGCAACAATTTTGAAACGATAGGGCTCGAGTCAGTACACATTGCCTGTAAAAACAGATCAGGGATTAGATACTGTACCCACACATCCTGATTTAAACCTATTTTGCTAGCGATTTAAAATATCTGACTCTGAATCAGGGGATAGCTACAGATAACGTTTACATAGTCCAAAGATATGTCAGTCAGCACAACATTTCAACCACTCAAATTCAAGAGATTCTGGCTGAGCCAATGAGGAGGCACAGTGTTATGTAAGCTGGACCGGCTCCCTGAGGAGTCAGAGCTCAAATCAAATCAAAGTTTATTGGTCGCGTACACAGTTTGAGGTGTTATAGCGAAATACTTGTGTTACTAGCTCCTAACAATGCAGTAAAATGTCAAAGAATTAAAATGTAATACAAATATGTTCAAGATAAAAAAAAATCAAGAACAGCGGGACAAATCTGTTTAACAACTCATAGCACTGTAGCAGTAATAAATTCAATCTATGTGTATGTACATCGGGAGAATTTACATGAGATCAGATAAGAATGATATGTACAGCAGTAGTTATTTTATAGTAAACCACGTTATACAGTGCATTGAGAAAGTATTCAGACCTCTTCCCCTTTTCCACATTGTGTTATGATACAGGCTTATTCTAAAATGGATTAAATAAAACATGTCCTCATCAATCTACACACAATACCCCATAATGACAGTCAAAACAGGGTTTGTAGAATTTTCGCAAATTCTGGAGAAAAAAAATCCAAAAAACAGAAATACCTTATTTACATAAGTATTCAGACCCTTTTCTATGAGACTCAAAATTGAGCTCAGGTGCATCCTGCTTCATCATTGAGATGTTTCTACAACTTGATTGGAGTCCACCTGTGGTAAATTCAATTGATTAGACATGATTTGGAAAGGCACACACCTGTCTATATAAGGTCCCACAGTTGACCATGCATGTCAGAGCAGAAACCAAGCCATGAGGTAGAAGGAATTGTCCGTAGAGCTCCGAGACAGGATTGTGTCGAGGTACAGATCTGGTGAAGGGTACTAAAATATTTCTGCAGCATTGAAGGTCCCTAAGAACACAGTGGCCTCCATCATTCTTAAATGGAAGAAGTTTGGAACCACCAAGACTCATCCTAGAGCTGGCTGCGTGGCCAAACTGAGCAGTCGGGGGAGAAGGGCCTGGAGATGGGAGAACCTTCCAGGAGGACAAACGCCTCTGCAGCACTCCACCAATCAGGCCTTTATGGTAAAGTGGCATGACGGAAGCAACTCCTCAGTAAAAGGCACAGCCTGTTTAGAGTTTTCCAAAAGGCACCTAAATACTCCCAGACCATGAGAAACAAGATTCTCTGGTCTGATGAAACCAAGATTGAACTCTTTGGCCTGAAAGCCAAGCGTCATGTCTGTAGGACTCCTGGCGCCATCCCTATGGTGAATCATGGTGGTGGCAGCATCATGCTGTGGGGATGTTTTTCAGCGTTAGGGACTGGGAGACTAGTCAGGATCGAGGGAAAGATGAACGGAGCAAAGTACAGAGAGATCCTTGATGAAAAACTGCTCCAGAGAACTCAGGACCTCAGACTGGGGCGAAGGTTCACCTTCTAACAGGACAATGACACTAAGCACACATCCAAGACAATGCAGGAGTGGCTTCGGGACACGTCTCTGAATGTCCTTGAGTGGCCCAACCAGAGCCCGGATTTGAACCTGATCGAACATCTCTGGAGAGACCTTAAATAGCTGTGCAGCGACACTCCCCATTCAATCTAACAACACTTGAGATGATCTGCAGAGAAGAATGGGAGAAACTCCCCAAATACAGGTGTGCCATGCTTGTAGCGTCATACCCAAGAAGACTTGAGGCTGTAATCACTGCCAAAGGTTCTTCAAAAAGTACTGAGTAAAGGGTCTGAAAACGTATGTAAATATGTTAGTTCAGTTTATGTTTAATACATTTGAAAACATTTCTAAAAAACAGTTTTTGCTTTGTCATGATGAGGTATTGTGTGTAGATTAATGAGGGAAAAAAACAATTTCATCAATTTTAGAATAAGGCTGTAATGTAACAAAATGTGGAAAAAGTGAAGGAGTCTGAATACTTTCCTAATATACTGGACAAAACACACATCACGACAAGAGAGACACCGCAACAGTACATAAAGAGAGACCTAAGATAACAACATAGCATGGCAGCAACACATGACAACACAGCATGGTAGCAACACAACATGACAACAACACAGTAGCAACACAACATGGCAGCAGCCCAACATGGTACAAACATTATTGGGCACAGACAACAGCACAAAGGGCAAGAAGGTAGAGACAACAATACATCACGCAGAGTAGAAGTAGGGAGAAGCGTATTTTGTAATAGTGAATAAAAACAGTGTTGACAGTGCTGAATAAAAACATAGTCATGAACTTACTCATAAAACAGCAATCTCTCTATGGTCATGGTTTTAAAAGTTATTCAATCTCACGTAGGCTAGTATCAAACTTTGCTGTGGCCGGGGTCATGGAAGATATAGGCATAGTGATTTGAGCTATGCGATTGGCCAACAGATATCCCGCTCTGCCGGGTAGGCGGAGTTTGTCTTTTCAGACAAAGGAAATAGTTCAAAATGGTAGCACTTTGCCTACCCGGTGCGCAGGGCTTCTGAACCAAGTGCACCTACCGCCAAGACCGCAACACAAATACATTTCTAAAAAGGAGTGCAAGCCTTAATGATGGCCTACAGAAATGTTTGGTGATCGACTAGGAATGCCTTGAAGATCGACCAGTCGATTGCGATCGACCGGTTGGTGACCACTGATATAGACTCAAATCGTTAAAAACAAGTCTATTGACATATTAAAACATTATTCATGTATTTCTTGGAGGTGCTAATGGGGGTGCTACAGTATGCCTATTCATGACACCGCTTCAGCACCGTCTAGCACAGCCATCACTGTTTTGGGAAGAGATAGTCTCCTACACTACTATAGCAATGAATAACGAGTTGGTATTTACAGGCAGTAAGGTTCGATAAACTGGACCTCTTTCTTACATTAGTAGTAAGTAATGCAGTTTAATCAGCAGTAGTACACCTCTGAATTAATTCACTGTGTTAAGTGTATCTTTGCATAGATTATGCATCGAACATGAAGTCCAACTCTTTGTCAAACACCGACCAGGCCAATCAACACTGACATTATGGTACTGAACTGATAGACTTCAGTTTGAAGCACATGTTTCCAGCTGTTAGTCTTATTTTCTCTCTGGGGACAAATTCGGATGCAGGTCAATGAGTTTAATAAGGAAAAGGTCAGATCAACATTGCTTTGTTCTGCCTCTAAATCCTATATTGTCCTCCTGGAATGTTCCTGCTGTAGCTCACATTATGACTGTTGACTTTGGGATTTGGCGGATTCATACGCAGAAAGAGCCTAGTGGGTCATTGACTGGTCATGAGGGTGGTAGCGACTTAGCCACACCTGGGTTCATATACTATTTGAAATCTTTCTAATACTTTGAGTGATTGCTCTACTCAGCCTACAGTGCCAGATTTGCAGAGTTTGCACTATTCAACTATCCTATTGTTACCATTGTGCCAGGCAAGCTCAATCAAGCCCAAATAAAGTAATTTCTAATACTAGTTAAACCCAGGTCTTGGACCTCTATGGACAGGAAGTCTCCCTGAGGGGTTTGTTGCTCCTTTCCTACCCGTTAAATCATTTTGCCCTTCAAATGAAATCATAGAGACTTGCAGTAAAGTGAAAAATGAAGAGACCCATGAACCCTCTGCCCTCGTTGCTCGGTGCACACTAACGTAGTTTGTCACAGGCTGCTTCAACGCAGCTCGGCGGCGTCTTTGTAAGGCAATGTTTGGGTTTGAGGAAGAAGACAGACTCTGTCAGCCAATGAAGTTAGAGCGCTAATGGACATGTGGTGTATGTTGGGATGCTATAAACTATGGCTAATTGCTAATGCGTAACGTTGATATGTTAATGTCCACTATGCAATCTCCGGCCATCTGATTCTCCTCAGCGAATTTACAGTGCGGATGGGTCTTCGAGCTCCTTGCCGCGTTGGTAAGGGATTGCGCAAATCATCCACAACAGCTGGCAAAGATGGAGATGGTCCATTAGCAAGGCCCACATACGATCTCTGCCGTTAAAATCCACTTACCGAAATTACAGTCACTTTAGGTTTTTTTCCGGGTTGTTGTTGTGCTGAGTGAAAACGCTCAACTGAGATTTTGATCCCTCACAAACCCAGATAAACAGCGAGGGGGAGGGGGGGGGGGTGTATTTGAAGGAATATATTCACTGCCTCGATCAGCACGCTATCAGATACACAATGACCCATTCCCCCCACCCGCTGTACACACTTTTTCTTCCAGCAACAAACGCCACAATGAGGAGGAAATGGAATTAATAATTCATAGGCGACTGGAGAGAGACTGGCTTTTCGGAATCAAGTGTTTTGTCATTTGTCTCCTGTAATCCAGATGACCCGGTAATTGAGTGTTTGAAGTGGTGGCAAAAAAAAACGCTGCAACCAAAGGGAGAGTGGCCTGAGGGTGTTGTATGGGAATGCCATGTTCTTGACATGATGATGGTGTCAACTCCCCCCCCCCCCCTTTCTTCTTCGACACACTAAAAGAAGCCCAATTGAATCCCCAGTCACCTCCATTAGTATTCAGAGGAAGTAAGGAAGTTACCAGACGAAGATCTCCTGCCACACACACAGACAGGCACACACATGAACACACACAGAGACGTACAGTACCAGTCAAAAGTTTGGACACGCCTACTCATTCAAGGGTTTTTAGTTTATTTTTTACTATGTTCCACATTGTAGAATAACAGTGAAGACATCCAAACTATGAAATAACACATATGGAATCATGTAGTAACCAAAAAAGTGTTAAACAAATCAAAATATGTGTTATATTTTAGATTCTTCAAAGTAGCCACACTTTGCCTTGATGACAGCTTTGTACACTCTTGGCATTCTCTCAATCAGTTTCACCTGGAATGCTTTTCCAACAGTCCTGAAGGAGTTCCCACATATGCTGAGCACTTACTGGCTGCTTTTCCTTCACTCTGCAGTCCAACTCATCCCAAACCATCTCAACTGGGTTGAGGTCGGGTGATTGGAGGCCAGGTCATCTGATGCACCACTCCGTGACTCTCCTTCTTGGTCAAATAGTCCTTACACAGCCTGGAGGTGTGTTGGGTCATTGTCCTGTTGAAAAACAAATGATCGCTCCAGAATGCTGTGGTAGCCATGCTCGTTTAGTTTGCCTTAAATTCTACATAAATCACTGACAGTATCACAAGCAAAGTACCCCCACACCATCACACCTCCTTCTCCATGCTTCACGGTGAGAACCACACATCTACCCTGTGTCTCACAAAGACACGGCAGTTGGAACCAAAAATCTGTCCTTTGGTCTGGACTCATCAGACCAAAGGACAGATTTCCACCGGTCTAATGTCCATTGCTCATGTTTCTTGGCCCAAGCAAGTCTCTTCTTATTATTGGTGTATTTTAGTAGTGGTGTCTTTGCAGCAATTAGAGCATGAAGGCCTGATTCTCAGTCTCCTCTGAACAGTTGATGTTGAGATGTGTCTGTTACTTGAACTCTGTGAAGCATTTATTTGGGCTGCAATTTCTGAGGCTGGTAACTCTAATTAACTTGTCCTCTGCAGCAGAGGTAACTCTGGGTCTTCCTTTCCTGTGGCGATCCTCATGAGTGTCAGTTTCATCATAGCGCTTGATGGTTTTTGCGACTGCACTTTTGACTGAAACTAAGTTCTTGAAATGTCTGGATTGACAGACCTTCATGTCTTAAAGTAATGATGGACTGTCATTTCTCTTTGCTTATTTGAACTGTTCTTGACATAATATGGACTTGGTCTTTTACCAAATAAGGCTATCTTCTGTATACCACCCCTACCTTGACACATCACAACTGATTGGATCAAACGCATTAAGAAGGAAAGAAATGCCACAAATCAACTTTTAACAAGGCACACCTGTTAATTGAAATCCATTACAGGTGACTCATGAACCTCATGTGTGACCTCATGAAGCTGGTTGAGAGAATGCCAAGAGTGTGCAAAGCTGTCATCAAGGCAAAGGATGGCTACTTAAAATATATTTAGATTTGTTTAACGCTGTTTTGGTTACTACATGATTCCATATGTGTTATATCATAGTTTTGAAGTCTTCACTATTATTCAACAATGTAGAAAATAGTAAAAATAAAGCAAAACCCTTGAATGAGTAGGCGTGTCCAAACATTTGACTGGTACTGTACACCTTTCCCATGCGTTACACCCCCCCCCCCCCCCCCCCCCCCCCCGCACCTCGCTCACTGAAGACAACAACAACATGTTGGCCAACTGATGAAAGCTTGAGATAAAATCCTCCCCAATTTTCCTCACTCGGCAGCTCAGGCTGATAAAGCCATTGAACAGACAGTGAACTGACAGTGAACAGACTTGGTTATGGGCAGATAGCTGACCTTTGTGAAAGACAAAACAATAGCACAGACTGAGATTGGAATAAGTGGCCAGGTCTGCTTGGGAGGTAGAGAGACTTTGACTAGGAGTCTCCATTAAATTAATTTAATAGGAGGTGTAGGATGACAGGATTGATGTATCAGACGACCAGGGATTGCCATGATACATGGAGTAAACTCTTAAGAGACAATGCAAAGTAATAGTCCAATGCCCTCTTATGTTTAATTGTATCACCTTATTTATCTTGGATAGTAATTTAATGATGCTCTTTCTCCCTAGAATTGAGTGCTGAATTTAGCCCATATTGAACTTATTTCAGTGCCGATCATCTGGCGTTATTCCATTTTAATGTTTCCTCTGATCAGGGATAACCCGAGATGATTCTTACAGTACTTGGATCTCAGATCCTTTGAGTCATTCCCACTGGGATTGTCCTTGGTCAACAGGTTCTAGATCAGATCTTAGACATCAACTGACTGTCCTCTTCCACCTTTAATGTAACTTTAGGAAGTGGGGCACATTGGCTGTATTCAGAATGGGGGTACGATAAGATATACGACCAGTCTTTTGCCTTGTGCGGTCCAAGTATTCCCAGCCCCTGCCCATGTCAGGTGGAGACCCTGCGCCGGGTAGTAATGACTCACAGATGTGCGAGGCGATTGCCCAACCAAAGGCAAGATACGACTATAAAGGCGAGACAATTAATCTTAAGACCTGTCTTCCCTCATTACCATTCCAGTTCTACAGGGACAGATGAAAAGACCAATTACACTTTGAAGTTGTGATTGAACACTGACGGGAGTTTGGGGGATGCTTTTTTTTCCTCTCCGTTCTTTATTTCTTGTCTTCCAGTGAAAAGTAAATAGTCGTAATTTAACATTAGGGCTGTGAAGCATGTGCTCCGAGGGGTCGGCATTTGATGTCTTTAACCCAGTTTAGCCTATTCACCCACGTTTCCTATATATGTTGGAGTTTTTTTCATGCTGGAAATTTGAATGCTTCACATGACGTTGCTCCATGTTCAGACAATGTAATTGTCTAATTTACAGTAGTGAATAGCAGTGAAATAGCTCAAGCCTCTATAGAACACCCTTCAAATAATAACCTATACTTCTTGAAACTCCCAACGTTTGTCTGATATTTTTGACCATTTATTCAAGAGAACTCCAGTTATCACATAGGGTGCAGTTTTTATTCTAAAATTCTATTGAAATTGTTTTTTAGTTCAGGACTAAGCTTAATCTGGGTCCAGAAAACTGGCCTTCTGTGTCCTCAGTTATTGTTGAGCCTGTAGACCAGTATTCCACTGGTCTACAGGCTCAACAATAACTGAGGACACAGAAGGCCCTCCCAAATGTAGATGTCTGTCAGGCTGTCTTTACCGTCAATGCGAGTCAGCTGTCAATTGCCAAGTGTTGATGCATCGATCAGTTTGTTCTCTACCTTTAGACTGATCTGAGATCAGGCTTCTGAGAGGGACGTTGATATTCTTAGCCGGCCTATTGATCCGTGGGAGTCCAGAATGGAGCAAAGTTCAAACCTCAAGGACAGAGAAAGTGAGTACAGTATCTCTTAATGCAGATGGTTATTGGCAGCTCAGCCCTGCTATCTGCAGACAAGCCGTGGCATTCGCACACACGCATGCACGCACACACTCAATTAAATGTTCAGCTACAAAATATAGAATATTGGGCAACCTCTCACAGACAACCAATCAACAGACACCAACCCATATACCAACCACGCGTCAAGGACAAAACTCCACCGAAAGTCTTCCTTAATTCAATGTGCTCCGGAGCACGAGAAGTCCCATAATACTGAAAGCACATAGCAACGGTTGCAATTCCGCCAGAAATTGAAGAAAATGCCACCGATCGATGGATAGATAGAAAGATAGATAGATCAAAAAGTCTTGGGGATGCCTTGTCTAACCCACTTCTAAGGCGGCGTGCCTCTGAAGACAAGGTCGTTTAACCTTGACGTTTAACACTAAATATCCAATTTGTGTCCGCCGGGGAGCGCATCAGCGGGGTGTCATAATCCCTTGTAGCGGGGAGATAAATGGAGTGCCAGGGTGGCAATAAGGTTCAGGGGTGGAGGATTGAAATGAAATTCAAATGGCTGTTTTGCTTTGGAGATCTACCTCAGCTGCCACCTTTCAAACAGCCCAGGCGTGATGATTGAAGTCAACAAGGCGTCATGGGGTTTGGGGATTTCAACCCCCTACCCTCTCACCCCTTAAAAAAATACATGGTGTCAATCACCCCTTAATTGTATCTGTTTGGAAGGGTGGAAGGAGTTTGGATGAGGTGAGTAGAATTCTTATCCTGGATGTATGGTACGTAGGTAGGTAGGTAGGTAGGGCCTGGATGATGCCTCTCCTACACTGGGTCATGTACACAGTTCTGACACCTGACTCCAGGCTCCGTGTTTCGGGTCTCATTAGCTGCCCCTGACATGCCTGCTCCCAGGGAACATGTCACATTACCACTGTGGAGACACCCACCACCACCCTAGCTGCACAAATGATAGATGGGAAACTGGGAAGCCTGACTCCCCAAATGCCACACTGTAGTGCTCTCCTCACTTGACATCGTTTTGCCTTGCCATTTCGCTCGTTTTGTTAAATATCGACACACCTCATGGCCCACCTGAAAGTGGATTTGCACTCCTGTTGTTTATATTCCTATATGTTTTAAGGATTTCCCAATCTGTGGAAATTGACAGAGCACATAAGATTTGTTTACTCTCGAATTTTAGGCCTACCCGGCATGAATAGGCATACCGGGAAAGGTCAAAATTGTGCAAGTCCTGTCATGATTCGATATTCCTGAATCAATATAATCACTGTGTTACACAAAACCAGAGAGAGAGCTGCCTCTAGGAAACTAAGAGAAACTAACGGACAGAGTGAAAGGCCTTGAGAAGAAAAAGCATCAGAAGGTGGAAGGAAGAGGTGTGCTTCCAGGGTAGAGAACAGGGAGAAATATGCAGCCTTGAATAAGGAGGGAAATACGAACAGACAGACATGTTGGTTGGATGCCAATTTGAGCGGGTTTTATAATATAGCAAAATTGGCATAATGGTGGATTTGTGGTTATGACTCAAGGGAGGGCATGAGTGAGTCTTCTGTTCTTACCCTTGTTCATTCTGATGACCTCTTAGATTATTTTGGCCCATATATTGTAAAGCAATAGACAGGTGTAAAATGACAGGATTTGATGGAGCTTCGATACGGAGAAGGGCCAAGTTGTTCGACCTAACAGGGACATGGTGTAAACAGCTCAGTGTGTCATATTTTACACACACACACACACACACACACACACACACACACACACACACACACACACACACACACACACACACACACACACACACACACACACACACACACACACACACATACACACACACACACACACAATCAGAGCTGGTCTAGCAGTGGGAGTGAAGATGTGAGCACACGCATGGTCAGAAACCAGAGCTGCCTTTGTGGCTGTGTGTTGCCCATGTCATCATCCTCTACCAGCTTAGTGGTTCAGGTAGAGGGAGGGAGAGGCAGAGGGGGGAGGGGGGGGGGGGTGAGAGAGGGAGGGTCCGCCATGTTCCACAGCTGTAGTGTAGATCCTCCGAACCAAACCCAGCATGAATCTTTCAGAGGCCTAAGTGGCACGAGGCAAGACGTTCCGAAACAAAAAAAGTGTCCGAGAAATATGACCAAAGCAGGATGCAAATGTGAAAATGAATATTTAACAATGGATTAATATTTTTCAGGCAAATTTGTTGTTGAGGGTTTTTCTCACTCTTTTTGGGGGGCATTCCAGTGGTTGGTCAGATGGGGGCGGAAGCCAGGATTGTAGGTCAGGATCTACAATTCTCCACATTTTAACACTGAGGAGAAAGGGCTCTGCAGCCATGATATGCTCCTTCGTTACAGGACTTGGGTCAGTGTCATTTCAATTTAGTCAATTCAGGAAATTAATTTCAGTCAATTTATGAACAAAAAATTGCTAATGGTTTTTTGAACAATTCCATAATTGAACCGAGAAATTCACAGATCATCTTCATGTATTTTATGTCCACAGAATGCAAAAGAAAAGCTCACATCAGCTCACATCTCACATTTGCATTTTTATTTTGGGAGGAAACAATAATAATATTGAAGGTGTGTCCGGACAAGCCAATCAGAGGTTGCAGAAAGTGTATGTAATATACCCAGCAAACCGGGAACATTCCCAGAACATTACCTAAGATTCCCGTCAAGTTCTAGCTAGTGTTTTATCTAACATTAGGATGATAAAACCCTATCTATTACTTACATTAGGATCTAACATTAGGAACATTAGGTAATGTAATAACACAATCTACAAATAATGTTTTTGCAACAAAATATGAAAGCAATGGAAATGGTTCTGAGAAAACATTACGGAACTTACTGCTAATGTTGATGGAGATGTTATTAAAAACACCAATATCAACAAGCAGGGAATATTCCCACAATGCTCTCATGAAGTTGTGACCTGTGTGACCTTATGACATGATTGTTCCAATAACGTTCCCTAAACATTCTTCAGCAATAATGTCTGGATTCAATTCAATTGGATTTGTCACCCGAGACATCTACCCAGGTATAGGATCTTAATTTGACCAGTTTCTCACAGCAGGAAAATAATCCTGCAGCAACAGGAAATGTGAATTACTTTGTGGGTTCTAATTAATGGACATTTTTGTATGGGTTGATACATTTTTCGTTAGGGCAAATCAAGTCTGAAATGTTTATGTGGAAATGACAAACTTTTGAAAAAAATGTGAGCCTTGACCACTGCAAGTTTTAAAAACATTAGCATAGACATTAGACTTATATGCATACATACATTACTACATATACATATACCTTAACTATGTTAACAAGGTCAGATAGGGTACAGGCGTGTTGTGAGGTGTTGTTTTATTTGTTTTTTAAACAAAATGTATCTGTTTGCTTGAGTAATTTCAGATGTATATAATATTGTGCTTTGCTTTGAATTTGTTCTGTATTTGAAGAGACCCCTGGTGGCATGTCTGGTGGGGTAAGTATGTCTGCAAGAGCTATATCTAAGTTGATTATACAGCCAATTTGGAATTTTCAACACAATAATATTTCTTACAAAAACAAGAATTGATGCAGTCAATCTCTCTCTCTCCTCTACTTTGAACCAAGAGAGAATAATTATTAGGTTGAGGGTTCGCTGACCACCATGGATGAGCTCACTCTCCCTGCCTGACTCGTTACACTATGATCAGAGCCGGCTGCAGACAGTGATCAGCAAGGAGGAAATCAGATTTTTAACATTTTGATGCTATATTTATAATTATATAAAATGTATGCAATAAATTGTCCACCAACAGGTTTCTGTGCCAACACACGACCAATAAACAATGCATAACTACATACCGTTTAGCCACAGAGAGCACTTATCAGCTTTGTTTGCATTTCCACACCACAATCAAGTAGAGTATGTCAATCTCGAAAATACCTCCCTCACTACTCAGTATCCGAATGTCAATAAACTTTTTGGTCTCTTTCCATTAATCGAGAGGATTCATTTGTGAGGCCACGTACTAAACAACCAAAGATTTCAAGACTAAAGGCTGGTTTATACTGCGGGTGTGTTCGTAAATGTAATCTGGAGTGCCAGAGTGTTTTCTGGGTGTACGTAAACTCAGAGCGTTGTCATATTGTCCATTCGTAAATTCGGAGCGCTTCGCTCTCGGAGCGTTCAGAGCACACACTGGACGCTCTGGCAGAGGAGTAGGGTTGATTTGAGAATTCGGACCTACAGCAGTCAAACACCTAAGCTAACGTTGGCTAGCTTGCGAGCTACTCCCAGACACAAATGAGAGAACAGCTCACTCTGACCATTTTACTCGCCCTAGCAGAGCTGGTTAGGCCATGTTTATGTTTTCTATAGCGTGGATGACTGCAACTGTGCTGCTGGCAACAATTTAATTATACTGTCTATCGACAGTTGTCGCAGTGACATCATGAACATTCTATTGAAATGGTTACTTGCATAGTGTAGCTAACCAACCAGGTTCAATGGTTGGCTAGCTAACATTTGGCTATAACTAGCAATGCAAATGGCTCTGAGATACAAATAATATTACTACACAGATCATACATGTAACTTCAGCTAGCGAGCCAGAATCAAACGGCAGAATTTTCTCTAGCTCCAAAGCTATCATACTCTAATTCCACTGATTTCAGAACTCTGTCCTCCAGAAAGTAGAGAGAGCAACACTTATGCAGTTCTACTACGTAATATATTTTAAAAAATCTGCATTAAAAACGATTACCTACACATACTGATCAACTCATATTATAGACAGAAGCATGCTACAAGGCAGACCAATCCAAAATTATTTCTCTGCATGTCCAGTCCACTCATTATCTCAGCCAATCATGGCTAGCGGGAAGGTTGCTGTCCTTTCCCGTGGCTAAACCAACTAGGCTCATACTTTAACCATTTCATTTGTATTTACAGATGGCATACAAGTTTGTTATTAAGGCACATGAAAATTCACACGTTCCAGAAGGCATTTCTGACTCAAAAAATGCATTTTGATACAAATTAAAAAAAAGTTTCAATTCAAATGGCTCTCCTGTGAAGTAGTGATGCGCGACATATGCATAGTCTCCTGAAAAGAGTCACATATAATACTTGGGAGAATAAGGATTGGCAACAGACAAGTAAAAATACAGCCAGACTGTCCTGCTACTGTGCCTTTCTATAATCTGTCGAGAGTAGACCCACAACTGATCCACATGGAATGAGTGGGCTTTTGCACCATTACTCAAATACATTTTCACTGCAGTTTGCAGCCTAGAGTAGAATTGTACTCAATTGTACTCAATTGAAAACAATGATGTAATTATGCATTGGATTGTAGTGTTGTAGGCTAGTCTAGGTAGGATCATTGTATTGCCCCCAAACAAGATCAATAGGGGAGCTTTATCAGCTGTGTGTCTTCAACGTTCTTTCATGCTCAATGACCCACCTGGAGTATCCGCTGCCTATCAGCTATTGCTCTATCTTGTGGACTTATATAGAAAATTGGTACAGATATGAATGATTTTTATGTGTGCTATGATTGCTAGTTAACCTATTGCAGATCTGGACAAACCACTACTGACACTACGGATAGAGGGCAGGCTAGACAGTTAGACTGGTAAACTATACTGACCTGTGGTATAGTAAAAGTTAGCACATGGAAAGCATAGTGTGTAAAGGAAGTACCAAAACATCTTGATATAGGGGAGGAGCATGCAAGCAGATTATGTCATTTGGCTAGGATGGAAGACATCATATAGTAGAACCTGCAAAATGGTGAATGTAAATCAGGGAAAAAAACACACAACCCTCTCCTGTGCCCAATAAAAAAAACACACTACCCTCCCCAAAGCAACAAAAAAAAAAGCCCAGCCCCCCCACCCCAGTAAATGTTGAACTGTCCCTTAGCCCTCTGTGTATGTTGAAGGGCAAGACATGCTGCTTTGTTCTGGGCCAGATGCAGCTTTTCTAGGTCATTCTTTGCAGCACTTGACCGGGCCATAATCAAGATGAGATCAAACTAGAGATTACAGGACTTGTTTGATCGATTGTGGTGTTAAGAAGGCTGAGCATCTCTTTGTAATCGTTGTAATCATCAGCCCAACTGGACCGTTTTTGTGTTTTGACAACATAAAGTGCTTTCATAAAGTATTCATACCCCTTGACTTATTCCACATTTTGTTGTGTTGCAGCCTGAATTCAAAATGGATGAACTAGATGTTGTTTCTCACCCATCTACACACAATACCTAGTAATGACAAACTGAAAACATGTTTTTAGAAATGTCTACCAATTTTAGTGAACATGAAATACACAAATATCGAATTTACATAATAAACACAATTGGACAGTTTTAGTGTTATGAGAATATTTTCTCCAACTTAACGAAAGTTCTGGGAATGTAAACACCTGGGTGGTCTGGGAATGTAAACACCTGGGTGGTCTGGGAATGTAAACACCTGGGTGGTATGGGAATGTAAACACCTGGGTGGTCTGGGAATGTAAACACCTGGGTGGTCTGGGAATGTAAACACCTGGGTGGTCTGGGAATGTAAACCCCTTGGTGGTCTGGGAATGTAAACACCTGGGTGGTCTGGGAATGTAAACACCTGGGTGGTCTGGGAATGTAAACCCCTTGGTGGTCTGGGAATGTAAACACCTGGGTGGTCTGGGAATGTAAACACCCGGGTGGTCTGGGAATGTAAACACCCGGGTGGTCTGGGAATGTAAACACTTGGGTCGTTAGAACCAATTCGGGGCCTTTTGAGATTTCACCAAATTTTTTCATTCTGTCATAAAGAGCACATGTTCAACTTAATCAAGTGGTTAAATAAAAAAAAAAGTACAATATTAACTACCTATTGAGTGGCAGATAAAGTAACAGGGTTGATGATTTCTTCTTAAATCAGCCATACATCACCTTGTGATAGGGGGAATGGAAGCTTGTGTACAACAGGGAGTGGCAATTGAATTGAAGCTTAACAAAATGTTGTAATTGTTAAAACATTTGTAGCCTGTCGGAAAGTCTATTGACTGCAGATCCACTACACTATTTCAGAGGTAGATTTCTCACTGTCTGGGTTGGAGGCAGTGCACATCAGTGGAGGCTGGTGGGAGGAGCTATAGGAGGATGGGCTCATTGTAATGGCTTGAATGGGATACATGGATGGAGACAAACATGTGGTTTCCATACGTGCAATGTGAGACTGTTCCATTTATTCCATTCCAGCCATTACAATGAGCCTGTCCTCCTATAGCTCCCCCCACCAGCCTCCACTGGCGCACATCCATGTGATCTTTCCCTCGATTGGAAGAGAGATTTAGCTGGGTGCCACTGTATGTCTCATTCCCTATCATCCACCTGTAGTTGAGGTTGGTAACATCTAAAGTGTTGCACACCATCCACTATCCACTAAGAACAGGATTGGTCATTTCTGTCTGAATCTGTACATTGGCTATAACCTGCAGTGTAATGATCATCTTGTTGACACATCCTTAAGAGGCTGTTGATGCACCTTGCGTCAATCTAAGTAACATAAAAAAACATTTTTAGCCCATCAAAATCTATCAGTTTAAGCAGGGTGGTGGAGGATTAAGGAGGGAGGAGAAGGTGGCGAAGAGTTTCCCAGGGTTGGAGGCAGAATCTTGAAACGTAGAGTGATAGAAAGCGGCTTTATGGTTTCTATGCCTTTAGTTCTCCATGTGGGCCAATTTATCTGTGAATTCTGAAAAGGATTGTTCCATAAGGGAGTGTTTTTAGGGAGTGATATTGGTTCTTGTAGAATCCGTTGAACTTTCTTCCAAATTGCTAGTGTTCTTAACTATGAAGTTGTTAATGTTCTTAACTTTATCCTTTGGAAATAGACACCTGAAAAGATTCCGGGGGATGAGCATGCGCATCTTCAGTATGTACCCATTGTTCTTCTTTAGTGCATTTAACTATATGTAGCAACTAAAAGCCTTGGGTACTGAGTTGATACAATTCCAAGTCTGGAAGATTAAAACCAGCCTCAGACTTAGGAAGATGCCCATATAAAGTCTGTTATGACTGCTAATACTTTTTTAAAGGATGACTTCGGTGGAGTAATTGGCATTACTGAAAACTAATGTAAAAACTTGGGAGGCCAATGCCATTCTAAGAGGTTTATTCTACCTGTAAGAGTTATGGGAAGATTGTGCCATTTAATTAGATCTGCTTTCATGTTGTTGAGCAATGGGATAAAGTTATCTTTATATATTTGTTGTTGCCGTTGCATAGAAACCGTAAATTACTTGGTAATAGGAAATACAATTATTTCCACGACAGAATTCTAAAACTATTTTGGACTGACCAATGTAAGACATTTTCAAATGAATGCTACTTAAAAGTTTCATATCACGAAATAGAGACCTGATATCTTTTTGGACATCAGAGAAATGTTAAGGGAATCCGATTTGAGTCAGAAAAGGATACTCACATGATAGGTAAGATTTATAAAATCTTGCAGAGAACCTATCCAACTGACAAAAACAACAACAATTGGAACCAAGTTTCACGCCCTGATCTGTTTCACCTGTCCTTGTGATTGTCTCCACCCCCTCCAGGTGTCTCTTATTTTCCCTGGTGTATTTATCCCTGTGTTTCCCGTCGCTCTGTGCCAGTTCGTCTTGTCTCTTTCAAGTCAACCAGTGAGTTTTTCCCCATGCTCCTGCTTTGATATTCTCTCTTTTGCTAGTCCTCCCGGTTTTGACCCTTGCCTGTTTTCTGGACTTTTGACCCGCCTGCCTGACCAGTCTGCCTGCCCTGACCTCGAGCGTGCCTGCCACTCTGTACCTCCTGGACTCTGATCTGGTTTTGACCTTTTGCCTGTCCATGACTATTCTCTTGCCTTCCCCTTTTGGAACTAATAAATATCAAACACTCAAACCATCTGCCTCCCGTGTCTGCATCTGGGTCTGGCCCTGAGCCCTTATACCAAGACTTAAAAATAACTGATACTGGTGCAAGATGGAGGGAGTGTTGAAACGTAAACTAACATATTACAGTCAACCAATTCTACACCACAACAGCAGAGGACAACAACAGAGTCATGTCTTAATTGTAAAACCAACAATGACTCAATGATTCATGCCTTCTGGGAGTGCTATA
Source organism: Oncorhynchus mykiss (assembly GCF_013265735.2). Lineage (NCBI taxonomy): Eukaryota > Metazoa > Chordata > Actinopteri > Salmoniformes > Salmonidae > Oncorhynchus > Oncorhynchus mykiss. The sequence continues at coordinate 56,215,980 of NC_048569.1, read as the reverse complement.
AAGTCCAAAGTTATGGGCAGAGTTAGAAAGTTCAGAAGTTTTACAATGTAAGTTTACTTTTAATCCGTCTATCTGCGTATTTCAAGACACGGCATATGAGGTTGCAGTGAGATACCCAGATGTCAGGAGGTTGACACAGTACGATGAGTGGTGAGCCATCACCAGGAAAATGAGCTTATCAAGGTGTCAAGCTCATTGAGGAGCTCTCCAAGGGCACCTGGTGGGCGATAAATGACAATGTTACGCTTCAGTGGACAAGTGACAGCATGGAATTCAAATGAGGAGATGGACAGGTGAGCAAGGGGAAAACATGTATTTCCACTTAGGATAAATGCCACCACCGCGATGACCAGATGTTCTTGGGACTATGAGAAAACAAGTAGTCAGATGAAGAGAGAGCAGCTGGAGTAGCAGCGTTCTCTGGTTTAAGCCACAGTTTTCGTTTCGGCGACAACACCGCCGCTTGACTGCCGCTGAAATACTAGGAGAGACTGAAGTACTAACACTAATTGCTGATTGCCTAGCAGATGTGTACATGCCTCTCAGCACTGATTGATTCCAATGGACTTGACCGAAACTTTCAGAGGGAGGTGGGTGGCTCTACCACCCTGCTTCCGCTCCTTGCTCTATTATATTTTCTCTTACCTCTATCGCCAGAACCGTATCGAGTAGATGGCGCGAGATTTCCAATGGGACCGTAATATGTGTGTTCTTGCCTTATGTGTGAATTTAATCCTTCAATTACTTCCCCGTCCCCCTGCTGTCTATCCTATCGTGGTTTGTGCGAGGTCGGAATCTATGTTAAACGGCTCCGTGTGTGTTTCTCAGCAAACTCTGTAGTTTAGGCTTATTGTGTGACTTGATCAAGTGGTGTCACTTCCCAGTGTCTTATTCTGTCTCCCAGTGTCTTATTCTGTCTCCCATGTCTCCCACTTCCCAGTGTCTTATTCTGTCTCCCATGAAGTGACCGGTTTATAGTGCTTGTCTTTCAAATGATGTAGTGTTTAAGTTGATTGTTTGTTTGTATTCTCTCGTGGGCAAACCTAGCATAATTGGCTACCTAACATAATTGGTACTGTAATGTCTGTCAACAGTCTGTGGATTGCGACGAATACGAGCAACAATTGTTCCTGTGAGGACAGACATTGGGAGACGAGAAGCATGTACAGGGAGTGAATATTTAATAAATAACCGACATGCAACAAAACAAGGACAGCGCCTGGACAGGGGGAACAAAACCACATTAATCCAGACACGGGGAAGAAACTGAGGAAGTGACAGATATAGGGGAGGCAATCAATAAAGTAATAGAGTCCAGGTGAGTCCCATGAAGCGCTGATGTGCATAACAATGGTGACAGGTGTGCGTAATGATGGCTGCCTGGCGCCCTCGAGAGCCAGAGAGCGGGAGCGCTAAGCAGGTGTGACAGTTCCGGTGTGTTGGTTTTTGGTCACTGGTTATTTGGACAAAACACATTTTAGCAGGTGTGTGCAGCTTTTGAATTTCGGAAGGGAGGGGGACATTTGGTCCATAGACTTGACCGAAACTTGCAGAGAGCGGTGGGTGGTGCTACCGCCCTGCTTCCGTATCTTTTCTCATACGTCTACCAATTTTTTCCAAGTCGTTTCAATGAAAGATTTCCTTTCTGAGTTGCTGGGATTTGTTTGCTTGATTGTTTTAGGCAGAATATGTTTAACACATGTTGTCAATTGGTGTAACTATCTTGACCAAAAGAGTTGGTTATTGTTTGGTTTTTAGGCCACTCGGTATCGTCTTCTCGGGGCACATTTAATTCAAAGTAAAAACAGCAAAAATGTAGTCAGTGAATAGCAGACCGACCGAACCGGAGTTAAGCCCTTGACAGAAAGGCTCTGCTAAAACAAACCATAATTTATCTCTAGTCAAAACAGACACAGCAAACCAATTGTGAGCCACAATGTAATTCTAATGTATCTCATGGAGACCTTTCAAAAGGAATTTCATTCCCCATGCAGCCCCACGTCACACCAGTCTGCTGCTACAGACACATCCTTGAACTCCAGTCAAGATGTTTGAGCACACAGTGTCCCTCGGGTCACTGTTTGCTTTCTCTGTGTCCCGTCGCTCCCACCACAAGGCCACACGCTGCATTCCTCCCACTCCCCAACCTCACTGTCAGTCACCACGTCAACCCCTGGAGGATTTTGTTTGGTTGCCTCCCCCTTCGGCTCCTACCTTATTTCTCCCCTTTTTTCTCTCGTTCGCTAGTTGCTCTCTCTCTCTCTCTCTCTCTCTCTCTCTCTCTCTCTCTCTCTCTCTCTCTCTCTCTCTCTCTCTCTCTCTCTCTCTCTCTCTCTCTCTCTCTCTCTCTCTCTCTCTCTCTCTCTCTCTCTCTCTCTCTCTCTCTCTCTCTCTCTCTCTCTCTCTCTCTCTCTCTCTCTCTCTCTCTCTCTCTCTCTCTCTCTCTCTCTCTCTCTCTCTCTCTCTCTCACACACACTGACTGACTGGGTTTAAGGTAGTATTTCTTTATTTTTATTAGGTCCCTGACTTAGTCCGCACTTTGATCGCCCCACACGGCGTAAAGCATTCTTGCAGTGGCCAGGTGCTGAGTGAAGCCATTTCCTCTGTGCCCTAATGCAGAGAGGGGCCCTGAAGCCCCCCAGCCATTGCCATACAGTCTGCTTTTGTTGAGGCTGGAACACCAACCCACCTCAGCGCTCTGGGGCCCCACTTGGGGCCCTCAGCGCACACCAAGACCAGGAAGATGGATGTGTGATTGGAACGTTTGGCTGAGACGCATGGCATACTGCAACACGTAAGTGGCCGTTGGGTGGCAATTCTGCGAAATCACATTTTTGAGAGGTAAGCGACTTGCAGTCTGTGATGGATTGAGGCCTGGCTGTCATCAGATTTGGATCATTGGGATGGGCTTCAGATGAATTCATAAAAGGTTATGATTTTGGTCTGGATTCAACGTCTGTTGCCGCTATAAATGGCTTGTATTTATGGACTTTCCTTTGGCTTTGTCCCACATATGCATACTGTATATGTGGAGTGTAACACATGTGATGTGCCCGGTGTCCCATAGTAATTCTTTGATGAATTCTTTTTTTCTACCATCCCTTATATTTTTTTTCACAGAGAAGATGAGAGTTTCGCATACACTGGTGGTTTCACTATCTCTGCAACAACATGCGCTCACACATTTTCAAATGAAAGCCGACCAGATTCCCTGACTTTAATATTCTTCTATGATTTCACAGGCCTTTGCCGAAGGAAAACGTGTTGGCTTCTCTAAGGATTAAGGTTCTTCCGTGCTATCGCTTCCTGTCCATGCCTGCGACAGCACGTGTGTGTTTGTGCACGCTGATGCGACGTGTGTGTCTCGAAAAGCTGGACTCCGTACACGTGGTCACCACCCTCACAGATAACTTTGACCTCATTTGACCCAATGGTTTCAATTAGTACCATCTGAGGCTAATTTCCATCCAAATCTTCATGCGAATATTCTAAAATCCCCATGAAGACAATATACACCTTTTCCCACCAGAGATGTTTCCATCAAATTGTCTTGTTGCAGAGAACTGAGCGTGATGATGTAGTGCACTTACAAAATAACTTGTGCAGTTAAATGGGTTTCCATTGCATTTTCAACTCTAATTATGGTTTTGTAAGAAGAACTCTTGCTTTACATAGCGAATCTCTGGTCTTGGCACGTGCTCTCTAGCCAACAGCTCGCAGATAAATTGCGGGTATAGGCTACTTATTTAAAACTTATTTCATCTAGCCTAATACACTGTATGCTTTCCCTAGTCGTAGTGGGATGACCATATAATATCATTGAGTGTTTTCAAGTTTACTTCAATGTGTTGGTTATTATATCAATATTTCAATGTTTCCACCACCATTTCTTGCGTCATATATTTTACAGATATAATATCCCACCTTGTCGAGCGTGTTTTGTTTTGGAAGGTTTACCAACAAATGTGTTGTTTCCATCAGGCCTGTCTTGAAATGTTTTATCCGGCATGTACTTTACTTACATAAAAAGGTTGGATGGAAACTTGGTTATAAAAGCACTTCAATTAATTAACTGTCCATTAAAACCTCTTCAAGAGCACCAGCTGCAAGAAGGGGGAAAGCTCCTACAGTATAACTCTCAGGGAACATGTCACATGCAATCATACTAAAGCACATTTGTAATTTAGAAATGAACCCGGTACTTTTGTAATACCTCAGGAGACAGTCTTTTTTAGTTTTAAATGATTGAGTTACTGGCGAGGCTCAGGAAAGTGGAGCGGGGGCAGGCGATGAAATGAATGCCGGGCTCCGGTCCCACGTGAGATGTCTCGTGGCGGCGAACCGAGACCACCGTGAGACCAGCTAGGGCTCGTCGCCCGCCACAGAGTGTCCTTGCCAGCCTGCTGACTCCATTAGACGGTGGCTAGTGAGCAGGGAGAAAGAAGAGAGACCCCGGTCTGTTTTTACTGCAGCCCGCACCACAGGGGACACAACCGTCCCGTGTTTTTTTTTTACTGTTCCACCTTGGCTTTGGTTACTGGCTCCTTTTTTTTTTGGAAGGTTTCTCTCTAGATGTTATCTTTTGATCCTGCTTTTTTTCTCTTCTTTTTTTTCTCGATTCTTATTTCTTTCTTTCTTCCAGCTGCAAAAGTGTTTATATTACTGCGTACGGAGGCCTATCCCGTGGGTGTTGTAATACCGTTGAATTACAAAGGGAGGGAGAGAGGGGATTAAATAGCCACGGAGAAATAAAACGCTGAGAAAAAAAATACATGAAGGTAGATATGTGTGATCATATAGTGTGGGAGGTGTTAAGTTTTCCTCTGGGTGTGTCTAATAGAGACGTTCTCCCGCTCTATCGGGTTCTTCATCAACCCCGTCCCTGTGACGACTATTTTTGGTCTTTCGCTTAAAAAAAGGAACAAAAATGGGAACAAGATAAAAGTCTTGTTTCCCTGCCATGTGTGCAAAACCATGACCAAGTCAAATCATTTATATTGGATAATTATGTAACTTTGGAAAGTATTGGAAATATTGGAGGTCATTTCAATAGACTGGTACCATAAACATAGTTGTAGTTGTTAGTAGTACCACTTTAATGCAGTTTGCATTTCACCTTGAAGTACAAGCCTGCCATGCTGGCCTGTAGGAAACACAGGCCAATTTATAGATGATGAATGTGACTTATGCTGTGCAATGAAACCCATGTTTTAGTCCAACACTGACTCAATCTGTCTGGAATTACACCGGCAGCTCCTGTGGTGTGGTAGTAGATTGGGAACTAGGGGGTTTGGGATATTCACTTCCACTAAAACCACCACATACAAGGCTATACAATCCCCACTAGGTCCTATTTTTCTGTTCACTTCAAATCACCTCCTCTCAAAACTGTACGTACACAAAATGGTTCACTGACCAGTGCAATCATCAATATGCAATGTCAGAAATCATATTAGCGCCTGATGTACATTTAAACACGCATGCATGCAAAACACAGACGCACACACACACACACAGTCAAAATTATATATTATCCTGATTATTTGAGTTTATGGAAATCCCAGTTCACAAATCATGTCATCTGAAGGTATTCCTCTGTGATTTTTAATATAAAACTCTGCATGCCGCTGGCGAATTATCTGCCTCCGTAGGTGCCCTCCAAATAGGACTGAAGCAGGTTGTGCAAGTGAATAACGGATTGGCTCACACTGAGTGAATATATGATCCCCAGGCAGAGTCAGGGAAGACATCCTATTAAACAGACAGTGGAATGTGTGTTTTCTCTTCGGCTTGGACCTCCTTATCTTCTTCTTCCTCCTCTTCCTCTTCTGCCCCCTCCTCCTCTTGTTCTTGGTTTTTGTTTGCTCTTTGACTGACAGGTGCCTGGCCCTTGTGCTTGGGGTTTATTCCGGCCACCAATCATCCCTCCATCTTGCCCCAGGTCCCCGACCTTGTCTCCCAGACCTACTGTATACGTTTATGGCTTGAAAAAAAAGGAAGGTCCCCATTAGACCTAGTGTTTTATTAGTTTAGCATTTTTGGGAATGTGTTTTCCTTGAGGTAAATGTTCCTGGAGAGTTTGAGACAAAAATGATCGGGGGTTGTAATTCTAGTCAATCGATGAAGGGTCATAACTGATCATTTAAAGTAGCATATCCCTTGACTGTCTGCTCTGATTGGTTTCTCTTTCCTTTGAGTAAATTCACATTTTTAAAGACTGATTTATCAAACAACAATAATCCTAATGATTTAAAGATAAGGGCTTCTTTTTGACTTTCCTTTACTTTGGCTGAAAGTCAAATAGATCACACCCAAGCGCCAATCATTTATCACTCTCTTTAATCTAGATTTATTTGAAGACCATGATAAGAAGATTACTTACTAATAGTATCGTTGTGTTTTCTGCCTGCCTAAAACTTTGTTTTTGTGGTCACAAGTGACCTTTTGGTTCTACTTAGCCTTATTGGATTAAACTTTAAGATATCAATTACCTCAGAAATCTTTTAAGATCTAAGTCATGGCTGCCCAATCCTCAGCCCCTTTTCTGTGAAATGTAGGCAGGATGAAGGCAAGAATAAGCGAGAGATTCAACAATGCCAACCTTATCTCTAATTAACAGAACCAAAAAGGGGCAGACAGTGTTGGGATGGGACCAGTATGGGAGGCACACCGAGGGAAAGTAGGGGGGCTCAGAAGATCGTGGAGCAGTAGAGCTGGGAATCATTTGAAAGCCGCTGCCTTTCCCCCCAACGGCCCAACTGCTTACTTAGCATGCCAAGGAGAAAAAGAGAGAAGCCTAGGGCCAAGCACAATATCAATATTCAGACTGGATCCCCATAGGCCCGTAGGAAAGCTGGGAACCCGTGGTGCAATGGTAACTACCTGTTGAGTGCTATGGACTCCCATGGGGGAATGTGTGTGTGTGTGTGTGTTTGAGACTTTTCCCTGTTGTCAGTGTTTTTTAACTACTTCCCAGCACATGCAACCTATAACCTATGAACACTGGCTGCAGCTGAACAAGTTGTCTCATTAGCTAGGTTTCCATCCAAATTGCGACAGATTGTCATGCATATATTATTTAAAATCTGCATAACAAAATACGTGCATTTCCCTACCAGAGGCCTGTTTCCACCAGATTGACTTTGTTGCGGTTAAATGGCTGTGTGTGATGCTATAGCGCACATAGGAAATCCTTTTGCTCTTAAGTTAAAGTACTAAATAAAAATAAATATAGTATAATGTGTTTCCATAACATTTTCACGCATGCTCTCTTGACAACATTTTGCTGGATGGGTTAGGTAATATGATGGGATGGATAAGAGCAAGATCATTTGTATTTATTAATTGGCAGCTAAGCACCAATCATCATGTTACTAGCCTACAAATTAAGACCCTTGATATTTATTGGAAAGGAGCATCTAGCTCATCACTGTGCACTTTCACCACCCTGTAGTCTAAACTGTGCATGTTTTTTCAACACATAGTGGGAGGACCACACAATATAGCCTCAGAACATAGCATTATGTTACTGCAAATGTACTTATCATCAATTGCGCAATAAATAATTTTCACCGCAATTCGTCACATAGTTAAATTTATCGACACGAAAAGATCCCACCATGTCAAATGAATAAATTGTCGGTCAAGATTTATAAAATTGTACTGACACTTCCTGTTTCCATCATTGTCATGATTGTATTTTATACGGCATGACTGTACTCGTAAATTGTGGATGGAAACGCTGTTATTGTTGCGACATCAATCACCTGTATACATGAAGTCGACACACATTTATGTTAGCCATTTTTTGTTGTCTCTCATTCGTATTCAAATTTCAAAACCATTTATGAAAGCAAAGCAGTCCGCTCGTCTTTGGTTTTGAGGGTTTGGCGACTCAAATTGAAATACAGTATCACAGTAGCAGTTTCATAAGACAATTGGAATTGGCACGATTCGAAACCGAAAACCAATCATTTTCAATGGTGCCCAGGTGGGGTAGTGTCATTACAACCAAATTATATAAAAAATCTAACAAAAACAAAATACATTTTCAAATATATTTTTTTGCACCCTAAATTAGCTTACTCTGGATCATTTTTGCTTTTGAAAAGGGATGGAAGGGGTGGTTGTTTTTGAAAAATCGCATCCACTCACAGCCAATTAGCCAGCAGCCGCTGGCAATCAGCGCTCCACTCATACCCAATATTAACTTCCTCAGGCTCCCAAGAACAATGTGAGTGAGCCCTGGAAGCCAAGGCTAAATTAGTCAAAACCCACCCTTTCTGCGCAGGGGAGAACTTTTGACTGGAGATTAAAAAGTTACAGATTGTGCCTTTTTAAGCTAACATAATCAATTATTTGATGTCCTTACGTCAGATAGCATGACTTTGTCGGAACTACTTTGTCGGTCAAGGGACTAGCACTGTCTAAGAGTGACACCACCCATCGCAAAACAATGGAGAGAACAGAGGCACTGAAGGCTCTGCTTACCCACCTCAACATGTCTGACCCACTCCTCCACCTGTCTCCACAATGCAACGGTCTCATCCAAAGAGGGTGTAGCTAGAAATGGCCCATTACCCCTGATACAGGGTCAGATTTGTTATTTCTTCATTTCCGTTAGAGTTAGAATGGGAGAATAGGGTAATCTGATCCTAGATCTGTGGCTATGGGCAGCTTCTTCCTCCATCTCCATACAGTGCCTAGGGGCCAGCCTTAGGACGTGCTCCCCTGCGGTCATTGATCCTATTGAGAGGAGGCAGTGGGCTGTGTCATTATGGGAATGCATTGGGCCTCTCCTCCTCATCTCCTCTTCTTTTCATGTCTTCACACCCAGTGAGTGTTCAATCGACTATCTTTTTCTGCTGCATTACCCCTTCTGAAGGAAGAGAGGGCCCTGATGGAGGGAGGAGGGAAGAAGAAAGAGGGTCTGTGGAGATGGAGATGGCTCCCTAGCTTAGCTAGCTCTCTCTCTCTCCATTTTCTATCCATCTTGCTAGATGCTTCCTTTTTTCTATTTCTCCCAACCCCCTTCTCTCTCCCCCTCTTCTCTCTCCCCCTCTTCTGTTGTGGGGCTTCTTGATGATCAGACCTAGAAGTATTATAGTGATAGACTAAGCAATATGGTAAAATATATTGTTTGGAAGGAAAATAACAACACATCAAACAAATGAATACTGTATTCATGTAATACTAATGCATGATGTACTATATTCATGTATTTTACATTAGCGTTTTATAGACTGAAGTATTTATAAATGTAAATGACTCCTCTCAGTGTTTTTTTTTAATCGGTTGTCATGATTATCTGTCTGACAAAATGGCTGTTATTTTAACGTGCTGCTCCATGCAAAATGGATATCAACAAAAAAGTAATTTACAAAATGTGCAACAGAAGCATGGAAGTGCTAATCATTGCCAAAATGTAATGAGTGACTGCCCCTAAAAACCAAGTCATCCTTTTGAAAATGTGTGCCCCTTTTACCAAGCTCCATGTGTATTTATGCCCCTCCGCCCATTTCACTTCCCTTCATTGAATTGAGCTTCGTTGTTTCATCGTCCCCAATGCGTTCAAAGGATCACAGCCGTTTGAGACTGAAAAGCCCTATACAGATTGACCATGCCTCTGGCTCCGGTTCGAACGTGCATGCTTTCAGCAGGATGCACAGCCAACTATGGTTGGTATGCCCTGCCGAAGGACCCTATTATGCTGAATAGCTAGGTGGTTGGAGTTCCCAAGTCTTCACCAGTAACTGTCACGATCATTGAATGGAGGAGACCAAGGTGCAGCGTGATATGAATACATGTTACTTTTAATAAAGACGGACACTAAACAAACTATACAAAATAACAAAACGAACATGAAGTCATAATATTAATGTACAGGCAACTAGACAGACAATAACCCACAAATTACCCAAAGAATATGGCTGCCTAAATATGGTTCCCAATCAGAGACAACGATAAACAGCTGCCTCTGATTGAGAACCAATCAGGGCAACCATAGACATACAAAACACCTAGATAGTAAACAACCCCATAAACATACAAAACCCCTAGACAATACAAAAACACATACATTACCCATGTCACACCCTGACCTAACCAAAATAATAAAGAAAACAAAGAATACTAAGGTCAGGGCGTGACAGCAACGCTAGCTTGCAACAATCAGTGGTGGTGAGTATAACCAGACATACTGGTATAACTTAGCTAACAGTGTTTGATAACGTTATTGCTGGTTATGTAGGTAGCTATCAATAGATGAAGTGAGTCAAGCTAGCTAACGTTAGCCTACAAGTCAGATTTGCAAGTTAGTTTAATAGCTCATACAAGTGGATTCTGTATTGTCTATGGCAAAACTAAATAATGGATGGTGGTGGCTAACTCATGTCTGAATCTGACTAATGCAGTGAACTAGGAGAAAGAAACAAACCTTAACGCCGTCACCGGCCTGAATCTAATCTGGAGCTGCAGTCAGTCTACATCAGTGGAGGCCATGTGTTTGTATTTGATACCATTCCACTGATTCCGCTCCAGCCATTACCACGAGCCCGTCCTCCTCAATTAAGGTGCCACCAACCTCCTGCATCTTTAAAGCATATAATTAGGGTTTCCACTAGTTACCACAGCCACAAAGTCAAAATTGGCTATGTAGTAAAAATGTATGAAAACAGAAAATATATTTTGGGTTGTAATTTTAGGCAGAAAGTTATCAGTGTAGTTAGGGTTAAGGTTAGGTTTAAATCACATTTTAAGAAGATAAATTATAGAAATACTAGGCTTTCTGACTTTGTGGCCGTGGTAATTAGTGACTACCTAGAAATATCTTGAGCCGAGTAGGTTAATTACCCAGCCAAGCAGATACAAGGTGTTGAGTCATTTAGATTGTGAAAAGCATTATCAAAAAGCTTTGTCCTTTCTTTATCACAAAATGCACGTCACAACTTGTCTGTCTATATTTATCACCCTGTAACCGGCCCTCCCAGTCAACAACACCTCATAAGATAAGGAAGTTGTTGTTTATTGTTTATGAGGATTGCCTGCTGTAGTTGCTCAAGAGATGTCCAGTTTGCAGCCCAACGTGAAACATAGTGAAGACCAGCAAGGGGACCCTCAACATCACAGACATGCCCTCGCCTATGAGCAGTCCTATAAATGGAACAGGGAGGACACTTGAATCAGGTTGGTGACATTCGACCTGGTCAAAACAGTAGAGTTTTTCCCAATCCACCTTCATAGCATTTCCTGGTAGATGCATATACCATTCTATTTCTCTTCACATGCCATGTTATCTGAAGAGGATTAAAAAGGTGAATGCAGCGATCAGGTTGCTTCCACCATGCTAATCATAACCGCCATTGATAATGTAATCAGGACTCTGTATGTGTGTTTGTGTGTGACCAACCAGTATCTTTGAAGACGAGTCAGGAGCTGAACTACGCTGCCATGTCTGTCAATGGGGTGCGGGCAATGACCTTACCTCTAGTCTCTCCTCTTGTCTGCTCACCAAAGGTTGTCGAAGGGGAGACCAGAATTATGTAGGTTTAGCCTGACCTGTTCTAACTTTGTTTGTCAGATATCAACTATCCTAACTGCCATTGCTTATAGAACACGGACTGTGTATGTGTTATCAGATGCATCTATGGTGCCTGCATTTGGAGACTTTAAAGATGTGATGGTCCTGACCAACAGACAGGCTTGATACTGACGTCTCTGAATGGAAAGAGACCTGGCACTCAAGGCATCCACACTGTGGGACTGAAGGTGATTACTAATAATGCAGTCCAGAAGAAATGTCCATTATTTGCGACACCCTTTTTTATTATGTGTCACTGATGAACTCCGCCTCAACTTGACCTATTTCTACAAATGGAGAGGACTGTGGATGCTTTTGCCAGATGCCAGCCTTGTTTGTTTGATGGGGAGACCATAATAGGAAAGGTTTTATCTGACCTGTTCAAACTTCAACTAGTACCTGTTTGTGTGTAAAATATTACCTATCCTAACTGCCATTGGTAATAGAACAATGACTATGTGTGAATGTGTTCATAGAAACATGTATGGAGACTTGTAAGATGATGTGATGAAGTCCAGACTGACAGACAGGCTTGATACTGATGTCTCTAAATGGAGAGAGACCTGGCATTCACATGTTACTAGACACAGCTTTTACTTGTATTGTCTTTTTTTTTTAATTATTGAATTGGATGGGATCAGTCAATATGAGATGAGAAAAACACTATGTATTCTGCACCAAGATCAGGGAACTCCTGTTGTATACGGGACACCACACTGGAAGGTATGACCACTCTGACATGTTAGCCAAGGTAGCCCCATTACCACCAGACAAAATGTCATTAGGCACGATATCTGTATCATTGTTATATTAGCTGAACACTGCTTCTATGGTATTACGTAAAGGTTGTTGGAACTGTTACTACATTTGAAAGTTGTTATCAAAACACTTAATTTAGAATATCTACATAAATTCAGCAATTGCATTCTTCTCATATTACTCTGTAGGTCAGTGGTTCCCAACCTTTTTGGTTACTGTACTACCAACAGAATTTTGCTCTTCCCGGAGTACCCTTGAAGTACCCCTCACATGCATTTTACCTGGTGTCATGAGTCTTCTCAAGTACTACCTATGGATAGGCCGAGTACCCCCATGGGTACTAGAACCCCCATGGGTCCTAGTACCCCCATGGGTCCTGGTACCCCTGGTTGGGAATCACTGCTGTAGGCTACTGACCTATTCGAAGCTTCCTCTGTCATCTCACCATACATCTGCCATTAGTTATTGAACTCAAACTACAGGATATTTGTTTGTTGTGATTGAGTGGGGAAAAATAGATGCAGGAAAAGTTATAATAGATTGGTGTGTCTTGGTGGTGGCAAGGACACACCCAAGAAACACCCACATCAAACCAAAACCCCAAGCCAACTCACGTTTGGCTTCTGTCATGGCCGCCAGAATTTCTCGAGGAGCAAGCCAAAAAAGGAGGCCAAATCAGCAGGTGCAGTTCCCATTTAAAGAAAGCTTTCAGTGCGAAGTTCCTTTTCAGTCTTCACTCTCGGTACAACACAGCTATGGGGAGACTCATGTCTGAAGCAGAGGTATATCAGACCTTTTTTGATGTATTATTAGCATGTTTTAATTACTACTATAAAAATGGTAGACTTTCTGGTACTCAACAAGAAGGTCTGATTTCAGTACTACTGAAACAGGACCCAGGTGGTAAGTATAAAGATCCAGTCCATTTAAAAAACTGGAGGCCTCTAACACTTCAATGTTGTGACGCAAAAATGCTGGCGAAATGCATAGCTGTCACGTTCTGACCTTTATTTCCTTTGTTTTGTATTTATTTAGTATGGTCAGGGTGTGAGTTGGGTGGGCAGTCTATGTTTGTTTTTCTATGATTTGGGTATTTGTATGTTTCGGCCTAGTATGGTTCTCAATCAGAGGCAGGTGTCATTAGTTGTCTCTGATTGAGAATCATACTTAGGTAGCCTGGGTTTCACTGTGTGTTTGTGGGTGATTGTTCCTGTCTCTGTGTTTGCACCAGATAGGACTGTTTAGGTTTTCACTTTTCTTGTTTTGTTTAGTCTGTTCCTGTATAGTTGTCTTTATTAAAAACATGAATAACCACCACGCTGCATTTTGGTCCGCTTCTCCTTCACCACAGGAAAACCCTTACAATAGCGCATAGAATAAAAAAGGTTTTACTAGATATTGTTCATCCTGATCTGACAGGTATTTCACATGGACAATACAGTATATTAGAGATAATATACGACAAGTACTTGAAACAATTGAACATTACGAAACATCAAAAGACACCAGGCCTGGTCTTCATAGCAGATTTTGAAAAGGCGTTTGATAAAGTACGACTCTAATTTCTATATAAATGCCTGGAGTACTTTAATTTCGGTGAATCTCTTACACAATGGGTTAAAGTTATGTAAAATAGGTGTAAAATAGTAAATCATTGTTACTTCTCAGAAAGTATTGAGCTTTTAAGAGGAGATAAACAGGGCTGTCCGTTGTCTCCATATCTATTATTATGGCCATCGAAATGCTAGCTATTAAAATTACATCCAGGGGAAAAAAACAAAAATCAATATCAATACAAACTAACAATCAACTGATTGCAGCATTACCACAAAAATTGAAAAGGCAAGTGGAAGAGAGAGAAGGTAGGGAACTTGTTTGTCTGCAATGTAATAAAGATTCAGATTTGCTAAAAGGATTGACATAAAATAGAAATATATACCAGTTTCAGTTGAGGACAACATTTTTGACAGCTGCTGATTCAACGCTTAATAAAAAAATGTATACAAAATTCTTGCCACGAACACAATGCTATATATGGCGCATACAACAATCTCAGCTCTGTAGATTTTTCTGCAACGAGACAGAATCACTACTGTAGATAATTTATTCTGGTATTGCCCCTATGTAGCTTGTTTCTGGTTTCAGGTTCAGGAATGGTTAAAAAATGACAACCTTCACTTAAAGTTAATGTTACAAATAGCAGTGTTGGGCAATTTGGAAAGCCATAGTCAAAAGTACCACGTATGTCAAATGTGTATGTAAATTGTATGTACAGTATATGTAGCTGAAAAGCTGTACATACAACAACAACAACAAACAGGGGGGGGGGGGGGGGGGGGGGGGGGTTAATACAAATGTAAATATATACAGTACCAGTCAAAAGTTTGGACACACATATTCATTGAAGGGTTTTTCTTTATTTCTACATTGTAGAATGATAGAGAAGACATCAAAACTAGGAAATAACACATATGGAATCATGTAGTAACCAAAAAAGTGTTAAACAAATCAAAATATACGTTATATTTTAGATTTTTCAATGTAGCCACTCTTTGCCTTGATGACAGCTTTGCACACTCTTGGCATTCTCTCAACCAGCTTTACCTGGAATGATTTTACAACAGTCTTGAAGGAGTTCCCACATATGCTGGGCACATGTTGGCTGCTTTTCCTTCACTCTGTGGTCTAACACATACCAAACCATCTCAATTGGGTTGAGGTCAGGTGATTGTGGAGGCCAGGCCATCTGATGCAGCACTCCGTCACGCTTCTTGGTCTAATATCCCTGGCATTTTGTTTTGGGTTATTCTCATGATGGAAAAACAAATGATAGTCCCACTAAGCGCAAACCAGATGTGATGGTATATCGCTGCAGAATGCTGTGGTAGCTATGCTGGTTAAGTGTGCTTTGAATTCTAAATAAATCACTGACAGTGTCACCAGCAAAGCACCCCCACACCATCACACCTCCTCCTCCATGCGTCACAGTGGGAACCACACATGCATAGATCATCTGTTCACCTACTTTGCATCTCACAAAGACACGGCCGTTGGAACCAAAAATCTCAAATTTGGATTCATCACAGATTTCCACCGGTCTAATGTCCATTGTTCGTGTTTCTTGGCCCAAGCAAGTCTTTTCTTCTTATTGGTGTCCTTTAGTAGTGGTTTCTTTGCAGCAATTTGATCATGAAGGCCTGATTCACACAGTCTCCTTTGAACAGTTGATGGTGAGATGTGTCTGTTACTTGAACTCTTAAATAAAGGTTACATAAAAAATGTAAATAAACTCTGTGAATCATTTATTTGGGCTGCCATCTGAGGTGCAGTTAACTGAGGTGCAGCAGAGGTAACTCTGGGTCTTCCTTTCCTTTGGCGGTCCTCATGAGAACCAGTTTAATCATAGTGCTGGATGGTTTTTGCAACTGCACTTGAAGAAACATTAAAAGTTCCTGAAATGTTCCGGATTGACTGATCTTCATGTCTTAAAGTAATTTCTCTTTGCTTATTTGAGTTGTTCTTGCCATAACATGGACTTGGTCTTTTACAAAATAGGACTATCTTCTGCATACTGGCCTAGCTTAGATTTAAAGACTGTGGCTCTCATCAGCTAACATGCATAACTTCTGACTAAGTAAGATTACTAGCTTTCCCCCGACATTACGTTAACCTCATACCTATTTCCAATTCCTGGACTTGGAGGGAGTTGGGGAAGCTTGGTTTGCGTGCACCTCCCGATGAGGAAGAAGCCCCGGAACACTTACAGTGCATTCAGAAAGTGTTCAGACCCGTTGACTTTTTCCATATTTTCTTACAGCCTTATTTCTATTTATTTTCTCATCAATCTACACACAATACCCCATTTTTTCCCCCTTTATTTAACTAGGCAAGTCAGTTAAGAACAAATTATTATTTTCAATGACGGCCTAGGAACAGTGATTTAACTGCCTTGTTCAGGGACAAAACGACAGATTTTTACCTTGTCAGCTCGGGAATTCGATCTTGCAACCTTTCGGTCACTAGTCCAACTCTCTAACCACTAGGCTACCTGCCGCCCAATGACAAAAGACATGATGAAAAAAGCAAAAAACGTTTTTCAAAATTTTTGCAAATGTATTAAAATCAAACAGAAATTCAGACCCTTTTTGTGAGACTCGAAATTGAGCTCAGGTGCATCCTGTTTCCATTGATCATCCTTGTGATGTTTCTACAACTTGATTGGAGTCCACCTGTGGAACATTCTATTGATTTGACATGATTTGTAAAGGCTCACACCTGTCTATATAAGGTCCCACTGTTGACTGTGCATGTCAGAGCAAAAACCAAGCCATGAGGTCAAAGGAATTGTCTGTAGAGCTTTGAGACAGGATTGTGTCAAGGCACAGATCTGGGGAAGGTTACTAAAAAATGTCTGTAGCATTGAAGGTCCCCAAGAACACAGTGGCCTCCATCATTCTTAAATGGAAGAAGTTTGGAACCACCAAGACTGTTCCCTAGAGCTGGCCACCTGGCCAAAGGAAAAACTGAGCAATCGGGGGAGATGGTGACCACGAATCTGATGGCCACTATGACACCACTATGACAGAACTCCAGAGTTCCTCTGTAGAGATGGAATAACTTTCCAGAAGGACAACCATCTATGCAGCACTCCACCAATCAGGCCTTTATGGTAGGGTGGCCAGACGGAAGCCACTACTCAGTAAAAGGCCCATGAGAGCCCGTGTGAAGTTTGCCAAAAGGCACCTAAAGGACTCTCAGACCATGAGAAACAAGATTCTCTGGTCTGATGAAACCAAAATTGAACTCTTTGGCCTGAATGCCAAGCGTAGGAAACCTGGCACCATCCCTACGGTGAAGCGTGGGGATGTTTTTCAACGGCAGGAACTAGGAGACTAATCAGGATCGAGGGAAATATGAATGGAGAAAAGTAGAGATTCTTGAATGAAACCTGCTCCAGAGCGCTCAGGACTCTCAAACTGGGCTTAAAGTTCACCTTCCAACAGGACAACGACCCTAAGCTCAGAGCCAAGACAACGCAGGAGTGGCTTCGGGACTCTGAATATTCTTGAGTGGCCCAGCCAGAGTCCAGACTTGAACCCAATCGAACATCTCTGGAGAGACCTGAAAATAGCTGTGCAGCGACACTCACCATCCAACCTGAAAGTGCTTGAGGATCTGCAGAAAAGAATGGGAGAAACTCCCCAAATACAGGTGTGCCAAGCTAGTAGTGTCATACCCAAGAAGACTCGAGGCTGTAATCACTGCCAAAGGTGCTTCTCCAAAGTACTGAGTAAAGAGTCTGAATACCTATGTAAATGTGATATTTAAGTTGTTGTTTTTTTATACAGGTTACAAATATTTCTAAAAACTTGATTTTGCTTTGTCATTATGGTGTAATGTGTGTAGATTAATAAGGGGGAAAAAACTATTCATCAATAACAATTTTAGAATATGGCTGTAACGTAACAAAATGTGGAAAAAGTCAAAGGGTCTGAATATTTCCCAATACACTGTAGCTTGGGTGTCTCTCTCCCGCTTTATTTGAAGTGCATCTTATAAAGGCTTCATAAAGCATGTAGGCTTCATATAGGCTTCACAAATCATCTATGACCATATTGCGTGCTCTATAAAAGATCAATAAATACGAACAAATAAATGGCTGTTTATGTCACACAGTCATTCCACATGATGCATCTTTATAGGGCATGATATTCGGTTATAGATGATTTGTGAAGCATCTATGTAGTGCTTATGAAACCTGTATAAAGACTTTATGAAGCCTACATTAGCTGGACGTCAAATGAAGCGGGACCGGACGTCTCGAGCTAGACTCACTCCTGTATCGGGCTCTCATCACGCCTACTGAGGATGATGGCTTCTGTGATAGAAGTCGTTCCCCTGAGGCTATTGCTGATGCAGCCTTTCTAGCACAGTAGGCTAGCCACTCACCTGGACACATCTCGCAGCCTTGATTGGTCACTTCGGGTGACACAGTCATGCCTACGGGCCCTGGCCCAGTGGTGGGAGCCTTCATATTGTCAGAGGACTCCCATGGGCTGAGTTCTATCCTGCAAGGTGATCACAACAGACGCATCCCCCCAAGGGTGGGGTGCGCTGTACAAAGGGGTTATAGACAGTGGTGCTGATTACTTGGAGCTCTTCGCGGTGTATCTAGTGCTCAGACGCTTGTTCCTGCTTTTATCGCGCAGGATTGTGCTGGTCAGAACCGACAGTATGTCAGTGGTGGTGGACATTAACGACGGTGACAGACTGGTCTCTCTCCCTCCTAATGCTAGGGAGTAGTGTGCACACACTCTCGCTTCGGGCTACACATGTCCCTGTTGCATCAACTCGGGTGCAGATATTTTATGCAGATGTGAAAGTTACACCTTTGGGTGGTCTCCCAGATATGGGAAATGTTGGGCAGGGCCGACATAGATCTTGGCTCATTGCGAGAAAACGTACAGAGTTTTTCTTAAGGAGGGACCCGAGTGCTCCATTGGGAACGGACACACTGGCGCACCAGTGGCCTTGAACCCTCCTTTATGCATTTCTCCCTATGGGCTGATTCAGTCCATGTTGGGGAGGGCAAGCCTCTCCATTGGCCAAAGCAACCTTGGCTTGCGGAGAACACACACCTATTGGGTGGGGTCCTGTGGCAAATCAAATCAAATGTTATTTGTCACATGCATCATAGACAACAGGTGTAGACTAACAATGAAATGCTTACTTACTTACGGGTCCTTTTCTAACAATGCTGAGTTAAAGATAATATACAATTTGAATAAAATATTGAAATAGTGACAGTGAATAACGATACAAAATAACAAGCAAAAATAACATGGCTATATTTAGGGAGTAGGAAATAACATGACTAAATACAGGGAATACCAGTACCGAGTCGATGTGCAGGGGTACGAGGTAATTGTGGTAGCTATGTACTGTACAACTCCCACTGCAAAGGGATTGGTTATTCCAAGCACACGGGCAGGCTTGGCACCCTTGGCCAGAGATTTGATGTCTGTGGGCATGGCCCCCCAATCTCATGGCTAGAGGTTTACTTCCGAAGGTGATTGCTACTATTTGTCCTCAATGAACTTTTTCTTGGATCACACTTCTCTTATGTGAAAATCTGTTCTTTGCACACTGATTCAGTGCTGTACACAGGATGTATTTCCACCATTGTCCACAAGAGCCTCCCACTTATGACACAGACTATGAACACTCTGATGATGGTGATGCTATGTACCGCAGCTCTAGCATTGTCCTTCCCAGCCTGCCGGCCTGGCAGCTCAGGATAAGACCCAGATGCAGACAGCTAGAGTCACATATGTTTATTGGCCAAAAACAGGGGGCAGGCAAAAGACAGGTCAATGGCAGGCAGAGGCCCGTAATTCAGGGCAGAGTCAATAAGGTACAGAACCTCAGGCAGTCTCGGGGTTAGGACAGGCAGAGGTTCGTAAACGGGTTAGAGTCAGGTAGATACAGGAACGGCAGGCAGGCTCGGGGTCAGGGCAGGCAGAATGGTTGGAACCGGGGGTTGGAACCGGGGAAACTAGGAAACAGAACTTGAGAAAGCAGGGAGATGGGAAAACATGCTGGTAAGACCTGACAAGACAAGATGAACTGGCAACAGACAAACAGAGAACAAAGATATAAATACACTGGGAGTAATGAGGAAGATGGGTGACACCTGGAGGGGGGTGGAGACAAGCACAAAGACAGGTGAAACAGATCAAGGTGTGACAGGCAGTGACAGTTGACCAGAAAATATCCTTGTCTGAAATCTTTGAGAGGGAAGGAAGGAACCTCAACATGGAACATGCTCCTACAGTACTGCCATGGTGTCCACATCCAAGTTTGATGAATTCAGTTCTTCAAAAGACAGAGACATCCACACATGTGGTTCAAGACTTGCACTTGGAGCACACCAAATGACAGAACCCCTGCCATGGCAAGCATATGCACTCGCTTAGCTAAAGTTCATTGTGCAGATGAGAATGGTTTTGGTCATTTCCCCCGTTCCCCTTGCTTATTCTGCCTGCTTCTCTCCGTTACAGTTCAGACCAAGAGCTGCCTAACAAACGATGCAGAGCATCTGAGCGCTGCTTACGCAGGACACATGACAGAGCTGCTTTACCCGCTAGTCTTAGCAATTCAGCAGCGCTACTGGTTTTCTATCAGAAGGAGCTGCATGAATGCCACTCCGTAAACTATGATATTGAGACCATGAAAGAACGGTCTACAGTTACAGACCTGCTTATCCAATACCTTCAGGGCAATGCTCAGATGGTTGAGAAGTATTTAACAACACTGTGTGTTGCACAGGGCCACTTATGGTTAGTGCAGTCCAAGCTCCATGACAAAGAGACTGTTCCATTCCTAGGTGTACCCATATCACCTGGCCAGACATTTGGCCCAGCAGCGGCCCACATCCTTCAAGTGTCTAAGGAAGACAGACAAGCACAGATGGAGCTTCAGCGCCTCATTCCAAAGCCTAGAATGCATCAGCCAGCATACCATGACTCCCGTCCCAGGGCCCCAACTGAGATGCCGAGAAGCAAGGCTCAGACTCACGCTCCACATGCTGAGGAGTGGAGGAACAGCCCTAGCGAAGAGGTGTAGCGCAGCATCGCCCAAGAGGCAGAGGCGCACCATAGGCCGCACCCACTCTGCACCACAACACACAGAGCCTCGGTCCTGATGGGAACGACTCTCTAGCGCAACACAGTTTCATCGAGCAACACCTTTCCAGCTGGAAAAGGTCAAAGGCCAACAAATGGCTGTTAAACACTCAATCACAAGGCTACGCAGTACAACTTGGTCAGTGACACCCCCCCCCCCCACGCTTCAGGGGTGTCTTGAAAACCAAATCTCGCCACCCTGCTTAAAAGAAAACACAGCTCAGAAGACTCCTTGCTCCTGGAAAAGCATGGAGTCGAAGAGGTAGAACCAGCACCACAAAACTGTGGGTTATACTCAATCTATTTTCTGGTGCCAAAAAAGGCCTCCATCCGATCCTGGACCCACGGTGCCTGAATTGTCATCTTTCAGCACTTCCCTTCAGAATGCTGACAATAAAAACCCTCCTTCAGTCAGTACAACCGGGTGATTGGGTCTCCACAGTGGACCCTGAAAGATGCATACTTTAATATCCCCATTCTACCAACACACAGAAAAGACCTGAATTTTACCTTCGAAAAACACTTTTCAGTTTCACGGTCTTACCTTTCGCTCGCCCCTTGCTCCAGAAAGAGTGGTATCTTTAACAAATTGTCTTTCAACATTCAAACTAAGAAAACAGATGACATCGCTAGAGAGTCAGAGGCTCTCTAGCGCTGTTGGGGAGTTACATGTACTTTATGCCCATCCGTCATGCCTCACTTTGGCAGAAGATGGATCTAAGGCTGTGCTTCGGCCAAATCCAGTATTCTTACCTAAGGTGCTTTCATCATCACATGCTAACCAGCCCTTAATCATAACAGCATTTCACCCACCTCCCCACTCCTCACAGGAGAGTCGTGAGTTACATACACTTTTTCCGGTTCGGGCATTGATTGCCTGTCTTGCTGCAACAAGAACTGCTCATCAAACAGAACAGCTTTTTTCGTGTGTTATTAGGAGAACATCAAATGGCGTGCTGTCTCGAAGCAGAGACTGGCACATTGGATTACCAATGCAGGGTCAAAATCATTCGCTACAGCAGGTAGACTAATTCCAGACGGTGTGGTATAGCACACTTCACCAGGGGCATGACCACTTCATGGGCCCTGTTCAGAAGGGCTTCCCTGGACTCTATCTGTGCTGCTGCAAGTTGAGCAACACCCAGACTCAATGTTATGTTCACACCATCAGTGGAGTCTGTGGTGCTGGACACACGGCATGCTCTCAACCCAGATAAGTGAAACCACAATGAACCTTGTCCTGCACATACTTATCAACCATCACTGAGATGGATGTTCTATACAGAGGCCTTCCACTCTTGGTGTCAAATCGTGTGAAGGGGAAAGAGTTCCTATAGGTCATTTAGCGCTCTCTGCTAAGAGAACCAACGTTACTTCCGTGACCCCACGTTATGTCGGCTTCCAGATAATAATACGATGAAGCTAAATCTTTACATTAAAAACCAAAGTCTGTTCGGGTTTTCCAGTCACTCCATTTAATTGAATGCCCTTTGATCTTCCACAATAGGACTTGGAAATATGTTAACATAGATTAGCTACATTGTTTTGCCCGAGCAAAACCAAAAAAACGAATGGAAGTCTGATTGTACTCATTGCTTCGAGTTCCAAATGAAATGCTGCTCTCATGGAATGGCATTCTTTGAGCTGTACCGAAAAGTGCTATTTGCATGTGAAAAATGAATGCCATATGCTGCATTTGCAATAGGCCTATTGTTTACGCTTTTGTTGGTGACCCTTTGATATCTCAATCATTTGCAGTTGTTTAAGTCTATCAATAGTGCGCGAGTTTGAGCATGTGTCAATTAGGCCTATGGAAATGTTTTGAGCCATAGGCACGAATTCGATTGAGCAATAAAATCCCCCCTTGTGGTCTTCTTAAATTAAACTTGTTTTTCACTGGCTGTCCACTGGTCGCAAGAACAATGATTGATAGGCAGCTTAAACTTCCCCAATTCAACCATTATTGGGTTCAAATAAACATAATACATTTGTGAACAGCCGTCCACAACAGCCACAATCCATAAGGCACAAATAGCTAAATGAGAGAGCAGCAGTGTGATTCACATCATTGCGTTATGTATAGTTGAAGTCAGAAGTTTACATACACCTTAGTCAAATACATTTAAACTCAGTTTTTCACAATTCCTGACATTTAATCCAAGTAAAAGTTCCCTGCCTTAGGTCCGTTAGGATCACCACTTTATTTTAAGAATGTGAAATGTCAGAATAATAGTAGAGAGAGAGAATGATTTATTTCAGCTTTTATTTCTTTCATCACATTCCCAGTGGGTCAGAAGTTTACATACACTCAATTAGTATTTGGTAGCATTGCCTTTAAATTGTTTAACTTGGTGTTTTTGCTTGCTTGTATGACATCAAAGCAGTATTATTTATAATCCTTAACGTCTATCTTTCAAAATGCATAGAGTCCCCTTAAAGTACAGCATTTCCCTCACTCCGATAACAAATCTTTTTACAAAAATGCCCAATTAGCTGGAGGGATGGAAGCAACTTCTTTTCGCATGCAGTGCTTAATTTCAGAACGGCTGTCAGTCAAAACCCATCAGTGCCCAAATCTCAGTGGTGTAAAGTACTTAAGTGAAAATACTTTAAAGTCCTACTTAAGTACTATTTATATTTGACAACTTTTTATTTTACTTCACCACAGTCGTGGCCAAAAGTGTTGAGAATGACACGAATATTAATTTTCACAAAGTCTGCTGCTTCCAGTTTGTATGATGGCAATGCTCCAGAATATGCTCCAGAATGTTATGAAGAGTGATCAGATGAATTGCAATTAATTGCAAAGCCGCTCTTTGCCATGCAAATGAACTGAATCCCCAAAAAACATTTCCACTGCATTTCAGTCATGCCACAAAAGGACCAGCTGACATCATGTCAGTGTTTCCCTCATTAATACAGGTGTGAGTGTTGACCCTGGACAAGGCTGGAGATCATTCTGTCATGCTGAATGAGTTTGAATAACAGACTGGAAGCTTCAAAAGGAGGGTGCTGCTTGGAATCATTGTTCTTCCTCTGTCAAACACATGGTTACCTGCAAGGAAACACATGCCGTCATCATTGCTTTGCACAAAAAGGGCTTCACAGGCAAGGACATTGCTGCCAGTAAGATTGCATCTAAATCAACCATTTATAGGATCATCAAGAACTTCAAGGAGAGCTGTTCAATTGTTGCGAAGAAGGCTTCAGGGCGCCCAAGAAAGTCCAGCAAGTGCCAGGACAGTCTCTTAACGTTGATTCAGCTGCGGGATAGGGGCATCACCTGTACAGAGCTTGCTCAGGAATGGCAGCAGGCAGGTGTGAGTGCATCTGCATGCACAGTGAGGCAAAGATATTTGGAGGATGGCCTGGTGTCAAGAAGGGCAGCAAAGAAGCCACTTCTCTCCAGGAAAAACATAATGGACAGACTGATATTCTGCAAAAGGATTAGACTGCTGAGGACTGGGGTAAAGTAATTTTCTCTGATGAATCCCCTTTCCGGTTGTTTGGGGCATCCGGAAAAAACCTTGTCCGGAGAAGACAAGGTGAGCGCTACCATCAGTCCTGTGTCATGCCAACGGTAAAGCATCCTGAGACCCTTCATGTGTGGGGTTGCTTCTCAGCCAAGGGAGTGGGCTCACTCACAATTTTGCCTAAGAACACAGCCATGAATAAAGAATGGTACCAACACATCCTCCGAGAGCAACTTCTCCCAACCATCCAGGAACAGTTTGGTAACGAACAATGCCTTTTCCAGCATGATGGAGCACCTTGCCATAAGGCAAAAGTGATAACTAAGTGGTTTCGGGGAACAAAACATCGGTATTTTGGTTCCGTGGCCAGGAAACTCCCCAGACCTTAATCCCATTGAGAACTTGTGGTCAATCCTCAAGAGGCGGGTGGACAAACAAAAACCCACAAATTCTGACAAACTCCAAGCATTGATTATGCAAGAATGGGCAGCCATCAATCAGGATGTGAACCAGAAGTTCATTGACAGCATGCCAGGGTGGATTTCAGAGGTCTTGAAAAAGAAGGGTCAACACTGCAAATATTGACTCTTTGCATCAACTTCATGCAATTGTCAATAAATGCCTTTGACACTTATGAAATGCTTGTTATTATACTTCAGTATTCCATAGTAACATCTGACAAAAATATCTAAAGACACTGAAGCAACAAACTTTGTGAAAATTAATATTTGTGTCGTTCTCAAAACTTTTGGCCACGACTGTACATTCCTTAAGAAAATAGTGTACTTTTTACTCCACACATTTTACCGGACACCCAAAAGTAGTCGTTTTATTTTGAATGCTTAGCAGGAAAATGGTCCAATTCACGCACGTATCAAGAGAACAACCCTGGTCATCCCTACTGCCTTTGATCTGGCAGACTCACTAAACACAAATGCTTGGTTTGTAAATTATGTCTGAGTGTTGGAGTGTCCCTCTGGCTATCGATAAATACAATTATTTATACTTTTACTTTTGGTACTTAAGTATATTTTAGCAATTACATTTACTTTTGATACTTAAGTATATTTAGAACCAAATACTTTTAGTAGTATTTACTGGGTGACTTTTACTTTTGTCATTTTTCTATTAAGGTATATTTTCTTTTACTCAAGTATGACAATTGCCAAATCTGCAATTTTCAACCGTATACTGGTACGAGTGTAAAAAAAACTTGACGGTTAAGAATAAAGTAATACACGCTAACATTGCCCCTCATGAACGGTATTGAAGGCATCTCCCGACTTCCTGCTGACCGGGACAAACGTTGAATACTGAAGTCTTTCTGCTGGGATCTCACTGCAACTACATTGATAAAAGGCTCAACTAGGTGCAACCAGTGAGAGAATAGTGCTGAAGCGCGAAATCGGGGGTGTATAATAGGCAGCCAGCCTAGTCTTTACAAGTCTGATCTGCAATGGATGTGTTATTATAATGTTTATACTAGTATTCGTCACAGTAAACAGTGCGGTGGTCATTTCAAAATTGTATTGAGCAAAAGCTGTGTGCATGAAGGAAATAGACTCCTGGCTCAAATAGAAGACTGTCTCTGATAAGCACAGGTTGTGAATGAACAAATAAATGCCTGGGCTATTCATTTAGTTTTACAGTATTTGTGCTGCGACGAGTTGGGCATCACCACAAACCTTTGTGAACTTTTATCACTTGGATGTTACTGCTCCCAGTGTAGCCCACAGTTGAGACAGGAGAGGGTCATTAGGCAACGCACATTGTGCGCAATACCCAGACTACACACATCTGGCGGGATGGAGGTCTGGGTGGTCTGACATTGGCCATTTCATTTGTATCTGTTGGGGCGGGATTTCGTTTCCCCCTACTTGTGTTGTACCGAGAGTACCGACTGAAAGGCAACGTAGCGTTATGCCAATAACTACTGCTCCCTGAAGGCGGGAAACGAGGTACAACACCTGTTTGAAGAGCGGTACTAAATTGAAGGAATGAATCCCAGCCTTAGGGTTATCACCTGTGGAAGGCGGCGCTCCCAGCGAGTCACAAGTTCTTCAGTTCGACGTCACGAGAGTGCGACTCCCCACGGTTGTGTTGTACATCGTTCCCTCCCTTCATGGAACAATAGTTAAAGTCATAACGTTACGTTCTCAGTGCGCGTCAGTGTGTGTATGTCTACCTGCATGTGGGCGTGCGTGCGTTGGCTTGACTTTCCTCCCTTACCGAGTCAGTACACAACAAACTCTGATAATCTACAACTCTTGTCAGCCTGTGGCGCTGTGTATTGTAAAGAATAACTCTGACTTGCTACCCAGGTGCCAACTGTCAAGCATCGGCGCAGTGCACAATTACAAGGCAGTAGTCCTAACGATGTGCTTGCCCCCTGTGCCAGCACGCCTTTCCTACCCATTAACCTGTCAATTAGAGTTCAACTGGGAGTAGCGGGGAAGAAGCGTGGGGGGGGGCACAGTCTTTTGGGGCATCATGTAGAGTGACTGGTCCATGTATTCTCCCACTCTCCTCTCTCTTTCTTTCTCTTTCTCTCTGGGGAGCCTGACGGTGATTGAGACCCCCTCCTGGTGCTTTCTCTCTCTCTCTCACTATATTGCTCCCTCTCTCCTTCTGTCTCTCTTCTCCCCACTGGACATGGTCCTTCTCCTCCTCCTCTCTCTCTCTCCTGTCTCCTTCCCTTTGTCTGCTCTAACGAGCTTGGAGTGTTTCTCTCGGGAGAGGGCACTCAAATGGGGGGAAGAGGATGGAGAGGGGGTTGGAGCAAAGAGATAGAGAGGTGGGTGGGTTCTTCTGTACTCATTGATAATCAGGTCTCATCGGCAGGCCAGCGGTCAAACAGTACAGGCTGCCTGCATCTTTCCCTGCATCACTAATCCCTCCAACATGGCTGGCTGCACTCGTGTCAGGTTCCCCCCCTCTCACCTCCGCGGTAATGCATCTCAAAAAGGCCTGTTACACACACGGACACACACATTCGTGCACACGCATGGACATACTCACTCATGCATATACACGCGCGCACACACACACATTCATGCATGAGCACACATTCACTCATACAGATGCCAGTGGGCCTGTCATGCCAAATAGTGTCCCCTTGCAAAAAAAGTGTCCCCCCCTGTGTCACAATGGGATTTGATGAGTTCTATCTTCCGTTGCTAGTGCTGTTACTAGAACTTGCAACATTTTGACTGGCCTACCTAATGAACCAAAGCATCCGTTGCTATGCTGGTTGCTTGGTTTTAATTTACCTCGTACCAGTGGCATAGGACAGAGGATGCGGTCAGTTCTATTTCACCTCATAAGTGCCCGCTCAGTCCGTGTAAAATGATTACCTCAGAATTGCTCTCCAAGGACGGTGTTTTTGACGGTGACTACCTAAGAG
Organism: Oncorhynchus mykiss; assembly: GCF_013265735.2. Taxonomy (NCBI): domain Eukaryota; kingdom Metazoa; phylum Chordata; class Actinopteri; order Salmoniformes; family Salmonidae; genus Oncorhynchus; species Oncorhynchus mykiss. Next base: position 56,188,082 of record NC_048569.1, on the reverse strand, counting down.
AACACTTTCTTTACCATATAGGTGTCTTTATATACGACATATTGTTAAATAAGAATAAGTCATTTTAAGCTGTCACGTCCTGACCTTAGTTCCTTTTTTATGTCTCTGTTTTAGTTTGGTCAGGGCGTGAGTTGGGGTGGGCATTCTATGTTGTGTAGTCTAGGTTTTGTATTTCTGTGTTTGGCCTGGTATGGTTCCCAATCAGAGGCAGCTGTCAATTGTCTCTGATTGAGAACCATACTTAGGCTGCCTGTGTCTGTGTTTTCCATACAGAACTGTTTCGGTTTTTCATTTCTTTCTCTTGTTTTTTTGTATCCTGTGTTCAATTAAATAAATACATTATGGACACTTACCACGCTGCACATTGGTCCGATATGTCATACTCCTCGTCAGAGGAAGAAGAAAATCGTTACAGAACTACCTACCACAACCGGACCAAGCAGCGTGGTAACCAGGAGCAGAGGGTTCTGGACTCCTGGACTTGGGAGGACACATTGGACGACAAGGGACCCTGGGCACAGGCTGGGGAATATCGCCGCCCCAAGGAAGATCTGGAGGCAGCGAAAGCTGAGCGGCGGCGATATGAGGTAAGGCAGCGCAACAGGCACGAGAGGCAGCCCCAAAATATTTTTGGGGGGGAGCACACGGGGAGATTGGCGGAGTCAAGCGATAGACCTGAGCCAACTCCCCGTGCTTACCGGAAGAAGCGCAGTACTGGTCAGGCACCGTGTTATGCAGTCAAGCACACGGTGTCGCCAGTACGCGCTCACAACTACCTGCCCTCCAGGACACCTACACCACCCAATGTCACAGGAAGGCCATAAAGATCATCAAGGACATCAACCACCCGAGCCACTGCCTGTTCACCCCGCTATCATCCAGAAGGCGAGGTCAGTACAGGTGCATCAAAGCTGGGACCGAGAGACTGAAAAACAGCTTCTATCTCAAGGCCATCAGACTGTTAAACAGCCACCACTAACATTGAGTGGCTGCTGCCAACACACTGACACTGACTCAACTCCAGCCACTTTAATAATGGGAATTGATGGGAAATGATGTAAATATATCACTAGCCACTTTAAACAATGCTACCTTATATAATGTTACTTACCCTACATTATTCATCTCATAGGCATACGTATATACTGTACTCTATATCATCGACTGTATCCTTATGTAATACATGTATCACTAGCCACTTTAACTATGCCACTTTGTTTACATACTCATCTCATATGTATATACTGTACTCGATACCATCTACTGTATCTTGCCTATGCTGCTCTGTACCATCACTCATTCATATATCCTTATGTACATATTCTTTATCCCCTTACACTGTGTACAAGACAGGAGTTTTGGAATTGTTAGTTAGATTACTTGTTGGTTATTACTGCATTGTCGGAACTAGAAGCACAAGCATTTCGCTACACTCGCATTAACATCTGCTAACCATGTGTATGTGACAAATACAATTTGATTTGATTTGATTTGATAACCCGGTGCGCTATACGCCAGCCCCCCGCAAGTGCCATGCGAGAGTGGGCATCCAGCAAGGGCGTATTTGTCCCGGCCCAGCGTGTTTGGTCTCCGGTACGCCGTTTCGGCCCAGGGTATCCTGTGCCGGCTCTGCGTGCTGTGTCTCCGGGGCGCTGGGAGGGTGCAGTGCGTCCTATGCCTGCGCTCCGCCCGTGCCGGGCGTATGTGGGTATTGAGCCTAAGGGAGAGGTGCCAGTGGTATGCACCAGATCTCCAGTGCTCACCCACAGCCCAGTTCAACCTGTGCCTGCACTCTGGAGGGGCCGGGCTAAAGTGGTCATCCAGCCTGGAGGAGTGGTGCCAAGGCTGCGCACCAGAGCTCCAGTGCTCCCCCACAGCCCGGTCCATCCGGTGCCTCCTCCACGCACCAGGCCTCCGGTAGGTCTCCCCAGCCTGTTGGGTCCTGAGGCAGCCCCACGCACCAGGCTGTCTCTCCGTCTCCTCCCTCCAGGTTCTCCCGTCTGTCCGGAGCTGCCAGAGCCGCCCGTCTGTCCGGAGCTGCCAGAGCCGCCCGTCTGTCCGGAGCTGCCAGAGCCGCCCGTCTGTCAGGAGCTGCCAGAGCCGCCCGTCTGTCAGGAGCTGCCGGAGCCGCCCGTCTGTCAGGAGCTGCCGGAGCCGCCCGTCTGTCAGGAGCTGCCAGAGCCGCCCGTCTGTCAGGAGCTGCCGGAGTCGCCCTTCACTCCGGCGCTGCCGGAGTCACCCTTCACTCCGGCGCTGCCGGAGACTCCCGCCTGTCCGGCGCTGCCGGAGTCTCCAGTCTATTCGGGGCCCGCTGCAGGGGTCCCCAGTCCGAGGTCGGCGGCGAGTGTTGTCGCTCCAAAGGCGCCACTTAAGTGAGCCAAGACTATGGTGGAGTGGGGTACACGTCCCGCGCCAGAGCTGCCACCGCGGACAGATGCCCACCCAGACCCTCCCCTATGCGTTTAGGTTTTGCGGCCGAAGTCCGAACCTTTGGGGGGGGGGGGGGTACTGTTACGTCCTGACCTTAATTCCTTTTTTATGCCTCTGTTTTAGTTTGGTCAGGGCGTGAGTTGGGGTGGGCATTCTATGTTGTGTAGTCTAGGTTTTGTATTTCTCTGTTTGGCCTGGTATGGTTCCCAATCAGAGGCAGCTGTCGATCGTTGTCTCTGATTGAGAACCACACTTAGGCAGCCTGTTTTCCCACTATGCTTTGTGGGTAGTTGTTTTCTGTGTCTGTGTTTTCCATACAGAACTGTTTTGGTTTTTCATTTATTTCTCTTGTTTTTTTGTTTTCTGTGTTCAGTTTAATAAATACATTAGCACCACCCTAAAAACCCGATTCAAAATGGACACAAACCTTCAAATAGGTATGTAATGACACATTATATAAACTCTTTATAGTGTTTTATTTACATTTTAGAGGCGATAAAGTGATAAGTTGGACAGATCGAGTGAAAAAAAGCAATTTTCCCACACGTCTCTCCTTCTCACTATCACGCATTAGTTTCGCTTCCCCACCCGCCATTTTTAAAAAGACCCGACGGGGCTCATTGCCTGCTTGAATTATGCAGAAACGGGCAGCGTTTAGGTCATGTAATTGTTTCTGTTGGAAAGGGGAGAAATTGTGCTTTACAATGGTATTGCTCTGGAAGTATTACGTTTTTGGGGCGCTAAAATAAGAGCAATTGTACGGACCAAGGCGATGTACGAGTTTACATGAGTTTACGTTAGTTATGTGTCTGTCATATTGAGGTATCTAACTATAAGTTAAACCTGATCAATAAAATGGATAGGTGTACGCAATTATGGTAATTCCAAATGCCCTTAACTAGACAGACACAGACAGACAAAGAAAGAAAGAGAGAGGGGAGAGGAAGAAAGTGAGAAGGAAAGGATGAAAGTGAGGGAGGGAGAGAGAAAGGTGGGAAGAGAGTGGAATACAAAGAGAAACAGAGAGAGAAAGACAGCAGTGTAAATGTACTTAGACTTGAGTATTTCAACAACTCTTCCCTTCCAACTTGTGAGGCAATCATATGTACCTACGGGGGAAGTATGGCCAGCCACACAGGAGGGTGATTTTTACTAAGGAGGAGAAGGAGCCCGTGCTGACCGAGATGCATGCTGGCCATTTCAGAGTGAAGCATATGATTGCCAATATCAACCTACGCTTCTTCTGGCGTGGAATTGTCAAGGAGTGGGACAGCTGGGAAAGTGAAATAACCTTTTGTTTATCAATCACATTCTATTATATCTGAAATTATTATGAATTCAATGAATGTCATATCAGAGAGCACACAATGTTTCAATTTGTCACTTTGTGCTTAAAGGTCAGTACCCTGTCTAGCCTGCCAGAAGTTTGAGAGGGTGAAGACTGTGGCGCCGGAGTTGAAGCCCATCTAAGTTGATTCACCATGGCACATGATCGGTCAGTGTCAAATTCAAATTTTGCCCTGATAAGTTGTTTTGTAATGGTTGCTTAATTTGACCACAGCAGAGTTCAATATTATAGAATGTGTGTGTGTGTGTCAGTATCCTTACAAACATGAACATGGTTGACAGGTACCAGGAACGGTGGAAGGACAACCTGAAGGTAATTCTCTTTGCACACAACAGTAGTGTCCAGGCCTCCACCGAGTACTCTCCATATCGCTTGCTGTACGGACGGGATCCACAGCTGTTGACTGAGGTAAACAATTCAGTTGAGGTAAACAGTATATGCAATACAATTATTGCATATACTGTAGTCGTCAATTTGTGATTGAGTTAGTGTTGTTGTTGTTTGTCTATTGCTATTTTTGTATAACGTGCTTTCAGATCACTGAAACCCCACCTGATGTGGTGGAAGTTGTTGATCCAGATCAGAAAGCCTTCGAGGACCACCTTCAGATAAGGACTGAGAAGGATGTGGAGGTTATTGACCTGGCAAAAATGATTGTCCGCTGTTAACTTATTTTCTGGCCCTCCAAGAGATATGTATTTGTGATATGAAATATATTTGCATTTATTCCTGTTATCAATCACGCTGACCGAACATTGTCAAGGCGCAGGAGAAACAGAAGGAGAGCTACCAGAGGATAATCAAGAGAGAGTCCAAGTGCTTCGACATACAGGTGAATTACTTAGTTTGGAAGAAGGACGAAAGGAAGGCGAGACCTGGGAAACCTCACTGCTCCTTCGCTTCTAGCTGTGGTCACCATCCATTAAGGTGAAAATACAAATCTCAGATAATAACTATTTGCATTTGCACACAAAATAACCTGGAGCTAGTTTTAGTTTCCTTAACACTGATATTTTTCTCTGTCTACCTAGGGTTACCTCGGTGGAAGCAGACAATCTTCTCCAGTTGGAGCAGCTGGATGGTCGACCACTGAAAGCCCCTACACTTCAGTGAAGACCAATAGACAAAGTATGTTAAGTTAAGCTTTAGGACCATCGGTTGTCCGAGCCCCCCAGGAAGTATCCCATCCACTAGAGCCAGTGAGTTCGGATCAGTCAGATTCTCTATGCTCTGAGTCGGCGGGGGACCAGCTTGCGGTAGACTATACCTTCCAAAACTGTTGAAAAGTACATACAGTTGAAGTCGTAAGTTTACAAACACTTAGGTTGCAGTCATTAAAACTTGTTTTTCAACCACTCCACAAATTACTTGTTAACAAACTATAGTTTTGTCAAGTCGGTTAGGACATCTACTTTGTGCATGACACAAGTAATTTTTCCAACAATTGTTTACAGATAGATTATTTCACTTATAATTCACTTTTATCACAATTCCAGTGGGTCAGAAGTTTACATACACTAAGTTGTACATCCCACCCAGACAGCACCCACCTCCTCTATATTCCACACACCAGAATTCAGTATTTTAGTCGATTATTGCCATGTGAGTGTACAAAAAAATCTTGCCTTGCTGCCCTGTTCTGAGACAATTGTAATTTTCGGAGGACCCTCTTTGTGGCACCTGACGACACGACTGAACAGTAGTCCAAGTGCGACAACACTAGAGCCAAAACTAAAGGCAGAATAAAGCTTTATTATGGACAGACATTCTCCCCATCATAGCTACTGTTGTATCACCATGTTTTGACCATGACAGTTTACAATCCAGGGTTACTCCAAACAGATTAGTCACCTCAATTTGCTCAATTTCCACACTATTTATTACAAGATTTAGTTGAGGTTTAGGGTTTAGTCAATGATTTGTACCAAATACAATGCTTACATTTTTTATTTTTTATTTATGACTAACTTATTCCTTGCCACCCATTCTGAAACTAAATGCAGCTATTTGTTAAGTGTTGCAGAGATTTCACTCGATGTAGTGTATAGTGTTGAGTCATCCGCATACATAGACACATTGGCTTAACTCAAGGCCAGTGGCATGTCATTAGTAAAGATTGAAAAATAGTATGTGGCCTAGACAGCTGCCCTGGAGAATTCCTGATTCTACCTGGATTATGTTGGAGAGACTTCCATTAAAGAACACCCTCTGTGTTCTGTTAGACAGGTAACTCTTTATCCACATTATAGCAGGGGGTGTAAAGTCATAAAACCAAAGTTTTCCATCAGCAGACTATGATCGATAATGTCAAAAGCCTCACTGAAGTCTAACAAAACAGCTCCCACAATTTTTTTATAATCAATTTATCTCAGCCAATCATCAGTCATTTGTGTAAGTGTCGTGTTTGTTGAATGATCTTCCCTATAAGCATGCTAAATGTCTGTTGTCAATTTGTTTAAATCAAATTACATTTATTTATATAGCCCTTCGTACATCAGCTGATATCTCAAAGTGCTGTACAGAAACCCAGCCTAAAACCCCAAACAGCAAGCAATGCAGGTGTAGAAGCACGGTGGAAAGGAAAAACTCCCTAGAAAGGCCAAAACCTAGGAAGAAACCTAGAGTGGGACCAGGCTATGAGGGTTGGCCAGTCTTCTTCTGGATGTGCCGGGTGGAGATTATAACAGAACATGGTAAGATGTTCAAAAATGACCAACATGGTCAAATAATAATAATCACAGTAGTTGGGTGGGTGCAGCAAGTTAGCACCTCAGGAGTAATGTCAGTTGGCTTTTCATAGCCGATCATTAAGAGTATCTCTACCACTCCTTCTGTCTCTAGAGAGTTGAAAACAGCAGGTCTGGGACAGGTAGCACGTCCGGTGACCGCAGGCAGAACAGTTGAAACTGGAGCAGCAGCACGGCCAGGTGGACTGGGGACAGCAAGGAGTCATCATGCCAGGTAATCCTGAGGCATGGTCCTAGGGCTCAGGTCCTCCGAGAGAGAGAAAGAAAGAGAGAAAGAGAGAATTAGAGAGAGCATACTTAAATACACACAGGACACGGGATAAGACAGGAGAAGTACTCCAGATATAACAAACTGACCCTATCCCCCCGACACATAAACTACTGCAGCATAAATACTGGAGGCTGAGACAGGAGGGGTCAGGAGATACTGTGGCCCCATCCGATGATACCCCAGGAAAGGGCCAAACAGGAAGGATATAACCCCACCCACTTTGCCAAAGCACAGCCCCCACACCACTAGAGGGATATCTTCAATCATCAACTTACCATCCCGAGACAAGGCCGAGTATAGCCCACAAAGATCTCCGCCACGGCACATCCCAAGGGGGGGCGCCAACCCAGACAGGAAGATCACGTCAGTGACTCAACCCACTCAAGTGACGCACCCCTCCTAGAGGCGGCATAAAAGAGCACCAGTAAGCCTGTGACTCAACCCCTGTAATAGGGTTAGAGGCAGAGAATCCCAGTGGAAATAGGGGAACCGGCCAGGCAGAGACAGCAAGGGCAGATCGTTGCTCCAGAGCCTTTCCGTTCACCTTCACACTCCTGGGCAAGACTACACTCAATCATATGACCCACTGAAGAGATGAGTCTTCTGTAAAGACCTAAAGGTTGAGACAGAGTCTGCGTCTCTCACATAGGTAGGCAGACCATTCCATAAAAAATGAGCTCTATAGGAGAAGGCCCTGCCTCCAGCTGTTTGCTTAGAAATTCTAGGGACAATTAGGAGACCTGCGTCTTGTGACCGTAGCGTACGTGTAGGTATGTACGGCAGGACCAAATCAGAACGCTAGGTAGGAGCCCATGTAATGCTTTGTAGGTTAGCAGTAAAACGTTGAAATCAGCCCTTACCTTAACAGGAAGCCAGTGTAGGGAGGCTAGCACTGGAGTAATATTATCCATTTGTTTGGTTCTAGTCAGGATTCTAGCAGCCGTATTTAGCACTAACTGAAGTTTATTTAGTGCTTTATCCGGGTAGCTGGAAAGTAGAGAATTGCAGTAGTCTAACCTAGAAGTAACAAAAGCATGGATACATCTTTCTTTTTTGACAGGAAGTTTCAGATTTTTGCAATGTTACGTAGATGGAAAAAAGCTGTCCTTGAAACAGTCCTGATATGTTCGTCAAAAGAGAGATAAGGGTCCAGAGTAACGCCGAGGTCCTTCACAGTTTTATTTGAGACGACTGTACAACCATCAAGATTAATTGTCAGATTCAACAGAAGATCTCTTTGTTTCTTGGGTCCTTGAACAAGCATTTCTGTTTTGTCCAAGTTTAAAAGTTGAATGTTTGTAGCCATCCACTTCCTTATGTCTGAAACACAAGCTTCTAGCGAGGGCAATTTTGGGGCTTCACCATGTTTCATTGAAGTGTACAGCTGTGTGTCATCCGCATAGCAGTGAAAGTTAACATTATGTTTTTGAATGACATCCCCAAGAGGTAAAATATATAGTGAAAACAATAGTGGTCCTAAAACGGAACCTTGAGGAACACCGAAATGTACAGTTGATTTGTCAGAGGACAAACTATTCACAGGGAAAAACTGATATCTTTCCGACAGATAAGATCTAAACCAGGCCAGAACTTGTCCGTGTAGACCAATTTGGGTTTCCAATCTCTCCAAAAGAATGTGGTGATCGATGGTATCAAAAGCAACACGAATGTCTAGGAACACGAGGACAGATGCAGAGCCCGGGTCTGATGCCATTAAAAGGTCATTTACCACCTTCACAAGTGCCGTCTCAGTGCTATGATGGGGTCTAAAACCAGACTGAAGCATTTTGTGTACATTGTTTGTCTTCAGGAAGGCAGTGAGTTGCTGCGTAACAGCTTTTTCAATTTTTTTGAGAGGAATGGAAGATTCGATATAGGCCGATTCGTTTTTTAATATTTTCTGGATCAAGGTTTGGCTTTTTCAAGAGAGGCTTTATTACTGCCACTTTTAGTGAGTTTGGTACACATCCGGTAGATAGAGAGTTGTTTATTATGTTCAACATAGGAGGGACAAGCACAGGAAGCAGCTCTTTCAGTAGTTTAGTTGGAATAGGGTCCAGTATGCAGCTTGAAGGTTTAGAGGCCATGGTTATTTTTATCATTGTGTCAAGAGATATAGTACTAAAACACTGAGTCTCTCTTGATCCTAGGTCCTGGCAGAGGTGTGCAGACTCAGGACAACTGAGCTTTGAAGGAATATGCAGATTTAAAGAGGAGTCCGTAATTTGCTTTCTAATAATCATGACCTTTTCCTCAAAGAAGTTCATGAATTTATTACTGCTGAAGTGAAAGCCATCCTCACTTGGGGAATGCTGCTTTTTAGTTAGCGACAGTAAAATAGCATTGTACCTGGTCAAAAATTATTTCTCCAAACGCTTACTTAGGGTTGGTAACAGGCTGACTGGTCAGCTATTTGAGCTAGTAAAGAGGGCTGTACTATTCTTGGGTAGTGGAATTACTTTTGCTTCCCTCCCTCCACACACTTTCTAGTAGGCTTAGATTGACGATATGGCAAATAGGAGTGGCAATCGTCTGCTATTATCCGCAGTAATTTTCCATTCAAGTTGTCAGACCCCGGTGGCTTGTCATTGTTGATTGACAACAATCATTTTTTCACCTCTTCCACACTCACTTTACAGAATTCAAAATTACAATGCATGTCTCTCATAATTTGATCAGTTATACTTGGATGTGTAGTGTCAGCGTTTGTTGCTGACATGTCATGCCTAAATTTGCCAATGAAAAAATCATTAAAGTATTTGGCAATATCAGTGGGTTTTGTGATGAATGAGCCATCTGATTCAATGAATGATGGAGTTGAATTAGCCTTTTTGCCCAAAATTTAATTTAAAGTGCTCCAAAGCTTTTTATTGTCATTCTTTATATAATTTATCTTTGTTTCATAGTATAGTTTCTTCTTCTTTGTATTCAGTTTAGTCACATGATTTCTCCATTTGCAGTACGTTTGCCAATCGGTTGTGCAGCCAGACTTATTTGCCATTCCTTTTGCCTCATCCCTCTCGACCATACAATTGTTCAATTCCTCATCAATCCACAGGGATTAAACAGTTTTTACAGTCATTTTCTTAATGGGTGCATGGTAATTAGTAACTGGTATAATGGTTGCTCCTCATTACACAGCACAAACCAACAAATATTCTTTACATCAACAACATAGGAATCACTACAAAACGTATTGTATGACCGAGCCTTTGGAACTTTGGTTTTCCTAGATATGGCTACTATATTGTGATCACTACATCCGATGGATTTGGATACTGCTTTAAAGCACATTTCTGCAGCATTGGTAAAGATGTGATCAATACATGTTCATTATTTAATTCCTGTGCTGTTTCTAACTACTCTGGTAGGTTGACTGATAACCTGAACCAGGTTGCAGGCGCTAGTTACAGTTGGAAGCTTTTTATTTAGTGGGCAGCTTGACGAAAGCCAGTCAGTATTTAAATCGCCCAGAAAATATACCTCTCTGTTGATATCACATACATTATCAGGCATTTCACACGTTATCCAGATACTGACTGTTAGCACTTAGTGGTCTATAGCAGCTTCCCATAAGAATGGGCTTTAGGTAAGGCAGATGAACCTGTAGCCATATTACCTCAACAGTTATTACTTCGACAGTATTTAATATGAGATCGTCTCTAAGCTTTACAGGAATGTGGTTCTGAATATAAACGGCAACACCTTCACCACTGTCATTTATGTCTTTACTGTGGATGTAATAACCATGTATTGCTACCACTGTATCATCAAAGGTATTATCTAAGTGAGTTTCAGACATTGTCAGAATATGAATGTCATCTGTTACTAGCAAATTATTACCTTGTTTCTTAAGCTACATATGTTAACGTGGGTTATTTCTTAGCACTTTTCTGGGATGAATGTTTTCATTGTTTCACTGGGAAGCGTAGCAGAAGTAGACATGCTCATGTTATTCATGTTAGTGCAGGTTAAGGGACATAAATTAGGCTACTTACATTGTCTCTTCCAATGCCCTTGGGATAGTGTACATTTTCTGAAGCATTGTTACAACTCAGTGACACAATGGTGGGCATTAAATGAGCTGGGTTTGGGTCATTGATAAGTCATTGTCTCAACACAGCCTTATAATGTTGTGAATGGGTCCAGGAACCCAAATGATTTGGTGGATCCAATCCTTCTTGTAAAACAAGCTTTGTTTCCAGAAAGTATCAAAATTGTCAATAAATGTTACACCCACAGAGCTGCTATAGTCTTATAACCAGTTATGGAGGGCTGCTGAAACATTAAATGCCACGATTTAGGGCGGGCACAGGGCCAGATATTATGGGGCGTTTGTTGGTGTCAAGCAGAGATAATAATAATAATCCCACATGAACTATAATAGACTCAATTTCCCGATGCAGGTTTAAAATGTTTGGTAGCAGCTTATTGATGTCCTGCACTCGGACTGAGACATTTCCCCCACCATTGAACTGCATTGGACAGGAAAAGGCACAACGCTCGGCTCACCACTAAAAATATGTAGTTTTATTAGACAAATAGATTTACGTTTCGGGCCTTCAATGGAGAAGGGCATGGAGAAATCCATACATTCCTATCCCTCACACAATTTCATGGAACCTTTCACGGGCCGACGAGAAGCAAAATAGCACATGCCCGCAGCTCCCGGCGATGGGTGCAGACCTCCCGCAGCAGGCTGTGCCCTGTCAGATCCAGAGGGAGGGAAAGGAGCCGAACTCGACGACGATGCTGCTGGAGTCAGCGTAGTTGGAGTCAGCGCAGGCACAGGCACATGAAAATAACCTCATTTTGGCTGTAATGATCTCCATAATTCAAATCATTAGGTCATCACACTGTTGATATAGCAATGGGCACTAATAGTTTATTGAATCCCATTGTGACGCAGGGGGGGGGACACTTTTTGACTGGGGGACATTATTTGGCATGACAGGCCCATTCAGAGGCTCAAAGGTTTGCCCTCAAACTTGTTTTAGCAAGAAAATTAAAATAAAAAAATGTATGAACAAAACACTGAATGAACAGGACAAAACCATAAATGAAATAGTCTGTGGTTGTATGCGTAATTGCACACAAATCAAGTACAAACAAATGTTAATAAGTCTCCAACTGCAGAAACATATACTGTATCCCCCTCCCCCGACACACACACACACCCAAGAAAAGGTGTGATCAAGGCTCTGCTCTGAATGTTCACTCAACTAAAGGAACAGGGTCTGGGGCTCCCGTGGGCCCCAGCAAATCTGGATGTACCTTCTGCATTATTAATGCAATGTAGACAATGCATTATGCAAGATCGCTGGGCTGGGGAGGCCTGGGGCGACGCTCGGCCAGGCAGGCAGGCAGGAAGCAGGCAGGCAGGGAGGAGGGAGGGAGGGAGGCAAGCAGGTTACTGTGGGTAAGTTTCTTAAGTGGAGGATTGGATGCTTTATCACCTCCACAGGCCTGGCTGGTTCCTGTGTTTTGCCTCTCGCTAGCTGCTGTGGCTGCTTGCTGGCTGTGTGCAGTGATTTCGTCAATTGATAAGCATATTCCTACTTTTAATCCACGACCTGTCATGAACCAATTTAACCTTGATACACTCCTATAGCTAGGAAATACATTATGCAGTTTTAACCCTGTAGACAAAAATAGTCTATTTTTCTAATAGGAAACAAATAACCCCAAAGAAAATGTTTTTTTCTTATTCTGGCGAGGGAACAATTTGTTGAATTTATTGTGCATGTACACATGCAGACATGTTACATAAATGAAAAGGGCAAGTAACCTTTTATAATGCAGGAGAGTCTATTGTTGTCATAGTCTACCACGTGTGTTAACAAAACCATTCCAAAAGGACAAGGGATCGAGGTCACCAGTGCTAGCCAGATAGTTTCTCACATAGAAACACACACATGCGCACACGGACACACGCGCAGTCATGCACACACACACACACACACACACACACACACAGGCAGACATATTATTTCCACTTGAAAACTGTCTCTGAACTTTGGGTGACCCTACCTCAGAGCATATACAAATCCAACCGAAAAGAGAACTACCCCACCCCACCCCACCCCTACCCTCTCTTGCTTGCTTGCTCTCAGCCCCTCAACTCTTTGCTAGTATAGCCACTTACACAGTTTCCCCATTACTCTGGAAGAAAAAAAAACGCCGCCACAAAGCGCAGGTTAGAGATGGCACAGGTTGTTTTTCTTCTATATAAACGTAAAAGGTAGGTCAATTGTCTTTGCTCAAAGAGGGTCATAGAATATCACTCATACCCACTGCAGACATCTACCTTCAAACAAAAGGAAATCCTCAAAAAGGATGAAGACAAAGGCGATCGAGGCAGGTAGCCTAGCGGTTAAGAGCGTTGGGCCAGTAACGTTAACTAGTGTGGAGAGATTAGTGCTTTTTGAGGTGGGTTCCGTTTTGGTTTGATCACATTACACATATATATATATATATATATATTAAATGCATTATGAAATAATCACATAAATGTTTTTGAGCTTTTTAATGGAAATTCCAAAGCCAAAAATAGTGAACATTCAATTGCCAAAACAATGAAAATATTCCATTGTCTCTGTCATCATCTCATCTCTGCTCAGGCAGTAGCAGCCAAACAGCAAGACAACGTTCTCTGTGCTCCCCATACTGTACTGTCTTTAGTCATATTATTTAGCTAGGCTAGCCTTCCTAAGCACGCTGCAGAGCTGTCTGACAAAATCATTTTACTAGTTCTTTAAAGTAGATAAGACATACTTTCATGAACTGTCTCTATCTCTCTCATTGTTGTGTTGTGTACATTCCTCTCTCATGTTGTCTGTGTGTATCTAGCCTAACATAGCAGGCATAAAAGTGTATACATCTGGGTCGAGGCAGAAAAAAACGGTGCAATGGATTATGGTCATTGTAGTTAATTGCAGCTGAACTAGGTTGAATATTTGCTTAATTAAAACTACAACTCCCTTCAGCCCAGCGTCCCACATAGTTCTTGACATGACTTCTCTCGTGAATTATTTGATTTCTCTCCAGAGAAATGAAGTACATTTAAATAGAATTCAAGCAATTGAACCAAGTCAATTGCTTCTACATTTGCACTGTTTGCTGTTTGGGGTTTTACGCTGTGTTTCTGTATAGCAATTGTGACAATGGCTGATGTAAAAAGGGCTTTATAAATACATTTGATTGATTGATTGAGTTGTTTAATAACTAGGGAAAAAAACTAAATGTCGGTGCAACGCTCAGCACTACCAGTAACCGAAATGTCACTGGTTCAAATCCCAGAGCCCACTAGGTGAAAAATCGGTCAATGTGCTCTTGAGCAAGGCCCTTAACCCTAATTGCTCCTGTAAGTATCTCTGAATAAAAGCGTCTGCTAAATTACTAAAATGTCAACGTAAGAAAGCTTTTCTCACTCTGCCCATAACGCTTGATGGGCCATGCTTGTGCTTGTGTGAAATTGTGAATCCATGCCATTACAAGTTTTGGAATTTATGATGGTTCCTCAAGAGAAAACACAGACAGACACACTTGTACACTGTTAATACGCTTAGCCCTCCCTTTCTCCACAAAAAAGTGGAAACAGAGAACAGAATCCTGCCCCTGTGTCAGGGGAAAGGGGTCTCAAGCAAAAAAAGATGAAGAAAAATGATTCCAATTCTCCAACCCTGTCTCCACATAGTCTCCCAGAGGCCTCCAGAACAATTACCTCATGCAACCGCACAGCCATATTGGTTCATGAGACAGCGACTGTACACAACAGCGTTGAGCCCCACTCCCATTTGGGACAAATGTAATAAAAAAGATGATGTCTACAGGGGAAAACAGGCCCGCGTGGTCGATATATCTCGGAGAGTGCCCCGTTTTGGTTGACAGAACGCATTACAATGGAATACAATTTGGGCCTCGGGAGACCTTGCGAGAGGATGATCCCCCCCGAAGACATTTTCTAGAAGCATGGAGAGGAACCAACGATGCCTATGGAGGTGATAAAGCATCCAATCCCCCGCTGAAGAAAGTTCTGTGGAGACATGTACAGTACCTTCTACCAGCCACATACAAACACACGCCCATGCATGCACACGTACACACACGACACACACAATCACACGCATGTACAAACACACACAGACATACACACACACACACGTTGTCACCCACCCACCAGCCCACCTACTTCCTTCCGGGACTTTGCAGGTGGGCTTAGATCACAGTCACGTCTACTGATATGTGTATCCTTTGTCTCGGTAAAAGGATCCTCTTGCTGAATTGAATATCCATCATGTTATGACTCCTAGGCGCACCAGCAGAGGACAGAAAAACACGGGATCCTCGAAAAACACGGGATCCTCTGAGGAGAGGTAACAAAATATGCCGTTTGAATCCGTCCATGTCCTCCCCTCTAATCGGGCTTGTTGTTGTTTTAGCCAGGCTCCGAGCCGGGCCGTATTACAGCGAGGAGCGAGTTGAACGAGTTACATAAACAAAAGCAGAACTTTAAGAAGGCCTTCTGGGTTCAAGGATGTCTTTTTTTCTAGGGGAGAGGGGATGGGTGGGGTGGTGGCAGCGGGGGGGGGGGGGGGGGGGGGGTCGGGGGAGGAGGAGGGGGTTAGTCCCTCCACAGTGTGGGAACGGCGCACTCTCTTCCACGGTTGCAGTTGGAGCCACCAGTCTCTCTCTGCTTTACATCCTGGCGTGCTCTCGGCCTCTTTTGCATGTGAAAGCCACACAGGAGGAAGCACACAAAAAACAAAGTGCTCCAGGAGGAGAGAGGGAGAAGAGGAAGAAAGAGAGAGAGAGAGAGAGTGGGAGAAAGAGAGACAAGGGGGGGGGGGGCTTGTGTTCACGGGAGAAGTACAATACGTGTTTCAGCCGCCTGCCCTTTGGCAGGGGTCAGGGTGCCCTGATCTCACCCTTTAGATTTCCTCGATCCATGCAATCAAGGACTGCAGAATTCTGTGGTATTGATAATAACTACTGTGCAAACAAGCGGCTGTGCATATGTAATGCAATATCGGTGGAGTTGCTTCAAATACATGCCTAACTACCTTGACCTGATGGCTGCTGTTGGGTGCAGAATGAGTGTGGCAAACAGTTTCCCCTGGCTCTATCTCGGCTTTAAATCAGACATAGCCTACACGTCCTAGTGGATTTCTGAGACACTCACACACACACACACACACACACTCCTGACAGGAAACAGACCATCTCGTCATCAGTGCTCCACAGACCTTCTCCCACATGCCCGTAATCGTCTTTTGTCTTCCTCCTGCTCTTTTGTTTGGACCAAACCTGGAACACTCCAGTGCCTTAACAATTGTACTCTCTGTGGTGAATGAATAAGGCCTCTTCGAAGACCCCATGAGGAAATGTGTCTTTGTAACGCTTCGCCAATAAAACCCACTGCCAAGCAATCAGATTTGGAGCTGTTCCAAGAGGAGGTTATTTTCCTGCGGTAACTGTATTTGGGGCCACATTTTTTTTCCCTGTTCTTCTCGTTCCTCACATTTATCTTAAACGGGGTGATAATAATCTTTTGGCCACAGTGGAAATAATTACTGATGATGCAAGATAAAAAAAAGGGGGGGGGGGGGGGGGGCAGGTATCAGGAGAGTCATACATTAGATTCATAGGATACTTAAGAAAACAGGTGGGAGAGATGACTCTTAAATGACAGGAATGAAGACCCTTTCCCCATCTTTTATTTTCTGTGGAAAAAAACGTTTACCTAATTTCACAAAATAATGTCAGAAAACAATGACAACAGGAGGTGTGCAGTCCCGCTGATCTACTTTTCCCATATTGAGAAGATTTGCCGTCAGCTCTGGTTGATGTCTGTTGGTCGCAGAAAATGTGCTGTACTTTATACCTCCTATTGAATGCATATTGCCTCTGCTCAGCGCTAACAATAAACTGTCAAAGCTTATTCTTCTAAAGCATCCCACTGTGCCTCACAAGTGAAATTCTATTCATTATCTACAAAGTTTGTTGCGTTTTCAGGCTTCACTTGCAATTTCATTAATACCCCAATGCCTTGAGAACTGGGGGAGAAAAAACAATATAGTCATTTTCTATCTATCTATCTATTGTAAACTTGTCTAAGCAGACCCTGTGCTTCCTCCCTCTGAATAATCAGCTAAATTGGAAATGAGTTTGTCTAATGTAAAACCTTCCCTTTGCTATGTGTGCATCCGGAATAATCAATACCATTGTTAGTGTATTAGGGATGCGGCGTGTATGCCAATGGGATTCTGCCTTCTGCCATCCTAAGAACTCCACCAAATGTGCCAATCAATACAAAAGCTGTACAATCCTGGAGGGGGAAAGTGCCAGAGGACTGAGAGAAGAGACGGGGGGGGGGGGGGGGGGGGGGGGGGGGGACGTGACCTAACTGTTTTATGGAGGGGAGCTCCATTTGAACACCATTTACCCCGGAGCACCCGATGCAAAGTAGGGGTGATTATATGATGTTTCTCCCCATCGTACTACAAAGGGATGGTCATAAAAAAGTTCAGAGCCCTACTTAATATGGACAAAAGACATGGAAGGATTTTGCTGCTGCAATGGCTTTTGGGAGGCCCTGTGCTGTGCAGAGCATTAGTTCAGAATGAGGAAGAACTGGCATTCTCACCATCCACAAAAATTAGAAAGTTAGAATCGTAAATTCCCGATATTGTGACCGGGGTATAGGATGACAACAACCTGCCTCCTGCAGCTATCCGAGTTTCCCCATCTCTCGTTTAGGCTAGGTAATATCTCTCTGAGGTACTTTTCATTCTCCATCAGGCCAATCAATGTCCTTTTCACCCTGCAAATGGTCTAGTAACCCAGCAAGAATTGCATTTTCAACAGCTTTCCTTCTTTGTCCTGTCAGCTTAATTTGTTTAAACGAGCTGTAAAACCAAAGGCCTCGAAGGAGACCTCGCAGCACCCTTTCCTCACCAGCCTGTCTGTCTGTCTGCCACTCGAAGTGCTAGACGAGACTGCACTTACATGAGATAAATTATAAATCGACAGAGAAATTAACTGTCTGGACGGAGGACTGTTTGCCAAGATGGCCGAGGACCTTCTCGCACATCCCGTCTATTATGTCTGGTCGCGTGTCTGTTTCGTCTGTCTGGAGGTTCAGAACAAACAAAAAACATTAAATAAAAACATGATGTGCCTATTTATTAGAACCTACAGCTGAAAAAACAAAATGGCCGAAATAGCAAGTGACTCAACAATGGAGATGAAGATAATGACAAGGAAGAAGAACAAAAGGACAAGGACGATATCAATATGTGAGTTGGAGATTATTAATATTGACAGGAATTGCCATGACCACCCACCCAAACAAAGTAATTACATACAGGATCTTAATTTTATCATTTTTTTTGTTGCTGAGAATTTGCAGGAAATGCTAACTTGTAGTGTATTTGAGTTTTTAAAATGCATCTAAAGCTTGTCATTTCCACTTTAAAATGTCTGACTTGATTTGCCCTAACGAAAAATGTATCAACCCCTACAAAAATGTCCATTAACTATAATCTACATTTCCTGTTGCTTCCAGGATTATTTTCCTGCTGTAGCAAACTGGCTCAAATTAAGATCCTACATCTGTAGACAACATCATCATATTGACAGCTTTCTAAATTCTATACCAGTGTAATTATTTTAGCATCAGACACATTAGAAAGTCTAGAACACAAACACAAATATCCAACCCGCACCATGTTGACATATTACGTCTAGAAAAAATGACTTGTCAGGTAAGTGTCATTAGTGTTGTAATCTGTGGGGAGGTGGTGACCTCTGTTACAGCTCAGTGGTTGGTTCCCCTGGGTGGGGCGTTCATTATCCCAGACAACAGGCAGTGTTACACAGTCCATTGTCTTGCTAGGCTGATCATGTTGTCTCCACCTTTACGCAACCCCCTGGAGCCCAGACGGCAAGGCTGAGGATATGTCTGACAAAACAAATGTTGTTGCATTACATGCCCCTTATGGTCTTTCTCCCTCGTTAGCAATGAGAGGTGGCCTACCGATGGTTCGGTTGGTTAAAATGCAGTGCTTGCAACAACAGGGTTATGAGATTGATTCCAGCACGGGCCATTCAGTATGTGGTAACTGTAAGTTGCTTTGGATAAAAGTGCCCACTAATTGACCATATTATTGGCATATTACACCAGCAGAGGTGCAAGCCGACTTTCAATTCAGATTTGATGTACCCTAAGTACATTTTCTTTAATGTTAGTTTACTTTTACAGGACTTTAGTATGGCATATTTGTCAGTGTTGGCCTACTTGGGGATCTTGTAAAATTCACCCAGAGAGTTGAGTTACTATATCTTTGAAATATGAACTTTATAGCGTCAAACCAAAACATCTATAGCACTCCACCCTGTCGGGCTTTTAAAAGCATCCATTTCAAACCCTTGTAGAAATGGAATACAGTTTATAGAGAGAACGACGCTAGCTCCATCTGTTACCTGCAAAGCAAGACAACGAGTCTGAGTAATTCTCCCCATAAAGACAAATCCATCATATAGTATAACCCTACAATGCTGGAGTAAATCCCTGGCCTCTGGTTAGTACCTATTGAACAGCTGGCAGCATGACAGAAACAGGTTCCTTCTACTCATCCTTTGAAGCTATGGGGCTTTTGGGGTTCTATAAACACAATATTCGTCACCCACTCATATACGACTATCGATTCCCACGCAACACGTGTCGCTTTTGCCGATAGAAATGAAAAGTAATGGATGCTAGCTAGCTCATAAAAAAAGGAAAATGACTGACTTCAGAGTGATAGCCTGCACCATATATCTGATAGTCCTACAGAGGAAAGAAAATCCAGCCCAGTGGCACATGTGTGCATCTGTCCTCTCAGCCCCTGACGACATGATTGGGAACTTATGAACATTACCAGGACCGTAAGGAGAAAGGGCAGCCTGTCAGGCTCGACCCAACGTGATTGACTGCTTCGAACAGTTGGGCCCAGGCGTCTTGCGTGACTTCGATTCTCTCCAACTGAAGTAAGCTCTTTTTTCCATGCCAGCGAGAGAGAGTGCGGCGCACCTAAATAAGATACACGGAGGGAAAGAGAACCGATGATAGCATAACAAAATATCTGTCATCTTCCCCAACATATCAGATGGAAGGAGTGGCACCGGTGGTCTGAAACAGGGGGAGGGAAAGAAAGGATGTGGGGAAGAAAAGAAAGAGAAAGGACAAAGAGAGGAGAGCCGAGAGCGTTCAGTGTGTGTGGGTGTACTGTACTGGCTCTACAGCGTGCTGAAGCATAAAATACTGTGTGAATGTGTGTGTGTGTGTGGTGCTGCGGCAGCTTGCACTGCCGTGCCGGGACGCCATTAATATTCCGGATTGGCATTGATAGCAAGTCTTTATTAGGTCCTAATTAAGATAAAAATGTGGTGTGATTTTTATGTGGAAACTATATAAATGCAAATGTTCCCAGGGACTGTTTTGCCTGGCTTACTCTCTTCCTAAACGGGCAGTTTTAGTAAGGGCTGCCTGTCACTAGGAGATTTGTAAACTATTTAAAGGACCAAATAGATTTCTTCCCTCGCTTTCCTTTTCCTTTTTTTCTAATGATTTAACTGTATTACACTCGACACCGATGGTTAAGAAGGATACTCCAGATAGGAAGTTGATGTTTGTAATATCAGCGTTTATCTTCAGATACCATCGAGATAGACTGACACTTAACTGAAACTAGAAGTATTTAGTTGTTGTAATAACAACAGGCTCAAAGACTAGAAGAATCGCTTTCCTATTTGTATTTGGCGAAACATGCAATGTTCTTTATAAGGACAGTAGAATGCAGAATCGTAGGAGCACCATACTAATGGCAGACTCAAATGTCAGTGTGCTCTCTAGGCACTGTGCCCTCATAGATTAACATGAATATATAACTCATCTCCTTTTTATTTGTGTAGAATGATGAGAGGCTTGATCTGGATTCAACAATATTTCATAATCATCAAGTGTAGGTCCTCAAATGAGTCAGGGATGTCAAAGCATGCTTTTCCTGGCCTTCAACAGTCAGTGTAATTGAGTGCCAAAACATTTTTTTTTAGCACTGTTAGTAACATTTATATTGTTGATTGATTGTGATCCTGAAAGGCTCCAACTCAGTTGATGTCAGGGGGTACATGAACCATGGTTGAAAAAAGGTCATTTATCAACCCTTTTCCAACCATATACAACCACGCTTCATGTATCGGACATTGAATGAGTACAATACATTCCCCGTCTCCATTTGATGCCTCTAGGCCTATACAAGACTTCATGTTCACCTTACACACTGAGGTGTGTGTCATGTGTAATGGAATGAAGATGAAAAAGCATGTTTTGAGCTGTGAGTGAGGTAGTAGTGGCACACCAGACCTAGGTTAAAATACTTTTCAAAATCTTTCAAATACTTTGAGTGTTTGATTTAGCCTGCCTGGAGTGGCAGGTAGGTGGGGGGGTTTTGACGTTTTTGGGGTCTATTAAGCCAGGCAAGCTCAATCAAGTACAGATGAAGTATTTGAAATGATTTAAAATAGTATTTGAACCCAGGTCTGTGGAACACTCACCTTCTCCTTTGGCAGCAAGTACTCACTATTCATTCCTAATGGGGCCTGCACTCCTATTATCCAGCGGGTCTCAGGTGTGAGTGTGTTTCATTTTGTTTACCACACCGGCTCTATTTATTCTGCTTCTGTAACTGGAAAATTGATTCCCTCGCTTTGCGTTGCTCATTATTCACCAGCCAACGAGCCTAAATGCATGGAAATAAAACATGAAACACTTCTGGGCTTTAATTAGCTTTCACTAAATTCGCTTCCGCACACAAACTGGGCGGGGGGGGGGGGGGGGGGGGGCTCTCCATGAATCAGTAGATAGAAGCCTATATATAATTCATAAAGTCTGGTACAATGGCGTTGTATGATTCAAAGGAGCTTATCAGCAAAGCATGCTGTGGCGCTCTGACGTTCAGGGTCATTGTCACTGCGTTTCTAAACAAACCCACATTGCCCTTTCATTTTTTAACACGGTCACAGTGGAAGCCTTGATCTTTCATGGGAGCTCGAAATGTAAATGCTGTATGCTACAGTAGCATATGAGCTGCCCCTTACTCACTGTAGTTGAACTGCATATCTTCTTCAGATATGATTGTTTACTTATTCAAATGATATGTACAGTACCAGTCAAAAGTTTGGACACCTACTCATTCAAGGCGTTTTCTTTGTAGAATAATAGTGAAGACATCAAAACTAGGAAATAACACATGTGGAATCATGTAGTAAACAAAAAAGTGTTAAACTAATCAAAATATGTTTCATATTTGAGATTCTTCAAAGTAGCCACACTTTGCCTTGATGACAGCTTTGAACACTCTTGGCATTCTTTCAACCAGCTTCACCTGGAATGCTTTTACAAACAGTCTTGAAAGAGTTCTCACATATGCTGAGCACTTGTTGGCTGCTTTTCCTTCACTCTGCGGTCCAACTCATCTCAAACCATCTCAATTGGGTTTAGGTCGGGTGATTGTGGAGGCCAGGTCATCTGATGCAACACTCCATCACTCTCCTTCTTGGTCAAATAGCCCTTACACAGCCTGGAGATGTGTTGGGTCATTGTCCTGTTGAAAAACAAATGATAGTCCCACTAAGCCCAAACCAGATGGGATGGCGTATCACTGCAGAATGCTGTGGTAGCCATGCAGGTTAAGTGTGCCTTGAATTCTACATAAATCACAGACAGTGTCTCCAGCAAAGCACCCCCACACATCACACCTCCTCTTCCATGCTTCGTGGTGGGAACCGCACATGCGGAGATCATCCGTTTACCTACTCTGCGTCTCTCAAAGACACAGAGGTTGGAACCAAAAATCTCCAATTTGGACTTATCAGACCAAAGGACAGATTTCCACCGGTCTAATGTCCATTGCTCGTGTTTCTTGGCCCAAGCAAGTCTCTTCTTCTTATTGGTGTCCTTTAGTAGTGGTTTCTTTGCAGCAATTAGAGCATGAAGGCCTGATTCTCAGTCTCCTCTGAACAGTTGATGTTGAGATGTGTCTGTTACTTGAACTCTGTGAAGCATTTATTTGGGCTGCAATTTCTGAGGCTGGTAACTGTAATGAACTTATCCTCTGCAACAGAGGTATCTCTGGGTCTTCCTTTCCTGTGGAGGTCCTCATGAGAGCCAGTTTCTACATAGCGCTTGATGGTTTTTGCGACTGCACTTGAAGAAACTTTCTTGAAATGTTCCGGATTGACTGACCTTCATGTGTTAAAGTAATGATCGACTGTTGTTTCTCTTTGCTTATTTGAGCTGTTCTTGCCATGATATGAACTTGGTCTTTCACCAAATAGAGCTATCTTCTGTATACCACCCCTAACTTGTCACAACACAACTGATTGGCTCAAACGCATTAAGGAAAGAAATCCCACAAATTAACTTTTTACAAGGCACACCTGTTAATTGAAATACATTCCAGTTGACTAACTCATGAAGCTGGTTGAGAGAATGCCAAGAGTGTGCAAAGCTGTCATCAAGGCAAAGGGTGGCTACTTTGAAGAATCTCAAATATAACATGTATTTAAGATTTGTTTAACACTTTTTTGGTTACTACATGATTCCATATGTGTTATTTCATAGTTTGATGTCTTCATTATTATTCTACTTTGTAGAAAAGAGTAAAAAAATAAAGAAAAAGCCTTGAATGAGAAGTTGTCCAAACTTTTGACTGGTACTGTATATGATATATAATCACGTAAATTTACGGTGCCTTTGAAAGTATTCATACCCTTGACTTGGTTCCACATTTTGTTGTGTTACAGTCTGAAATAAACATTTATTAAATAGATTTTTCCCTCACCCATCTACACACAATACCCCATAATGACAAAGTGAAAACGTGTTTTTACAAACACACCCCTGAGTCCATTATGTGTAGAAAAATCTTTGGCTGTGATTACAGCTGTGAGTCATTCTGGGTAAGTCTAAGTGCTTTCCACACTTGGATTGTACATGTGTCCGTTATTCTTTTCTAAATTCTTCAAGCTCTGTCAAATTGTTGTTGATCATTGCTAGACAACAATTTTCAGGTATTGCCATTAGATTTTCAAGTAGATTTAAGTCAAAATTGTAACTCGGCAACTATGGAACATTTGCAGTCTTCTTGGTAAGCATGTCCAGTGTAGATTTGGCCTTGTGTTTTAGGTTATTGTCCTGCTGAAAGTTGAATTCCTCTCCCAGTGTCTGGTGGAAAGCAGAGTGAACCAGGTTTTCTAGGATTTTGCCTGTGCTTAGCTCCGTTACGTTTCTTTTTATCCTGAAAAACTCCACAGTCCCCTTAACAATTACAATATACCCATAACATGATGCAGCCACAACTATGCTTACGGATGACACTTGTTAAATATACTTCAAATCGGTGTCGACAAAGGGGAGGAGACAGGTTAAAGAATGATTTTTTTAAAGGATTTTGTGTGCCATTCAGAGGGTGAATGTGCAAGACAAGATATTGTGCCTTTGAACTAGGTACGGTAGTAGAGGTCATTGTCCATATAATGCATATAGTGCAGCGTAGTGAGCGTACATGTTCTCTTTATTATAAAAGACACCGAACAAAACAGTAAACACTACAAAACAAACCGTGAAGCTTAAGGCTATGTGCCATAAACAAAGTCAACTTCCCACAAAGAAAGGAGGGATAGGCCTACCTAAGTATGGTTCCCAATCAGAAACAACGATAGACAGCTGTCCCTGATTGAGAACCATACCCGGCCAAAACACAGAAACACAAAATCATTGATAACAAAACATAGAATGCCCACCCCAAATCACACCCTGACCAAACCAAATAGAAACATTAAAAGGCTCTAAGGTCAGGGCGTGACAGTACCCCCCCCCAAAAGGTGCGGACTCCGGCCGCAAAACCTGAACTTATAGGGGAGGGTCTGGGTGGGCATCCATCCGCAGTGGCGGCTCAGGTGCAGACCCCCCCGCTCCACCACTGGCTCACCCCACTTTGGTGGCACCTCGGGTGCGGGGACCCTCGTCGCCGACCCCGGACTGGGGAGGCCGTCTCTGGGGGCGCCGGGCTGGAGGCCGTCTCTGGGGGCGTCGGGCTGGAGGCCGTCTCTGGGGGCGTCGGGCTGGAGGCCGTCTCTGGGGGCGCCGGGCTGGAGGCCGTCTCTGGGGGCGCCGGGCTGGAGGCCGTCTCTGGGGGCGCCGGGCTGGAGGCCGTCTCTGGGGGCGCCGGGCTGGAGGCCGTCTCTCGGGGCGCCGGACTGGAGGTCGTCTCTGGAGTGGAGAGACACACAGGAGGCCTGACTCTGGGAGCAGGCACAGGACTCACCAGGCTGGGGAGACATACAGGAGACTTCTTCCTTGGCCGTGGCACCGGATACACTGGTCTGTGGAGGCGCACTGGCGGTCTCGAGTGCAGAGCTGGCACTACCTGTTCTGGCTGGATGCCTGCTTCCACCTGGCAAACGCGGGACGCTGGCACAGAGCACACCGGCCTATGAATGCTCAACCGAGACACCGTGCGCATCACCCCATAGCACGGGGCCTGACCAGTCACATGCTCGCCACGGTAAGCACAGGTAGTTGGCTCAGGTCTGAATCCTGACTCTGCCACAATCCCCGTGTGCCCCCTCCCAATTTTTGGGGGGTGCTGCCTCTCGGGCTTCCTTGCTAGCAGTGTTCCCTCATAACGCTGCCGCTCTGCCTTAGCTGCTGCCTTCGCCTTCCTCTCTGCTTCTACCTTCTCCCAGGGCAGGTGATACTTCCCGGCCAGGATCTCCTCCCATGTCCAGGATCCCTTGCCATTCAAAATGTCCTCCCATGTCCATTCCTCCTTACCACGCTGCTTGGTCCATTTGTGGTGGGAAGTCCTGTCACGGCTGTCGAAAGAACTGGACCATGGTGCAGTGTGGTGAGCGTACATATTCCTTTTTATTTAGGATGACGCCGACAAAAACGATAAACAATACAAAAACAACCGTGAAGCTTAAAGCTATAGTGCCAACAAACAAAGACAACTTCCCACACAGAAAGGAGGGAAAAGGGCTACCTAAATATGGTTCCCAATCAGAGACAACGATAGACAGCTGTCCCTGATTGAGAACCATACCCGGCCAAAACATAGAAACACAAAACATAGAATGCCCACCCCAAATCATACCCAGACCAAACCAAATAGAGACATTAAAAGGCTCTCTACGGTCAGGGCGTGACAGCTTGTAAAATTCCAGAAAGTGATGTCATGGCTTTAGAAGCTTCTGATAGGCTAATTGACATCATTTGAGTCAGTGGGAGTTGTACCTGTGGATGTATTTCAAGGCCTACCTTCAAACTCAGTGCCTCTTTGCTTGACATCATGGGAAAATCAAAAGAAATCAGCCAAAACCTAAGAATTTCTTTTTGTAGACCTTCACTTGTCTGGTTCATCCTTGGGAGCAATTTCCAAACGCCTGAAGGTACCACATTCATCTGTACAAACAATAGTGCGCAAGTATAAACACCATGGGACCACGTAGCCGTCCTACCGCTCAGGAAGGAGACGCGTTCCGTCTCCTAGAGATGAACGTACTTTGGTGCGAAAAGTGCAAATCAACCTTGTGAAGATGCTGGAGGAAACAGGTACAAAAGTACCGATATCCACAGTAAAACGAGTCCTATATCGACATAAGCTGAAAGGCCGCTCAGCAAGGAAGAAGCCACTGCTCCATAACTGCCATAAAAAAGCCAGACTACGGTTTGCAACTGCACATGGGGACAAAGATTGTACCTTTTGGAGAAATGTCCTTTGGTATGATGAAAGAAAATTACCATCATTATGTTTGGAGGAAAAAGGGGGAGGCTTGCAAGCCGAAGAACACCATCCCAACCGTCAAGCACGGGGGTGGCAGCATCATGTTGTGGGGGTGCTTTGCTGCAGGAGGGACTGGTGCACTTCACAAAATAGGTAGAAACCTGATTTAGTTACACCAGCTCTGTCAGGAGGAATGGGCCAAAATTCACCCAACGTATTGTGGGAAGCTTGTTGAAGGCTACCCGAAACGTTTGACCCAAGTTAAACAATTTAAAGGCAAAGCTACCAAATACTAATTGAGTGTATGTGAACTTCTGAACCAACTGGGAATGTGATGAAAGAAATAAAACCTGAAATAAATCATTCTCTCTACTATTATTCTGACATTAAACATTCTTAAAATAAAGTGGTGATCCTAATTTACCTAAGACAGGGCATTTTTACTAGGATTAAATGTCAGGAATTGTGAAAAACTGAGTTGAAATGTATTTGGCTAAGGTGTATGTAATCTTCCAAATTCAACTGTATATTCTTGTCCCCATGTTAAGTGCATCATAGAGCTTCAGTCTAGGTTCAATGCCCAAGAGGCCTGGAAGCCTCGGTGCAATATTTTGTCTGCCACACCACTTAACCTCTACACAGTAGAATTACTGGTCTTCTAAATGTTTTGATAATTCATTCGATAATTGCCCTATTGTGTGTTGCACAGAAAACAAAAACAAGCTCATTTTCCTCCAGTTACTTGTTCAGTCAACCATTAGTGTCAAAAGGGGGAAGAATGTGCCCTCTGGTTGGCACACAGGATCCGCTGGTGTTGTGTGTTGGGTGTCATTACCTGTTTATTTTTGGGGCAGTCACTGTAAAAATCAACAATGAATCAAAATATGTCCACAGCCAAGCGTTTCCTTTTGTTCAGCCTTAATCATCTGTAGGAGAAGAAAGGTATGCTAGCCCATGCACACACACACACACACGTGCAAACACACACGTGCACACACAGACACACACATGCACACACACACATATCTTTATGGACCTCAATGTTTTTCTTGTTGCTTGTCCATTCTGTTTTGCTGGATGGCTCATCTTGGATGAAAACCATAATCTGTTCCTGAAATTTAGGAGTAACTGCTCTCCCACAACAAAATGTACACAAGAACTACACAAGAAAACAATTTGCCTAAGTAGGGCATTTATGCATAAGTCGGGGGGAAAAAAGTAAGTCACGGCATATTGCATGTAAACATGTGACAAACTGACATTAGCTATTTGTATGCAGTGCTTATGAGAGGGGTAGGATTCACGTATAAATACAGGATTTATTTCCTGTGTAGAATTCTATAGCTGTGACATCTTATGAATAAATATAAAATATACAGTCTCCCCTAAATGATGGTGGGGTTGTGTAACACAGGCTAGAGGTCAATGTAATTATTATCAAGGAACTTGGAATTTACACTTTATAAAACTAGCTGATTTGAGTTTTTAGTATTTTTTACATTTTTTGCTTGCACTTTAAAATCTGAAAATTATTCAAATCGCTCTTACCGGGTATGTTTCAAAAGGCTTTAATATGACTTTGGGAAAAAAGCATGTTCCAAGGTTGATCAATGGAAGGAATCCTATGATCATTTGGATAAAAACATACAATTGAGTCCTCGAAAGTGAAAGTAAATGTTAAAAAATTCCAAGATACCAAATGTAGGAATTCATAAAAAGATTCCAAGATACCAAATGTAGGAATTCATAAAAAGATTCCAAGATACCAAATGTAGGAATTAATTAAAAAAATCCAAGATACCAAATGTAGGAATTCATAAAAAGATTCCAAGATACCAAATGTAGGAATTCATAAAAAGATTCCAAGATACCAAATGTAGGAATTCATAAAAAGATTCCAAGATACCAAATGTAGGAATTCATTAAAAAAATCCAAGATACCAAATGTAGAAATTCATAAAAAGATTCCAAGATACCAAATGTAGGAATTCATAAAAAGATTCCAAGATACCAAATGTAGGAATTCATTAAAAAAATCCAAGATACCAAATGTAGGAATTCATAAAAAATTCTCACTGTCCCTTACCCACACAGACAGGTACATAGAGACATTTTGCTGTCACAGGCAAAAATAGGAGAAAATAACCATGACACTATTGTCTGGGGCCAGAAAATAGCTCTGTATAGCCGTGATGACCCCATGTAAGCAGACTGGCTCTGCACTTAATAGGCCTGCCCCTTATTATGTCAAATTAGCTGGCGCAATTTCAGGGGCTTACAGTGGTCTGAAAAATGCAGTCATTTGATTCACAGAATCCGGACCAGATGGATAATTGCACTAGATAGTTCCAGTAAGCCTGTGAGAGTCGAATGGGGAGTGCGCCTCTCTAATACATTGGAGTCAATTAGAGGTATCAATATTTTTCAGGCCCGGCTTTATGAAGCAGTAAAATCCTGTTAAGTATAACATATTGGTAAGTGAGAGAAGGAGAGTGTGGTGGGGAGATAATGGGGAACATGGCCGGCCCTCCCCCTCTCTCCTTGTGGAACACTTTTAAGGCTCACCGTAGCCTACTAAATCGAAATCAGCTGTCAAACCGTGGGGGGAGACATTTTCCAAACATGTTTTCAGGAACACATGTGTTTGGAAGTCCATTTGGATGTTCTGGATGTCTGAACGCTTTCATTCACTTACGTGTTTCAGTTCATTTTCCCATTTTCAAAATGGAAAGAGTATATTTGCCCTGTTTTAAGTTGATGTCGAGGAAGAGGTGTTTTGATGCCCCGGTCAGAGAGAAGGGATTTGAAGGAATCCACATTTATAAATAACATTATTACAGGACATAACTGTAAACATAAGTGGTGGGATGGCCTGTCCATCAAGAAAGGGGACAGGGTTTAACATTTTTAAACAATAGTGTTGGCAATTAAATAAATTAATTGTATGTCTTGGGACTGTTGTAATATCAACAAATTAAGAGGGTTTCTTTCTTTAAAAAGGTACACATTCTACGTACCTTTTCAACGATGAACCATTCTCTTGGTATTTGCTGGCATCTAGTGGCCATGGTTGATTTTGATTCTACAGGTATTTCTCAGTTTCTAAAGTTATGTGAATCGATTCTGAGCAAGAGTGGAATTTCTCAAGCTTGCTTCACATTTCAAAACACGGTCAACTTTTACTCGAAATGGGAATATAACAGATACGCAATATCCGTTCCACAACAAGTTGACTGTTGACCATTGACATCAATTTACTGTTAAAATACATTACACCATTTTGTTAATTTGTTTCCAAACTCAAGCAGTGAGGGACATGCACAGTCTTGTGACTGTAACCTTGTTCCTTGAACAGCCCCACCTCTTGAAGCTGGAGCAGCAACGTCTTGAAATCGAAAGGCAACTTTTTGTTTTGAAGTGCAAGGTAGCAGAGGCACAGTCAGATGCAACTACAGCTGAAGAAGATGTTTAATCTGAGGTGTCAACCTGGACTCAGGGGCAGACGTAACATACTAAACGTAAATCTGAGAACTCTCCAATTAGTATGATATGTTACATTTCGTATGGTATGTTTTCATATGTGGATGTCCATCATTCATTTCGTATGATATGTTGCAAATTACAATTTGTATGATATGTTATGAATTGTAATTCGGACAATATGTTACGAATTTCCCAAACAAATGAGATGTTATGAAGTAGCTTATAAAGTAGCTGAATTACAAAGTAAACAGTAGCAAGAAGCAAGGTGGTGCCGGAGCGTAAGGCCGTCTTATCGGCTCTTAACCAACCATGCTATTTTGTTTGTTTTTTCGCGTTGTTTGTAACTTGTTTTGTACATAATGTTGCTGCTACTGTCTCTTATGACCGAAAAGAGCTTCTGGGCATCAGAACTGGGTTTACTCATCTCAAATTGGAAGAGGAGTTCTTCAATGAGTCAGATGCGAGGGATATACTTCGGACTCCAGACCAGGCCCAAATGTAGGTTTCACGGAAAGAGATCATGATCCCTTGTGAGAATCAGACAACGAGTGGCTAATCTGCCCTTGCCTTACGTTTTCCTAACTAACGTTCAATAGCTGGAAAATAAATGGGACGAACTGAAAGCACATATAGCCTACCAATGGGACATTGAAAGCTGTAATATCTTATGTTTCACCGAGTCGTGGTTGAACAACGACATTAAGAACATACAGCTGGCGGGTTATACACTCTATCGGCAGGACAGAACAGCAGCCTATGCATATTTGTAAACAATAGCTGGTGCACAATATCTAAGGAAGTCTCAGGGTTTTGCTCGCGTGAGGTAGAGTATCTCATGATAAGCTGTAGACCACACTATCTACCAAGAGTTTTCATCTGTATTTTTTGTAGCTGTCTACATACCACCACAGACCGAGGCTGGCACTAAAACCGCACTGAATGATCTGTATTCTGCCATAAGCAAACAGGAAAACGTTCATCCAGAGGCCGCGTTCCTCGTGACCGGGGACTTTAATGCAGAGAAACTTAAATCAGTTTGCCTAATTTCTATCAGCATGTTAAATGTCCAACCATAGGGAAATCAATTCTAGACCACCTTTACTCAACACACAGAGACACGTCCCTCGCCCTCCATTTGGCAAATCTGACCATAACTTTATCCTCCTGATTCCTTTACAAATTTAAACTAAAGCTGGAAGCACCAGTGTCTCGGCCAATAAGAAAGTGGTCAGATTGTAAGGGTTTTCCTGTGGTGAAGGAGAAGCAGACCAAAATGCAGCGTGGTGGTTATTCATGTTCTTTAATAAAGAAACTAGACATGAAATAACTAACAAAACAATAAATGTGCAAAAACCTAAACAGTCCTATCTGGTGCAAACACAGAGATAGGAACAATCACCCACAAACACACAGTGAAACCCAGGCTACCTAAGTATGATTCTCAATCAGAGACAACTAATGACACCTGCCTCTGATTGAGAATCATACTAGGCCGAAACATAGAAATACCCCAAAACATAGAAAAACAAACATAGACTGCCCACCCAACTCACGCCCTGACCATACTAAATAAATACAAAACAAAGGAAATAAAGGTCAGAACGTGACACAGATGAAGCAGATGCTAAGCTACAGGACAGTTTTCTAGCACAGACTGGAATATGTTCCTTGATTCTTCCGATGGCATTGAGGAGTACACATCAGTCACTGGCTTCATCAATAAGTGCATCTATGACATCGTCCGCACAGTGACCTTACGTACATACCCCAACCAGAAGCCATGGATTACAGGCAACATCCGCACTGAGTTAAAAGGGTAGAGCTGCCGCTTTCAAGGAGCGGGACTCTAACACAGAAGCTTATAAGAAATCAGGACCAGACGAATTACCAGAACTTGTACTCCGAGCATGCGCTGACCAACTGGCATTTGTCTTCACTGACATTTTCAACCTCTCCCTGTCGAAGTCTGTAATACCAGCATGTTTCACGCAGACCACCATAGTCCCTGTGTCCAAAAACACTAAGGTAACCTGCCTAAATGACTACCGACCCGTAGCACTCACGTTTGTAGCCATGAAGTGCTTTGAAAGGCTGGTCATGGCTCACATCAACACCATTATCCCAGAAACCCTAGACCCACTCCAATTCGCATACCGCCCCAACAGATCCACAGATGATACGATCTCTATTGCACTCCACACTGCCCTTTCACACCTAGACAAAAGGAACACCTATGTGAGAATGCTATTCATTGACTGCAGCTCAGCGTTCAACACCATAGTGCCTTCAAAACGCATCACTAATCTAAGGACCCTGGGACTAAACACCTCCCTCTGCAACTGGACTTCCTGACGTGTTTTTTGCGCATGATGATCCATGATCATCCATAAGTCGCTATTGTCTCCCAATAAATGTTCTGTTAGATTTGTCCATGGATTTAGCCCCTTATCTGGAAAGGAAGACATGCTATATTCATGCCATACCTGTATCTGTCCAAGTTGTGGCCACTGGGATTCCTCGCTACTGGGACATTCCAGAGGGAAATGAGTGACAGGTCGGGTATATCACAGACATCATTCAGCCGCATCCTGCCACAAGTGATCTCGTCTTCCAAAAATATTGCTTTTCTCTTTTGGTCCATGGCTATTCCTGACTAAACCCTCATTTGTGCTAGCATTCTATAAGGGGAAATCTCTGATTGTAAGGCACGTTCAGGTGCCGTCAATTTTAAGTTAATTTGAGATTTATAGATCACAGGTGCGTAAATTACAAACGAGCTTCTTAGAACCTGCGTAAGCTAGGTTTTTTTATGCTCAGTATCTTTTATGAATGGAAAGTAAGCACACCGTGGGAAATTATCTTACGACTAAGTTCAAGTATAAATATATATTTTTTTTTTCATAAATAAGGCTCCTGATCACCGACAACGACGAGACAGTCTATAGAGAGGAGGTCAGAGACCTGGCCGTGTGGTGCCAGGACAACAACCTCTGCCTCAACGTAATCCAGACAAAGGAGATGATTGTGGACTACAGGAAAAGGAGGACCGAGCACGCCCCATTCTCATCGATGGGGCTGTAGTGGAGCAGGTTGAGAGCAACAAGTTTCTTAGTGTCCACATCACCAACAAACTAACATGGTCCAAACACACCAAGACAGTCGTGAAGAGGGCATGACAAAACCTATTCCCCCTCAGGAGGCTAAAAAGATTTGGCATGGGTCCTCAGATCCTTAAAACGTTCTACAGCTGCACCATTGAGTGCATCCTGACTGGTTGCATCACTGCCTAGTATGGCAACTGCTTGGCCTCCGACTGCAAGCCACTACAGAGGGTAGTGCGTATGCCCCAGTACATCACTGGGGTCAAGCTTCCTGCCATCCAGGATCTCTATACCAGGCGTTGTCAGAGGAAGGCCCTAAAAATTGTCAAGGACTCCAGCCACCCTAGTCATAGACTGTTCTCTCTGCTACTGCATGGCAAGCAGTACCGGAGCACCAAGTCTAGGTCCAAGAGGCTTCTAAACAGCTTCTACCCCCAAGCCATAAGACCGCTGAACATCTAATCAAATAGCTACCCAGACTATTTGCATTGCCCCCCCCTCCCCCCCCACCTCTTTTACACTGCTGCTACTCTGTTTATTATCTAAACATAGTCACGTTAATAACTCTACCTAAATGTACATATTACCTCAACTAACCGGTTATCTCAACTAACCGCACATGGACTCGGTACTGGTACCCCCTGTATATAGCCTCGCTATTGTTATTTTACTGCTGCTCTTTAATTATTTGTAACTTTTATTTCTTATTCTTTTTTTTTGTGTTTTTTTCTTAAAACGGCACGACATTCTTGGTTACGGGCTTGTAAGCAAGCATTTCACTGTAAGGTCTAGAGCACCTGTTGTATTCAGCACGTGACAAATAAAATACAATTGTATTAGTGTGATATTATCAGGAATCAAGGTAAGACCCAAGCGCAGACTGTGTGAAGTAACAATGCTTATTGTAACAGGGGCAGGCAAACGACAGGTCAAGGCAGGCAGGGGTCGATAAATCCAGAGCACAGGCCAAGGTACAGGATGGCAGGCAGGCAGGCTCAGGTCAGGCAGAGGTCAGTAGTCCAGAGGTGGAACAAAGTTACAGGACGGCAGGCTCAGGGTAAGAGACAGGTAAGTACAGGGTCAGGACATGCAAAGGTCAAATTCCAGGAAGACGAGGGGAAAAAGTGAGACTAGGGCCAAACAGGAGCTGAAACCAACCACTGGTAAGACTTGAACAAACAAGACGAACTGGCAACAGACAGACAGAAAACACAGGTATAAATACACAGGGGATAATGGGGAAGATGGGCGACACCTGGAGGGTGGTAGAGACTAGCACAAGGACAGGTGAAACAGATCAGGGCGTGACAGATCTATCAGCCAATATGATAGATGTAGTTTGAAGAGAGCATAGTTGGAGAGACTTGAATTTTCTCTTGAGCTATTTTTTAGAGCCTGCCTTTTAGGAGCGGGAAGTTTTTCAGACTGAGAAATATAGGTGATCAATATTTAGGCCTATATCTAGGCAATGTAGTAAACTATAGCCTAATCATAGGCCTATTTAGGAAGTACATTTCCCTGGAAAGATGAACTGCCCCGTGCTTCTCCGCCCAAACATAGGCTATAGCCTACTCTATTTAATTGAGACCACACACGCACCTGATCTCGCAGGTATAGCTACTGAACTGGAAACAGTAAGAATTATGACAGCGCCACTTGCTACGTTTTTCTTAGGCCTATAGGATTTATCCTACCTTTTAGGAGGATGATTTGCAGGCAGAAACAAATAAATGGATAATGAATATTTATTGACAATGAAAAGGCACAACGCTTGTTCAACATAGTAGTCCAACCTATTGTTTTTCAATGATAATAATTTTTTTTTTGATTGCACTTCGACTCACGTTGGTTTGATTTGTTTGTTTTTTTAACCTTTATTTATTTGGTTAAGCACTTACACTTCTTTTCATTATCAATATTTATTTACAGACAGTGTAGTAAACTACAGTCCAATCATTTAAGTACATTTCATATTCAAGTTAACTGCCACTTGATTCTCCAATCATGTAGGCATCCAACTTTATTTCAATGAGACCACACATACTAGGCGCACTTGAATTCTCACACCCAACTAGGAGAGGTAGGCTACTGAAGTTGAAGCAGCGAATTCTGAGTGTGTGACTAATGTGAAAAACATGTGCTTTTAATACAATAGGTAGGCTAACGCATACAAAGCAGAAAGAGGACGTTTCCAAATTATCTGTGGGACAACAAAATATTTTCATCCCAAAGTAGTCTGTCTGACTGCCCGCTCCCGCCCCCAGCATGAAAAACTCATACCGTGCCACAATGATTTCCGTTGCGAACCGCAGGTCCTGCAGGACCTTCGCGGGAATGCAGCCCTCTAGTGCAGTCAGAACACAACACAATACTCATCGTGTTTTAGCGGGATCAGATGGTCACGGGGGTCCCAGCAGGGTCAGACAGCCAGGGAAGACAGGGCTTTGGTGAATTTTGCAGTAGGCCTATATTAACAATATCAGTGAATGATACAAATAACCATATTGAATTGATGGGTAGACCTACAGTGGCTAAAGGACAGCAGCTGAAGCTTAAACTACAATCAAATCAAATGTTATTTGTCACATGTGCAAAATACAACATTGTTGCTTACAAGCAAAAACTAAAGCAGGAAGTACCAGTGACTCGCTCAATACCGAAGTGGTCAGATAATGCGGATGCTATGCTACAGGACTGTTTTGCTAGCACAGGCTGGAATATGTTCCGGGATTCATCCAATGGCATTGAGGAGTACACCAAGTCAGTCACCGGCTTCATCAATAAATGAATCAACGGCCTCGTCCCCACAGTGACCTTTCGTATTGAATTACAAGGCAACATCCCCCCGAGCTAAAGGCTAGAGCTGCCACTTTCAAGGAGAGGGACACCAATCCAGATGCTTATGCCCTCAGATTGCTTGAAACATTCAACCAACCCAACATTCCTATTCAGTTAGACTGATGTTGTAGTATATTATAGAATGCCTAGTATGCTCATAACTGCATTGTGGTATAGATATTGCTAGCTATTATAGATATGATTACTGGTGTTTTATATCATATTTTGTTTTCAAGTGTACTGACAAGTGACTAAATGATTCCAACTGCATCAGAAACCATTGAAGTGTTGACGTCAACGTCTTGGTCAATTTATTCTGTGTTTTACATTATAGCCATTACCATACATATATATATATATATATATATATATATATATATATATATATATGATTCAATATTATCTGATGTTGCCTGTGTGAAGTATCTGAATTTGTGCACTTGAGCATCATCATGAGATCAAACAACTGCTTGCTACATCTACTTGCCTGTTTGTGTGTATGACAAGAACTGAGTAACATGGTGTGACCTGCATGTTGCAAAATTGTAGATAACAGCCCAGCAGATGCTTTGTCCTTGTGTTTGTATGTAACAATATTGAGCACATGGTGTGACTTGCTGTATTTTACAAAGTTGTGGTCAATTAGGTATAGGGAGGGGTGGTCATCACAAGGTTTAACTGAGATGGAAAATTACTGAACAACACAATAGCAGGAACTGAGCAACTGTTATAACTAGGCTGCGATACCAAAACAGTAGGAATCTATACATCGACGGAGGGAGGACTCCAAGAAGCGCCAAGAGGCGGGGACCCGCCTGAGTGCCTGCGATAGGCTGAGCAAGTCTAAACCACTCTCAGCCTCTACTGTGATAG
Organism: Oncorhynchus mykiss; assembly: GCF_013265735.2. Classification (NCBI taxonomy): domain Eukaryota; kingdom Metazoa; phylum Chordata; class Actinopteri; order Salmoniformes; family Salmonidae; genus Oncorhynchus; species Oncorhynchus mykiss. The sequence goes on along the minus strand of NC_048569.1, from coordinate 56,151,162 downwards.
GCCAACAGATGGGTTGGAACAATGTCTATCACAGTATAAGAACAACTGTTTACGTACATCCAATCAGTTCCCTGTTCTGCCCTGCGTGGTATTACAGTGAGCCCGTATGTACAAAAGTTGCATTTGCCATTTATTACTTAGCTAATAAAAAATACATAGTATACAATCGGTGACTCATTGTTATATTTATCCTGATACCAGATTCAAATTTACACAACTCTAACAAAAGGAACATCTAAAAAGAGGAAACATCAGAAGCAGCCATTGTAGCTAATCATTTAGCAATCTCGGATAGACAGTGAACCTGTAAACTTGTACCGCCCCCGTTTTGAAAAGCCTGACTTCGAGGGTGGGAACAAGGAAGTATGCCTCCCGTCAGGCTGTATCTCTTTACAAAGCCAGGGAAAATGTGTCAACCTAGATATCCTGCAATGTCCTGGGTGATAAGAACATAATTGAGACAAGTCCAATGGTTCTATTGAACAAGGACAACCATATCTACTCATGTGATCGTGCAATCGGCAAAACACAAAGGCCACAATAATTGCTACAAAACTTTTTTTTTGTAGATCAGACAACAGACTCAATTAATCAATGACATCGTTGGTTGAACTCTCCCAGCGCAATTTTTTTTTAAATACAGCTATACTGCATAATTATGTCTGAAACACCCTCTCATTATTCAGAATTATGTAGGGAGACTGGAAAAACATCCAAAATAGTGTCTAGTTTCCGTTTAACTTCCGTAAGACAGGTTTTTATAATTGAGGGAATTTGTGCATAATCTTGGATTCAGTTTTCAGAAAAACGGAAGCTCCTCGACTGTACCCCTCTAAAGGCCTGAACACACAAATAATTTCAAATGCACTTCTTATAAGACCGTTACTGATGTCATCATTACAAGATGTTATTATAAATGTTCTACATAATCTTGTATCTACTTCGTAATTGACTAGTAGACAGAAGACATTGAAAGTCTTATCTTGGTTCCTGGTTCTTGTTAAAGGTGACGACTGCCTCTAAAACAAGTCATTGTGGGTAGAGAGGAGGGGAGAACTGCCTCTAAAACAAGTCATTGTGGGTAGAGAGAGGAGGGGAGAACTGCCTCTTAAACAATCTCAATGGGGAGAGAGGGGAAGGGACCACAGCGTCTAAAACATGGTAGGGCTGCCATTGGGCTGAAATAATCATTAAAGATTGTACTATTATACAATGATAATACGAGTTGCCAAATGACTTTGCAGCTTGAAAGGTTATACACTTCTTGTATGGGCAATCAGTGCATTTGAGTCCACAAGCTTAGTTAATGGTTGTACATTTCTTGAAATTATAACGAGATCTGTCTCCCTGTTTTCTTCAGTGTCCTGAAGCTCAGAGCAGAGACACCCACATCCAGCCTGCTTTCATCGAAGAGTGAGAAGTCAATGCATAATCCACCTAATTTCAGCCAGGAACCACTGAGAGATGAACAAAGGTATGAAAGATAGTATGAGTTCAGGCTGCAGTAAGAGGTTGTAAGTAATGGTTGCAACAGAAAGATCGGACTATTTTCAAAACTAAAGTCATGGGCTTAGAGCACGCCCTGCAGCAAGCTGGCTTAGCAAAACAGACAAAAAGCTGCTCATGTAACCAGATATCCCAGCGTTCAATGGACGTGCATCAAACTTGCACCAGACAAAGGACATGTAACCTCTGTTGCTCCTCAAAAGCAAAAGGAGGAGGCAAAAAGGGAAATAGCCCAAAAGCTAAAGGACCTGTAGGGCATAGCCATGACTTTTGGGGAGAAGGCTGCATTTGGACACAATGTTACCTTAGAGTCACCAGGGGCGAACTGAGTAGAGGAAGGGTGTAACGGATAACGAGTGGAGGTCCCTAACACGTTTATCCGAGGCAAAATAATCTCTGTGAACCTGAGAATAAGAATCAGGGTTAAGCTCTCCCGGCGCACCCTTTCCAACGTGGGCTGAATCAGAACCATAAATCATAAACGAGAGTCCACTCGGGGGGCGCCAGAGTGTCCATTCCCAATGAGGCACTCGGGTCACTCATCAAGAAAAATAGACTACAATGCGTGTTTTCTCACGATGTGTAAAGATCTGTTAGCCCTGCCCGAAAATGTTCCATAGAGACAACCCAGGGGTGTGGACTCCACTTCTGAGAGAGAGGGTCCCACCTGGATAAAAGATCTGCACCCGAGTTGAGGCAACCGAGGACATGAGTCGCCAAAGCGAGAGCATGTGTGCAGTGCTCCCCAGCAATAGGGAGCGAGCAAAAGTTAGGCAGGAAAGAGACAAGTCATCTGTTGATGCACGCCACCACTGACATATTGTCGGTTCTGACCAGCACAAACAGGCCCAACAAAAGCAGGGGGAAGGGCTTTAGCACCATATACACCGTTAGGAGCTCCGGGTGATTAATATGCAGTGCGCTCTGCACCAGTGTCCATATCCCCCGAATCAATTGGCCTTTGTACAGCGCATCCCACCCTCGGGGGGGATGCGTCTGTGGTGATCACTGTGCGGGACACAACTCAGGCCATGGGAGCCACCTGACAATAGCAGAGGGTCCCACCACTGGGTCATGGCCCGTAGGCCTGATGGGGACACCCGAAGCGACCAACTTAGGCTGTGAGATTTGTCCAGCACTCAACACTGGAAGGGCAACATCAACAATAGCCCCAGGGGAACATCTTCCGTCACAGAATACATCATCCCCAGTAGGTGTAGGCACTGGCGAAAACAGAACTCGGACGGACACCATCCGTGAGGATAGAAATGCACGATACGCGAGTGAGTCTAGTTCGAGACCCAGAATCGGAATGTGCTGAGATGGAGTCAGACAGCACTTTTTCTGGTTTCTTAGGAAGCCTACAGACTCTATACGGGACAGTAGCATGGATGTGTGTAACACTGCTTGCCCCCTTGACTTTGCCACCACCAGCCAATCGGCTGTAATAGCCGGCGGCTCGTGGGCATTTCAGAGTTTTTAGACTCCGAGGTGCTCGCTGGGGGCACGTAGGTCTAGAATGGGACGCAACGTCTCGTACCTTTTCGGAACCAGGAAATACCAGCTGTTCCAGTCATCCTGGATCTTCGACATAGGAACCACTCAGATTGCCTTCCTCTAGAGACGAGAGGATATTTCCTCCCTCAAAACGGCTGCTGAGGGTCCGGGAACAGTCAACGTGATCACGCTGCAGGAGCGTGGGGGGGGCACACAACAATTTGTAGCTTGTGCCCTGACATCACTGTTTGCATGATCCAGGGCGGCAATGCGTATTGCATGCCATTGGTCGACGCAAACAGCGAGCCTCCAGTGAAGTGTCATCTGAAGAGAGATTGGGGACTGGGAGCGATGGCTTCTTTTTCCATTTCCACCACTCTTGAAAACTGTGTCTGAATGTGGAGAAGGGAAACTTCTCATCAAACTCACAAGCGGGAGACACAACACTTTGACACCATGAACAATGTGGGTCTTGGGGTTGAAAAAACTGTGTTTATGTGCAAAGGTTTACCTAAAGCCCGACCCACTCTGGGTACAAGGGCCTTGGCGATCAGTGACATACCCCGATTGGCAGTGCCACCTGGGTGTACTGTTGTAACAACGAGCTTCACTCGATTTAGGCAATAAGATGCATTCCGGTAGCCGCTGGACCGCACACATAAAAAAATAGACCAAGGGGAAAAAAACGTTATCATGGAGGTTACCTTACTGACCAGTCATACGTAGCCTACAGGCGACAGAGCGCCTTGTAACTTAGCTGGGGGTGGGACAGACAGCTCTCTGGAAAACTGACCCATTCTATGTTAACGGACCGGGGCAATTCGTAATCGAATCGAATTCCCAGGAATTAAAATTGCTGAGCTGGAGAAAGACAGCTCATTTCGTGGTTCAGATGAACCACAGAGACTGTGTGTGGGATAATGGCATGGTCGTGTCCAACCCTGCTTGTTCCCTCGACTCCACTACCAACCACAAATCACCTAATTACCTGTATCACTAGACATCTCATAAGGACTAGTGAGCTACAAGCTGAAATCAGCAATGAATCCCAGTATGTGGGAAGGGTGCCCCCTTTTGGACAGAGCGAATCATCCAATTTATTACTCCCAACATGGGGAGATTGATATACCCCTTGAACCCCGTTAACACCATGGAACGCGGGGTACCAAAGAGGCAGTAAACATGGACAAGCTTCCAACACACGTTGTGCATCCGTGAGACTGTACAGCCTGCATGAGACCCAGCCCCCTTATAAGCACAGAGGGCTCCGGCAATGGCTGACGTTGTACCCCGTTTTCTGTAACAAATCACATTGGAGCGACACAGCTGCTCGGGGGCTACTTCCTCATCGGAGGAGCACGCAAGCCCCACTTTGTCTACTCCCTCCAACTCCAGGTATTGAAAATAGGAATGGGGAATGGGACTCAGCCGAGGTACGGGCACCCGGAAGAGGAAGTCACTATCAGAAACCAGTGCCGCAGACTATTAAGGAACAGTGCCAGGCGTCCCCTAGTCTCCTGGCTGAGACATACAAGACAACAAACATGAGTATCTTTTAATTAATTGGGGCATGGTCGCAAACCCGAACCCAACGTGTTAGCCTTCGTCACTTCTATCGCGTTAGCCATCGTTATTATTTATATAGCCAGGCCAATCAAATTACAAGAACTAATTGTTTGTGATTAGGAAACTTATGAGAACCATACAAACTTCAGCACACAACGTCCAAGGGGTGAGCACACTCTACCACTATCGGACAGTTTAGTTGGCGCAACGCAAGACAGTGTTGAGTTACAAATCATTCCTGTTCACACTGAGTTGAAGAGCGGACTAATTGAAGGAATGAATCCAGGTTCAACTGTGGAAGGTGGGGCTTTCAGCGAGGCACGGATTTCATTGGCCTTGTCAGGAATGATTGTAGATCCTTCAACCAAAGTCACGAGAGTGCGACTCCCCCATAGTATGTACCGAAATTGACAGACTGAAAGGGAACCATTGATTTAAAAGTTTGACAAACCATAGTAAGCAATCTGGCAGTAAGCAATCTGCCAACGGTGGCATAGGCAAAATGTTATAATAACACAACTACAACAATATGTGAACGATGTTGTTAGCTAGGAGTAATACTGGCTATTCCTCCTCTTCCAGAGAGATGGTTCCATGAGGAGGGACTGGAACACCATCTCAGGTTCTATGTGAAGGTACAGTACAATCTCTACACTAAACTAACCATACACCGATAGATATATATACCACCACCATCACTTGTCCTGATCTCATAGTTATCTCTCTCTCTCTCTCTCTCTCTCTCTCTCTTAAGGAGCCCTTAAGGAGTTTGCAAAAAGACTCTCCAAACCATGAGAAACAAGATTCTCTGGTCTGATGAAACCAAGGTTGAACTCTTTGGCCTGAAATGTTTTATTTATTTTGATTTAACCAGGTAGGCTAGTTGAGAACAAGTTCTCATTTGTAACTGCAACCTGGCCAAGATAAAGCATAGCAATTCGACACATACAACACAGAGTTACACATGGAATGAAAAAAACATAGTCAATAATACAGTAGAACAAAAGAAAACAAAAAGTCTATATAAAGTGAGTGCAAATGAGGTAAGATAAGGGAGTTAAGGCAATAAATAGGCCATGGTGGCAAAGTAATTACAATATAGCAATTTAACATTGGAATGGTAGATGTGCAGAAGATGAATGTGCAAGTAGAGATACTGGGGTGCAAAGGAGCAAAATAAATAAATAAATACTGTATGGGGATGAGGTATGTAGATAGATAGATGGGCTGTTTACATATGGGCTATGTACAGGTGCAGTGATCTGTGAGCTGCCCTGACAGCTGGTGCGTAAAGCTAGTGAGGGAGATATGAGTCTCTAGCTTCAGAGATTTTTGCAGTTCGTTACAGTCCTTGGCAGCAGATAACTGGAAGGAAAGATGACCAAAGGAGGAATTGGGTTTGGGGGTGACCAGTGAGTGCCAAGTGTCACATTTGGAGGAAATTTGGCACCATTCCCAAAGTGAAGCATGGTGGTGGCAGCATCATGCTGTGGGGATGTTTTTCAGCGGAAGGGACTGGTTAGACCTTCCATGATCAAGGGAACGATGAACGGAGCAAAGTACCGAGAGATCCTTGATGAAAACCTGCTCCAGAGCACTCAGGACATCAGACTGGACAATGACCCTAAGCACACAGTCAAGACAATACAGGAGTGGCTTTGGGACAAGTCTCTGAATGTCCTTGAGTGGCCCAGCCAGAGCCCGGACATGAACACTATTGAACATCTCTGAAGAGACTTCAAAATAGCTGTGCAGTGACATTCCCCATTCAACCTAACAGAGCGTGAGAGGATCTGCAGAGAAGAATGGGAGAAACTCTCCAAATACAGGTGTGTCAAGCTTTTAGCGTCATACCCAAGAAGACTCAAGGCTGTAATCGCTGCCAATGGTGCTTCAGTAAAGGGTCTGAATACTGGTGTAAATGTAATAGTTCCTTCTTCTTTTTATATAGTTGCCAAAAAAACTGTTTTTGCTTTGTCATTATGGGGTATTGTGTGTAGATTGATGAAGGAAAAAAACATTTTAATCAATTTTAGAAGGCTGTAATGTAACAAAATGTGTAAAAGTTCCTACCTGGTTGTTGCCGTCTTATTTCGCTGTTGCTTCCTGGTGCTTTCCGGAAACAATAGCACTGTGCTTAATTTAGCAAAAATATGGCTTTGATTTGACACCTAATTTGTCATGCTACTCTGAACTTCATATCAAATCGTATTGGTCACATACACACGTTTAGCAGATGTTATGTTGGTGCTTATGGGTCCTTTAAGATAAAAATGACCAATACCTTTTAAGACTTTCTAGTAAATGTTTTTTAAAACCCCTTTTCTATTTGTTTGACCAGAAATCAAATCATTTTTATGATGGAAAGGGGTTGGAAAAATGTATCTATGCCTTAATTTCCCCCAAAATATACTCAGCTTTCATTTGACACCCAATTTGATATGCTCCTAGGAACTTCAGATGTTGGTGCCCCTGAGTCCTGTCCTTTAACTTTGGAAATGACCATTTGCAAAACAAAAGTCACATGAACGTTTCCATGATTTTCTCTCCAGAGTCAGAAAGAAGAACAGAACATAGTCACCTACACCCAGCCTGTGAATGAAGAGTGACAACCCAATGTTTAATCCATCACATTTCAGCCAGTGTCACGTTCTGACCTTATGTCTTTGTTTTAGTATGGTCAGGGCGTGAGTTGGGTGGGTTGTCTATGTTCGTTTTTCTATGTTGTGTTTTGAGTTTGGCCTGGTATGATTCTCAATCAGAGACAACTAACGACACCTGCCTCTGATTGAGAATCATACTTAGGTAGCCTTTTTCCACCTGTGTTGCGTGTGTGTTTATTTTCTGTTCTGTGTTTTATGTATGCACCGTACAGGACTGTTTCGGTTTCATTTCGTTCTCTTTGTTGTTTTATTTTTAGTGTTCTGAATTATAAATAAATAAAATGAACACTTACCATGCTGCGCATTGGTCCTCCAATCCTTCTTACTACTCCTCCTCGGAAGAGGAGGACGAGAATCGTTATAGAATCACCCACCACCAAAGGACCAAGCAGCGTGGTAATGGGCAGCAGCAGCAGCGGCCGAAATCTCAGGACTCCTGGACATGGGAGGAGATTTTGAACGGAGAAGGACCCTGGGCTCAGGCTGGAGAATATCGCAGCCCCAAAGCAGAGCTGGAGGCAGCGGAAGCTGAGCACGGTGGTATGAGGAGGCAGCACGGCAGCACGGCAGCACGGTTGGAAGCCGAGAGGCAGCCCCAAAAATGTATTGGGGTGGGGCACACGGGGAGTGTAGCGAAGTCAGGTAGGAGACCTGCGCCAACTCACCCTGCTTACCGTGGAGAGACAGGGACCGGGCAGGCCACATGTTTTGCCGTGAGGCGCACAGTGTCCCCGGTGCGCAGGCATAGCCCGGTGCGATACATAGCAGTGCCTAGTATCGGCCGGGCTAGAGTGGGCATCGAGCCAGGTGCCATGAAGCTGGCTCAGCGCATCTGGTCTCCAGTGCGTCTACTCGGGCCAGGGTACATGGCCAGGGTACCAGCCTTGCGCATGTTGTCCCCGGTTCGCCAGCACAGCCCCGTACGGGCTATTCCACCTCGCCGCACTGGCCTGGCTACGGGGAGCATTCAACCAGGTAAGGTTGGGCTGGCTCGGTGTTCGAGAGCTCCAGTGCGCCTTCACGGTCCAGTCTATCCGGTGCCACCTCCGCGCACCAGCCCTCCGGCACCGCACCAGGCTGTCTCTCTGTCTCCTTCCTACAGGTGCTCCCGCCTGTCCAGCGCTGCCAGAGTCTCCCTCCAGTCCGGATCTGCCAGAGTCTCCCTCCAGTCCGGATCTGCCAGAGTCTCCCTCCAGTCCGGATCTGCCAGAGTCTCCCTCCAGTCCGGATCTGCCAGAGTCTCCCTCCAGTCCGGATCTGCCAGAGTCTCCCTCCAGTCCGGATCTGCCAGAGTCTTCCTCCTGCCCAGCGCTGCCAGAGTCTCCCTCCTGCCCAGCGCTGCCAGAGTCTCCCTCCTGCCCAGCGCTGCCAGAGTCTCCCGTCTGTCCTGCGCTGCCAGAGCCGCCAGTCTGTCCTGCGCTGCCGGAGCCGCCAGTCTGTCCTGCGCTGCCGGAGCCGCCAGTCTGTCCTGCGCTGCTGGAGCCACCAGTCTGTCCTGCGCTGCCGGAGCCGCCAGTCTGTCCTGCGCTGCCGGAGCCGCCAGTCTGTCCTGCGCTGCCGGAGCCGCCAGTCTGTCCTGCGCTGCCGGAGCCGCCAGTCTGTCCTGCGCTGCCGGAGCCGCCAGTTTGTCCTGCGCTGCCGGAGCCGCCAGTCAGCCAGGAGCTGCCGGAATCGCCTGTCACGCCGGCGCTGCCGGGATCGCCCTTCACTCCGGAGCTGCCGGAAACTCCCGCCCGTCCGGTGCTGCCGGAATCTCCCGTCCATTCGGGACCCGTGGCTTTGGTCCCCAGTCCGAGGTCGGCGGCGAGGGTCGCCGCTCTTTAGAGGCCACGGAGGCGGGCTAAGAGGCGGACAATGACTATGGTGGAGTGGGTTCCACGTCCCACGCCAGAGCCGCCACCGCGGACAAACACCCACCCAGACCCTCCCCTATAGGTTCAGGTTTTGCTGCCGGAGCCCGCACCTTTAGGGGGTGGGGGGGTACTGTCATGTTCTGACCTTAGTTCTTTTGTTATGTCTTTGTTTTAGTATGATCAGGCCGTGAGTTGGGTGGGTTGTCTATGTTAGTTTTTCTATGATTTGCTATTTCTGTGTGTGGCCTGGTATGGTTCTCAATCAGAGGCAGCTGTCAATCGTTGTCCCTGATTGAGAACCATATTTAGGTAGCCTTTTTTCTATTGTGTTTCGTGGGTGATTATTATCTGTTTTCTGTTGTGTGTCTGCACCAGCCAGAACTGTTTTAGCTCTGAATGGAATGAAAATGGTCTGGATTCAGTTGAAATGATGCTGCAAAGTTTTGGCACTGAGGGTGCTCATGGCATAAAAAGGTAAGACTGAATTTCAAACAGGATAATAATGCGAGTTACAACAATTCCAGGGAGAGAGAATGTTTTTGCAATGTCTACTCGTAATGTTCCCCTGATGTTTGAGTGTCCAGTTATCAGTTAGTTATGGGAACATTCTATGTATGTTAGCGAAACCTCCTGAGAACCTATTTAGCATGTGTTGGTGTTAGAGTTAGGAGAAGATTCCCTCAATGTCAAACAGAACTTAGCCAGAATAAGGTTAACATTCTCAGAATATGCAATATTAATGTTGTCCATTTTTCTGAGGGTTAGGAGGAATATTCCATCAAAGTCACACCAAACATAGAACATGGTTGTCATGTTCTCAGAATATAAGACATTAATGTTCTAGACACGTTTCATGGGAATGTTACAAGAACCATCCTGTGTCCAATGACGTTTAAAACATAGGTTCTGTCATAGTCCCCTGGAGATTTTTGTCTAGTTCCCAGCTAGTTCTGGGGACATCCCTAAAAATGTAGGATGTCGCTTGATGGTCCCACACCATCCATTGTTACTGTTGACGAGCCCATCAAGCCCTGCTGATTGGTGAACCATACAACTCAATTGACAGAGTGAAAGGAAGGAAGCCTGTACAGAATAAAACTATTCCAAAACATGTGTCCTGTTTGCAATAAGGCACAAAAGTAATAATGCAAAAAATGTGGCAAAGCAATTCACTTTTTGTCCTGGATACAAAGTGTTACAGTATGTTTGGGGCAAATCCAATACAACACAATTACTGAGTACCACTCTCCATATTTTCAAGCATAGAGTTGGCTGCAGCATTTTATGGGTATGCTTGTAATCGTTAAGGACAGAAGTTTTTCAGGATAAAAAAAGAAACGGAATGGAGCGAAGCACAGGTAACATCCTAGAGGAAGTCCTTACTCTGCTTTCCACCAGACACTCGGAGATGAATTCACCTTTTCAGCAGGACAATAACCTAAAACACAAGGCCAAATCTGCACTGCAGTTGCTTACCAAGAAGACAGTAAATGTTCCTGAGTGTCTGAGTTACAGTTCTGACTTTAGTCTGCTTGAAAATCTGTGGCAAGACCTTAAAATGGTTGTCATTTTGATCAACAACCAATTTGACAGAGCTTGGAGAGTTTTGAAAAGAATAATGGGCAAATGTTGCCCAATCCAGGTGTGTAAAGCTCTTAGAGACTTACCCAGAAAGACTCACCGCTGTAATTGCTGCCAAAGGTGATTCTAACATGTATTCACTCAGGGGCTTCAATACTTATCGAATCAAGATATATTAGTGTTTTATTTTTCATTCATTCATTTAAAAAAAAAAAAAATTTACAAACATTTTGTGTAGACCATTGACAAAAAATGACAATTAAATCCATTTTAATCCCACTTTGTAACCCACAAAAAAAAGAAAAAAGTGAAAGGGTGTGAGTACTTTCTGAAGGTACTGTACTAGCAGTACCCCACCCTCGTGTGCAGTAAATACATTGATCTGATTAATTAGATTGAATGCAGCCTCATCTTTGAGGACTGTAACCATCACAGAATCTACAACTCAATAATCCCTTTTTCTAAATACATGGTTGCCATAGGATTCTGATGGGCAAGTGTGAAAACAATCACAAAATCTTTGAAGGCCATTTTATCAAAAGTGAGTTCAACTTTCAAAAGGGAGGTCAGCATTACTTCCTGGAAAGTACGCCAATTGCAGATTGTGATACGTCATTATGAAGCTCGGAATCTGTACTTTTATTAATTGCAAATAAATAGAAAATCAACAAATCTGAAGTTGAGACTCATTGCCCTTGTGGAGTCACATTTCTTTGGTCTTTTATTGAGGTCCAAAGCACATTGACAAAGTCGTTATACAAAGTATTTGGCATCATATAATATTTCAAGAAAAAATATTTATAAAGAGAGTACATTAATAGTACTCCTGATCAGATGACCTCACAAAACCTTTTTAATTATTATAATTTTTGAGTCTCTATTCACAAATGAGCCCATTATTCCCTTCTGTCTCCCCTCAGGATGCTCAGAGGATTTAATGCTACATTTTAGTCTGAAGAGTCTCAATGTGGTAGCATCTCTACACCTGCTTCTGCTGCTTCAAACAACCGGAAGCTCCCGGGCTTGGAGATGTGTGCTGGCGAAGAAACATCTGAACAGCTGATAGCAACTGTCCAGCAACCCTACCCACTCAGCCGCTACCCAGATGGTCATGTGCCGTCGCAATCTTCGCTCTCTCTCTCCCACTACTCTCTCCTCTTCTATCCTATCATCTCGTCCTTCTGCTAAATCCTTCTCACTCCTGTCTCCTAACTCTGCCTATTCGACCCTACTCTCTTCCCTTTCTGCCTCATTTGACTCCCACTGTCCCCTTTCCTCCTGGCCAGCCGAACCCGCCATTCCTGCACCGTGGATGAGTGGCATTCCTGCACCGTGGATGAGTGGCTGTGTCCAAATACCCATACTTGCGTCCTAAATAGTAGGTTGTTTTGAGTATGCAAAAAAAGAAAGTCTCATAGTATGTGAAATTTTGAAAATCTACTATACTTTAAATGCCAGGATGTCATACTCATTTCAGCTTTTCATCTAGTAGAATTCCCTGCACACTATTGAGGAAGATAATAGTTTTTCACAACCACATGTGTTCGACAACAGCTGATAACGCCCTACCAGAATACATGAATAGCGGGGAGCAAGCATGATTTCACATTTCATGACACCTTCTTAGTATGGATGAGTAGTATGTTGATATTTGTTGCTAACTACAAACGTTTTTACTAAATAGTATGTTTCAAATAGTTTGTAGTAAGATTAGTACACAGGATGCAGTTTAAGTATGTAGCCAGATTTCGGACACGGCCACTGACTCACTGCGTGTTCAGAGAACAGGGCTGCGGGAAGCTGAGTGACAATGGAGGGAAACTAAACTTCTGGAGGCCCCATTATCCTGCCACTTCCTCCTCTCTACCTTCTCTTCTTCTGTGTCTGCTGCTAAATTCCAAGTCTCTTTTCCACCTTCTGCTCCCTCCTTAATCGAACCCACAAATGCTGATGCTCCAGATACTCAACTCATCTAAAGGCCAGTTTTATTGCTTCTTTAATCAGGACAACAATTTTCAGCTGTGCTAACATAATTGCAAAAGGGTTTTCTAATGATCAATTAACCTTTTAAAAGTATAAACTTGGATTAGCTAACACAACGTGCCATTGGAACACAGGAGTGATGGTTGCTGATAATGGGCCTCTGTAAGTCTATGAAGATACTCCATTAAAAATCAGCCGTTTCCAGGTACAATAGTAATTTACAACATTTACAATGTCTACACTGTATTTCTGATCAATTTGGTGTTATTTTTAATGGACAGAAAAATGAGCTTTTCTTTCAAAAACAAGGACATTTCTAAGTGCCCCCCAACTTTTGAACGGTAGTGTATATATAATTCCAACAATAAGTCCAAAAATGGATGTAGCAACTACAGATTGCCCGTTTAAGTCTTTCAAAAGTTTGCAATAAAAATGTAGCAATAAAAGCCTCACTTCTATTCCTTAGCCTGGGATCCGCACTGTGCAGCTGTGGCAAGAGAGCATTTTCCACTTGTTGACTGTCCACTGGTTTCAAAAACAATGATTGATAGGCAGTTTAAACTTCTTGAATTAAACAATTATTGGGTTCAAATACACATTTAGATTTGTGAACAGCCATCCACAACAACCACAATCCGTAAAGTGCAAATAGCCAAATGAGAAAGCAGCAGTATGATTCGCATCAATGCGCTATGTAGATAGCAATAATAAGTGATATCCGTATCGCCGTAGATTACACAGTCGCTGTCATTCTTACCTCCAAGCGTTTATTCAAATTGGATAATCTTTGGATATCGACAGCAGTCGTAACATTCGAAGACATAGCTTGGACTGTAGCCTACAAACGCATATTCCTGCTCTTTTCCCGCGATCCATCAAACCCATTTGGTGTCTCATCATAGTGGTCTATGACTTCGGGTCAGACTCGCTCAGGTGGGACAAATTTACATGTGCGCCCTTTTTCAATGTTGAATTGAATGTCATTGAGAAAAAAGAGAGAAGTGTCAAAGATTTTTTTCGCAAACCTCCCTTCTGAATTTAAAAGTAATCCTCGAAGTAATCATGTCGTTTTTCAAAAGTATCTGTAATCTCATTACAATAGTTTTGCTGGTAATGTATCGGATTACGGTTACCGTTTTTTGTAATCCCTTACATGTAACGGATGTAATCCGTTACTCTCAAACCCTGCATACCCGTCGTGCGTCATTGCTTATTTCTAGTATGTTTATTGATGATGAAAAGCATGCCGATACTTGCTGTATAACTCTGAAGATAGAGCTAAATGTGGAATACTCGTTAATGTGTCTTTCTGACTATGCACTTCAAGAGGTGATGATATTTAAACCAAATAGTTATAACATGCATTCAGCAATCCCCTCGAAAACAGCAAGTCGTTGTCAATGGTTTTAGCGGAGCTGGAGTTATCCTTGCCCCCCAGCAGTCAAATCAAACGCTCTACACCATATTGATAACGACCTATAATAACCACAGAACTCAGCACCGCTGAACTCAGCAAGCATACAGTACACAGCAGAACATGATTATCACATGAAACATTCAGACTATTATTCTATCATTTCACCCCTTTCTAGTAAAGATAATGAAGCCAAATATTAGACATGGGGTTCCCTCCACACATCAGTTAATTAAAATACATTGCCAGCATTGTTGACATCCAAAATCGGTCGAGTATTTTCAGAATGGTCTGCTCGTTGAAATGTAAGGTTGCATATACCCTATACAATGCCATATGTGGACCAAGGCTTTACAGGTGGGATACACGCGTAATAACATGGTTTTGATTGACTGTTTTGACTTCCAATTGCAGCGCAGATAGTGATTGTGGTGAAAATGCAACTGATTGGAAGAAATCTGTGGAGGGCGTGGAGCTGAGATTACAGATTCCCTCTAGCCCCCCCCCCCCCCAACACCGAAAACACCAGCCTAACCGCCACCACCTACCCAACCCAAACCGAGGATGAAAGAAATACCAAATATTGTATAGCGAGCAGATCATTGGATGGGCGTTCATAAAGACCAATAGTGCAGCCTGCATCAGCCGCGAGACGAAATCTATATTTTGCCAAATTGTAAGACAGCAGCTACATAAACATATTGACGGATCATGATTTAATTAGTACCATAAAGCTTTCTACCTCGGACCATGGAATATTCTTTATCACGAACCTCAGACGCTACTGGTATCATGGACAATTGAGGTGGTTCGTTGCATGATATAGTGATGTTTTAATTAGTGAGCTGTCGTGGGTGGGATTGTGCTGCAGAAGATCAAAGCATAGGCTACTAGGTTTATGGATTCGGGCACTCACACAGGGAGGCCTGATGGAAGCTGCGACACATTTGGATATGGCACAGTAAACTTCGAGTAAAGGATAGCTATGAATGCGCGAATGAAATTGTGTCGATATATTGCAATACTAGAATAATAATGGCTGTTTTTTTGTAATGTGGTATATAGCATAGTGACTAAGGGTGAGATGTAAAGCGAAGCCTGCAGGATTTTGATATCGGAGCTAACTATATATTTCGCTGCTTTACTGGAAACGTAAACATCCGGATTATCTTTGATCTTTGACTTAATATAACGGTGAGAGTAGTTAACCAACTACAACTCAACAACACAGGACTAATGTCTTCTCTTCCTTCTATTTAAACGGAGAATTACGTTTTAATCTTAAAAAGAGGGCAAGTAGTGTGAGTTTGGGCTTTGCGCTCCTCAGGAATCCTGTGTGTTGTGTGATTGGCCAACATCAACATGCCAACCTCACGCTCCGGTGCCACCCCGGTGGAATACTGGGTCGATGGCTCGCGCCGAGATGTCTCCATGGATGAGTTTTACACCATGGGTCCAGAACTGGGAAGGTAGAGTACTGTAGTCTGTGCCTTTATTGACTCCAATGCATGCAGTAACTACCACCAGCATCATGACCTTCATAACTATCAGAAGGGCTTGTTTCTGGTTCATGTACTGCAGAAAAACATATCAGTTGAATTTCATCCAATAGTATTTCATTAGGTTATGGCTATAGCTAGAGTATACATTTTGAATTACCATGTTTACAATTTCAGTATTTATCTACTGTGTATTACACATGGATTAGGTTTGATTCTCTGACAGGACAGACAGAACACATATTTTAGACCAGTTCAGAACGAGGTATCAATTGCATATGCATAGTTCAGCACCATGGACAGCTCCTCCTGTTAACAAGTGACAATTTCTCTCCCATCTCACCTCATAAGTAGCCTACTAACCTTGATGCCAAGACACAATCAACATGTGTCAAAACATGATCTTCACTCTGTCAGAGGGGTAAACAGCCTACTGTGTTTGCTATGGATATGGATATGACCTCTCATTGTAATGGGAGCAACACATGGCTTAGCACTGGACAACAGTGAAACGTGAAGGGATTAGTGCAAGTATGGAGGAAACAGGTGTTACAGACCATTTTCAGAGGCTCTATATGGAATCTCCCACTACCTCTGACCCCTCCACTCCCCTCCCCTCCCCTCCATCCACATGAGTCTGGCTTAAGTACACTCTTACATCACATCCAGATTGACAATGTCAACATGTCAATATTTGTCACTTGGAGTGGGTGTCAGTGGTCTGTTGAAGTTTGGGGGTCTGACTGACAGATGGAGTGGCAATTGGAGCCCTTCTGGGTATTCATGCGTTTGATGAAGACATTCGTCAGCAGGCGTAAACAACAATATCCCACCATGTCCATGGTTCTGACTCAAAACACAGGCTCACTGTAATTGCTAATTCACACTATAGGGGAAAAAATAATCTATGCCAAGCAGAGCTGTACTGGGCTGGCCTGGTTACACATCCGCCGTAGTTGCTGGGACAGTGTGAGAGAATATCTGAAACGGCACAGTGCAGTTAGGGTTGGCCATATAATGTGAATCAGAAGTCATATTTCCGTTGGATATACTGTGGAACAGTATGCAGCACCAATGCGCCTGTGCCTTTATATGAAACCTTATTTCACACCACAACTGCATGTATAATGGACAGGCACCCATTTTGTCCCTTCGGGGAGAGATCTCACTGTCAGTGGTATAACAAACTGTATACCAAGCGTTCAGAAAGCTGTCCACACGTCCCTTTACAGAACTCAAACACAGAACACTAGATCCAAATCAAATGATATGGTTATTACTTAAAGTAGTGCCACTGTTTGCTAGAATTAGCAGTAACAATTGAACACCAACAGCGCATATTGACTCAGATACAGACGTTTACTGAATGAATCATCTGTGATCGACATTTGAGGATCCATCAACAAGTCTGCAGATCGATCGTAAACAATAGGCCAGTTCAGCCACTGGTACTTGCTTCATGCACGTAAACATACACAGCTTACTCTCAGCTTCCCCCAGCCTCCCCATATAAGGGTGTGCACAGTTGTTAGGGGTCTACTTTTCAAGGAGAGTTGTCCTGGTTACCAAGGAGACCCTACTGCTATGAGAGTGGTGTCGAGAGGGCTGCGGGATGATTATGCCTGGATTGTATTAGCAGTAGCAGGACTGCTGGAGAAACAGGGAATCATTTCCTAAGCAGGGCAAATGCCGAGTGCCCCCATAGGGATACTACTGAGGGGAAGTCCCAGATTAGATAGCTGCTGGCTCCTGCCAGTACACCCTCCTTATTCCACTGTGTGGTTTTATTCTGACCGCTCTCTTAATAACGACCTAGTTCAGTTTTACACAATCGACATCCGATTCTATCTGACCAAAATACCAGTTATGCTGGCGGTATTGAATAGTAATGATTGTACACATGTACATATCGATAGCTCACTTGATGATGGTATACCGGTATCGAAGCGGATTAGTAAATCCCGAGAAAATACTGTTGCGACAAAGGCCTCTATTTCTTCAACGGCTCAACTGAATTTGAACACACATTGATAAAAAAAAAATGATACCTTTCAATGTTGAGATATACCAAAATACAGATATGAAACAGTGGGACTCTACTGATGAACGTATATCATATAGATAGAGCACCAGAACACATAACCATCTGTATGTGTGAGGTCATATAGACTGTTCAAGTGAAGCAAGATACATGTGGTGCTCCAGTTGTCCTAGGCAACCCACAGCTCAGCTGCTGCTGTGTCTTCTGCTGCTACTGCTTTCCCTAGTTCGAACTAATAAAGATACACGCTGGGCCAGGGCATTATCTCTAGATTCCCAAGTCGATTTAAAAGCAACAGACAACACGAGACAGCCCAGTCACGTATTAACAGATTACTCGCGGTTTCAGCTCATACTTAGTGCTACCCTCTGGCCTCTCATGTAAATCGTGCCATGGCTTTGAAATGCTTTCTGTATTTTTTCCTCCACAACGGGTTTGATTTATCAGTGTTAGCAATAAGCATGTAGATGGATGCTGCATCGAACGGTTCACCGTGGAGTTGTTATTGTAGTGCTTGAGGTGGATGTCAGCTTTTGAGTGTTACGTTGGATGAGCAAATGACATTATACTTACTTATGATTCATAAGAAGTTCATGAGTAGAACTTGAGATACAATGCTGAATCATTGCCCCATGGAGAGAACCATATAATCGGAGCTGTTAACCGATTTACCTTCTTCCTAGGGGGGCCACGTCAGTGGTGTTTCGCACGGAGGAGAAGAAGACACAGAAGCCCTATGCTGCAAAGGTCCTCAAGAAGACTGTGAGTCCATCGGCCATTTTATAGTTACACTGACAGGATCCTAATGGGGGCTCTCATTCTCGTTCTTCCCATTTCAGATCGACAAGAAAATAGTGCGGACTGAAATTGGTGTCCTGCTGCGACTTTCCCACCCGAATATTGTAAGAGGTCACTTTATTTGATCCAATACGCCGCTTATAAACATTCAAATGTTATCTTTTCTCAGCCCATGATGGACATGAACAATAGTGGTGACTTGTAGGATACTAGCAACTCCAATGTTTTTGATATGTTGTATTGTTTAAAAAAAAATTGTTTCTAAGAATGTGAATTAAAGGAGTATTAATGGGGACCTTAGTAACATGAATGTTTTTATTATGTTTTTGTCAACATTTTTGGCGAGTTCTCAATATCGTCTTCCCCTCTACCTGTGGCTTTTGGACCTCAGATCCGCCTGAAGGAGATCTTTGAGACAGAGACAGACATCGCCCTCATCTTGGAGCTGGTGACTGGAGGGGAACTATTTGACAGGTGCTTAAGCCCAAAATATACCACCCTTACGACCCCCGTCTCAACCCTATATCCCTGCTGAAATTGGTTTCACTTCGGCGAGGCCAGAGGTGGAGTCAGTGGCCTCACTCAGTCCCCCTGTTCCATTTGCCTGCTTTGTCATTAGCAGCAATTTATGACACAGGCGTTATTGAGATGTAGAGCATAAAAGGAATAGAAAATTATGTTTGTAATGGCCCTCACCAGCACTGTTGCCAGGAAACCGATTAGAACACTGTGGTTTGAGCAAATACCCCACTCATCTGTAAAACTCATCATGAATAATCAATATGAGTCTGTTTCTCTATTTTTTAATTGTTTTTGTATAATAGCCAAATTAAATTGTCTGTTAAACTCGTTATCCTCCTATCATCTTATAGGCTTATGAATGTTTGACAGTAACAAGTACCTATTATCAGGTCTGTGACAATACCAGTATCGCAATATTTCTTCCGTGGCAAAAATGAAAACACAAAGCACACTATTTGGTCCTTTAAAAACCTAGTGTTTGTAAAACAATGTGTGCTGTAGCTTGGAAAATAAATACATGTGACTCTGGATGACAACATAATGATGTTTGTTCCCAACGTTAGGACTGTTTTCCTAAATACATTCAACTCGCTTCGTGTTTTGTTTCCTTGCCACGATACTAACGAGTATCGTGGTACTGGTATCGTCCCGGCCCTATTATTTTCCCTCACTACAGAGTTGAGGGCCCGCTCTCTTCCAAAGTGGGGTATTTGAACCCTGTGTAACGTTTGAACAGTGTTTGACCGTTAGGCTCTTTCTACCCCTTTAGGATCGTGGAGAGAGGCTACTACAGTGAGAGAGATGCTGCCCATGTCATCAAGCAGATTCTGGAGGCAGTGGCGGTAAGATATGTGATTGAATGGACACTGATGGGCTATTGAGTAGAAATGTGCCTTATTTCACCAAATGCTTTGGAATTTGCTAAAAATTCTGAGATGCACAGTTACATTGAGATACACTCCCTTCTATGCAGAGAAGAGAGAGTAGAGATGCTGTTGCTGCAATATGTTTTGTCTTTCACTATGGTGGCAATCATCTTAACATGTATTTTTCTTAAAACTGCATTGTTGGTTAATAAGGGCTTGTAAAAGTAAGCATTTCACTGTGAGGTTGTTGTATTCGGCGCACGTGACAATTGAAATTGGATTTGATCTGCAGTAGCTTCAATAGAAAACAGGTCAACATGGAGCTGAGAGACTTTTCAGCGTTGTCATTTTGATGAGGTTTGTTCAGTTGAGACAGGTCTCTTATCCGTACTTTGCATAGGGAAATGCACATACTTTTAGGCTTAATATTCCATTTGTTTCAGGTTTGGTCTTCTCTGTGTCCAGTCACTGCACACACTTCTAAAGTCTAATCGCATTTTAGCACAGAGTTCAATATGCTTCCTATTTCATATTTCCAGTGAGCTAGTATGTGCAGTCAGTCACTGCGCTCTGTTGCAGGCAGCGCTGAGCCCTGTTGCAGGCAGCGCTGAGCCCTGTTGCAGGCAGCGCTGAGCCCTGTTGCAGGCAGAATGATATCTCCCAAAAATAGAGCATGATTATTTTGTCAGTGGAAAAATGCCACTAAACATTGTTTTGGGGTTTAAGACTTGGCAATGGCACCAATGAATGTTAACCAGAAGATTAGTGTGAGAGCCTTTTTTTAGAAATACAAAATGTATTGTAATCCCAGAATACAAGCAGCTAAGGGCTTGGCTGGACACAGACACACACACACACACACACACACACACACACACACACACACGGTAGATGTGGGTCAGATGTGGCATCGGTCTCAGCTAGAGGAATGACGGATGCGTGTGTGTGTGAACGTACTTGTGTTTGAGTGACTGTGTGTGTGTGTGTATCCGTGCGTATGTGTGTTTGGTGAGCTGAAAGTGTGAAATAATCCTCTCAGAGAGCCATAGCAATTCTTTTTAACAGCCTCTTAATCTTCTGACCAAGAGAGGCAGCAGGCAGCAGGAATGTGGGCTGCCTGTTATGTAACAGTGCTAGCGAGTGCGTGCCTGTGTGATCAAGCCGCTGCTGTGATGCCCATATGGCCACTGCTTTCGTTTTCTAAATAAGGATGTGACAAGTGGAGAATTAAAAAAATTGTAAACAGCAATTTATCTATCGGTTTTCCCCGTTTAGAATTGTATGCATGTTTCTTATCGTTCCATATGAATTCGCAATGCAAAATATGGTCCTACCACATCCTATTGCATATGACCACTAGGGGGAAATGACGTTCTTTCTACTCGACAACAGAGCTCGCCGTAGATACACACAGTGAGGCGTGGCTTAATGTGGCCACGCCCCCCGAGTAGGGTACTCCCGTTACTCCCCGAGTAGGGTACTCCCGTTACTCCCATAGCCTAGCCTAAGATAACTAGTGCCGCTTTTTGTAGTTTCAAGAAAAGTTTTCAGCAGCTTCACGTGTCGTTATTAACACACTTGGCAGTCACAACAACAAATGATTTGCATGATACTTATTCTGCCACTCCAATTTGTTACCCGACCTGCTAACACTGACAGTAAAGCTGCCACATTATACTTAAGTCACTGTTTGTTAACCCTTAGCGTTTTCGCCGGTTAGCTGACTGGCTAGCGAGAGAAGTTTGTCTCGATCTAATTCGCTAGTCTTAGATATGTCGCGTAACTACTTCCTGTCTTCACCTGCCCCTTGAACGGTCTAGATACTTGGAAAAGTTTAATCCTGTTGGCTTGCCTATACAGTGCCCTCGGAAACTATTTAGACCCCTTGGACTTTTTCCACATTTTGTTACGTTACAGCCTTATTCTAAAATGGATTAAATAAAAAAAATGCCTCAAGTGAAAATAGGTTTTTATACATTTGTGCAAAAAACAAAAATACCACATTTACATAAGTATTCAGACCCTTTGCTATGAGACACAAAATTGAGCTCAGGTGCATCCTGTTTGCATTGATCATCCTTGAGATGTTTCTACAACTTGATTGGAATCCACCTGTTGTAAATTCAATTGATTGGACATGATTTGGAAAGGCACACAACTGTCTATATAAGGTACCACAGTTGACAGTGCATTTCAGAGCAAAAACCAAGCCATGAGGTCAAAGGAATTGTCCGTAGAGCTCCAAGACACAGTGGCCTCCATCATTCTTAAATGGAAGAAGTTTGGAACCCCCAAGACTCTTCCTAGTGCTGGCCGCTTGGCCAAACTGAGCAATCAGGGGAGAAGGGTCTTGGTCAGGGAGGTGACCAAGAACCCGGTGTTTACTCTGACAGCTCTAGAGATGGGAGAACCTTCCAGAAGGACAACCATCTCTGCAGCACTCCACCAATCAGGCCTTTATGGTAGAGTGAAGCCACTCCTCAGGAAAAGGCACATGACAGCCAACTTGGAGTTTGCCAAAAGCAGCTAAAGACTCTCAGACCATGAGAAACAAAACATTATCTTGTCTGATGAAACCAAGATTGAACTCTTTGGCCCGAATGCCAGGTGTCATGTCTGGAGGAAACCTGGCACCATCCCTACTGTGAAGCACGGTGATGGCAGCATCATGCTGTGGGGATGTTTTTCAGTGGCAGAGACTGGGAGACTAGTCAGGATCGAGGCAAAGATGAATGGAGCAAAGTACAGTGAGATCCTTGATGAAAACTTGTTCCAGAGTGCTCAGGTCCTCAGACTGTGGCAAAGGTTCACCTTCCAACAGGACAACGACCCTAAGCACACAGCCAAGACAACACAGGAGTGTCTTTGGGACAAGTCTCCAAATGTCCTTCAGTGGCCCAGCCAGAGTCCCAATCGAACATCTCTGGAGAAACCTGAAAATAACTGTGCAGCCAACCTGACAGAGCTTGAGAGGATTTGCTGAGAAGAATGGGAGAAACTCCCCAAATACACGTGTGCCAAGCTTATAGTGTAGTGTCACACCCAAGAAGACTTGAGGCTGTAATCGCTGTCAAAGGTGCTTCAACAAAGTACTGAGTAAAGGGTCTGAATACTTGGTAAATGTGGTTATATTATTATTTATTTTTTTAACAAAACAATTTAATACATTTTAGAATAAGGCTGTGACTTAACAAAATGTGAAAAAGTCAAGGGGTCTGAATACTTTCCAAAGCCACTGTATGTGCTTTCAACTTGCTGTAGACCAGCTGGGGAGATAGCCCTACCAAATGGCCCAAAGTAGCCTATGGCGATATTTCCACCTACTTAGTTTACACAGACAATACACATAAGCTAGTTAGATACAAACAAGTGTTAGCTAGCAACTTACCGGTGTTGAAGTGCTTCGAACACACACAGATGTATCAAGTAACCGGAGCCCACAGCTTTCCATCATTATCGCGGCGTATAGTCTGAAATCATGAGGTTCGTTTAGCTTGGTCCTTAGGCAGTTGATGAAACTTAATTTGGCGGTCTTTTCTCCTACTATTGTTCAAACAAACAAAACGGTATGCAACAGATGAATAATGATAAGTGAGAAAGTTACAGATGCACAAATATCATACCCCCAAGACATGCTAGCTGTGTATGCTATTTATGCCTCTGTAACTTTCTGACTCATCATTATTCCCAGTCGTTATCCGTAATCATGGTAGCGTCCACATTAATGTAGACACCCAAAGTCAGTAAACTACTTGCTAGATATCAATAAAATCTGGAGTGAAATACTCCTTCCATGGAGGTTTTCGTATTGATATAGAACAAGACAAAAACAGCAATGCTTCTCCAATGGGACCTTAAACTGGCTTTAAGGCACCTGTATTTATTTGTTTATACCATAAAGAGCTTTCTGAAAAATTGCTGGAAAAAACCCGAAGTAATTGCAAAAGAGGACCAGAACCTATGATATGAATAATCAAGGACTTGGGACTATAAGGTTATATCCAGTGGCATCATTAGACCTGGGCTTCAGAGGTTTTTGATCCAGCCACCAACCTTTCAGAGGTAAAAAGGTCTGATATGAGTTTCCGTAACCACACATCACTTGCTCTATATGCAGTATTAAAAAACATGTTTGACTGACAAATTATAGAACAGAGCAAATATGGATATTCAGAACTTCTTCCGAAAGAGTGGCAAAAAAAGCTAGCAGGTTGAGCAAATTGAGGCAGCAATGAATGAGGTGGAGGGCAGAAACGCCAGAAAGAGTTCGCCACAGGTTTATAGCTAACGAGCTAGTCTCTCCCAACATAAAGGTTGGCTAATGCTAATAAGCTAGCGCTAGCGCTCAGCATCCTTAAGCTATTGGGTGTCATGAGCAAGCAAAGAATGTTGTCATGATATTAAGACGAAGTGTTTATTTCCAGCAAGTGTATTTGATAGGTTTCGTGTCTGTAGCTAGCGTGTCGAGCTCAGACCGAAGATAATGTTTTGGGACTTCTGATAGTGTGGACTGAAGCGGAACTTTACGACAACATTATATTTAACCCTGTTTAAAGTGGTAAAACTGACAAAGTTAAATAATCATACAGGCCGTATTCCATTCTACAGGTAAACATGCATAGCTCATGTCTGTTATTTCCATATAGGTTATGTAACTATTTAAAAACAGCCATTTATTCACTTCGTGAAATGATTTAATTGAGATTTTATTTGTATTACTCTTTTCATTCACTTAGCTAATTACTTTTTTCTGTTGTTGCATTGTCTTTAGGTGATCCTGCAAGTATGCATTTCATTGCACTGTGCACTCCATGTATATCATGTGTATGTGACGAATAATCAAACTTGAACTTAGAAGGGAAGGGCAGCCATGAAGAGAGGGGAAAAGATGGCCAGCTTTATGGTTCGATTGAAGGTGAACAAAACAGTGAAAAATACACAGGCCCTTAAGATTACATAACCTTTGAGGATAACTTAACATCTCAAATGACCTGGTACAAGTGACCAAATGAAATGAATCATAGAGGTCTTATAACTTATTCCATTGTACAGGTAAAAAAAAATTGCTCATGTCTCTTTATATTCATATAGTCTAGGGGCTATGTAGCTTCTTATCTATCATGTTTGGAGTTGTGTTGCACTGTTACGTAGACACTTGACATTTTTTCCTTACAGATTAGTTGCCCTGGTCGTGTCAGTATACGGTAACTGAAAAACCTGAAACCAACTATAAATTGTAGAAATTCATATACAAATATTAAAAGCATTTAATGAGAAAACTAAGAGGTGTGCAACATGAAAATATTGTCCAATTTACATTGTGTAATTTATTGACGGTCCCTAACTAGCCCCAGAGATAGGCTATCCAAAGTCAGGTCGCACACCAGCCAGCTGTAGCTAATTGGTGAAAAAGTTTGGCTAACTCCTCCCACCTGCGAACACACACACACACACACACGCCCACATCAAATCACAACCCCGAAACCAGCTCGCGTTTAATTTCAGCCATGGCCGCTAGCCTTTGTTAATGAACCAAATCTGAAACGAGGCCAAATCAAGACGTGTAGTCGCCCTTTAAAACTAACTAATGACATGTTGCACCCCTACCTTGCTAGCTTTCAGATGAGCAAAGGAGGACAGATGAGAACAGCAGTCCAGTGGAACACTTACAACAGCAGCAGCCAGGGGCAAATGGTAGGGAAAAGGATGATTTAGGTGACCCAGACACAGGCCCAAAACAAGTTCAGCTACCCCAGTATCCCCTTGACCGTTTTGGATTGAAAAACTAGCGGCACACTAGACACGACACAGAAACAGCAAAAGAAGAGGAAATGATGGAGAGGGAAACCAGACAAGACACATAGACAGCAATAGAAGAATAGGATATGATGGAGAGACACCAGAAGAACAGAACAGGCCATAACAGAAGAGGATAGACATAGGAGACAGTAACAAACAAGACACGGAGACAGCAACAGAAGAGGGCACATGGAAAGAGAATATAGGTGGATTGAGCACACAGTCACACTTCATGCTTCTCTATAGGTTTTAATTCAGTTTTATTTGCACAAAATATAAGAGCTGAAATACAGACAGTGAAAAAGTAAAACATGGTTTACAAATAATTTGCAGGTGAGGTGAAAAAGCCTGTGAAATTACTATTAAAAACAGTTGTTTACTTTTAACCCCCATGCTGGCTTTGGGCTAAGCCCCCAATGTCTTCTATCTGCAAATTTATGGTTTTGAGAGAGTATTTTGCAAGTCTCAGATCTCAGAATTGCTTTGTGATGTCTTCCGCTTTCATGACTCAAAAAGTACATCAAAAATATTTGATTGACAACCCAGCATTTTGATTGACAACCCAGCATTGTGTGATTGGATTGCAGATAGAACATTGTAGCACCAAGTTCAAAGGCTTCTCCACATTTTTTCTCATCGTGAATAGATTTTTTTCACACATCTGACTTATCTCACACGTGAAGGACCTCCTAAAGAACAAATCTCTGTGAATAACACTGTTTTTGGGTAAGGGATTTTTTCGTAACATTAACAATCCCAATTCCGTTGAAGTTTTAACGTTCACACCTCTAATTCTAAAGCATGCTTAACACTGGTGGCTGTGTGGTGGGATACATCTCATCCATGTGTGCTCGCTCCAGGCTTTGAATCTGGGGGGAGTGGGCGTAGGTGCATCAGGTGTTTATGAGTGTGTGTGTGTGTGTGCGTGTGTGCATGACAGAGATAAGGGGGGGGGGGGGGGGGTGCAGAGTTTGGAGGTTTTGTTTATGTGTGAGTGGACAAGCAGCACCACTCATACCGTCTTTCAGACTGTTTCCCCTTCAGTGCTCCAATCTCATAGTTCATCAACTGAGGGCTACTTTTACTTTCAGGATGTTGACATTTATGATTGCTGAGTGTATATGCTACCGCATGTATACATCATACCTGCCACGAAACAATCTTATGATGAAGCTGCACAGAACCAATACAGTTTATTGCTTCTTATTGTGTAATTACATGATTTCTTTATTTGGCATATAGCCTCCGTGCATAGGGCATTCTGTGGGGTTATGGAGCACCGTTAATAGGTTTTGAGTCATAAACACCTATGCAGGGGCATTTTTAATGATCGCGAGCAGAGATAGAGGCCCAGCACTTTTTAATTACCGGCTATAAATCAATTTTCATATCATACACGTTTTTCAGTAATAGGCCAATGAAATAGGCCAATTTAATCAATACTCCATGAAACCATGCAGGTATAAGTGACATAAGTGAGAACTAAGTTGGGGTCTCAACTTACTGTTGAGAGTTAGAATAGTAGAATACAAGTAGAAGGTGCAAGTTTGAATTTTGTTTGTGCATCAGCTATTTTTCTCTGATGTCAGTCATTGACAGTCATTCAATTAGCCATGTCAGCTAACAATTTTTAGATTGGAAAATAGACTAGCCAGCTATCTAAACTTGTAGTAATACCGACCGGTCACACAGTGCGTGTGCCCAGGGGCCCTGACCTCCAGGGGGCCCCCCATTGATTTTGTTAGTCACTCTCACTCAGAAATCATGGCATAAGTAATGGAAAAATGGGTAGAATTGCAGGAAATTGACTTTAGAACGTCCATTTTTCTCTCCTACGTCAAGAGGGGGGGTGGGGCACTAAAATGTTTTGCCCGTGCGGTGGGGGAGTAGAACCAGCCCTGACTAACCATGGCATTTTCCAACAAATTTCTCAACATAATTTATGCTCAAGTCTGTGTGAAACTAATCACCATAGAGAACACACCCCCCCCCCCCATCTTTCTGTGCATGCTGTATCTAAGCAGCCTGCTCCCACTCTGTTTTTTTTTTGTCATCTCATTAAAAAACGACATCTGTCAAAAGCCCCGGTACACAAATTTAATAAACCATCGACACCGCCATGACTCATTCGTACACTTTGGGCCCTCCCCAGCCATCCCAGCCCGGCTAGTGCACAGCAGCACAGACTGTAATTTACAACCTTTCTCCCAGGCAGACAGAGCCAGAACATCTCAGGGGAGATGGGTTCAAAAGGTTCTGCGTGGAGGCCCATCAATAGCCAGCCTGGCAGGGGAGGGAAGAGTTTTCCATTAGAACTAATAGCAGTCAGGCTGGGCACTTACTGCCCATTCTAGCTACAGTAGCTGATGGCAGACTTGGGGCTTAACCACAGGCTTTCTCAGAGACTTCGCTGGTTAATTTGCCGGAATGAGTCTGGGCGTTCACAGCAGGGAAGGGAAGTGTGCGATAATGACGAGAGCGTGGCGCCGCGTGGGTGTTGTTAGCCGCCCCGGGACTCACGGTGGAAACAGGGCTATATTTTGACTAGGTCATTATATGTCTCCTCCCAGGGCCTCTGTGTGTGGCTGATGAGACCCAGTGGCATAGGTTACTAGAGAGGTCCTGACCTTATTACAATCATGTTGAGACCAGTGGTGGAAAAAGTACCCAATTGTCATACTTGAGTAAGAATAAAGATACCTTAATAGAAAATGAAAGTCACCCAGTAAAATACTACTTGAGTAAAAGTCTAAAAGTATTTGGTTTTAAAAGTACATGTAATTGCTCAATTATAGTTAAGTATCAAAAGTAAAAGTATAAACCATTTCAAATTCCTTATATGAAGCAAACCAGATGACACAATTGTATTGTTTTTTAAATTCACAGACACAATCATGAAGTGGAACGACATTTATTGGATATTTCAAACTTTTTTAACAAATCAAAAACTGAAAAATTTGGCGTGCAAAATTATTCAGCCCCTTTACTTTCAGTGCAACAAACTCTCTCCAGAAGTTCAGTGAGGATCTCTGAATGATCCAATGTTGACCTAAATGACTAATGATGATAAATACAATCCACCTGTGTGTAATCAAGTCTCCGTATAAATGCACCTGCACTGTGATAGTCTCAGAGGTCCGTTAAAAGCGCAGAGAGCATCATGAAGAACAAGGAACACACCAGGCAGGTCCGAGATACTGTTGTGAAGAAGTTTAAAGCCGGATTTGGATACAAAAAGATTTCCCAAGCTTTAAACATCCCAAGGAGCACTGTGCAAGCGATAATATTGAAATGGAAGGAGTATCAGACCACTGCAAATCTACCAAGACCTGGCCGTCCCTCTAAACTTTCAGCTCATACAAGGAGAAGACTGATCAGAGATGCAGCCAAGAGGCCCATGATCACTCTGGATGAACTGCAGAGATCTACAGCTGAGGTGGGAGACTCTGTCCATAGGACAACAATCAGTCGTATATTGCACAAATCTGGCCTTTATGGAAGAGTGGCAAGAAGAAAGCCATTTCTTAAAGATATCCATAAAAAGTGTTGTTTAAAGTTTGCCACAAGCCACCTGGGAGACACACCAAACATGTGGAAGAAGGTGCTCTGGTCAGATGAAACCAAAATTGAACTTTTTGGCAACAATGCAAAACGTTATGTTTGGCGTAAAAGCAACACAGCTCATCACCCTGAACACACCATACCCACTGTCAAACATGGTGGTGGCAGCATCATGGTTTGGGCCTGCTTTTCTTCAGCAGGGACAGGGAAGATGGTTAAAATTGATGGGAAGATGGATGGAGCCAAATACAGGACCATTCTGGAAGAAAACCTGATGGAGTCTGCAAAAGACCTGAGACTGGGACGGAGATTTGTCTTCCAACAAGACAATGATCCAAAACATAAAGCAAAATCTACAATGGAATGGTTAAAAAATAAACATATCCAGGTGTTAGAATGGCCAAGTCAAAGTCCAGACCTGAATCCAATCGAGAATCTGTGGAAAGAACTGAAAACTGCTGTTCACAAATGCTCTCCATCCAACCTCACTGAGCTCGAGCTGTTTTGCAAGGAGGAATGGGAAAAAATTTCAGTCTCTCTATGTGCAAAACTGATAGAGACATACCCCAAGCGACTTACAGCTGTAATCGCAGCAAAAGGTGGCGCTACAAAGTATTAACTTAAGGGGGCTGAATAATTTTGCTCGCCCAAGTTAAAAAAGTTTGAAATATCCAATAAATGTCGTTCCACTTCATGATTGTGTCCCACTTGTTGTTGATTCTTCACAAAAAAATACAGTTTTATATCTTTATGTTTGAAGCCTGAAATGTGGCAAAAGGTCGCAAAGTTCAAGGGGGCCGAATACTTTCGCAAGGCACTGTAATTTACAAACGAAGCGTGTGTGTTTAGTGAGTCCGCCAGATCAGAGGCAGTAGGGATGACCAGGGGATACTCTCTTTATAAGTGAGTGAATGGAATATTTTCCTGTCCTGCTAAGCATTCAACATTTGACAAGTACTCTTGGGTGTCAGGGAAAATGTATGGAGTAAAAATGACATTTTCTTTAGGAATGTAGTAAAGTAGAATTAAAAGTTGTCAATAATATAAATAGTAATGTACAGATACCTAAAAAATGACATAAGAAGTACTTTAAAGTTGGGGCTGTCCGTCTTCTCTTTACACACAAGTGTGACAGAGGCCTGCCTCGGTCATGGGGGTTCAACATAAGGAACTAAAGTCTAATTCAATCATCAACAAATGAAGAGACCTGTCAGGGTCAACACTGCAGAGAGCTACATCTAAATAACGGACAACCTTAGTCCTACCTGAAGTGCAAGTCCAAGGAAATGTGTAATCCAATGGAAAATAATTCAAGTCAATAAATGAATGAATAATAATCAGGGTTGGGGAGTAACGGATTACATGTAAGGGATTAACTAAATAAAATGGTAACTGTAATCCGTTATGTTACCAGCAAAAATATTGTAATCGGATTACAGATACATTTGAAAAACTAGGCTTTTTTTTTTAACGCTACAGTCCAAGCTGTGTCTTCCAAAGCTGTCGGCATCCAAAGATTATCCAACTTGAATAAATGCTTGGAGGTAAGGATGACAGCAGTTGTCGCGTTCTGACCATAGTTCTGTTATTTTATTATTTGTTTTAGTATGGTCAGGGTGTGAGTTGGGGTGGGCAGTCGAAGAGGAGGAAATCCGTTACAGCAGTGGTGTAGTCTACAGCGATACGGATGCCACTTATTATTGATATCTACATAGCGCATTGATGTGAATCACACTGCTGCTCTCTCATTTAGCTATTTGCGCCTTATAGATTGTGGTTGTTGTGGACGGCTGTTCACAAATCTAAATGTGTATTTCAACCCAATAATGGTTGCATTCAAGAAGTTTAAGCTGCCTATCAATCATTGTTTTTAAAACCAGTGGACAACCAGTGAAAAATGTGCCCTTGCAACTGCTGCTAATAAGTCTAATGCCTTTTAAGGGGAAAGTAATCAAAAATTAACTGAATGTAATCAGATTATGTTACTGAGTTTAGGTAATCCAAAAATTACATTACTGATTACAATTTTGGACAGATAACTAGTAACAGTAACAGATTACATTTAGAAAGTAACCTACTCAACCCTGTTAATAATCCAACAAAAATATTAAAGGTCCAATGGAAACAAATCAAATTTTATTTGTCATACACATGGTTAGCAGATGTTAATGCGAGTGTAGCGATATGCTTGTGCTTCTAGTTCCGACCATGCAGTAATATCTAACAAGTTATCTAACAATTTCACAACTACATTATACACACACAAGTGTAAAGGAATGAATAAGAATATGTACATACAAATATATGGATGAGCGATGGCCGAACGGCAAGATGCAGTAGATGGTATAGAGTACAGTATATACATATGAGATGAGTAATGTAGGGTATGTAAACATTATATAAAGTGGCATTGTTTAAAGTGGCTAGTGATACATTTATTACATCCAATTTTTAATTATTAAAGTGGCTAGCACTCAATGTTAGTGATGGCTGTTTAACAGTCTGATGGCCTTGAGATAGAAGCTGTTTCAGTCTCTCAGTCCCTGCTTTGACGCACCTGTACTGACCTCGCCTTCTGGATGATAGCGGGGTGAACAGGCAGTGGCTCGGGTGGTTGTTGTCCTTGATGATCTTTTTGGCCTTCCTGTGACATCAGGTGGTGTAGGTGTCCTGGAGGGCAGGTAGTTTTCCCCCGGTGATGCGTTCTGCAGACCTCACTACCCTCTGGAGAGCCTCACGGTTGTGGGCGGAGCAGTTGCTGTACCAGGCGGTGATACAGCCCGACAGGATGCTGTTTGTGAGTGTTTTTGGTGACAAGCCGAATTTCTTCAGCCTCCTGAAGTTGAAGAGGCACTGCTGCGCCTTCTTCACCACGCTGTCTGTGTGGGTGGACCATTTCAGTTTGTCCGTGATGTGTACGCCGAGGAACTTAAAAAACGTTCCACCTTCTCCACTACTGTCCCGTCGATGAGGATAGGGGTCTGCTCCCTCTGCTGTTTCCTGAAGTCCACGATCATCTCCTTTGTTTTGTTGACATTGAGTGTGAGGTTATTTTCCTGACACCACACTCCGAGGGCCCACACCTCCTCCCTGTAGGCTCGTCGTTGTTGGTAATCAAGCCTACCGCTGTAGTGTCGTCTGCAAACTTGATGATTGAGTTGGAGGTGTGCATGGCCACGCAGTCATGGGTGAACAGGGAGTGCAGGAGAGGGCTGAGAATGCACCCTTGTGGGGCCCCAGTGTTGAGGATCAGCGGGGTGGAGATGTTGTTTCCTATCCTCACCACTTGGAAGCGGCCTGTCAGGAATCCAGGACCCAGTTGAACAAAGCGGGGTCGAGACCCAGGATCTCGAGCTTAATGACGAGTTTGGAGGGTACTATGGTGCTAAATGCTGAGCTGTAGTCGATGAACAGCATTCTTACATAGGTATTCCTCTTGGCCAGATGGGTTAGGGCAGTGTGATTGCGTCGTCTGTGGACCTATCGGGGCGGTAAGCAAATTGGAGTGGGTCTAGGATGTCAGGTAGGGTGGAGGTGATATGGTCCTTGACTAGTCTCTCAAAGCACTTCATGATGACGGAAATGAGTGCTACAGCTCGATAGTCATTTAGCTCAGTTATCTTAGCTTTCTTGGGAACAGGAACAATGGTCGCCCTCTTGAAGCATGTGGGAACAGCAGACTGGGATAAGGATTGATTGAATATGTTCGTAAACACACCAGCCAGCTGGTCTGCGCAGGGGGACCGGCAGCCTTGCGAGGCTTAACGCGTTTAAATGTTTTACTCACGTTGGCTGAAGTGAAGGAGAACCCACAGGTTTTGGTAGCAGGCCGTGTCGGTGGCACTGTATTGTCCTCAAAGCGAGCAAAGAAGTTGTTTAGTTTGTCTGGGAGCAAGACATTGTGGTCCGCGACGGGGCTGGTTTTCCTTTTGTAGTCCGTGATTCACTGTAGAGCCTGCCACATACCTCTCATGTCTAAGCTGTTGAATTGGCTCTCTGAACATTTCCACCAAAGCAGTGTGGCGTATGAGATAAAACAATGCTAGGCTCTCTCCAAACAATGAGGGAGTTGGATTAAGATTACTGGGCTATGGCGTGAACGGGCAAAAGTGGTGAGGGAGGAGCACCCTTCTCAAATCAAACAGTAATCTGCGCCGCTTGGTCACGTTGTTTACATAATGTAATACAACCCATCAATATTTTTGGAACTTGAGAAATACTGCCCCAAACACCTTAGTGATGTGTAAAATGAAACATCCTTGGACAAAATTAATTACAGATTTCTTGTCGTCTTAGATTCATTCTGGGGATTTTGAGGAAGTGAAATAGGCCTTTTTCTACCAGATAAGTTGTTTATTGTTTTAAGTTGCTCTTTTTTTAACCTTTATTTAACTAGGCAAGTCAGTTAAGAACAAAATCTTATTTACAATGACGGCCTAGGAACGGTGGGTTAACTGCCTTGCTCAGGGGCAGAACGACAGAGTACCTTGTCAGCTCGGGGATTCGAGCTTACAACCTTTCAGTTACTAGTCCAATGCTCTAACCACTACCTGCCGCCCCTTCAGTTGCTCTTGAACACATTATTTTCATAGTTCCACCATAAACACCATAATGTTTCCTTTTATTTTCACTTGATGCTTTCATGGTAACCTTACAACACTGCAATCGATCCGGTAGTCAGAGTCGGAACTCTCTTGACTCTTGAGGAATAGGATGGTGAGAGCAGTCAGAGAGCCTCTGAGCTACTGCAGCAATGGGCCCCGTCTGTTAAGTCAATTTTAGATCAGGGGCTGCTCATTTAGAGTTTAAATTAATCCTGCCAAGTGAAGCCCTGATTGGGCTGTGTCCCTCAGGTCTCACAGTGATAAAAATGGTATCCATGAGTTCACCTGACTCTGGGGAAGTACTGTATATATACTGTAAAGGGCTTCACTGCCAAAATCCCAAATTATTTTTAGGCTGCTCTGCTGCCTCTGACATTCTCTCTGTTCTTCAAGTGTCAAAGCCTGTACAGATCTGTCATCTAGTCCACACAGTTGTGATCATTGACGTTAACATAAACGGATTTGTTCTTGTGGTAAAAGTCTGCTTAAAATGGACAAAATGTACTTAACTACCACTGACTGCGTATATAAAGGTGACAGAACTCAACATCCAGCTACACAACTGTGGCAGCTTCTGGGGAAGGTATTGTATTATTTAGTTACTGACCTTTATTTTACCAGGTAAGATAACTGAGAACATATTCTATTTTACAGCAACGACCTGGGGAAGAGTTACAGGGGCGAGGAATAAGCCAATTGGGAGCTGGGCATGATTAGGTGGCCGTGATGGTAAGAAGTCCAGATTGGGAATTTATCCAGGACATCGGGGTTTACACCCCTACTCTTACGCTAAGTGTCATGGGATCTTTAGTGACCACAGAGAGTCAGGATACCAGTTGTAACATCCCATCCCGAAAGACAAAAAAACCTATGCAGGGTAATATCCCCTTCACTGCCCTGGGATTTCCTTAGACCAGAGGGGAGAATGACTACTGGACCTCCAACACCACTTCCAGCAGCATCTGGTCTCCCATCCAGGGACTGACCAGGATCGACCCTGTGTAGCTTCAGAGACAAGCCAGCAGCTGGATGCAGAGTAGTATGCTGCTGGGTAGGGCTATAGCAATAACATTTATAACATCTACAGCAAGGCTGTCCAATCTTATTTTGTAAAGGACCGGTGTGGGGACAGGCTTTGGCTCCAACCCTAAACACTATTGAATTGTGACTCATTCAGAGATAAATCATGTTGTATCCTTGAGTATTGATCCAGTAGCATATTTCTGTCAGATGATTACTATTGATTTACAATCAGTCCAGGCTTGGCTCGGTCAAACAGTAATCAATGTCCCTGAGCTCTGCTGGCCTGTACTGTGGGGGAGGGTCAGAGATGGTGACCGCTTAGGATCTCACATGTTGTAAAGCATGACTGAAAAGGTGGGAAGGACCCCATTTTGAAAGACAATAATATACAAACTATAAATATAAACTAAAATGCTAATGGCAAGAGAGACCATTTTTTTTAAATGGTTGTTTTGGCATTTCAAAACGTCATTCCAAACTCATTTTGAAACAAGTGCCACACCGGCTTGCATTTGAACTGATCAGGGCCCGGTTTCCCAATAGAGATGAAACTTAGGCTTACAAGTGTTTTAACGATTTATCTTTCCTATAACAGCAGAAGATGTAGCAAGCGTTTCCCAAAACACCACGCAGAGAGAACGGTCGCAAAGTGCATTGTTGGAGCATGTGTCAATATTGACAGGATCGAAAGAAAGGGAGCGCTGCTCTCGGATCAGCTTTCCCCAGTTAAGTACCTTTAACATTCAAAATATTTCACAATACTGACGACGGATCAGCTCGTAGAAAGTAATGACCACCTGCGGTGCAAATATTGAGGCGGCTTATTCTAATACTTATCCAATAAAAATGCACTAAACGATGAACTTAGACATGTTCGACTTTCACAGAATGCATCACATTTATGTTTCAACTGTCAACAAGCTACTGGCACCTATATGCACGTATTTTGGGACTGTAATAGAATCCAGTCTTATTGGAATGAGGTTCATTCAGAAGATCTTAGATAATTCATTTGCTCTTTCACCGAACCTACTTTATTTTGACTGTGACATTGTATTTGAGCCTGGATCTGAACGTCTATTTAGCCCCAAAATGAATTTTGCTGTTGAGTTCCACACCATATCTGCGAGGATGTGGCCTCTCTCCAGGCTTCTGCTATTCTTCCCCTAGAAAAACTCACTTTTGACCTGCACCAGAGGACTGAAAAGTTCTGGAAAACATAGTCTCCATTATGTAGAACACCGCCCATAAATGGCCCATATAAATGATACTGCCGTCTTTGAATTTTATGATATTTGTTTTACTGTATTTTTACATAACTCCCTATACTCTGTCTGTGTGGTGCGCTTCTTTTGTTGTCCGTGTAAACCCTGATCAAAGAAGAAAAAGATACATTTAAATAAAGAGATAATTACAACTACAAAAAAACATAGCCTTAAGATGCTTTTGGGAAACAGGTTTGACAACAGTACAGGGCCCGGTTTCCCAAAAGCATCTTAAGGCTACATTCATTGTTAGAACCTTCGTAGGAGCATCGTTTAAATCTTAGAGCAGTTTCCCAAAACCATCGTTATTAACGTTGCACTTGAAAATGCTTGTAATCGAACGCCTGCCTCAGACCACATATTGAACAGCTAAGTGTGTCGTTAGATGCTTTTTTATGCCCTCCCACGTAACTTCATACACAGAAGGTCTCCGCTAAACATAGAATCACATGGTTTATCAATCTTTCTGTGACGCCGACAACTTCAGAACAAAATATGACAATAAATACAAAGTTGCCAGTGTCTTTGCAAATGATACAAACAAGCGACATATAAAAATATACTTTAAATAAAAACCGAGTTGAATGCAAATATAAACAATAGGCCTATTTTTATTTATTTATTCCTTCCAATTTCGATCTCATTGCAGCAACTGTCCAAAGGGCTCGGGAGGCGAAGGTCAAGTCGTCCGTCCTCCAAAACATGACCCGCCAAACCGCGCTAATTAACACCCGCCCGCTTAATCCGGAAGCCAGCCGCACCAACATGGAAACACCGTTTGACGACAGAGGTCAGACTGCAGGTGCCCGGGCCCGCCACAAGGAGTTGCTAGAGCGCGATGAGCCAAGTAAAACGCCAAGCGTACCAATGCACCAAGTCTGGAACAAACAGGACCCTGAGCACCTTTTATCCCCAAGCCTAAAGACTGCTAAATAGTTAGTTTACGTGTTAACCAAATAGCTACCCAGACTATCTGCGTAAACCATTTTTTTGTATCAGCTCTTTTCACCCATCACATACACTACTGTTTATTATCTATCCTGTTGTTTAGTCACTTTATTCATATCTACCTCAATTACCTCATACCCCTGCACTTCAGCTTGGTACTGGTACCGCCTGTATCTCGCCAAGTTATTGTTACTCATTGTGTATTTATTCCTTCTGTTCTTATTTCTATATTATTTTTCTCTCTGCATCCTTTTTTACAACAGATGAATCACATCATACCGTATAAGGTCTAGAGTTTTACCAGGTTAGGTTACACGATCAGGAAAAACTACGGGCCCCAGAATAGTTTTTTTCCCCCACCAAGCCACTGGGTTCTGTGGTGCCACTTCTGGGTGAATGAGAGTTTGAATCTGAGCTTCCTCGGTGTCAGAGAGGTCTCTAATGTACAAACACTGGTTCAGGAAAGCGTCAATAAGTCGCTTGAATATTTGCAGCCGTAGGTGGTAATATCTCGACTAGGTGCCGATCCCTCATCGGTATTGTGAAATAATTATAATGTTAAGGAAAGATTTGAATGGATGATGGTGATCTGAGCGCAGCACTCCCTTTCTTTCGATCCTTTCAGTTTCGACACATGCTCCCAGCGACGCACTTCATTTGCCATTTTTGGTCATTTAACAGGCGTTCTTATTCAGGGCGATTTACAGTCAATGGATTCAACTAAGGTGGCAACTGTTTTGTTCTTTTGTGTTTTGTGTCACAGTATTTGCATGAGAATGGGGTGGTGCATCGTGACCTGAAACCGGAAAACCTTCTCTACGCTGACCTCTCCTTGGACGCCCGGCTTAAGATAGGTAACCACACGTACCTGTAGACTAAGGCTACAGAACTGACACCTTCCTTGATAAAACTGACAATTTCCTAGCTAAATAGGTGGTGGCACTGACTGGGAGTGCCACCGTTTGCAGTTTGGTCAAAATATGAAAATGCCAAATGTTTTATTTATTTAATTATTCTCATATTTAGATGAGAAAATATTACTGGTAGGAGTTCTTGCAGGAATATGGCCTGATCTGGGATCTGGACCTTAATATAATAATATAAACACAGTGTATATGACATTTAGCAGACACTTTTATCCAAAGTGACTTCCGGTAGTGCACGCATACATTGTTTTGTATGGGTGGCCACAGCGGGAATCGAACCCTAAATCCTGACTTTGCAAGCACCATGCTCGACCAACTGAGCCACACAGGAACAGACATTCCTGTGATATGGCATGTGTTACTTTGTTTTCTTTTGTAACTCCTGCCCATAATTCACAAGTAGTGGTCTTGTAAAGATCAACTATTCCTCTGTGGCATACAGTACATGAATGATACAGAATAAAAGACGATAAGGCCAATGAGACTAAACCCTTATCTGATCTTCACAGCTGACTTTGGCCTCTCGAAGATAATAGATGAACAAGTGACCATGAAGACGGTGTGTGGCACACCTGGATACTGCGGTGAGTTATGGATTAACAGTTATCCTAATGAGAATACAATCGTAGGATCAGGCTCGTACCAGTCTGTTGTTGCGTACTGTGTCGTGTGCTAGAGATGAGTCACACTACCATACTGGTTATTGTTCGGTGCTTACCATTGAGCCATAACAAAACAAATTGTAAGGTGACACTAATGAAAGGAAATGAAAACTACAGTGTGTGACTTTAAAAAGGGGAAATCCGGGTTTGGCTAGGAAATATTATATATACTGTAGCGACTCTGGTTTCTAAGTACGGATATCGACTCTTCGAATGAAATTGTATGTCACATGCGCCGAATACAGCAGGTGAAATGCTTACTTTACGAGCCCTTAACCAAACAATACAGAGTAAAAAAATAAAAAGGAAAAATAGTAACACAAAATAAAAGTAACGAGGCTAGTTACAAGTGGTACGGGTACCGAGTCAATGTGCGGGGGTACGGTTTAGTCAAGATAATTGAGATAGTATGTACATGTAGGTAGGGGTTAAGTGACTATGCATAGATAATACACAGAGAGTAGCAGCAACGTATGTGAAGAGGGTGAAGGAATGTGAACGTGTGTGTGTGTGTGTGTGTGTGAGTATGGGTGGCATCAATATGCATGTGTGTGTTTTGTCTGTGACCATGTGTGTGTCTGTAGTATTTGTAAGTGTGTAGTTAGAGTCCAGTGAGTGTACATCGAGCCTGTACAAGACAGTCAGTGCAAAAAAAGAATAAAATAAGGGGGGCAATGTAAATAGTCCTGGTAGACATTTGATTAACTGTTCAGCAGTCTAATGGCTTGGGGGTAGAAGCTGTTAAGGAGCCTTTTGGCCCGTGACTTGGCACTCCTGTACCGCTTGCCGTGCAGTAGCAGAGAAAACAGTCTATGACTTGGGTGGATGGAGTCTCTGACAATTTATAGGGCCTTCCTCTGACACAGCCTGGTATAGAGGTCCTGGATGACAGGAAGCTCGGCCCCAGTGATGTACTGGTCCGTACCCACTACCTCTCTGTAGCGCCTTGCAGTCGGATGCCGAGCAGTTGCCATACCGAGCTATGATGCAACCAGTTCCATGCTTTCGATGGTGCATAGGTCCCATGCCAAATCTGAAGATCTGAGGTCCCATGCCAAGTCTTTTCAGCCTCCTGAGGGGGAATTGGCATTGTCGGGCCCTCTCCACAACTGTGTTGGTGTGTTTGGACCATGATTGGTCCTTAGTGATGTGGACACCAAGGATCTTGAAGCTCTCAACCCGCTCCACCACAACCCACGTGAATGGGGGCATGCACAGCCCTCCTTTTACTGTAGTCCACGATCAGCTCCGTTGTTTTACTCATGTTGAAGGAGAGGTTGTTGTCCTTGCACCATACTGCCAGGTCTCGGACCTTCTCCTTCATGGTTGTTGGTGATCAGGCCTACCATCGTCGTGTCGTTGGCAAACTTAATGATGGGGTTTAAGTTGTGCGTGGCCACGCAGTCGTGGGTGAACAGGGAGTACAAGAGGGGACTAAGCACACACCCCTTACGGGCCCCGTGTTGAGGGTCAGCGTGGCGGATTTATCCTCACCACCTGGGGGCTGCCCGTCAGGAAGTATAGGATCCAGTTGCAGAAGGTGTTTAGTCCCAGGGTCCTTAGCTTAGTGATGAGCTTGGAGGCCACTATGGTGTTGAACGCTGAGTTGTAGTCAATGAACAGCATTCTCATGTAGGTGTTCCTTTTGTCCAGGTGGGCTAGGGTAGTGTTGAGTGAAATAGAGATTCCGTCATCTGTGGATATGTTGGGGCGGTATGTGAATTGGAGTGGGACCAGGGATTCTGGTATTATGGTGTTGATATGAGCCATGACCAGCCTTTCATGGCTACAGGTAGTTATTTAGGCAAATTTAGGCATACCTTCGTGGCACAAGTCGATGGCACAGGGCTTCGGACCAGAAGGTTCGCGCTACACTCCCTGCCTGTTTCATTACAATATTATATTCAGTGCCTTAAAGTATTCACACCCCTTGGCTTTTTCCACATTTTGTTAAAGTTAAAGATTAAAGTTGATTTAATTGTAATTTTTTGTTTATTAAATAAGTATTCAACCCCCTGAGTGAATACATGTTAGAATCACCTCTGGCAGCGATTACAGCTGTGAGTCTTTCTGGGTAAGTCTCTAAAGCCTTGCTCAAACTGCAGGCCTTAATGCTAAACTCTGAAAAGCACCTATTGGTTGATGGGTAAAAAAACACCCAGGTGTGCAAAGCTCTTAGAGACTTAACCAGAAAGACTGTAATCACTGCCTAAGGTCCTTATACAAAGTATTGACTTAGGGGTGAATACTTACGTAAATGAGATATTTCCGTATTTCATTTCCAATACATTTGCAAAAAGTCTAAAAACATGTTTTCACTTGTGTGCAGATAGGTGT
Source organism: Oncorhynchus mykiss (assembly GCF_013265735.2). Classification (NCBI taxonomy): domain Eukaryota; kingdom Metazoa; phylum Chordata; class Actinopteri; order Salmoniformes; family Salmonidae; genus Oncorhynchus; species Oncorhynchus mykiss. The sequence goes on along the minus strand of NC_048569.1, from coordinate 56,110,248 downwards.
GTGAGAAAGAACAATTATTTACTCCATTTTGAATGCAGGTTGTAACAGGACAAAATGTGGAATTCAAGGGGTATGAATATTTCCTGAAAGCACTGGAGATATATTACATACATTGTGGGATCGCTATCAGTCAAATAAATCATCCTCAACCACAAAATAAAACAAACAAATATATATATATATATATATATATATATATATATATATATATATATATATAGTGTGTTTAAGTTGTATTTACAGATATACTGTAGTGCATGCTTTAATGGAGATTATAGAGTACAGCATCAACAGAAATAACATTGATAGTACATAGTGTTTGAGAGACTGATATGAGTCAAAAAGAAGTGTCCTGTGTGGGAGCTGACAGCTGGCCCTCCATCCCTCACTCTCTCCCCTGCAGCTCCAGAGATCCTCCGAGGCAATGCCTATGGTCCTGAAGTGGACATGTGGTCAGTGGGAGTCATCCTGTACATCTTGTGAGTTAAAAAAACATTTAAAAATCTGTCCCAAGATCTGCATGTACTCAGAGTGGGTAGCTGGCAATTTGAAGTCCTCTCATTACAGTATCGCAGCTAATCTCGCCCTTTCCTCGTGTCATATGGATTTCTGATGTAGTACACCGTTGCAAGTCTATTAGAGCGGGGTCTTATGTCTTTAAAACGTATATGTCTTTAAAACAAGTAGTGAAAGTGGCAAAACAAATAATCAGAGGGAAATGTTGCCTTTCCCCTCAGGCTGTGTGGGTTTGAACCCTTCTTCGATCCGAGGGGAGACCAGTATATGTACAGCCGGATCCTCAACTGCGACTATGAGTTTGTCTCCCCCTGGTGGGATGAGGTCTCCCTCAACGCTAAGGACTTGGTGAGTTTCGATGCGAAGCGTTGCACTCCAGAGGCTTTTATTATTTCTTTTTTTCTTTGTTAATGATTGAATTATGTAAATACTGTAAATGTACAACGTCTGTTCTTTTTATTTGATTGCAGGCCCTTAATACATGTTTTACACAACTGGTTTGACAAATACAATATATTGGTTTGTTAAATTTAGGAAAATATATGTTACCCTTTATTTTAGGAGAATGCAATTTGTCTCGGGCTTCATCAGGGCCAGAAGAAAACCCCATATGGCAGAAAATGCATTACTGCTGAGCATATGTTGCGTTACACCCATTCTCAGGGGTAGGCAACTAGATTCAGCCGAGGGACAATTTTGGTCAGAGCGGATGGTTGGGGGCCGAAACATAATTCTAATATTTTGTACAGTGCAAATTGACAACAACTAAGCCTCAAAAAATATTTTATTTAAATAATTTCTCACCAAAAAAAACGTCCCGCAGGTCCTGTGTTTGCCGACCCCTACACTATATTCTGTTTAATATTTCACAACTATTTCACTTCGATGAATAAAAAAAATCATAAACTCCCAATTAAAAATAATCTCCCCTGTTTCTCTGTAAAAAAAAAAAAAAAACTCGCTCAGGGCCAGATTCAAGCAAATCTGGTTATACTCTATATTAGCATGGTTATGCATATTCATTTTTTGGTTTTGAATTATGTTTAATAACAACCTGTCCCATTGTCTGTCCCCCTTAGGTCAGTAAGCTGATAGTGCAGGACCATCACAAGAGGCTGACGGTGAAGGAGGCCCTGGAGCACCCCTGGGTACTGGGCAAGGCTGCCCGCTTCTCCCACATGGACACCACTCAAAGGAAGCTACAGGAGTTCAACGCCCGGCGCAAACTCAAGGTGAGCAATGGGATTCATTTTGGGTCCCAAATAGGGCAATGTAGAATCAAGTAAACGTGCATTCTTTTTTTAAATGGAAGGGAAAGCACTGCTAGAATCATCATTGACAAACCTATGCTAAAAAAATTACAACGCATCAATTAGCTTAAAAGCTAATGTAGATCCCGCTCCAGCTGTTCCATTAATTTGAAGGGAAAAATTAAAAAGTAATTGACCATGTCAGACGACAATGGGCAACAACAAACATTGCAGTTTGAATGGTTGGATGTTGCTCTGATTGTCTCTGGAAATGTAAGCTTGTGGCTCTACCACCGTCTTGATTGGGATCTATGCCTCAAGAAATTGTCTTCTCTATTGCCAATATTACATTGCAATAAGATGGCTCGTGGCAGGCTTGGTGACTGACAGTGGTGTGCCATGTTTCTCTGATTGCAGGCTATCATGAAGGCCGTGGTGGCCACCAGCCGCATGCACGAGGGCTCCCGGCGGCGCACGGACAGCTGCGATATTCCCGGATCCGACAAGACCACCTCCAGGCAGGGCAGCATGCAGCAGGACCCTCCCCCGGATCAGGACCCCCAGGAGGGTCAGGCCAACCAGGGCACAGACACCACCCTGACCCAGGATGAGGAGGACCAGTGCCCTCCGCCCCTGCCGCCACGCAATCCCAGGCCCATCCCTCCTCTACTGTCTGGGGCTTCCTCCCCCACCTGTCTGCCCACCAGGCCCCCACTAAGGGGAATTGATGGACAGAGACAGATGTCGGTCATTCCCAAGACGGCGGTGGTACGGCCCAGGGTGCCCAAGAAGAGCTGCTCCTCGATGGATTCCGCCTCCACCAAGCGGGAGACCTCCTCCTCAGTCCAGACCAGTCCCCCAAGCCCCAAGAGCCTTGGCAATGGATTCACCATGGGGGTGGAGTCTGGCAGTAAAACGACCCAGTGTTAGTGAGTGGCAGGTACCAAAGAGAAAGAGGGTGGCGACACTCACCTAGGAGCTCCGACCGTTGTTCTAAGATGGCTGATGGCCGTTGTTGCTGTAGTGTGAGATGGTAGATGACAACACGGAGGAGGAAGGATGGCGGAACGGATGTCTTTGTTCAGATCTCGCCTCATATCCGTTTTGATCCGGGACAAAAGACTAGTGCTATACATAACTTGATATTTATTTTTTTCCCTTGCTGTGCGCAACGAGTTTGGAGACTTGGATGTGCAAATGAGCTTTTGACTTTGGTTTCAACTGTTGCCGACTTGCTGTAAACTTCTCTACTTTAAGGCCTCTACTTTAAGGCCTCTCTGAACGGGGAATGCCACTTGAAAAGACAACTTGATTTCATACTTTGTATACTCTACACCTTTCTACTATTCAATGTTGGAATCTACTGACTTCATATGCAAATACGTGGATATATATATATATATATATATACTGTACATAACCCTCTCCTTCTTGCATAGCATTCAGGTAGTAAAGATATTGTATTTGTGAGCTTCTGAATATATTTACGGTGTATTTTGAATTAATTGTAATGATCCAATGTTTGCACTGTATATTATCAGATTAATCTATATAGATCGCAAAAAAACATTCACTCTGCTAGTCGTTTACTATCTAAGTCAAATTGCACTTTTATTCCTTTGGAAATATATATATGGCTGAACAGTGGAGCTTAATTTGAGGCTGAAACCAATTTTCTCATTCAGTTGTTTACCCAAAAAGGGTTGTAAAACCTCATTCTGTGGTAGTTATCTGATGAAGGAACATACATGGTAATCATCTCAACAACCTCACTGGAGCTACCAGTCTCTCTACCTCCTTTTTTGTACAGGGGCTTCCAACCCAGTAGAAGCAACATCTGTAAAGAAATGATTAGATGAGTTGAGGTACTGTATCAGGCGAAGCAGTCTCTTTCTGCAACATTAGAATGATATTGTCAGTGCCAGGTAAAAACCTGCGAGGTGAATGTTTTCTCGATGGAACTCAAATAACTGAGCAAATGGAAGTGTGTCATTAAAATAGTCAATTTCTAATTTAAGGGCCAACCTTCACCTGCTAACATGTATTCTCACTCGCTTTCATTGCCAAATTGGATTATGTTGCTGACATGATAACACATGTATAAACCATACATTTACACCTATGAAATGTATAAAGTATGTATATTTTACTGATAATTATTATTGCTTACAAATGCTTTATTTGGGGATTGGTGGGGATGTAGTTAACAGTTGTGTTTGTTTTGTAGTTTCTCAGTTTCCCATTTTTCATTTCTAAAAATAAATGTACCCTACCTTTTTAATATTTTTGGGGAAGATGACATATTTAAGAAAACATGAGATGATTTAACATCAGTCAGAGGGGGAGTGTAGTGGAGGTGTACACCTTTTGTATGTTTCATCATATCAAAATAATCTAAATGAATTGGATTTGATTATTGTATTCTACAGAAATATATTTTAAAGATGGTAGTTGCTGTGTGCTGATATAAAAGGAATAAAACGTTGATTTTCAAGTCCAATATTGCCTTGGGAGGTTTTATAACAAGCTGCTGATATGAGAATCTCCTCCACACGTTTGATTTGATTAAAGAGGCCGTTGGCTCATAGATAATTGGACTTAGTGTATATCATTCATGTTTGAGTGTACAAAACATTAAGAATACCTTCCTAATATTGAGTTGCAGCCCATTCTTCATACAGACGGGAAACTGTTGAGCATGAATAACCCAGCAGCGTTGCAGTTCTTGACACAAATCCTACTGTACTACCATACCCCATTCAAAGGCATCTTCTATATGGCCCATTCACCCTTCGAATGGCACACATACACAATCCATGTCTCAACTGTCTCAAGGCTTAACCCGTCTCCTCCCATTCATCTACACTGATTGAAGTGGATTTAACAGGTAACATCAATAAGGGACCATAGACTGACCAGGTGACAGCTATGTCATGGAAAGAGCAGGTGTTCCTAATGTTTTGTACACTCGGTGTAGACACTTAGTTCAACGGTCGTACCCAATCAAAGCCCAAAATATGCACATTTTACTCCATTCTTTGTGAACAATGTAATAATAAAAAAAAAACTATTTCCTCAAAATATGATTAAAACTACCTCAGCTGTTTAGCAAAACAGTGGCAGGGTCTCCGCTTTGTTATTTTGTTTGAACTGGAGATAAAAGAAAAACCATGAAACGAAACAATGAAAGAATAATCAAAATTGGTGGACAGAGAACGGAATTTTATTGATGTACGTCAGACGATTACAGTACAGAAAATACCATTAGAGTTCGAGCATGTCACTGATTCACGTGGGCATGACGAGGAAAATGGAGGGACAACTCCAACATGTTGGAAACTAAAGCAGAACAACGGTTGATGTATAGTTTACTGTACAATATTGTGAATCTGAAGTTATTTTTTTTGCATCGTTGTAGTTGGATTATAATTTGCCCACTGTCTTCTCAACAACAGAAACAAATAGGAATTATAACAAAAGAAAGTAGATTTGTTCTCTGAATAACAAAATGAACATTTAAAATAGTGTTTACGATATTAATGTTAGTGCACATAACATACAGAGGCCGGGACCTCGTTAAACTTAATATGACACTGGCTAAAGCGCCTTGAAATTCGTCACGTAACACATCGAAAAACATGGCCGTGTCCTAAATGACTCTTAACTGGCTTCCTTATGTCTTTACCTTTCCATTGTAACCACTAATAGGCGAAACGCCTGGACAGCATCATATTACATTCAATCAACCGTCAAGGTTTTTCAGATCCGTGTTCACGAAGGAATGGAGGTGAGGAAAGGAAGTGGGTTAAGACAAATGGGACGTGACCCGGATCCCTCTGTAGTAGCATCCTGCTCTTAAAATGGCGGACAGGTATGTCATCATGGCACAGGTGACGATCCTTTCAGAGTATAATATATTGAGACGGCTTTCTTCCAATTCTTTCGTTTACATGGATCTGGGCTTAAGAAAAAGTCACTGCTTCGCCGAAAAAAAGGAAGCAAACCATTTCAACCGGAACTAGTCGGTGCTGGACACACATACAAGTGTGTGAATTCATACAGGTATACACAGAGCAGTGATATGAGACAGCAAAAAACAGCCATTTATATGGCTCTAGAAACTGAGTGTAATTTCCAACATATGCTAAACCACATGGGCATTGCTATTGAGAGAGTTTCCAACATATTAGTTGACCACATGGGCACCTTGGCTTGGATAGACATTTTGGAATGTTGTTCACCTCATCATAAAAAATGATCATCAGAGGAGTGAAATACTATTGTGCGATTTAATTGGATCGTCATGACGTTTCATATGCAATAGGAAACCGTGTCTGTGGTACATTATACTGCCCCAATTCACAGGACATGGTTAGGTGAGTGTCTGGCTTTGTAAAGTAGCTGTTGGGTCCAGTTAAAGCAGCAAAGTAGAGTCAGATTACTGCTGCCAAAAGAAGAGATGGGGCGGGTCATTCCTAAACCGTACTGTAGCCATCACATTAGTTAGGTTACCTCCGGTCTTTCGGATAAAACTCTTTGGCCCGAGAGTTTCCTTTAAGCGAGGATGGAGACCTCGTTCTTGCCGGGAACGCTCCATTTCCAAAACACATGGACAACAGACGTTAGTCACGCAGTTTACCTATGATTTGACTTCTGGGTGAACAGAGATGCACCTGACTCAGACCTTTACACACTGTGCTTAGTTATGTCAACATCTACAAAGACGACATTCAAATTCTAAACACTAAAAAAACTAAACAATTAATGTACAGAGCACTTCTTCCTTTTTTGTTTTAGAACTGTACAAGATTAAAAATGACCAATAATTAGTTATACATATTTATAGGACAACATAGTTTATGTAATATTACCATAAAGAACAAACAAGATTTTGTTTTTAGATTCTGAATGCAGTGTCCCCTTTTGGAATGCTGTAAAGATATGTTATGCAGAAGATGCTTGTATAAGTAGTTTCCTTTGTTTAAGCAGCGAATATATATTCCTAAAATTAAGACGGTAAACTACTGCCGGTAACTGCTGCGCAATCCTTGCAAGTCGGGGTCAAGGCTGCCAAAGCATTTAGGTTTGTTAAAGTTCTCAGCATATCAGTCAGCCACATATCCTGCTGATAAGCTATACTCAGCAGTAGCGATACAGAACCACTAGGGGGCGGTGCTGTAGTGAATGTCCACTATGGCGCTGCTAAGGACCTACAGAGTTCCTATAACACTCTGCAATCCTCTCACTTCAAAGACCCCATTTTGCTGAAGAGAATTCTGAGCCCCGGCCTACAGTGTAAATGACAACCCACTAGATTTATCAGTCATTCTCCATCTTGGTTTCACACACCACGAAGGATGACACGTGACACAGTCAAGTCTCATCAAAGCTGAATTGAAGAAGTGACTGAGGGTGGCTGGGCCAGTGGAGTGGCTTGAGAGAGAGGAAGATGTGTAAAGGACAAACTTTGTTCTGTGGCAATCCCTCCCCCTCCCCGGAAACGAAATACTGCATTGTCTCAGGTGTTATTTAGCTAGTGTTCATAACTTCTCCTGTGCATATACTGTAGTAGACCCCCCCCCCAGACAGGTTGGTCTCTGTAGGGGCTTACAGGGGCCCCTCTTTGGGGGAAGAGGGGGGCTGGGACTGGGAGGCGCTGCCCCCGGAGCTTTTCAGGGAGCCCAGGGTCTTGCTGAACCAGGAATTTTTGGCCGCTTGGATCTCGTTCATCAGGATGCCCCTTTGGTGCTCCAACTCCTGAGGATGGACAGAATAAAGGAATAAAACAGCCAGCATATTACTCATGAATAGTCATCACAGCAAGCCTGAATATTAGTCATCACAGCAAGCATGAGTCAGCCACCATAATACATCATGAATAGTCATCACAGCAAGCCTGAATATTAGTCATCACAGCAAGCATGAGTCAGCCACCATAATACATCATGAATAGTCAAAAGGGATAGAAAATAGAGCACGCATATCCAATGGCTTCGGACCAACTGTCAGAAGGCGTGTATATATACTACTTTATTGTACTACAGAGTCGTTCCACCTCAAAAAAGCACAAGAAAGAGGACTTCGACACCCAGATTGTCCTGAACTCGTTTCTCTAGTTAGGAATGCTTATCTCACCTGTTTCTGAAACATCATTCCGTTGAAATATAATCTGATCTCTGTCAGTCAGAGAAGATTATATGAATCCTACAAATAAAATAAATAAAAAATGCCAATTTGGGTGCAATCAATTAGCTTAATTTCTCAGAGATCAAATTATTTCGCAACACAACAACGCTTCGGGAATGCTTATCTCATCGTTTTTTCTAATTACAGAAACGATTTCAGAACAATCTGAGAAGTGGTGGGTGTCATGACTTGCTGGAAGGACACGGAATGACCCTGCATTGAGTGAGATACCGCAGTGCTGCTGCCTGCATAGAATCTGACCTGCATCTTGCACTTGGCCTCCACTAGCTGTAGTTTGGTCTGGGCCAGCTCTAGCTCCAGTTCTCTGAGCTGAGACTTCAGGGAGTCCTTCTCCTCATCCAGCTCACTGTCCCTGTTGTCTCTGCTGGGAGGGGGTATCTGCAGAGGACCTTCTTTACTGAACACCTCCCTGCAGCGCTCACACGCCATCACCTTACTCTGTAGGGAGAGAGGAGGAGCACGCACGTACCGGAAGCAACACGTACAGTTACGCATTGTTGTCATAATGCCTACCGCTGTTTGTCATATCACAATCATTTATTTTTATTTCAACTTTATTTATTTATTTCCCCACACCCAGGAAGCCCATTGTTAAGGTCAGAGACATGACCAAGGCAGCAGCTCAATAAAACCATCGATCACAAAAGCACAGCACACCAATAACACAGATAACGGCATAGCTTCAAGTTTTAATGTCACAAGTACAGTGAAATGCCTTTCTTGACAGCTCTAACCCCAACCACGCAGTCATCAATAACAATGTAATTCAAAAAAATAAAATAACAAGGTACAACAAAAACACAGGAGATATACAACTAAAATATTAGAAATAATATGGTGTCACATAACACATACTGTGTGCATCATTGCCCTGCATCATTACTACCTTGATGATGTCCAGCTCCTCCTTGGTGGCAGCGTGCTGCTTCTCCAGCCGGGTACTGAGCTGAGAACAGATCTGGGGACACACACAGGAGGACAACCTTTACTGCAGGGTTATTCAACTCTTACCCTACAAGGTCTGGAGCCTGCTGCTTTTCTGTTCTACCTGATAATGAACAGTCCTTGATTAGAGTGGAACACTTTTTTTAAACTGTGGAACTAACTGGCTTTGAGGTCCAGAGTTGACTTTGAGGGCTGTTACTTGTTGTTTACAAAGCATTTACACATTCACTGGACACCTTCATTGACCTTTGAGATATACCGGAACACCATCAAATACAGAAGATTTTTATCTCAATTAAGATTGAATGGGACTTTTGGGACACTGTAGGATTAGGATTCATAGTATTGTATCTGGGTCGAAAAAAGTGAAGGCGACGCGGTTAGAATGACGGCTACACGCGACGCTCGCCTCTCCGGCGTGACTCCGGATCCTACCTGTTTGTATTCAGCGATGATGACCGTGGTCTTCTTGATCTCCGACTCAGCTTTCTCCAGCTCTCTCCTGAACACCTCTTTGATCTGGACAGACAGGGCAAGAGGGCACTTTGCTACTTTACGTTCTGCAGACACCGGACACTGACATTGGGAGACAATGTGACATAAACCAAGACAAACGAGAGTAACCTTTGCGTGAAGTGCCTCTTATCGTTTATACCTCAGGAAAATGGTAACGACGGTATCATAACTGATTTAATGTCTATGCGAAAGAGCATGTCGATTTATATCTGTAGAAGAAGAAAGAAAATCAACCGTAACATTGATCATCCTTATCACCACAATTAAGACCTGGGAGAAGGAAAAAGGCCTGCAGGTTTCACAGGAAAAAGCTGCAGGGTTTTTAAACACACCAAATACAGCCAAATGGTTGTCCTGCTGAGTAGCGCTGAAGCTGGAACAACAGTCTGTACACTTGGTGGCTAATCAAGGGTCGCAAAATTTTCGGGAACCTTAGCAATTTAATTGTATTCAATTCTCGATCTTCGTTTAGCCTGGTTGCCGGATCTGTTTCTGCTACAGCCAAAGTTACTTTCCCCATTGTCATCATGAAAATATGACCATGCTGTTGTGATACCGCTGGCTTAAACAGATCTGGCAACCCGTGTGCTATATTACCTGTGCGGTTTCCTCCGCCTGCCTCCTCTTCTCCTCCTCCGTCTCCACCAGGCGCTGTTTGGTGCAGAGCAGCTCCTTGTTCAGCACGTCTGCCTTGTCCTCCACCTGGTCCAGGTCGGTCCGCAGGGCGATCTTACTGGTGACCAGCTCGTGGGCCAGGTCATCGTTCTCCTGCTCCAGACGCATGCTGGCCTCCTGTAGACGACGGTTCTCTCTCTGTGGGCAACACACACACACACACACACACACACACACACACACACACACACACACACACACACACACACACACACACACACACACACACACACACAATAAGACTATGCACAGTATGTGGAGAAACACTTACACAAGAAGCTGTTCTTTCTGCAAACGTAGCGACAGTTAATTTGCTACACACACAGCAAGCAAGCACACACACACACATACACACACAGTACACAGCTAACGTTATGACCTTCATTTGAACTTCCTGCCCCTTATTGTACAGTAACAACCACATCCCTGTTGTACTGGTTGACTAGGTTTAGTGCCATTTCGCCCCGACGCTTCAGTGTTTAAACGAAGGCTTGTTCAACGGTCCTTAAAATAGAACTGAGAAGGACCAACAAACATCGATATACAATAACCAAGCAAACCGTATAACCAGTTATCCGATGCAACAAACTGGCATACATTCAACGCCATTTCAAATATAACAGGCAGGCTCACACGCAGGCAGGCAGGCACAGAAAGTAATTGTTGCCCATAAAAAAGGATCTTATGACCAGGGCCATCATGTTTGATTGTCAGCCTCTAAGTGGTCTCACATGACAATGATGGAGATGTTTCCGTTGTCATGGAGACCAAGCTGAGTCACCTGACCCAACCCCATCCTGTTCACGCCCTTCACGATTTGATGCATCTTGGCTGAAACAAGAACGCTGCACCGTTTGCGCACAGGAAGCCCGACAACAGGCAGTAAGCAGACAGGAGACTGAGCTAAGCTGCATAAACTCAGATTTGGGAGTCTGCTTACCTTTCTCCTCTTACTGTGGTCTATCCAGAGTCACAACAATGATGATGCTGGGAACAAATACTACAGCAACACAGACACACACACTCACACTCACGGGTCAGTTCTTTCTCTCTCTCACACTCACAGGTCAGTTAGTTCATTCCACACCATCTTGCAAAACACTGGTCTCTGTCTCCTCCTCTCACTTCCCTGTATCCGGTCTCTGTGTTTCATAGAGGCTGATGTGTTTAGGGGTGGGAGAAGGGGATGAGGGACACATAGGAAACGTTACGAGACCTCCACTAAGTTTTAACACTGAAATGAACAGTTGGGGCCTGTCCAAATACTTTTCAAATGCATTCCTTACTTATTCTTTCTTTGAGGTCATCTCTGATCTGACATGGTTGAATTGGTCTTCAGGGAGGGAAGGAAAGGATACATTTTCAAACGGATCAGTGGCCTCATTTCAGGCTTAAAACGGATCCTAATTGCTTTCCTTGCATGTCTTTCGTTATGAGGAACGAGGATGCTCAAACTCATGTGACTCAGGCTCTCTGGAAAGACGGCTTAGAATCTCATCCAACATGTTTTCTTTACAAAATAAACTTTATTGTATTTTGTGTCGGGTCAGAACAAATAAAAACTCTGTGCTTTAGGCATCACATTCAGAATAGCATGAACGTAAACACAACGTGAGTCTTGCAGTAGGTACAACAAAATTCAACTGTAAGGTATCGTTAAAAAAGAATACAATATATAAAAACTTCTGAAAAATTAAAAAGCACTCAGGAATATGGTCCCAAACAACAATGAACTTGAAAACGTTTCAAACGTTTGTCAGTAATAACTGTAATGGCGGCGTAACTTTCTGCATTTGTGCTACACAAACCCCTTGCCGAAAGGCCCTGCTGTTCTTTCGTACGGGGTGAACGTCGCAGAGTTGGTGAATAATATGAATAAGGGGCTGAAGGAGAGGTGAAACGGAATCTAGCCTACATGACAGAGACATGACAACTACAGGGCAAGCCCATCGGTTCACACACTCAAAATATATGAACAGGTCTCTCTTTCAAAATAGATTCTTATGTCAATTAGACAAATCTGTATAAATAAAAGGTTCAATAAATACATCTTTAAATGGTGAAGAATAACACTCAAAAAGCACACATGAAGTACTAAAAACGTGAAATAATAATGAAAACAAAAAAAGCACAAATAAAACAGATATGCCTATAATTGTCATGTATCTGTCACATTCAGCCCTTGTGACAAACTTTGTGACGTTGGCCCATTCGAATTGTCCAGGGCAGCAGGCCATTGGGGGTACGGGGTTTTACACAGCACATGTACAAAACATTAGCCTGGTCAAAAACACATCCAAGCCCGGTTGTAACAGCCACGGCCTAATTATAACTTCAATGTCCGTTTTTTTTCTCTCTCACATGAACAGTAATACTAAAATTAATCCCACATGGACACAACTCTACAGGTTGTTCTGACAAACAATGAGACGTCAGTTTCATTCACACATTCACTTTACAACTAGACGAGGTTCGCAGGCGATTCGGTTTCGTTACTCAGAATCGGCCTTATGAACAGAGGAAAGCCCTGAGACATATCTTTTCTTTTCCTCATCTTTGACCAGGACAAGTCTATGGCCTCCACTCATAACAAAAGTCTCTCTCCACTGAGTCTGGGTACACCTCGCGTAGTCTGCCACGATCAGCGCAGTGTTCTACACAGACCTGAGCCGAGACTGGAGGGAGAGAGGGGGAGGGGGGAGAGAGAAAGTGGGTGGGACTGGGGTCTACAGGGAAGGATATCAGCGTTTCCCGTAGATGTTGTTTCTTTAGGTAGGATACCAAAGACTTCCCGAAGCGTCATCTATACCTACAAACAAACCGTTTTCTGAGATCCAATTCTTTAGGGGGTATACAGTTACAGTAAGGGGGGATGCCTGTGAAGTAACACTAATAGCTATGGGAGACACCGGGGTAATTGTAGTGGCTGAACAGGGAGACACTAGAAGTGAGGCCCCTAACCACTCATACAGGGTCAGATATCCACCTAACAGGTGACGTCAGAATGGGAGGTAAGAGTAAACTGATCCTGGAGCAGTAGTTAAGATAACGGAGCAGTCTGTTTCTTACCTGGTAGCGGTCGACGGGGTCCTCCTGCTGCAGCTGGCTGTCTCTCAGGGTCTGGTACTCCTTCTCAAACTTCTTCAGCTTCTTGGTGGGCACCTGGAAGGGGTGACGGGAGAGGGAAAAGCATTGTTGGTGGATGGGGTGGATGGGGTTGTCTTGAACTCAAACGAAGAGCTGAATTGAAGAAACTTTATTGAAAGTGTTTAAAGTGTTACGTCTTCGACCACAAGATGGTGACACTAACAAGGCTAAAGAATAAGGTGTAGGGCCCGGGTTCTGTTACAATAATAATGAATAATTTTCTCCCTTACCCGAGTTAGGCTAAATCACTGATCTGTAAGTGACGGCATATACAAAGGATTTGTTTGCATTAAATGACTTGCTGCCGTCCAATTCCTTCAAGGAACAAAGGAAGCAAGGGTGTATATTAAAGGAATTCAAACTGGGTACAGTTCCGTGTCTCCCCGAATGGATACAACGCAGAGCTGTGGTTACAGTGAGCAGGGTGATCTGCTGATCCAGGGACCAACAGAACACCAAACTAGATTTGCTTCATTTGTATTATTTTTCCCCCGTTTCAACATGGAACAGAACAGTGGGCCCAGTTGAAACATTCTTTTTTCGAACGAAATCAATGCACCCCTATCCGCTGCTCTTTCTAGGGAATTTTATCAACTGTAAGGAGTCTTTAGCCTTGGCACAAAATGGCTGCCGTCTGCGTCTCATTCGTGCGGTTACCCTCTGAGGCATACCTAATGACCCTCCTACTCTGTGCAGCGCACATTTACTGTGTGTACACCTGTTCATTTGAGGGATACCTAATGACCCTCCTACTCCATGCAGCACTTCAGCCTCTATTTCCCAGCAGAAGCACAAGCAACAAAGGATATGAACAACACAGTAACAGAAGTATCATGAACACACTACTTCAAAAATAACAAAGCAGACTGCCCTCATCCTAATTGCAACACCTGAACACTGTTTTTTTTAAAGGTAGGATACATTATACACCTGCACAGTGTATACAAGAGAACATGGCGACACCTTTGGTCTCTGCCAGCCAGGCCCGTGCCTAAAGAAATTGTATTCTTCTGCTGTGTGGAGTGCAGGGACTAGGGTTGCTCAGCCCTTGGCGTTTCCATGGTAGCTGCTGCTAGGATGTGGATTACAGGTCTGGGGAGTAAAGAGTCACAGAGGGGAGGGACTTTGTTCATGGATACGGCCACCAGATGCCCCTAGAGAAGGGGGGGGGGGGGGGGGCACAGCTCACCGGCTGAGACTGCCAAAGATAGGAGAAAAGGAAAGGAGAAAAAAGAGCGAGAGAGGGAGGGAGAAATGGGAGCTCTCTGTCTGAGATAGAGAGCAGACAGACGAGAGGAAGAGATAGGAGCTCTCTGGCTGAGAAAAAGAGAAGACAAAAAGGAAGGATGAGCAAAAGAGAAATGGCAAGTACAGTAGCGAGAGAGAGTGTGATGGAGGGGGGCAAGAGAGAATTCGAGAGACGGATAAAGCGAGAGTAGGGGTTGCACGAGTTTACCATAGTTACTCAGTGACTGGAGTTGTCAAGCAGTTCTCAAGTGCTCTCAGTTACACAATATAGCATTACACCCTATTGCTATCCTATTCCCTAATAAAGACATTGTTTGTTCTGAGCCTGATAGAATGTTAGGCCCAGTGATTAACTCACACATTCCAGTTATCATATAATATATTATGGCCCATTACCTGACAGACAGGTAAGAAACAAGAAAGGAATCCACAGAAAGATCAAAGCAGGCAAACCGGTTCTATGTTGTATTTGTTAGCTTAAAATGGGTACTGAATATATGTGGTTGATAAGACAGCACATCAGCATTGTTCAGGTGTGACGCCCTGCAAAGATAAGATAGAGACCAGCACGGAGAGAGAGGAGAGAAATGGGAGACATTATCTGAAAACAATATGAATAGGAGAGAGCGAGAGAGAGAGATGTAGAGCCAGCTACTGATGAAAGGACAGCGCTTAAATCTAAAAAAATAAAAAGAATATGCCACACAGAGGCTTGTCCGGATGTTCTACACGCAAAATGCTTTTTAGATTATCACATTAATATTGAGGTATTTATTTGATTTCTAGAAATGTATTACTGTTATTGCTGATGGCGTTCTCACTTCGCTATAGAAACAGTGACTATGAGTAGCCCAACTGTCTCTTGAGGGGGGTGTGTGTGAAGTTCCTTGCAGAAATTACTTGAAGAGTACTAGCCAAAAAACAAAATGAGACTAAAAGCTTCAGTTCCCCTCTTACATGGGAATATTATATTATTATATTAATATTAGATGACACATAGCAACATATGGAACCTTCTCAAAAACAAAAACCCTCTCTCACCCGTCATTTTCTCTCACACTCATGTATTCCCTCTCTCGCTCAGTCATATCTGACCACAGACAGCCTTGAAAGTGGCAGAAGACAACACTATTTCACCCTCACCTTTTCCATGATGACAACTTCAGACCCCAAAAAACCCAGTTAAAATATCCCTCTAATGTTGCTGACTATAGATAATTCAAACATCACCCAGATTAATTTCGCCATCTCTGAAGTAGCTTTCCGTCTAGCCATACAAAACGTATTTACAAGGCATGATTATATTCCCAATAATAAAATATACTCCTAATGCTAAAATATGCCATACAAAATATAATCCCGAGGCTATAATATCCCATACATTAAACACATAAAATATCTCCAATTCAAAATGATGCCAAGTTAAATATATTGGAGGCAGTGACAGCAAGAACCATCCAGCTGCAGATTAGTTGACGAAGCCCTGGTCTGCGAATTGCAAAGCACATGTGATTTTTTGATTTTTGCATCTCAGTTGGAATGTGCACGAGCAACCTTTCAATGTGTTACAGAGCGTCAGTGTGCTACGCACATACCAGTCAACGCATTGGCTCTGGTCCAGGGCGTTATGTTAGTGTGTTCGTATCATAGTGTGTCGAAGTTGGATAAGTAGGGCCTTCCAAGTGGCGCAGTGGTCTAAGGCACTGCATCGCAGTTCTAGCTGTGCCGCTAGAGGTCCTGGTTTGAGTCCAGGCACTGTCTCAGCCGGCCGTGACCGGGAGACCCATGGGGGGGCGCACAATTGACCCAGCGTTGTCCGGGTTAGGGGAGGGTTTGGCCGGCAAGGATGTTCTTGTCCCGTCGCGCACTAGCGACTTCTGTGGCGGGCCGGGGGCAATGCACGCTAACACGGTCGCCAGGTGTACGGTGTTTCCTCCAACACATTGGTGCGACTGGCTTCCGGGTTAAGCAGGCATTGTGTCAAAAAGCAGTGCGGCTTGGCTGGGTTGATTTTCGGAGGACGCACTGCTCTCCATACAGGAGTTGCAGCGATGGGACATGACTAACTACTAATTGGATACTACGAAATTGGGAAGGAAAAGGGGTAACAAAATGTAATTAAAAAAAAATACATTGACAAAATAAGCTAATTTAGTTTTGATAATTTTTTGATATAATGTTAATGCCAAAAATCCCTACAACCAAACAACCACTGTTGCTTGTGCTTTAGCACCTGCTAGCAGAGCCAGTAGTAGCCTAGTAGCTAGCTGGTAGTGCTGGCTAGTAATGCTAGTAAGCTAGTGGCTAGCTAATAACGCTAGCGGCTAGCTAGTAACGCTAGCAAGCGACGAGCTAGTAACGCTAGCAAGCAAGCTAGTGACGCTAGCAAGCTAGCTAGTAACGTTAGCACTATTAGCTAGCTTGCTAACTAGTGACTTCAAAGTATTCCTACCCCTTAACTTTTTCCACATTTTGTTGTGTTACAAAGTCAGATTTAAATAGATTTGTCATGTTTGTCATACACAAAATACTTTAATGTCAAAGTGGAAGAATAATTCTAAAAATGTATTTTAAATGTATAGAAAATAAAAATGTATCTTAATTAGATAAATATTCAATATTCAATACATGTTATGAATCAACTTTGGCAGTGATTACAGCTGTGAGCCTTTCTTGGTAAGTCTCTAAGAGCTTTGCACACCTGGATTGTACAATATTGGTTGTTGATCATTGCTAGACAGCCATTTTCAAGTCTTGACATCTATTTTCAAGACAGTAACTAGGCCACTTGGGAAACATTCAATGTAGTCTTGGTAAGCAACTCCATCACATATTTGGCCTTGTGTTTTCTGTCCTGCTGAAAGGTGAATTTGTCTCCCAGACTCTGTTGGGAAGCAGACTGAACAAAGTTTTCCTCTGGGATTTTGCCTGTGCTTAGCTCTATCCGGTTTCATTTATAATAAACACTGCCTGTTCCTTGCTGATGACAAGCATACCCATAACATGATGCAGCCACCATAATGCTTGAAAACACGAAGAGTGGTACTCAGTGATGTGTTGTGTTTGCCCCAAATATAATGTTTTGTATTGAAGACAAAAAGTTCATTTATTTGCCAATGTTTTGCAGTATTACTTTAGTGCCTTATTGCAACAGGATGCATGCTTTGGAATATTTGTATTACGTACAGACTTCCTTCTTTTCACTCTGTCATTTATGTTAGTATTGTGGAGTACAATGTTGTTGATCCATCCTCAGTTATCGCCGATCACATAAATTAAACTGTTTTAAAGTCACCATTGGCCTCATGGTGAAATCCCTGAGCGGTTAGGAAGGGTTCCTGTATCTTTGTAGTAACTGGGCATATTTGTACACCGTCCAAAGTGTATTTAATAACAGCACCATTCTCAAAAGGGATATTCAGCGTCTGCTTTAAAAAAAAATTTTTTTACCCATCTACCAATAGCTGCCCTTCATTGCAAGGCATTGGATAACCTGTCTTTGTGGTTGAGTCTGTGCTTGAAATTCACAGCTAGACATTACAAATAATTGTATGTGTGGGGTACATCGACGATGTAGTCATCTAAAAATCATGTTAAATACTATTAATTGCACACAGAGTGAGTACATGCAACTTATGTGACTTGTTAAGCACATTTTCAATGATTTAGGCTTGCCAATACAAAATAGTTGTTGACTCAAGACATTTCAGCTTTTCATTTTTTGATTTCTAAACATTCCTAAAAACCTAACTCCACGTTGACATTATGGGGTAGTGTGTGTAGATCAGTCACACAAAATCTCGATCGAATCCATTTAAAATTCTGTAAGTAACAACAAAATGTGGAAAAAGTCAAGGGGTGTGAATACTTTCTGAAGGTACTGTAGGTAGCAGCTAGTGGCTAGTACTACTAGCAAAGACACTGATAACTAACCCTCTTTGTCTGTGCTACTAACTAGTCGCTAGCTAATAACTTCTAATTCTAAATGCAATTTCACCACCCATGCGGTTGGTGGTGGTAACACACCATCCTCTCTTGCACCATTTGACACCCTGTCTCTTCTTGTATGTCTCACAGCTTCTGTGGCGTGAGAAAGCATCTGCTGGAACCAGACCCTATTGGTGGCAGCTGGGGCTATGTAGCGCAATGAGAACCAAAATAAACTAGGGCTGGGTCAATGGCACCATATTCCTTATGTAGTGCACTACTTTTGATAAGGGCCCATAGGGACACAACCTAAGGGTAAGCTAACCTTGAACCACTGACAAAATAGGCCAGAGTTCATGAGAGGCTCAGCTCTCCAGAGATAGCCTAAACTACGTACAAGCATTGTTCTAGAGCCACTCCTTACCAGGACAGAGCTGGAACCTGTAGGCACACAACAGTTAGAGATTACAGACCAATGTTATTTTCCTGTCCAAAACTATACCCTCACAGTATACACAGTGTGTGGATGTTTCAGGGCGCACTAATCCTCATATGTACACCAAGACACGGCATGCACATTCATTGACACATCAGAGATGGGGTAAATTCCAATTCCAACCATTTCAAACGCATTGAAATTCCATTCAGATAATTGTAAAAATCACCCTCGCTTTGGATTTTAGTTGATGAACTGACCCGAGCCGATGTGAAACACATGCTCTTCATCTGAGCCGAGCACAGTATTATTCTCTGCTATAAGCCTGACAGACTGTGTGCACTGTGGCAAATAGGCTAACTGTTGCATAATGGTGCCTTTCCTGGCTGAAAACATTTGAATATCAAAATGACTGTCACTGCACTAGCTTAGGATTCAAAAACAGCCAAGTCAGGAAAACTGGGTTGTGTTTGAATTCGATGACCAGACAAACACACAAGAACAAAGATATGCACGTGTTCATACATGTGTTTATCACAATTCAACGGCTCAGACACAAGACGTATGTGGCAGGGTCTACAGGAAATCACGGAGTACAAAAATAAAATCAGCCACATCACGGACACCGACGTCACACTTCCAGACAAACTAAACACCTTCTTTGCCCGCTTTGAGGACAATACAGTGCCACCGTCACGGCCTGCTAACAAGGACTGCACACCTCCCCTTCTCTGTGGCCAACGTGAGTAAAACATTTAAACAGCATCCCAAGCTCCATCCGCAGACCAGCTGGCTGGTGTGTTTACGGACGTATTCAATCGCTCCCTATCCCAGTCTGCTGTCCCGACATGCTTCAAGATGGCCACCATTGTTCCTGTACCCATGAAGGCAAAGATAACTGAACTAAATGACTACCGCCACGTAGCACTCACTTCTGTCATCAACAAGTGCTTTGAAAGACTATTCAAGGATCATATCACCTCCACCTCACCGGCCACCCTAGACCCACTTCAGTTTGCAACAGGTCGACAGACAATGCGGGCCGCCCCCAGGTGGTGAAGGCCATCAGGCTGTTAAACAGCCATCACTAACTCAGAGAGGCTGCTGCCTACATTAAGACCCAATCACTGGCCACTTTAATGGGGGCGACAGGTAGGTTAGAACGTTGGACTAGTAACCGAAAGGTTGCAAGATCGAATCCGCGAGTCATTAGTCATTTAGGTCAACATTGGATCATTCAGAGATCCTCACTGAACTTCTGGAGAGAGTTTGCTGCACTGAAAGTAAAGGGGCTGAATAATTTTGCACGCCCAATTTTTCAGTTTTTGATTTGTTAAAAAAGTTTGAAATATCCAATAAATGTCATTCCACTTCATGATTGTGTCCCACTTGTTGTTGATTCTTCACAAAAAAATACAGTTTTATATCTTTATGTTTGAAGCCTGAAATGTGGCAAAAGGTCGCAAAGTTCAAGGGGGCCGAATACTTTCGCAAAGCACTGTATCTTACATTACTCATAAGTATATACTGTATTGCATTCCATCTATTGAACCTTGCCTATGCCGCTCGGCCATCGCTCATCCATATATTTATATGTACATTCACCCCTTTACATTTGTTGTTGGGGAATTGTCAGATTACTGCATTGTCGGAACTAGAAGCACAAGCATTTCACTACACTCGCATTAACATCTGCTAACCATGTGTACGTGACCAATACAATTTGATTTGACATGCTGAGTGAAGAATAAGGTCTCCTTTGAGTCCGAAAATAACTCTGTAATTGAAACAATCTGACAATTGTAATTTGGTTAGCATCCTGAAATTTAGCTGACTGGAGAGAGGGAAAAGACTACTAGCAGTACACACTGAACCACTGAAATACACTGAGTATACCAAACACTAGGAACACCTAAAATTGAGTTGCACCCCCCTTTGCCCTCAAAACAGCCTCAATTCGTCAAGCATGAAGGTTCCACTGGGATGCTGGACCATGTTGACTCCAATGCTTCCAGCAGTTGTGGGAAGTTGGCTGGATGTCCTTTCAGTGGTGTACCATTCTTTATACACACGGAATACTGTTGAGCGCGAAAAACCCAGCTGCGCCTGGCACCTAGTACCATAACCCATTCAAAGGCACTTAAATATTTTGTCTTGCCAATTCACTCTCTGAATGGCACACACACAATCCATGTCTCATTTGTCTCAAGGCTTAGCAATATTTTTTTAACCTGTCAATAAGGGATCATAGATTTCACCTGGATTCACCTGGTCAGTCTATGTCATGGAAAGAGCAGGTGTTCTTAATGTTTTGTATACTCAGTGGATATCTACAATTACAATGCAAACTGCATTTCAAGTGCATCAACTCATACCAGGGTTTCCGTTAGCTGGTCATTTCTGGCTTTTGGCCGATAAAATAAATTAAGAGGCGATAAATAAAATTGTAGCTGGCCAAATTGTCCAAGGCTACCTATCATACACCCAGATTTTGTGCTTCAGTACCATTCTCTCACTCCTTGTGCGCTGTTGTACGTGCATGCGTCGGCTGCTAAGGCAAGAGAGAGAGAGCGAGTGGAGCCTTGGCTACTGTTGATTGCGAAAATGGAGGCCTTTTTAATTGAAGTAAAACAAAAGTTAGAAAGTATGCCTATAGTGAAAAGCCTAAAAAGGGGTTGTCCTTTGTATGGACAATTCTTACTATTGTAATGGATTAAGATGAGAAGAACATTGGCGCGGACAAATGCAGGCTACTGTTAAACTCGCTATTCAGGTAGGATGCAATTTTGGAACTTTCAGTTACAAATTTTGGGGCATTTAGAAACATTTGTTTTATCATTATTATTATTATTGTATATCATTGTTAGCCTATTTATTAATCTAAACCAGTTCTTTAAATATGCAAAACCTGGTGTGATTAATTCTGTTGAGTCATTTTCATTGGCTAAATTAAGTTTGATCTTTGTTTGCTCCGTATTTAGTTTAAGTTAAATAAATGTCCTCATCCTATCGCTGTCATGTGTTAGATACGGTAGAAACTAGCCTTGATTGGTAATTGCTGCAATATAACTTAATCAACATTTTTGGGAATATTTAAACCAGTTCACACAAGTGTTTTGTTTCATTCTGTTGAGCCATTTTCTTTGGCCAAATTAAGTTCCAACTGTAATGTTGTGTCTGCCGCAATATATAATATCATGTTTGCATTTCCCCAATGATATTACCCAAAAGTTCAGAAATGTTTGTGAAGGTTTGGTGTGGTGCAGGCCTATGATATAAAGGCTGTGCGCATTTGAACTTGGTGAGGAAGAACGTTTTAGGCCTACCAGAGCTCCTCCTATAATCTACAAAAAAATAATGGTTAGCTTTACAAAAAAATATTAGCATCGAAAATTTACTATTTAGCCTCCTGTACGCCTATCTCTCTATAGCAGACACAGTAGCCTATCATACAAAGAAAGGTATGTTGGTGTCGTAGCATGCCACAGGCATATTTCTATTACGCTCTCCCTGGGGCTAGCCCTAAGCTTCTCTTACTTTATATACACTTGTTAAAATATTAATATCATACAGTGGGCTCCTAAGCCTATAGGCCTATACTGTATGCATGCAATGCCCTGATGCATCTAGTGCTCAAATCCCTGACAGCTGAACCATGCGGTGCACAATTTATGTTTTAGGAAATTAAAAACCAACAAAACATTAGGCTACAAAGTTTTTCATACGCTACACATCGATACACAAGGAAAGGTGTTTTTGTCATTTGTTACAGGCTGTTTCTAAGGACACGTAAATGTGTCTCATTTGGCCATAGTCCCCCGTTTATTGATTGCGATGGTGGACGCCCTAATGGATTACGCACCGAATGCATATGGATGACCAGGAAATATCTCAAATGTCCAATAAAATAAAACCTTCCAGGTCACTTGTCCGGCGCCAGATTTTGACTGACTGACTGACACACACTACAATCTACACTGTATCCTACAAGCCAGCTGAAAAATGCTATAAACTGTTCTTGCTGTTGCACAAACAAGCAGTGTTTCCTTCAGCGGTTCTTAGGCAGTCAAAGTGCAGTCAGAAGTGAAGACGGTTGAGGCTGGCAGAAGTAGCCTGGACTGAGGAGTGACTGAGGAGTGACTCAGACTTAACCTAGACTTACACCTACCACAGGTTTGCGAGGCTTGGAGTGGGCCACCAGGCTAACCAGGATATCCTCCTCATAGATCTGGTTGATGACGTGGGCATCATACGCCACTGTGATGGAGATCTCTTCCATCATCTTGACACAGGATAGTAGTCAGCTCCACAGGTGGGGGAAAGAAGGCGAGGAGTGGAGGGGTGGAGGAGAGCAGTAGAGGAAACAGGTCAGTCAAAGAGCTTGAGGAGTGACTGGCCTCTTTCACTGTCCCTCAGGGTACAACCCACACCCCTAAAGGAGGGCGGCATGGAGTGAGGTAGGAGAGAGTAAGGGAGGATCCCTGCATAACAACACACACGTCTCTCTCTCGGTTTCTCTCGCTTGGTGTTCTCAAGCGTGTTAAGAGGATGCTAGTGTGTCTTTCGTTCACCCCCCTCTTCCTCAGAACCGCCAGGCTGCTATTTCCCTTCCTTCTTTCTTCCTTTCCTCCATTTGTTTGTCCTGCGATCCGCTCCTCTCAGGTTGCGCTCAGGGTATTATTTTCACCTCCCTTCGGTCTTGGTAAGATAGTCTGGTTTATTCGCACTCCTACTCAACTACACACACACAATTCAACTGTATGTTTTAGCGAATGTGTCTGAGAAAGTGTTGGAACTGTCCCGACCGACCACAATGACTCAACGTGTTAAGTGCCACTGCAGTCTGCACACATCACACAGAGTTTGTGTCCTCCAAAAAAACATGAAGAAAAATAAAAACGAAATTATGAAGAAAAAAATAAGAAAAAAATAGCTCATTTGGTGGCTATAATTTTAAAAAAAACTTCCAAAGTTGAGGCTACATTCCCTGCAGCCTGGCTCCTCAAGACCCAACTGTTCACTTCAGATCCTCCTGGGGCTTTGCCTAGCTAACTTTCAGGAGATCTCCCTGGTGTGGAAAGGCACTGTCCACGTTCTCCTCCTTCCTTCTCTCAAGGGAGTAGCATTCTGAGTAACCACTCCTTCTCTTCCCCTCTCTCTTGTCACTTCTTCCACTGGTGAAACAGCTGAACCTGAAACTTTCTCCCAGAGGAATTTTGAAAGCAGGCAGAAGAAACTAGATTAATCAATCAAATCAAGCGCCTTCAGTGGGTATCCCGAGTCGGGTTTGAAAGGACTTCTAATGCTAGGCCTTTCAAGACCTTTTTATGTCTTCTTTTTTGTCCTGGAACTGTCTTGAAGTTTCCTCAACGTTGTCCTTGGGAGTATTTAAGGCTGTGAAATTCAAATTCCACCCCATAATCCTGTGGGGTTGGTACTTGTAGAATGCTTCACACCCCAACTAGCAGGTGATCAACTTGACTCCTAAGCTGCTTAGCAGTCAAGTTGATCCGCTTTAGACATCAACAAAAAAATGAAAGGACAAAGTAAAGTGAACAGGCAAGCTAGCTTTCCTTTTTTTGGACATATTAATGAGGTGTGTCAGCTGATTCAACGCAGAGCTTGATGAAGTGCAGTTCCGTTGACAGGGTATGACGGTTGTGGTCGCCGGGAGACACTGTGCTTCTAACGACACCAAATTCTGTAATGAAATTCTCTCTCTCTCTCGCACTCACTCCATGAGCTTGTCTTCTGAGAGCGGTGAACGCACACGCGGGCACAGGACAGACACACACACACACCTTCCCCAGAATATTTTTTTGTTCCACAAAAATATGAAATAGGTTTGGAAAAAAACATGTTCAAAAAGGACAAGATGCAAAAATAGAGTGGATAATTCTGGAGCCTCTTCTCTGTCAAAACACCTCAGGCACAATGTCACTTCAGAGTAAAATGAAGGGAGGAATTGAAATCCCAGGATGAGGGCTACTGCTCTCTCTCTCTCTCACACACACACACACACACACACACACACACACACACACAGTAAGTTAATTATCTCTTGCTGGATGCGTTTTGATCAGGCAATTCATTCATGCCCCAGAGTCTTGGAAAGTCCCCTGTATTTCGAAGCAGATTCCAGATCAGTCCTAACAGCCAGTCAATCAGAGGGTCCTATTACACGTTTTAGCTCCCAAGAGACTTGACGGCCCACCGCAATCACAGTCGAGAATGTCTTTGAGCAGCTAGTCGATTTGATATCTTCCTCTTTGGTTCAAATGGCCGAAGCTTAACCAAAACAAACAGCCTTGCAAGCTCAGAGTGTAGGCTGGCTTCACGTTGTGTCTTCAGTCTTGCAGTGTGTGTGTGTGTGTGTGTGTGAGGAAGCCAGAGTCACAGAACACAGGAGTAGGCCGAGCCAGGTAAAGTCTCTCGTTGCACAGTTCATCCAGAATCAAACACTGATGCTGGTCGAAAAAGAGCAGAGACAGACTGTCTGGCCCGAATCAAAACTAAAGAGATTAAGGAGTTGTCCTCCATTTCCTTCTCCTACTCCTGATGACTCACCTGTCCAGCTCACCTTGTGCATGTCTGTCATTTTAAGGCCCGCCTTCTTGCTCTAGCTCTCTCCCAGACTCTCTTTCATGGTCCTAGAGCCTGCCTGTCTCAAACCATCCTCTGGACTCGCATGACGGTGTCGGAGAACGGGCTCATAGTAATGGCTGGAACGGAAATAAATGGAATGGTAACTGAACTCATCAAAATACGTGGTATCCATGCGTTTGATACCATTCACTCCATTCCAGCCACCGTTTTGAGTCGTCCTCCTCTCAGCAGCCTCCTGCGGTACGTGTGTTTTACATGATGTCTAGGATGTGAGAAGGTGACGTAATATCACTCAAACATTTTAGTTGAAAGCAGAACATTTGGCAGATCACTTTCTTCCTGGATCTTTCAGAGATAAGCTTGTGCAACAAAATAATTGCATAATAGCGCATGCAGAGTGTCTACACTCAGGATATCCTGTGGTTAGAAATACACAGGAGAGAGGGGGGTAGGAGAGAGGATATATATACAGGATGGGTGGAGATGGAAAGAATTGGCTCTTCCATTTCGCTCTTCTTCCTTCCTGTGAGAGTATAAATGCCCTTGCCTTCTGGTTTGCCACCTATACACAGTTGCGAAGCGAGCACACACACACTAACGGGAGCTGCTGCGTAAATCAAAATCACATTTTACTTGTCACATGCGCCGAATACAATGGGTGTAGACCTTACCGTGAAATGCTTACTTACGAGCCCTTAGGCAACAATGTAGAGCTTGAAAAAGTAAGAAACATTTGCCAAATAAACTAAAGGAAAAATAGTAACACAAAATAACAATAACGAGGATATATACAGGTGGTACACCGATACGGGTAGGGAAAAAGTGACTATGCATAGATAATAAACAGAGTAGCAGCAGTGTATGTGAAGAGTGTGAAGGAATGTGAATGTATGTGTGTGTGGCGTCAATATGCATGCGTGTTTTGTGTGTGTGGTTGTCTTGAGCCTGTCATCTCTGTGTGCAGGCAGGTAGCCTTGGGCCACTGGGGCCTCCTCCTGACCTCAGCACATTCCCCAAATACCAGAAACCTCATTATATTCTCTGTGTGGGAGGATGAAGGTACAGTTTACATTTAAAACCACACACAGACAGACAGATGTGGTGTGCCCCGTGATATAGAAGATATTGAGAGACCAATAAAGGAAAAAAAGTTCACAAGGAATTGTCATCTGTTCGGCTCTGATAGCAAACCTGGCTGAGTAGTCAGACTGGCCTAGTCAACTAGGCTGAACAATTCCACATCTATGGAAATAAAAACCGGATTTCGCCCAGTCGGACACATAAGCTTCTGAGCAGAGCTCAATTTTGGACCAGTGGTCGGTGCAGTGTGTGCATTGCAGGGGAACGGAAAACCGAATAAATTGTTCCTACCTTGATGCTACAGGCCTGTTCCATGAGCCTGCGAGCGTTCTCCGCAGCCCGGTAGCGCTTCGGCAGCTGGACCCTGAAGAACTTCAGTGCTCCCTCGAAATCAGCCTGGAGCAAGTCTTCCTTAGACGTCTGTGGGGAAAAGACAAGAAGATAAGCTCAGCCAATAGAACAGGGCATATATAGTATCCATTACTTTAAATCTGCTTGGTGTTTGGCCCAAACTTTGCACCCATCTATTATAGAGGGTATTTTTTAGTTAACTAGGCAAGTCAGTCAAGTACAAATTCTTTATTTACAATGACGGCCTACCCCGGCCAAACCCTAACCCGGTCGACGCTGGGCCAATTGTGCGCCGCCCTATGGGACTCCCAATCACGGCCGCTTGTGATACAACCTGGAATCGAACCAGGGTCTGTAGTGACGCCTCTAGCACTGAAATGCAGTGCCTTAGACCGCTGCGCCACTCGGGATCCTTGAAGAAGGAATAAGACATTACGGTATAGTATGATGTTGCAGCATTTTTTGTTTTGCACCCAGAACAAGTGCTTAGTAAATCTCAACCAGAGCGCTCATTTGAGCAAGACTGTTACAGAAAGCGTGGAAGTCGCATTTTTAGCTCCCTTGACACCACTGTAATGTCAAACTCTGTCTGTAATAGTAGTATTTTGCAATAATACTACTTCGATACAACATATCTGTTAGTGTCACATGCCAACTGAGAGTTAGAACAGGTTGACTACGATGGCAATAACTGTAATAGCGCCACCCGTTGGCATTCCGATGCATTGTCATAATGATGATCCAAAATTAGACTCACACAGCCCAAGCTATTCAACAATATACGCAATTCAACAATATAAATACATTACGAAAGCATTTTGAAACATAACTGCACTGAGAAGAAGGTTTACGCCTGCAGTAGCCCTCGGCAGGGTAAGATTGTCCACCCACCCACCACCCACCTATCCTGTCTCACTCCCTGTCCCAGTCTCACCGCCAGTAGTCGGGGAACAAAGAGGCGGTGGCCCATCCCCAGGAGCCCCATCACCTTACAGACAGAGTCCGTCTCCCCAGCCTTCTCCTCTGCTGAACCCCCTTCCTCTGCCCCCCAGCTGCCCTTCCGCACCGCTGGCGTCATCACCGAGGGTGAGGGTGGGGTGGTGGGGGAAATGGAGGGAGAGGAGGGTGGAGAGCGAGAGGGGGAGGGAGGATCCCGCTCTGGGGCCAGGGTGGCCAGGGTGCAGGGCGACTCCAGCGTGCAGTCCGAAAGCGTAGACGTAGCCGCGGACAAGTTCGTATCAGGGTCAGTCACCCCGGGCAAAAACTTGAGGTCAGAGTCCAGCAAAGATTTTTTTTTCTTTGGCTGTTTAGCAATGCAAACTTTACAAATGACAGCGGTGATCTTTAGGGGAAAATAACAGGTTGATCGTTCCAGGCAGTGAGACACAGCGACGTGTTGGATGGGAGCTTCTCTCAATAGACTGTCATCCCCAATAATAATAATACAAAACTCTGCAAAAATAGACCATAAACATAATTATTTTCAAAAGGTAGAGAGGATCCAGCGGGTTTGAGCAGCATAGAGAATCAGTAAGTTTGTTGGGTTCATCGTGTCCATTCAGTAAGCACCACTGTCAGAGAGCAGACACAGCCACTAGGCCTGATAACACTATAGTCCCTGCCTCACAACTGACCAGAGCATCCAGCATAACGTAGATATGGGGTGCTATCACTGTGATCTAGCCAAATAAATATTACACAGGCACAGTTCTGAATAGATACCGATCCTGTTTCACACTGCTTTTTCCCCCAGAAATTCTAAAAATGGGCATGCCGTTGCCTAGCAGCAAAACAGACGGCACGCGGTTAGTCGGTTTAAACTGACGACAGGGGATGAGTCTTCCACTTATTATCCTCCACTCTCCTCCTTCAAAGAGAAGAGAATCCCTCTCTCACAACCAAGCCCCTATGCCCAGGACTTCGCATAAACGAGAAAAGACATCAAAGAAAGCGGGGTACTTTTATATCGCCGGTCCTGGGGTAACGATAAATACATACAGGCCACAGCAGGCAAAGTAGATGGATTGAGTTTGCTTCAGAAAAAAAAAAATCCATCTTTAAAAATCCCTTCCAAATGATGTTGTCCCTTTACACCCGAGCAGTCTTTTCTGATGTAAAACACTTCGGAAGCAGAGGAAGAGACTAAATCTTGTTATGTTTAAATGTGTTTCTATCAGTCACACAGCCTTAGGCAGAAGCTGCTTCCGTCCCGAATGTGACGTCTTGGGAGCCGCGTTTGTGCACAGCTGAACGGTCCTCATAGTGACTCAAGAGTCAGAGAGGAAACAGACACGGTGCTGGAGATCACATTAGATTAGGGAGAGGCAGAGGAGAGAGGATGGCTCTGGCAGTGAGCTTAAGCAGGACACTGGGCACACAAGCCTGTGTGGGTCTCTCTTCTTCAGGAAATCCTTCACTTCCACAGAGGAGCACTGAAACAGTCCCTGCCCTCTGTTCGCAGAAACAGCAAGGCTTCAAAAAAAGGGACTCCTTCCCCTAAGAACTCCAGCAGAGTAGACTTTCCTAACAAAACACAGCCAGAGTAGAAAACCTTCCGGTCAAAGTAAAGGTTTCTTTCCAGGTCCTTTGCAGAACAGGAGGGTCTATTTGCTGTGTCCAAAGCCTAACAGGAGCGCAGGGGACCCCTGGAGCCACAGGTCGGGTCACGGATAGGCGAAGCAGGTGGAGAAGCAAACCACGCTAGTGCTCCCTCCTCCCTCTTCTCTCCTATAGCACTCACCACCTAAAAGGCCTGCAATGCTAACAGCTAATGGCTAACCCTGCTGCTCGTGCTGCTCCAATGCAGAAGTCTGGTCTGGGGCTGGGCGGGCGGACGGCTAAGCATGCGCGCAAAACACGGAGGGAGAGAGACAGGGAGCATGTGACCGAAACACTGAGGCGGAGAGGTGCTAGAAGACGAGGGGGAGTAGAGAGGGAAGGAGGACAGGGGGGGAAGGGGAGTGAGAGAGGGTGTCCGTGGGTTGATGCGTTCGTGGTAGACATCCCTGAAAACAAATGTAACGGGGCCTCCCCCTTTTCAGCACTGCTGTTAATGGCTAACCGCTAACAGATGCTACTGCCGCTGCTGTACGCTCCAAATGGACTACGGCAGACAGGCAGGGGAGGGCAAGTGCACAGAGGGAGGGGGGGAGAGAGAGCGAGAGAGAGAGGAAGGGAGGGGGAGAGAGAGAGAGAGGAAGGGGGGGGGGGGGGGGGGGGGGGGCTCATTGGGGAGAATGCCGTCATACCTGACCAATAGAAAAGAGGCAGTGGAACCCCTTTACCCCTT
Organism: Oncorhynchus mykiss; assembly: GCF_013265735.2. NCBI lineage: Eukaryota > Metazoa > Chordata > Actinopteri > Salmoniformes > Salmonidae > Oncorhynchus > Oncorhynchus mykiss. Next base: position 56,080,055 of record NC_048569.1, on the reverse strand, counting down.
TACGCCCTCAAATATACACTTTTATCGCTATCCTCATGGTATCTCCCTTTTTCATATACAATCTCTCACACACACACACACGTTATTGGCATGAAAGCACTACTCTGTTGTTGCCGGAGGCTTTGTAAAAATCAAACAGACTGTAATAGGGGTATCATCCCAGAGGAGAGACTGTGTAGAGACAGTGTATCAGCTCAAACAGAAGGAGCTATGACCATAGCCCTCCCAGTAGCTGCTAGTTCACGTCAGACATGGTTTCTTCGCACAAAGCACTTTCTCTTTCATCTCCGTCTCTCTCTTCTGATGTCTTTTCCCTCTATCACTCTCTCCCTCGCTCTCTTTTATTGCCATCATTAATAGCAAAGACATCCACCTCTCCATCACTCCCTCTCTTAATTTCCCTTTCCACCCGGGGGTGTGATGTAGTGTGAAGAGAAGGATACAGTAGGTTTCTGTGGACCTGACTGTTATCCTCACTGAAACCCATTTCCCCTCTGAGTGATTCAACGGAATCACATGGGAAAGTCACATTCGCAGTGCAATCATGACAAGCTAAAAAAATATATAATTCAAACAAGCCACTCTAGCTTTATTTGCAGGTTTAATTGCAAGGTTTTCATATTGAGACCATTGTACGTTCCAAAATCATTTACATAGTCCATCTTAAAAAAACGGAACAGTGTCCAACCAATTGAGTGTCGTTTTTTTGTTGTCAACATAAAGGCAACCTGCATTCGGCAGAAATAGCACAGCATTTGCAGTACTCTGATACACAGGGGAGATCATTCTTTGCGATGCCCTTGCACTACGGTGTTGAAACAGAGGAGAAACGCAGCACCATGCATCCCGACATGCTCCTTGTTTCTAGAACAACATTATGCAGCATCAACTTGGCCTAAGTCTCAGTGAAATACTGCCAATTTAAATCAATGTGACCTCCTTAAGATGCCGGCATGATACGGATAGCTCGGCAATGCCATTCCTATCCCAACACTCGTGGGGGCATCAAAACAAGTAGAGTGATAGTAGAGTGATACCATCATAAACGGATCTGCTAACGATATAGTATTTAGCCAATTTAGCGCATCATTCAATATCCTGATTTGTTGTTTCATTGGGGGGGGGCAATATAAATAGTCTGGGGGATTAATTGTGTTGTCGTGCCCACTGTCTTGGTGTGCTTGGACCATAACAGTTTGTTGGTGATGTGGACATCAAGGATATTGAAATTCTCTGCCCCCTTTTCCAGTAGTTCACGATCAGCTCCTTTGTTTTGATCACGTTGAGGGAGAGATTGTTGTCCTGGCACCACACTGCCAGGTCTCTGTTGGAGTCGTGCTTGGCCACGCAGTCGTGGGTGAACAGGGAGTACAGGAGGGGACTAAGCACGCAACCCTGAGGGCCCTCGTGTTGAGGATCTGCGTGGCAGATGTGTTGTTGCCTACCTCTACCACCTGGGGGCGGCCCATCAGGAAGTCCAGGACCCAGTTTCAGGAGGGGGGGGGGGGGGGAAGGGGGGGGGGGGTGTTAAGTCACAGGGTCCTTAGCTTAGTGATGAGCTTTGTGGGTGCTATGGAGTTGAACGCTGAGCTGTAGTTAATGAACAGCATTCTCACATAGGTGTTCCTTTTGTCCAAGTGGGAAAGGGCAGTGGGGAGTGCGATTGAGATAGCGTCATCGGTGGATCTGTTGGGGCGGTATGCGAATTGGAGTGGGTTTAGGGTTTCTGGGCTGATGGTGTTGACATGAGCAATGACCAGCCTTTCAAAGAATTTCATGGCTACCAACGTGAGTGCTACGAGTCGGTAGTCATTTAGGCAGGTTACCTTCGCTTTCTTGGGCATAGCGACTATGGTGGTCTGCTTGAAACATGTAGGTATTACAGACTTGGTCAGGGAGAGGTTGAAAATGTCAGTGAAGACACTTGCCAGTTGGCCCACGCATGCTCTGAGTACCCGTCCTGGTAATCTGTCTGGCCCCGCAGCCTTGTGAATGTTGACGACCTGTTTAAAGGTCTTGCTCACATCGGCCTCAGAGTGTAATCACATAGTCATCCGGAACAGCTGGTGCTCTCATGCATGCTTTAGTGATGCTTGCCTCGAAGCGAGCATAAAAAAAGGGATTTTTTTCTCGTCTAGTAGGCTCGCTTGGGCAGACTAGTGGCTGGGTTTCCCGTTGCAGACCGTAGTTTGCAAGCCCTGCCACATCCGACGAGCATCAGAGCCGGAGTAGAAGGATTCAATCTTAGTATTGACGCTTTGCCTGTTTGAAGGTTTGTCTGAGGCATAGCGGGATTTCTTATAAGCGTCCGGATTGGTGTCCCGCTCCTTGAAAGCGGCAGCTCTAGCCTTCAGCTCAGTGTGGATATTGCCTGTGGGGAAGACGTCGTCAATGCACTTATTGATGAAGCCGGTGACAGGGGTGGTATACTCCTCAACGCCATTGGATGAATCCCAGAACGTATTCCAGTCTGTGTTAGAAAAACATTGTCATCAGTGTGATCAGACCATTTCCATAATGAGCGAGTCACTTGGTACTTCCTACTTTAGTTTTTGCTTGTAAGCAGGAATCAGGAGGATTGAATTATGGTCAGATTTGTCAAATGTAGGGTGAAGGAGATATTTGTACATGTCTCTGTGTGTGGAGTAAAGGTGGTCTAGTTTCTATGTCTCCTATGGTTGCACATGTGTTATGCTTGTAGAAATGCGGTAAATTGGTTAAAGTTCCCGGCCACTAGGAGTGTCACTTCTGGATGAGCATTTATTTGTTTGCTTATGGCCTTATACAGCTTGTTGAGTGCGATCTTAGTACCAGCATCAGTTTTGGTGGTAAATATACGGTTACTAAAAATATAGATGAAAACTCTCTTGGTAGATAGTGTGGTCTACAGCTTATTATGAGGTACTCTACCTCAGGCGAGCAATACCATGAGACTTCCTTAATATTAGACATCGTGCAACAGCTGTTATTGACAAATAGACACACACTTCTCGTCTTCCCAGACGTAGATGTTCTGTCCTGCCGATGCATGGAAAACCCAGCCAACTGTATGTTATCTGTGTCGTCGTTCAGCCACGACTTGGTGAAACATAAGATAATACATTTTTTAATGTCCTGTTGGCAGGATAGTCTTGAACGAAGATCATCCAGTTTATTTTCCAGTGATTGCAAGTTGGCCAATAGAACGGATGGTAGAGGCAGGTTATACACTCGTCGACAAATTCTCACAAGGCACCCCGATCTCCGACTGCTGTATTTCTGTCGGGGATTTGGGGCTGGTCTTGGAGGAGCAGTATATAATTTGCGTCGGACTTATTAAAGAAAAAATATCTGTCCAGTTCGAGGTGAGTAATCGTTGTTCTGATATCCAGAAGCTCTTTTCGGTCAAAAAAGATGGTAGCAGCAACATTATGTACAAAATAAGTTAAACAATGCAAAAAAATACAAAAAAATAGCACAGTTGGTTAGGAGCCAATAAAACGTCAGCCATCCCCTCCGGTGCCATTGTACTATTTAATAGGTGGAGATATGTGGGATGGGCTGTGAGTAGCTGGGATTAAAAGCTAGACAGGACCCAAAACATCATGTACAGTTGAAGTTAGAAGTTTACATACACTTAGGTTGAAGTCATAAAAACTTGTTTTTCAACTACTCCACAAATTTCTTGTTAACAAACTATAGTTTTGGCAAGTCGGTTAGGACATCTACATTGTGCATGACAACTACTTTTTCCAACAATTGTTTACAGACAGATTATTTCACTTATAATTCACTGTATCACAATTCCAGTGGGTCAGAGGTTTATATAGACTAAGTTGGGTGTGCCTTTAAATAGCTTGGAAAATTCCAGAAAATTATGTCATGGCTTTAGAAGCTTCTGATAGGCTAATTTACATAATTTGAGTCAATTGGAGGTGTACCTGTGGATGTATTTCAAGGCCTACCTTCAAACTCAGTGCCTCTTGGCTTGACATCATGGGAAAATCAAAAAAATTGTAGACCACAAGTCTGGTTCATCCTTGGGAGCAATTTCCAAATGCGTAAAGGTACCATGTTCATCTGAACAAACAATAGTGTGCAAGTATAAACACCATGGGACCACGCAGCTGTCATACCGCTCAGGAAGGAGATGCGTTCTGTCTCCTAGAGATGAACGTACTTTGCTGTGAAAAGTGCAAATCAATCCCAGAACAGCAAAATACCCTGTGAAGATGCTGGAGGAAACTGGTACAAAAGTATCGATATCCACAGTAAAAATAATCCTATATCGACATAACCTGAAAGGCTGCTCAGCAAGGAAGAAGCCACTGCTCCAAAACTGCCACAAAAAAAGCAAGAATACAGTTTGCAACTGCACATGGGGACAAAGATTGTACTTTTTGGAGAAATGTCCTCTGGTCTTATGAAACAAAAATAGAACTGTTTGGCCATAATGACCACCGTTATGTTTGGAGGAAAAGGGGGAGGCTTGCAAACCGAAGAACACCATCCCAACCGTGAAGCATGGGGGTGGAAGCATCATGTTGTGGGGGTGATTTGCTGCAGGAGGGACTGGTGCACTTCACAAAATAGATGACATCGTGAGGCAGGAAAATTGTGGATTTATTGAAGCAACATCTCAAGACATCAGTCAGGAAGTTAAAGCTTGGTCACAAATGGGTCTTCCAAATGGACAATGACCCCAAGCATACTTCCAAAGTTGTGGCAAAATGGCTTAAGGACAACAAAGTCAAGGTATTGGAGTGGCCATCACAAAGCCCTGACCTCAATCCTATAGAAAATTTGGGGCAGAACTGAAAAAGCGTGTACGAGCAAGGAGACCTACAAACCTGACTCAGTTACACCAGCTCTGTCAGGAGGAATGGGCCAAAATTCACAAAAATTACTGTGGGAAGCTTGTGGAAGGCTACCAGAAATGTTTGACCCAAGTTAAACAATTTAAAGGCAATGCTATCAAATACTAACGGAGTGTATGTAAACGTCTGACCCACTGGGAATGTGATGCAAGAAATAAAAGCTGAAATAAATCACTCTCCACTATTATTCTGACATTTCACATTCTTAAAATAAAGTAGTGATCCTAACCGACCTAAGACAGGGAATTTTTATAGGATTAAATGTCAGGAATTGTGAAAAACTGAGTTTAAATGTATTTGGCTAAGGTGTATGTAAACTTCAGACTTCAACTGTATATCGTATATGTCTGAGTACCTTTTAATGTGCATATCAAACAACATTTCTGTCACGTAATACTGTGTATAAAAGTACCATGTTTGTGAAATATATGAATAATGTACAGTGCATTCAAGAAATATTCAGACCGCTTGACTTTTTCCACATTTCGTTATGTTACAGCCTTATTCTAAAATGTATTGAATTGTTTGTTTTTCTCAATCTACACACAATACCCCATTTTTACAATTTAAAAATAAAACTGAAATATCACATTTACATAAGTATTGAGAAACTTGGTTTTTGCTCCGACATGCACTGTCAAATGTGGGAGGGACCTTATAGACAGGTGTGTGCATTTTCCAATCATGTCCAATCAATTGAATTTACCACAGGTGGCCTCAAATCAAGTTGTGGAAACATCAAGGATAATCAAGGGTTTTCTAAAAACCTGTTTTTGCTTTGTCATTATGGGGTATTGTGTGATTGAGGCAACAAAATGTGGAAAAAGTCCAGGGGTCTGAATATTTTCTCGAATGCATTGTCTACGTTGTCATCTCCCCCCTGCAGTACAGTCTATGGACTGCAGAGGGAGACATATGCAAACTATTCCTTTCTCACACCACATTCCTCCTATTACTTTCTCACACCACATTCCTCCATATTCTAGCCAATTACATCATATACTGACTGACATAGCATTTACTCTGTACTCAGCATTGCAGATAAGTGTTTCAGTGAAAAGGCATAGCAGTCACTCCTTCCATGCAATAAGAGAGTGGTTGTGGATCCGTATCTGGAGTGTAAAATGTACAATGACGGCCTAGGAACAGTGGGTTAACTGCCTTGTTCTGGGGCAGAACGACAGATTTTTACCTTTTACCAGCTCAGTGATTCGATCTAGAAACCTTGCTGGCCCAAAGCTCTAACCACTAGGCTACCTGCTGCCCCATATGAACCTTAGCACCGTGTCAATCTTGGAGGACAAAAATCTTCTCAGAGTGCTGAGGTAGGATCAGGTCTTTTTTTGACACGGTGTTTACTAACCTCCAAACGAGCTTCAATGCCATACAACTGTCCTTCCGTGGCCTCCAAGCTCCAAGCGTTCGCTGCCTGCACCCGCACGCCCGACTAGCATCACTACTCTGGACTGTTCTGACCTAGAATACGTGGACAACTACAAATTCCTAGGTGTCTGGCTAGACTGTAAACTCTCCTTCCAGACTCATATCAAACATCTCCAATCCAAAATCTAATCTAGAATCGGCTTTCTATTTTCGCAACAAAGCCTCCGTCACTCATGCCGCCAAACATACCCTCGTAGAACTGACTATCCTACCGAACATTGACGATGTCATTTACAAAATAGCTTCCAATACTCTACTCAACAAATTGGATGTAGTCTATCACAGTGCCATCCGTTTTGTTACCAAAGCCCCTTATACCACCCACCACTGCGACCTGTATGCTTTAGTCGGCTGGCCCTCGCTACATATTCGTCGCCAGACCGACTGGCTCCAGGTCATCTATAAGTCTATGCTAGGTAAAGCTCCGCCTTATCTCAGCTCACTGGTCACGATAACAACACCCACCCGTAGCATGCGCTCCAGCAGGTATAGCTCACTGGTTATTGTTATTGACTGTACGCTTGTTTATTCCATGTGTAACTCGGTGTTGTTGTTTCTGTCGCACTGCTTTGCTTTATCTTGGCCAGGTCGCAGTTGTAAATGAGAACTTGTTCTCAACTGGCCTACCTGGTAAAGGTAGGTGGAAAAAATAAATATAAATATAAAAATAAACAAAAAGGTCCCCCTGTCCATATAATCTTATTCATTGAGATCTAAAAGGCAAAAGTGATCTTACATCCAATAAAATTGTATTTGTCACATGCTTGGTAAACAGGTGTAGATTCAGTTTTGAAATGCTTACGTACAGGCCCTTCCCAACAATGCAGAGAGAAATATAGAGGAATAAATACACAATGAGTAACGATAACGTGGCTATATATAGGGGGTACCAGTACCGTGTAAAAGTGCAGGGGTACAAGTTAATTGAGGTAGATATGTACATATAGGTAGGGATAGAGTGACTAGGCAACAGGATAGATAATAAACAGTAGCAGCAGTGCATTACATCATTTGACCGCATCGATAATGACCTGACCTGTGTCCCATAACGTACCTACATTCCATACAGAACAAGGCTGATAATGACTAAGCATCTTACACACACACACACACACACACACACACACACACACACACACACACACACACACACACACAGACAGACAGACAGACAGACAGACAGACAGACAGACAGACAGACAGAGACACACAGGTCCAGTGCCAATTGAAAGCTACTTGCCCAAATGAAAATAATAATGGCCTTTGAAAGCGGATGATGCATGCATCATTTAAATGTTATCTTTAATTTGCGGGCTGAGCAAGTAGCCTATAATGACCTTCCCTCCATATACAAATAATTACATTTTAATTTGCCAATATCATTATTGATTGTTTGGAGGGGAGAAGAACCTTTGAGCAATCCCAAAAAGGGTATTTTTGTTAGCGATTTTGAACAGTCAGTTGTAGGGCCATATCAAATGCTTAAGGCCACAGCAATACTTAAACCAAATCAAGGAGTCCACTTTTGAGGTCTGGGAACAATTAACATAAAAAAAAATGGAGGGTGTTGTTGACCTTTCATTTAATTGTGCACCTAGCAAGAGACCGTTGTTTGGCTAGCAGTGTTTTTGTACTGTACAATGTAGGCTACATGTGATGGCAAAACTAATGCCCCACAATTGAAAGAAATCATCTTGATTTCATTCTGCCAGGTATGCCTACTTTGCAGTCAACATTTAATTGTGAAGTTTTTTTGGGAAAGCCTTGAGAACTGTTCATTCAAATAGCACATTATGACTAAATTGTGCATCCCAAAGATTCAACCAAGACTTCGGACTAAACATTTTGAATACCTGGTCTGCATACCCAATGCTGTTTGAATACATCTTGATTATTAAAAAAGAATAATTGTCAAACAATTGTGAAACAAAACCAATGTGACCAGCTACATTCTTTTCACTGGGAACCTAGCAACCAATAAAAAAAATTGGTGTCCCGCTGCCAAGTCAAAGGGTCGCAAACAATGATCCCTCTAAACTGCTCACGGTCGCGCACTTCCTACAGGACTGCCGCGCAGAAGTAATGCTATGCTGCACATAGACGCCAGAGATTGAACTTCACATAGTTCGCCCCATTAGTTTGCACCATATAGATCAACGTTTTTTTCTGTGACCGAATCGACTATATCAACCCCTTTTCAATGCAACACAACACATGTACCTTTGCAAGATTGAGTCTGTAATTTTGTTGTAGGCAGAGCCAGACCGCAATGGAGTAGAATTCTATTGGCGGTGGTAGCCCACGAGCGGTCTTTCAATCAGATCAGAGCGCAGAGCAACGCGTGTGCACATTTGTTGATATTCTTTGCTAGTTAGCGAGTTATTAGCCCAGTTCTAGATAAGTACAGGTCAGACATGGAGAGTAACTGCTTCATACAAGAGCACAAAACGTGTAGGCTACATTTTAAGCTTTCTTTTAAAATCCAATCAGGTAAAAAGCGTATGTCTTAATTAAAGGGACAGTGTTGAATATTGAAACAGGCTTGAATATGCACATAAGCCAATTGGCAGAGAGGTAACATTGTCTACTTCTCTGTATGCAATGTAGGCCTGCATGGGACACCACATATAGGCTACTATAGGCTATTTCATAATTTTGCTCAGTGCAAATTACTGGGAAAATTGGTCGCAAATGCCAGTGTTTTGGTCGTAGTTTTGAGCCCTGACTCAAAACACCGACTCCGGAGACTTTGTGAATACAAGCCCAGGTCTAGGTCTCGGAGTTGTGTGTGCTTCGTACAATACCATTACAGGATTTGTCTGTCATTTAAAAAAAAAAAAGTTTTAAAATCGAAGGAATTGACTGGAACCCCAGTAAATGAACCAAAGTAAAGGAAGTCAATCACACCTTGAGAAGAGCCAGCGCCACGTTGAAGATGATGTTCAGGCCCTGGGGAAGGGAAGAAGATGATTATATTGTTGATTGTCACAGAACATATTCTCTACACACACACAGAGAGAGAGAGAGAAAGAGCTCGGGCCGTCACCCAAACACATCTGTCACACATCGGTGTAAGAAAAGGCATGGATCAAGGGTCATCTCATCAACGGCTTTACCCTTTAAAACGTCATGCCAATAAACCAGCAAATGTTAAGGTTTTCTCGTCATAGACTTAATAAAGGTTCAAATGATCTTCAACAACAAAGACTCCTTCTAATAAAGACTTATGAAACTGCCGCGCAGCTTTCGTGTTAAGAGCTAGGGAGGGGGAAAAAACACACTGAAAAACAATGACGTAATGATACATGTGACAGTGGAATACATGTGTGTTGCTATCAACCCATCTCTCTGACGTTGTACATTAAATCCGTGACATTATGTAGTCTGTATGTCTACACGCTAGACTGCCCTCTGGCGATAAAGAGGAAACGTTATGGTAACATTACACTTATGTTCATGGAAACTCTTGAAGTGAAACAAGATGGTCCCTCTCACAGACAGGTGGGGCTGCATCATGGCCACAGAGTGACAAGCAGATGGACGAATTAATGAATGACACACACAGAGACAGAGAGACAGAGGGAGAGGGGGAGAGAGAGAAATTGTAAGAAGGAGTAAGGGACAAGAGTCACAGACTAACAGATAGAGAAAGACAGAAGGAGAAAGCAAGAGTGTGACAGAGTGAGAAAGAGGGAGAGAGCTGGCGAAAAAGAGGAGTGAGGCAGAGCTAGTGAAACAGAAAGAGAGAGGGAGGGTGAGAGAGGATGAGAGCGAGTGGATGCTGAAGTCAGCTCCGCATGGGAACACCTGTCTCCATCGCTCCGACACCCCGTTCACATGGCAACACTGGGCTAAAAATATCTCCCCTGCTCTATAAATAACTGAGGAAAGGGCCTCTCTTTCTCCCTCTCTTCCCCTCCCCTTCCATCTCTCACTTTCTTTCTCAAAAGGCTCTAGGTGGCGCTGGGGTGTCAGGGAGTCAGCGAGAGAGAGATAGAGGGAGTGTGGTTTGTGGACTGAGTGAGTGTGTGTGTGGAGTGTGTGAGTGTGTGTGAGAATACAGTCTCACATGCAGCGTGCCAAACTGAGCTGGAGTCAAACTGAGTCAGCAAGTGTGAGAGGTTTTAACGTAGAGGAGAAACACACAGTCAGGCGCACTTGCACACACACCTCACACGACACACACAAACAAACAACTAGCACCACACACAGGAGCACACAATCAGAGGAGAGAGAGAGAGAGAGAGAGAGAGAGAGAGAGAGAAAGAGGAGTGAAAAGTGACAATGACAACAAAGAAATCAGATCGAGGCAGGGGTAAAGCCAAAAACAATAAGAAAGGGACACCACTTTAGAGAAAAACATTTAGAAATAAAGAGACAAGAGATATGGAGATGGAGAGAGAGAGAGAGATATTAGAGGGAGGCAGAGAGGAGAGAGAAGCAGATACTCATCACACGGCTCAATGGCTGAGAAACGCCAAGGAAACTATTAATTGTTCTGCTCGGGGGCCGAGAGAGGGTGGGAGAGAAGGAAGAAAGGAGAGAGGAGGAGAACAGGAAAAAGAGAGAATCACAGAGAGAGAGAGAGCAAGGGTGATGAAAAAGGGAGGAGGAGGAGAAGAAGTGAGACAATCACAGAGAAAGAGAGAAAGGTCACAGCGTCCCTTCTCTACTGTGGTACCAGGCCTACAGAAGGGCTGAGAAGAGAAGCAGGCAGAGAGTATACTACTATCTTGAAGAGCCTCTGGAGATTTTGATGGGGTTTATCGTGCTAGAATGGTGTTCTCACTTCTCATGGTCATTGTTGCTCCAGAGGAGACATTGGCTTTAAGGAGGTACAAAAAGGCGGGTGAATAGTGAAGAGTTGTTTAGAGTTGTTCAAAGCCCAGGGTGGTCGATGGAAGGGGGAGAATAAGGGTAAGTTCAGTGCTTACCAACAGCAGCTTGGGTTAGGAGTAGGGTTAGGGTGAGGCCCAGTGTTGGGGTTAACAGTAGGGTTAAGGTAAGAGCCAGTGTTGAAGTCAGGACTAGGAGTAGGACCAGTATTGGGTAAGTGTTGGCGTTAGGAGTAGTGCTAAAATGACCTTCAGTGTTGGGTCAACGCTGTCAAACTTCTTACCTCACACAGTAGCAGGTCGGTGATGTGGAAGACCATGCAGAGGGGGAACTTGGCGGTGAAGAGTGTGAGGAACCACTGAGACGCATACATGTGGGCCTCCAGGCTCAGCTCCTGGAAGTGGGACCACAGGTCTGGGAGCTGCTCCTAGAGATAGGACAAGGAGAGAGTTCATTGCACAGTACCGAGTGTACAAAACATTAAGAGCATGACAGACTGACCAGGTGAATGCTACGATCCCTTATTGATGTCACTTGCTGAATCAGTGTAGATGAAGGGGAGGAGACGGGTTAAAGGATTTCTTTTAAAGCCTTGAGACAATTGAGACATGGATTGTGTATATGTGCCATTCAGAGGGTGACTGGGCAAGACAAAAAGATTAAAGCGCTTTTGAACGGGGTATGATAGTAGGTGCCAGGCACATCGATTTGTGTCAAGAACTGCAACGCTACTGGGTTTTTCACGCTCAACAGTTTCCCGTGTGTATCTAGAATGGTCCACCACCCAAAGGACATCCAGCCAATTTGGGGGGGGAAAAAAAAAAAAAAACTGTTGGAAGCATTGTGGTCAACATGGGCCAGCATCCCTGTGGAACGCTTTCGACACCTTGTAGAGTAAATGCCCCGACACATTGAGGCTGTTCTGAGGGCAAAAGGGTAAGTAAGAGTATATCACATATAGAGAGGAAAAAGTACTATATGTCAGTCAATTAATCAATGAGAGAGAAGACAGAACAGAGAGAGAGAGATAAAGTTGGTCTTAAATGAAATGCCGAGCGTAGCTACGTCCGACTTTGGGATCAGATTTTAAACCTGATTTGATGCTTCATTATGATGGTTCCTAGGCAGCGCCAGTTACTAGGCTGTTACAGTCCTCATGGCAGTTCTAAACTTTGCGAGGCATGTCACTTTTCCCATCACATCGCAAAGTCCACGGTCCATCACTATGCATGCACATTTTCTTAAGCACAACTAGATAGATCCATAAAGAATGACATGGATGGACCCGTAAAGAATGACCTGGATGGATCCATAAAGAATGACCTGGATGGACCCGTAAAGAATGACCTGGATGGACCCGTAAAGAATGACCTGGATGGACCCGTAAAGAATGACCTGGATGGACCCGTAAAGAATGACCTGGATGGACCCGTAAAGAATGACCTGGATGGACCCGTAAAGAATGACCTGGATGGACACGTAAAGAATGACCTGGACGGACCCGTAAAGAATGACCTGGACAGACCCGTAAAGAATGAACTGGACGGACCCATAAAGAATGAACTGGATGGACCCATAAAGAATGAACTGGATGGACCGATAAAGAATGAACTGGATGGACCCATAAAGAATGAACTGGATGGACCCATAAAGAATGACCTGAATGGACCCATAAAGAATGAACTGGATGGACCTATAAAGAATTACTGTGGGAATAAATACTGCTGAAGGACAAAAACATTGCAATAATAGGCTAACACATTTTAAGACATATTTTCAAATGGTTGCTTAACGGAACTCCCAAAGTCCTCCAACCATACATTCTAAGCAATAATAGCCATGTGTGGTCAACGAGATGATCATTTCAGCACCGTTTGGATTGGGACAGCATGGGGACTTGTCTTGATAAATCAATGTCAGGTTTTTGTGTTCACTGAATCTCCATTTAGATATTTGGTTACAATTAGACAGTGAAAATGTTAGCTAGCTAAGTTGAGGTGCGTATTCATCATCATTAGTCTAGTTTGTTAATCTATTAGCAGGACTGATCAGAACATTTAGCTAGCATGTTATGTAGCGTAGTAGTCGATTATTTTACTCTTCACTCGCATAGTAGTCTAGGCCTGCTCCCCGACCAAAAGACTGTGACTTGTCATATAATCAATCAATGTGATTTTGTTTCACTGAATCTCTGTATATTTGGTTAATTGATCTCTGGTTGGGCAAATAAGTGGCGGTGCAACTCTATTTGTTTACTTATCTATCACTGATCAGAAACATTTAGCATGCTAATCATGCTAAGTGTGTGTTTGTCAGCTTTTGCGTGTGTGCGCACGTTTGTGTGTGTATGTATGTATGTGCAATCGTGCAGATTCGTGGACCAAACACTCCTTCATCAACTCAAACACAAAGCCAATAACACTTCAAAACCCAGCCCAGTGTGAAAATCTTGGGTGGAAATGTAACGAGGAAATGTAAGAAGAGCAGGGTTGGAGGAAACCGTGAGTACTTCCCAAATGACACACTATTCACAATATCAGGGGTAGGCAACCCTGGCCCTGGAGGGGCCGCGGGCACTTCGTTTTTTTATTGAACCGACCTGGAAGACCAGGTGTGTTGAATTTAGGCAAACCACTGAACTGATCAGTTAGCTCAGTTGGTCAGGTGTGGTGTCTAGTTGGAACAAAATCCTGCAGTACCTGCAGCACTCCAGGAACAGGGTTAGCTATCCTTGCCCTAAATAGTTGGATGCAGACACTCTTTGCTGTGAACACTGGCTTCCTTCCATCTGTATGCCAACCCTTAGCGATCAATGCTCATACTCCTTAGCCTTGGGTGCTTGTCAATACTAACCCATTGCAGCTTGGTGCTGAAAAAAGCCTACTTAAGAGGCTAAAGTGAATTTCCGTACAAAATTAAACTCCAATTCAATGCACTTACAAGAATAGAGTCAGTGTTCCTAATAAGGTGCATCGACCTTACTCAAATAAAAGTGAAGGTCACCTGGTAAAATAGTACTTTAATAAAAGTATTTGGTTTTAAATATACTGAAGTATCAAAAGTAAATGTAATTGCTAAAATATAAGTAGTAAAAGTGACCCCTCCTGTCTCAGCCTCCAGTATTTATGCTGCAGTAGTTTATGTGTCGGGGGGCTAGGGTCAGTTTGTTATATCTGGAGTACTTCTCCTGTCCTATTCGGTGTCCTGTGTGAATCTAAGTGTGCGTTCTCTAATTCTCTCCTTCTCTCTTTCTTTCTCTCTCTCGGAGGACCTGAGCCCTAGGACCATGCCCCAGGACTACCTGACATGATGACTCCTTGCTGTCCCCAGTCCACCTGGCCGTGCTGCTGCTCCAGTTTCAAATTTTCAACTGTTCTGCCTTATTATTATTCGACCATGCTGGTCATTTATGAACATTTGAACATCTTGGCCATGTTCTGTTATAATCTCCACCCGGCATAGCCAGAAGAGGACTGGCCACCCCACATAGCCTGGTTCCTCTCTAGGTTTCTTCCTAGGTTTTGGCCTTTCTAGGGAGTTTTTCCTAGCCACCGTGCTTCTACACCTGCGTTGCTTGCTGTTTGGGGTTTTAGGATGGGTTTCTGTACAACACTTTGAGATTTCAGCTGATGTACGAAGGGCTATATAAATAAATTTGATTTTGATTTGATAAATAATTTCAAATTCCTTATAATAAGCAAACCAGACTGCACCATTTTTGTGTTAAAAAAAAAAAGTATTTACGGAAAGCCAGAGGAACACTCCTACTCTCTGACATGGGTGTCAGGGAAAATGTATGGAGTAAAAATTACTTTATTTTCTTTAGGAATGTAGGGAAGCAAAAGTAAAAGTAGTCCAACAATTCTTTTTATTTTTAAGTACAGATACCCCATAAAACTACTTAAGTAGTACTTTAAAGTATTTTTTACTTAAGTACTTTACATCACTGTGCTGATGACGTGCGCACATACACACACACACACACACACACACACACACACTAAGATAAGAATGTTAACCTGAAGCAGTCGTTCTAGCTGGTAGAACTTGCAGTGCAGGTCCTCAAAGTTCTTCTTGTAGAGCTCCCTCAGGCCGTACTCATACATGATCTTCACCAGCACACAGAATGCCTGCTCCTCAGGCATCTACAGCCACAGGACAAACAGAACCAGAGGAGGGTTAGCTAGAATATGAAAAGCGGGATGACAGAAGATGTGTGAGAAACGGGAGCTCAAGTTGTTTCCTTCTATTCCTTGACTTATTTGATTTTAGAAATGTCAACGTAAAACAAGAAGAGGAGGTATACAGTGCCAGTCATTCAAGGTCTTTTCTTTATTTTTTTCAACTTTGTAGAATAATAGTGAAGACATCAATACTATGAAATAACACATATGGAATCATGTAGTAACCAAAAAGTGTTAAATAAAAATATATGTTATATTTTATATTCTTCAAAGTAGCCACCCTTTGCCTTGACAGCTTTGCACACTCTTGGCATTCTCTTTAACCAGCTTCACCTGGAATTACTTTCCAACAGTCTTGAAGGAGTTCCCACATATGCTGAGCACTTGTTGGCTACTTTTCCTTCAGTCTTGTGGTCCAACTCATGCCAAACCATCTCAATTGGGTTGAGTTTGGGTGATTGTGGAGGCCAGGTCATCTGATGCAGCACTCCATCACTCAGTAGCCCTTACACAGCCTGGAGGTGTGTTTTGGGTCATTGTCCTGTTGAAAAACAAATGACAGTCCCACTAAGCGCATACCAGACGGGATGGCGTATCGTTGCAGAATGCTGTGGTAGCCATGCTGGTTAAGTGTGCCTTGAATTCCACATAATTCACTGACAGTGTCACCAGCAAAGCACCAGCAAAGCACCCCCACACCATCACATCTACTCTTCCATGCTTCACGATGGGAACCACACATGCAGAGATCATCCGTTCACCTACTCTGCGTCCCACAAAGACACGGTGGTTGGAACCCCAAATCGCAAATTTGGACTCATCAGACCAAACGACAGATTTCCACCGGTTTAATATCCATTGCTCATGTTGTGGCCCAAGCAAGTCTCTTCTTATTATTATTGGTGTCCTTTAGTAGTGGTATCTTTGCAGCAATTCGACCATGAAGGCCTGATTCACGCATTCTCCTCTGAACAGTCAATGTTGAGATGTGTCTGTTACTTGAACACTGAAGCATTTATTTGGGCTGCAATTTCTAAGGCTGGTAACTCGAATGAATGTATCCTCTGCAACAAAGGTAAATCTGGGTCTTCCTTTCCTGTGGCTGTCCTCATGAGAGCCAGTTTCATCATAGCGCTTGATGGTTTTTGCGACTGCACTTCAAGAAATGTCAAAGTTCTTGAAATGTTCATGATTGACTGACCTTCATGTCTTAAAGTAATGATGGACTGTTGTTTCTCTTTGCTTATTTGAGCTGTTCTTGTCATAATATGGACTTGGTCTTTTACCAAATAGGGCTATCTTCTGTATGCCACCCCTACCTTGACACAACTGATTGGCTCAAACGCATTAAGGAACAAAATTCCACAAATTTTAAAAAGGCACACCTGTTAATTTAAATGCATTCCAGGTGACTACCTCATGAAGCTGGTTGAGAGAATGCCAAGAGTGTGCAAAGCGGTCATCAAGGCAAAGGGTGGCTACTTTGAAGAATCTCAAATATACAATATATTTTGATTTGTTTAACACGTTTTAGGTGATTACAATGTAGAAAATAGTAAAAAAAATAAATAAAAACCCTGGAATGAGTAGGCGTGTCCAAAATTTTGACTGGTACTGTAGTTAAGATAAATATAATGTCGACATTTAATCTCAAAGGCTTTTCTCAATAAACAATGCACTGCCACAAACATAAGTAGGATAAATTCTTGGTGGAATTTATTGTCACTTGAAAGTGTTGTCTGTCTGTGGATTAAAGAGGGACGTTTCCTCCAAACATTCTTTGTCCCACTTTTGAATAGTTGGGAGACTGTTGGAGCAAATGAGGAGAGTGAGAGAGGGACTTAAACAGAAAGGAGGATGAGGTGTGTGAGTAAGAGAAGCAAGGTGAGAATCTGGTGGGTTTGGAAAAAAAAGCCAGAAGGTGGGAGTGTCAGTGTGAAATACACGGGGTGTGATTATGTCCACCCCCCTCTTCAATGTGTGAGAGAGCGAGAGCAAAAGAGAGAATGTGCGTGAGAGAAATACACCCACCCACACAGAGCAGTGGGTATTTAATCTGGGTGACAGTGTGTGTGTCCTGGACTGAGACAGGCGCAGCCATTAATATTCCTGACACTTCCCCTGCCTCCCAAAGGGGATCTCCCCCCCCCTCCTCTCCCTCCATTTCTTCTTTATTACTCATCCTCTCTGCACTTGTCCCTCTCCACATTTCTCAATCCATCTCTTTCTCTCTCCCCCTCCTTCCCACCTCCCTCCCTCTCTCACGTCATCTCTACTTCACCCCTCTCTTTTTTCCAGTCATCCTCCTGTCAGATTTACTAGCCTGTTGTTTACCTATTCACTCCTCCCTCTGCTCAACCAAAACTTTCCTTCATTCCCTGTCCATTGTTCTCACTATCAGTCCTAATACAGGCTGTTAATAAGTGCACTAAGGATAAGTGCAATATTTTCACGGAGCCAATTCAACACTTAAAAAAAAATAATGTGTCTTTGTAGATTTTTGTTGCAACTGTTTGGGTAGACTTCAGTCTCAACTCATCTCTGTGGTTCCATAGACATTGTATTGACATTTGATCCCCCACATACATGCAGTAGTAGTACAGCAGCCAGGAAGGACTGTCCCTGACAGTAGCCAATCTCCTCATCGTAGACTGAATAGGCCTGGAACACAGAGCAGAGAGGGGACAACGTTAGGCAATAGGTACTTCATATCAAACAATGAACAAGAAACGGTGTGTGTGTGTGTGTGTGTGCGCGTGTGCGTGTCTTTGTATAGCATGCATGTAACATACTGAACAAGTTATTTGTAAAAATGTGACACTAAATGTTTACTGTAAATTCCCAAATCTCTGGCCTTCCTCAGGCATTTCAGTGTTTCAGAAAGAAAGTCCTTTTGACATGTTAAGGTGTTCCGTTTGTTGTTTGTGTTTTCAATTTGCTCAACCTGTGCAGTTTCACAGTTCTAGACAAAAACAGAGTATACGAAACATTAAGAATGCCTTAATAATATTGAGTTGCACCCCCCTCCTTTGCCCTCAGAACAGCCTCAATTTGTCGGAGCATGGACTCTACAAGGTGTCGAAAGCGTTCCACAGGGATGCTGGCCCATGTTGACTAATTGTTAACATGTTGTGTCAAGTTGGCTGGCTGTCCTTTGGGTGGTGGACCATTTTTCATATACACGGGAAATGTGAAAAACCCAGAAGCGTTGCAGTTCTTGACACAAACTGGTGCGCCTGGCACCTACTCCCATACCCCATTCCAAGGCACTTAAATATTTTGTCTTGCCCATTCACACTCTGAATGGCACACATACACAATCCATGTCTCAATTGTCTCAATGATTAAACATCCTTCTTTAACCTGCCTCCTCCCATAATCAACATTTTCAAATGAATAGATTTGGTAGACATTGCCATTATTTTGACCTACCCACAGTTCATTGGAAGAAGAAGTGTAAAGTAACATACTGTGCCTTCAAAAAGTACACACCCCTCGACTCCTTCCACATTTTGTTGTGTTATAACGTGGGATGTAATTTTTTGCCAACGATTTACACAAAATACTCAAAATGTCAAAGTGTACGAAAAATTCAAAAATGTGTAAAACAAAATATGAAAAATAAACACTAATATATCTGGATTTCATAAGTATTCCACCCCATGAGTTAATACATGTTAGAATCACCTTTGACAGCGATAACAGCTGTGAGTCTTTCTGGGTAAGACTAAGAGCCTTGCACAGCTGGATTGTACAATATCAAGAAACATTCTTTAAAAAGATATTCAAGCTATGTCAAGTTGGTTGTCGATCATTGCTAGACAGCCCTTTTCAAGTCTTGCCATAGATTTAAGCCGATTTAATTCAAAACTGTAACTAGGCCACTCAGGAAAATTCAATGTAGTCTTGGTAAGCAACTCCAGTGTATATTTGGACATGTGTTTTAGGTTATTGTCCTGCTGAAAGGTGAATGTGTCTCCCAGTGTCTGCTGTAAGGCAGACTGAACCCAGTTTTCCTCTAGGACTTTAACTGTGCTTAGCTCTATTCCGTTTGTTTTTATTCTTAAACTCCCTAGTACTTGCCAAGCAGACAAGCATACTCATAACATGATGCAGCCACCACTATGCTTGAAAATATAAAGAGTGGTACTCAGTGATGTATTGGATTTGCCAATACGTAAGTCTTTATATTTAATTTATTTGACACAGGATGCATGTTTTGGAATATTTTCATTCTGTACATGCTTTCTTTTCACTCTGTCAACTATGTTAGTATTGTGTAGTAACTACAATGTTGTTGATCCTCAGTTATCTTCTATCACAGAAATTAAACTAACTGTTTTAAAGTAACAATTGGCCTCATGGTGAAATCTCTGAGCGGTTTCCTTCCACTCCGGAAACTGAGTTATTAAGGATGCCTGTATCGTTGTAGTGACTATGTGTATAGATACACCATCCAAAGTGTAATTAATATTAATCACCATGCTCAAAGGGATATTCAATATCTGCTTTAAAATTATTCTTTTTTTACCCATCTACCAAAACGTGCCCTTCTTTGTGAGGCATCCCTGTACTTTGTGGTTGAATCTGTGTTTGAAATTCACTGCTAGACTGAGGGAACTTACATATAATTGTATGAGTGGTGTGCAGAGATGAGGTAGTCCTTCAAAAAATCATGTTAAACACTATTATTGCACACAGAGAGTTCATGCAACTTATATGACTTAAGCACATTTTTACACCTGAACATTTGTTTCACAACCAATGTGAAACAAGTCAAGGGGTGTGAATAGTTTCTGAAGGCACTGTAGTCTATTAGAAAGGTAATGGTACTATATGTTGGCGATGTAGAGAGAATGTTGCTGTTGTAAAGCTACTTTTCTGCAATATACATTTTTCCATTAGGCTAATTTCCAGCAATTCAACACAGTTTGGGATGGAGCTGAGAGACAATTAAGCAGTTTTGAAGCTAATTTCCTGCAATTCTATGCATTTTGCCATGGTTTATGTTGTGTTCCTCTGCTCAAACATACAATCAACGTGCTCTGAATGACTTTTTTGTGTGTTTTTTGTGTGTGATTCTCCCCGACTGTCTAGCTTTTATTTGATTGTTAATTCTCAAAGATATTATTTTTTTAAATATATACAGTGCATTCGGGAAGTGTTGACTTTTTCAACATTTTGTTACGTTACACCCTTATTCTAAAATGGATCAAATAAAATATGACAAAGCAGAGCCAGGCTCTGGCTGGGCCACTCAAGGACATTCAGAAACATGTCCAGAAGCCACTCCTGCGTTGTATTGCCTGTGTGCTTAGGGTCATTGTCCTGTTGGAAGGTGAACCGTCGCCCCAGCCTGAGGTCCGGAAGGCACTGGAGCAGGTTTTCATCTTGGATCGCTCTGTACTTTGCTCTGTTCATCTTTCCCTTGATCCTGATGAGTCTCTCACCTGCTGAAAAATCACCACAGCATGATGCTGCCACCACCATGCTTCACCAAAGGGATGGTGCCAAGTTTCCTTCAGATGTTCAATCTTGGTTTCATCAGACCAGAGAATCTTGTTTCTCATGGTCAGAGTCCTTAAGGCGCCTTTTGGCAAACTCCAAGCGGGCTGTCACGGGCCTTTTACTGAGGAGTGGCTTCCGTCTGGCCACTCCACTATAAAGGCCTGATTGGTTGAGTGCTGCAGAGATGGTTGTCCTTCTGGAAGGTTCTCCCATCTCCACAGAGGAACTCTGGAGCTTTGTCAGAGTGAGCATCGCGTTATTGGTCACCTCCCTGAGCAAGACCCTTCACCCCAGATTGCTCAGTTTGACTGGGCAGCCAGCTCTAGGAAGAGTCTTGGTAGTTCCAAACTTCTTCATTTAAGAATAATGGAGGGCACTGTGTTCTTGGGGACCTTCAATGCTGCAGACATTTTTTGGTACCCTTCCACAGATCTGTGCCTCGTCACAATCCTGTCATGGAGCTCTACGGACAATCCCTTTGACCTCATGGCTTGGTTTTTGCTCTGACATGCACTGTCAACTGTAGGACCTTATATAGACAGGTGTGCCATTCCAAATCATGTCCAATCAATTGAATTTACCACAGGTGGACTCCAATCAAGTTGTAAAAACATCTCAAGAATGATATCACTCCAGTGTAAATTGCTAAATTGTAATTACTTCGCCACTATTGGCCTACTTATTGCCTTACCTCCTTACTTCATTTGCACACACTGTATACAGATTTTTCTATTGTGTTATTGACTGTACGATTGTTTATCCCATGTGTAACTGTGTTGTTTTTGTTGCACTGCTTTGCTTTATCTTGGCCAGGTCGCAGTTGTAAATGAGAACTTGTTCTCAACTGGCCTCCCTGGTTAATAAACAAAATAAAGATCAATGGAAACAGGAGGCACCTGAGATTAATTTCAAGTCTCATAGCAACAGATCTGAATACTTATGTAAATAAGGTACTTTATTTTTTATTTTTAATACATTTGCAAACATTTCTAAAAACCCGTTTTCCCTTTATCATTATGGGGTATTGTGTGTAGATTGATGAGGAACATGTTTTATTTAATCAATTTGAGAGTAAGGCTGTAACGTAACAAAATATGGAAAAAGTCAAGGGGTCTGAATACTTTCCGAATGCACTGCATACATTTAAATATATATTTTCTGCATGCTTTCTATCTGGTTTTGGTCGTTTAAGTTGATAGTGAAACTGTTCTTCCATCTCAAATTAATATTTAGACGGCCCACCTAAGAATTTTATATACAGACAAAAATACCTAGAATTATCTCCATTGACTGTAATTTCAGCCATATTAACCGGATAGTTGGATTTTGGCAATGAAGTCTTATCTTCCCCCCCCCCCAGTCAGATGAACAGGAACAGCTAGCATGCCAACTGTTCCTTCAGACTACCAGTCATTGCGCTAACACTAGTTAGCATTGGCTCGTGAAACTACCTCTAACCTACTGGACACAGAGAAAGAAACATAAAAATGTTATCCAAGATCGTATTATGTGGCAGCTAGCGATAATAAATAATATATATATATTTTTTTTTATAAACAAAATCAGACCCCCTGCAGTACCCAGTTCAAAATTCTCTGGCCTAGACTATATATTATAACCAGCTGTCACACTGATAATACATGTTGAGTTGGGAGATGAACAGCATAGAAAGCATATTTCCTGAGGAGACTGTCTCGGCCCTCCCGTTTCTTGCTGAAACCCTTTCGGGACTGTCTTTGCCTGAGCGACTTTAATCTGGCTGTGCCAATCAAGAGATGGAAAGCTACGCAAAGCCCTGTTTTCAAAGGGCAGATTTAACAACAGAGGGAGAAGGGGGGGGGGGGGGGGGGGGGCAGAGAGAGATGGCTCCCTGCACAAGTCTTCTTAAAAGAACAGCAGTCGGCGTAACACCCTCATAAAATCTATTGTCATCTTTTACTGTAGGGAAAGACGACAATATGTACTTAGGTTACATCTCATAACACTCTATTCTACAAAATAGTGCACTACTATTTGACTTTTCTGCCCTACTAGTGCATACATTAGACTTCACTCGAACCCTCTGTCCTAAGGGGTCTACATAACCATGTCCTAAGCGTGACATAATGGAATACAAAAGCTGCTACGTAACTACCTGGCTTGTGACTCGTACCATCAAAGGGCCCGATTCAGAATTGAGATAAGCATTCATTGATGTCAATTGGAGCCTTGCACGAAAATTGAAGTTGAGCAACCATACCTATCTAAAGTTAGAACACCGCTCGTAGTGAATAAAGGGTTGCCGTCAGTTGTCATCATGACCATTCATGCCATGTAGTGTCATAATTATTGGCGTTAACGGCTAACCTTAACAAAATGGATTGAAATCGACATTTCCATGCATCTTGCTTGCTGTAACAAGCTTTACAAGGGTATCTTGAATCGCCCTCCATTGCTTTTAATATGAAAATGAAATATGGGCTTTTCACCAATTTAATTGGTTTTCTGTTTGGCAAAGAATTCACATGAAAGTATAATTACATTTTAGTCATTAGCAGACAACCTTATCCAGAGCGACTTAGAGGAGTAATTAGAGCTTAGAGCCTTGCTCAAGGGCACATCAACAGATTGTTCACCTTGTAAGCTCGAGGATTCGAACCAGCAACCTTTCGGTTACTGGCCCAGCGCTCTTAACCGCTACGCTTAACTGCCACCCCCGGAGCTATACCTCGCCAGGCTGTCTCGGGACTGAGAAAAGTTTGATGGAGTGTCCCCATTCAGCTCGCTTTGCCGTGGCTTGAAGGATGTACAGTGCTCGATGGATGGGGTGGCCGTGAATAGACGACATCCCTATTTGTCAGTCGGACTAATTTTTTTTATTTATTTAACTAGGCAAGTCAGTTCAGAACAAATTCTTATATACAATGATGGCCTAGGAACAGTGGGTACAACCAATCACGTGATGGGAGAATGCTGGAGAATTTGACCTCATGTTCACATTGTCACCCTGTTGTTTCCTCTATACCTGGGCCTGTACTCATAAAACGTGCTGATCTACGATCAGTTTTAGCCTTTTAGATCGTAATGAGTTACATTTTTTGGGACATGGGGGGGGGGGGGGGGGGGGGGGGGGGGGGGGGGGGGGGGGGGGGGGGGGGGGGGGGCTGTAGTACAGCCTGCAGCTGCTTTTTTTTTTTCTTCCATACTCGCCCTGACCCCAATCCTTCACAAGGACATCACAGGTACATTGAACTCACCTAAAATAAAACACTTTAGGAAGAAAATGGGAGACAAAAGTGTGTCTCTACAGGATGTAGCCAACCTTATCAAGAGGCAATCTACATGTATTTGCATACAAATGAGAGCCTGGCACTCAACTGGCCTAGATGGTAACAGAGGATGATGAGGCTTTCTGACACTCAACATTTGCTCCACAGCATGCTTCTGTGTTGTCTGAAAAACGACATGTGGGACACACGTAGCTTCATTCTGGACTCGTAAAAACATACATTGGATTTGTGTAGCTTGTTTCCGAACTCTAAAAGCAAGTCACAAAGTCCGCTACCGCATCTGTGCGTCCCAATATGTTTTACTATGGCAACTTGGTGTGCACAGTATTGTGTGGTTTGTGTTTGCTTGTACATTTCAGTTTATAATTTATAGTTCTGCGCAGACCTGGGTTCAAATAGTATTTGAAATCTTTCAAATACATTGAGAGTAAGATCTAGCCTGCTTGAAAAGCTGAATGAATGGGGTTTGCAGTTTGGGGACTTTTCTATTGGTCCATTAAGCAAGTCAAGCTCAATCAAGCACAGATTAAGTATTTGCAATGATTTTCAATAGTATTTGAACCCAGGTCTGGGTCTGTGTACTTATTTATTCGTATCCAAGTTTAACATACAAGGTAAGCTGTTAGCTGCTCTGGCGAGTGATCCTGGATACATTTAGTGGTACAGAAACATCGAAACAGGTATCCCCACCCACTGGCCTGACTCATACACATATCCTTCCTGTCTCCTCTTCACTACCAAACCCTAAGAAAACAACAAAATACAGAAAAGATCCACAAACAAATCATTTTTTTTTTTTTAAAGAGTGCCATCCATCCGTACCTTACAGATCTTGTAAAGGGAATCCTGCCCGTCTCCATCAGTGTCTTTGAAGTAGTCGTGAGCGGGGAACGTCCGGTGGATGTCTCTGGTGATTACTCCGTCCTGGGCAGAGTCCTGCAACACACAACACAAGGACTGTTTTATGCCTTTATACGCTTAAGGCTACATTCACCTACCACATAAGAAATAGAACTCGGTGTGACCCCACAAACCGCTTTACACAGATGCACGTGCACCACACATTCGCATGTACGAAGAAAGGCACGGCTTCCATTGGTGTCAAAGCAGATCAGCTTCAACAGACTAGCGAGCTGTTCCAGTCATTCAGTAGAGACAACCAGAATCATAGTCAAAGAGAGGAACTTTGACTATTGGACACAATTTATCTAAAATCAACCATATCGCGTGTGTTATTCAAATATCTACAGTACGCACAAGGAAAACATCCTCTGAGGAACAACCTGAGCGAGCAAGAGAGAAAGAGAGAGAGAGGGAGCGGACCAAGGAGGAGAAAGAGAGAGATAATTATATTTTCAGGTTTTCAGAACATTTGCTGTGTGAGCGTCGCCCGGTGGTGTCCCATTCCACTCAGCTGCTGCAGCTTGGGCTTCTAATCTGCAGCGCAGCACTTCCTCCAGGATGACTGGCGGCCTGGCATTTTCACACTACCCACTGTGAGCTGCAGATAAAACAGGCCCCGGCACCCTGACGGCTCTGACTGCTGTGCCTGTGTGTTTGTGAGATAGACTGTGCGCTTATACACGTGCGTGTGACAGAGTGCGCGAGAAAGAACGAGGAAAATATACTGTCGTTCTCATTCGCTCTCTCTGTAGCTCACTTGTGTACCACAGAAGACGGACTGCCAGACAGGCCAGCCTTTGCAGGTTTGAGAGGCGCGCGAGTCAAAACAAATGTGCAGATTGACGTTCATTGTCATGAGTCTTGCCCCGGAGGCAGAACGGAGCGGTTTCTGCTAGATGGGCTAGCTACAAAGTCAATATCGTACAAATTCATTTTTATGGGTTGAGCTTTTTGGTATTCATTTAAGGTTAGGGCAAGGCATTAGGGTTAGCAGTATGGTTAAGGTTTAAAATCAGATTTCATGACTTCGTGGCTGTGCCAGCTAGTGACCACTCTGCAGAGCTGCCTCCAGTATATGAGTCATCTCAATAAATGCCAACCTGCAACAAATGCACTGAAGTAAATGACACTCAATTGTGTGTAATGGAGTTAAAGTGAAGTGGAGGAAGGGCACTGCTGACTGCGCGTTTTTCGATTCCCTCGTTCTCCATCTCCAACAGAAAGCGTATTTATTTGGGCTTGATCTCCCTCTCCCCCTAGCTCTTTGTTAGAAGTGGGGAATTGGGGGTCTTTTTCAATCAAAGCCGGTCTCCAGCATTTCCAGGATGAGGTACAATTTCCCCAAATGATATGATTAAAGAACAATTTTATATTAACATACCCTTGAGTTTCCTTTTGTGTCTCACTAAGTGTTCAGCTAAATACATTAATTCAATAATTCCTTCTTCCAGTGGGAAAAGAACGATATTTCAGACAATTCTCAGAGGCCCAGTCATAGCAGGGTTGGATTTCATAAGACTCTGGGCCATGATTTGCAGTGACTATATTGAGCCTTTAAGAGCCAATGGAGTCACAGCAGGCCAACAGGTCAAATGTCAAACGGTTGTCAGCAGCGGTGCCACAGGGGAACATTCGGTCTTCACCCCCCTCATCATGGGAAAAAAACAACAGAGAAACTGTATCAACCCAATAGGACTGGGCACAGCCTGGCATCACCAACAGACAGGCTAAAATTAAATTCAGCTCACATTAGGTAGATGTTGCCCATAACCCCAGACCGATAATCAGAATACAGCCTAATGAAGCCTTATAATACATTATAACAGTTCATACATGTTTATGCCAAGTTCTAAAGTATTGTATGATACCTGCAGGCTTTAAGTAAAGTGTTGCTCAAGGAGTACTGGGTTAGGACACTGCTGTGTTTCAGCTGTTTCTGCCCAGCTAATGCTAATTGGATGTGTGTAGCTAGTAGCTTTTTCCATATATCGGGCCAATACGCTAAGAACAGTTTAGGGGGCAACTGATTCATTTCATTTCAGGAAGCAAACAACGACAGACAGTTGAAGGGCTTGACTGTCGCTGCCAGCCTGGCACACAACAACCTGTAACGCTTTAACGAGATTGGACACGAGGAGGGGGAGGTATGACAATGCATTATGGGTAAGTTGGAACTAAACATTTGATATGCTTTCATTACAAGCGCAAACACCAAAGAGATGATAATAATATGAGCGTAATAATAGCGTAGATACTAGCATGCACATGTACTCGCATGCACATGAAACATACAAGCACTCTGTCGCTCAACAACCCACCCTCCCACGCCACTATTTAAGCAGTCCAATAATTAAACAAAGTGCAGCACCATGACAACATCAATCTGGGTCTGGAGGAATCTCGTTGACAGGGCCAGTTGTAAACAGTTTGATTAAATTAACGGTGCATGTCACTACTAATTAAAAGCGTCATTAGTCAACTAATGGCAGTAAATAAGGCTACAGTAGGTCTCCTCTCTCTGAGTCACTCTTCAGATGAGCTACCCCCTCCGATACAAAGTCCTTGGTGTCTCTGAATCTGTGCCACTGGCTTGTCATCCCTGCACTCGAAGAAAGGGAGCGATAAAAGGGAGAGCCGTCAGGATGTGGTGAGGCTGGATTCGGGTGCGTGCACACTTGTGCATTGGTCAAATGATATTGGCAATGCGTGCTTGCCTGCGTACAATATACATGTGAGATGTGTGGGCATATATTATGTATGTGTATGTGCACGCTCACATGAGAGCATGCACGAGTGTGTGCACCAAGGATTTAAACACGCACACTAGATCACTGAAAGGGGGCCAATGTTTTGAAGGCAGCGCGCCTCCATCTTGGCATTCCCTCACCATTGTCAACATTTTTTGGAAGCTCTAAATATGCATTTATTAATGTATATATTTATTTTAGCCACAAGTATTCTATTACAGACCCCTTAATATAATGAACTAGGCAAGTCTTAACTGACTTGCCTAGTTAAATAAAAGGTTAAATAAAAACTGCTTACTTTTAAATGGTATTACGTGAGCTAAAGATAAAAAAATAAGAAATGAAAACATATATTTAGAAAATTCCTTCAAATACAATTTCTGGAAAGTTCTAATATTACTGTCCCCACTATAACAAAAATACATGTCATGTTGTCCTTGAAACATGTAATTGAAATACTGCAGGATCCCATTCATTCCAATGGAGGACTGCTCCTACTGGGGAGTGTCAAGATGGCCGACCAGTGGCTTCAAAGCCTCTCACTGGCTAATACATAGCATCAGCAATCCAGGGTTTATATGCATCATTGGTGTGCACGTGTGTGTTCTTCATCACTTCAAAAGAGGGGGCCATTTTCCTGAAGCTGCTTAGTGCAGGACTTATTTAATTAGTCGATTCAAAGGGCTTGGAGTCGGGCCTTTGTCTAAATGATCCGTGGGTCGGCGGAACGTACAGTAGAACGCAGGTGGTGGTGCTACCGATCCGCTTCCGTCATACTTGCACTGGATACTGTACTGGATGGTTATGGTAGGAACACTTTGTGGCACTATGGGTGACCTAGATTTACCAGGGGCTCAAAGACAACCCCTCCCCCACACAATCTTATCATAAAGAGAACATTCAGGTTTCTCGAGACACAGACACACACACTAACACCCCCTTCCACCCACTCGTCATAACAGTTTCACACAAGGTCAGAAGCCCAACGAACCACATTACGCTACATTACATAATAAATATGCAGGAATTTAAAAATCATTAACTGAGGCAGGATAAGATCAGTGGTGTGTGTGTGTGTGAGAGAGAGAGTGAGACTCATGCCGTCTTGCTAGTCCCTTTGGAGTAACTGTCTGGAGTGGGGGGCAGACAGTGACAGAAAAGGAGACAGAAACAAAAAAGAGAAAGAGAGAGAGGAAGAGCTCTTCTAATTGCAGCTCGGGGGCCTGTTGGCAAGACAAGGCATTACTCAGCCTCACCGAGCAACACAGGCAGGTAACCCATTTACCACCCCGAAATAAAAAGTGCTGATTTTGCCAAGTCAAGCACCGCCCTCTGCCTCGCAGCTAACACCTCCACACCCATCGCCTCATTCCCCGACAAGCTCACTCTGTAACCAGAGCCGGTGGTAAGTCAGTCGGGTGCAAACCTCAAGTGCCGCTAGCACCTCAGGCCAGATGCGCCGGGGAATTGGGTACTACAGCAGCAGGGTAAATTGAGGTCAGCACCAGTAAAAGGCGATGCTGATATTATAGTGTGTGAACAATGTGTTCCCCGCAAGATAAAGGCAGGGAATTATGCTCAACTAAAACACGATTAAGATGCGGTAAATAAATACGAGCCAAATGCTGCCCTGAGGATGGCTGGGTTGTGTTGTGTGTCTGAGAAGGACAGTAATCGAAGCTGCGATCCTGGCGCAGTCACTAGTTAATTATACAACGACTGAGACCTTGATCTGCCCCCCACCATCTCTCCAGCGCTCTCTTTTAGTCCATCGCTTACTCAATTACTCCTCTTCTCTCTTTCTGTGTGTATGAAAATTAATCTCATCTGTGCGCAGCATCGTAAACCCCATGGTTCCTGACAAACAGGCTTCATAAATAAGCTTAGGGAGCAGGGGGGCTCTAAATGGTCATTTAGTGACAAACATCTGTGAAAGAAACCTGCCTAGTACAAACAGAAGACACTGTTTTTTCCACTGGCGCAATTGCTACGGCTAATCCGATGCTAGCCCTCTCAGTTTGCTCTATGGGTTGACGGCTCAAGCCCTGCTGGTTGGCTGGCCGAGACCCGGTTAACAAGGCACCGCTGGCCCCTGTCAGATTTCCCCCGGTCACAAGAGAAAGATAAAACCGATGACCTTCAAGCCCATTGATCTGAGGCCGGCTCACCTCTGTGGCACACCGGGGGATCACTTCGAGCACTGCTGGAAGGTTCCACACAGGCTGTTGTGGTTGGGGATAATTATGCCACATATGGGACAGAGGTCTGTGTTGCTATCCTCTTGTCTAGTTTAAAGCCCAATCTTGATAATCGTTCCGGTCGTTGCACGATGACGTTCTATTGAGCCAAGATATGCTAGTACTGAAATACAACAACAAAAATGTGCAACGGTTGAGGGTTCCCGAGGGAATGGAAATCAACGTCATAGAAAGGCCCATATAAGTTGGTCGGGATGGGTTTTATGCAAATATGTCAAATTTGTCAAACTATGAAAAAGGTTACTCATCAGAGAGTAAACATGTTCGCGTCAGTGGAGAAGGCAACGAGAATCGCTTAACCATGGACATGCTTACATGTGGCCACACAGGACCGCGTTCAGTAAAGCGTACTTCCAAGCAGAGCAGTCAGAACCTGGGTCGAGCCCTAATTACATAAACAATGTTTATGTAATAAGGGTTTCAGATCCATTGCTGGGAGGCAGCGATGCCTCTAAACCCCAAGAGCCGGGACTGCTGGGATGTGTGTGGAGGCTCAGATAGGAGATCAAGCCGTCAGAGCCCATTAAGCCCGACGTGACAGCCAGTCCAATCAGCGTGGCAAGAGATCCCGGCTGACAAGCGCTGCTAGCCTCCTGCCTAGCGACTCGGAGAGAGAGCAACAGTAAGCCAGACAGCTAGCTGCATTGTGCATATGAGACAGCTCCCCCTACTCTGGGCTGAAGTGGATGCATTGCACATTAGACGCAGCGGGAATTAATCCATTAGTTCCTAGGATGTCACCTGGTTAGTGTGGGTCTGGTTATCAGACCCGTGCACAAGTTTCAATGAGCAAGCGCGACTAGCTTGCCCTGCGCATCGGTAAACACTTTGGAACGAAATGGCCGGACAGACCGCTGATGTGTGCGGGGTAAGGTCTTCTCCGCCCAACGCATGTTCCATTTAACTAAGCTCGTTTCTAGAACTTTCCAGAAGGTTCTCAGTAGTGTTGTAGCCTGACGGTGCATGGGATGGAACATTGACCGGGAGTCTCTTGGAGCCTGGTCGACGTGTGTGACTGAGGCAGAAAGACGGGGCATGCCTTCACCCATCTTCATCCCAGGCTGAGGGGATCAGCGCCGTCACCAGCAGGCCACCCTGCCGCGCCGTGACCCAGATCACTGGAGATGCCAAAGCGCTCATCTCCCTCCCCCCCGAGGGGAGAGAGCGAGGGCGGTGTAGTGCAGCGGCTCAGATGAACAGGCAGCACGCCGTGTCAGAGAGCATGTCTGTCTGAGGACTAAACCTTGGCACGCCTCCAAGGAGAGGACCCTTCTCGGTCATGGTCGTGACGGAGGGGCTGGATATAAAGCAGACATTGATCCATAACTGGTTGTGGGAAGTCATGAGGTACCGTCATGCTTATTACCGCCCAGATGAGACGACGAGTTAAAACGTTCGATCACGTTAAGTGTGTATCTATGTTCTCTCATTCTCCCTTATTCACTCCCCTCTTTTCAGTTCATCAACTGTCCCTTTAGGGGTTGTGCGTCAACGGTGTAAAACAAAGGTGTCCCATTTTCTTTCCCCAATTTAAAGGCTGGCAATACCGTTACGGTTAATCACACTGTCAAAAGGAAAATATCCAAGGACAATGTGATACTGAATACTATGGTAGGCATTTACCTCTGGCCAAACCTCTGGAGGAGACCTGCAGCATAGAGAGACTGAGGGAGGCTGCCGCTGTGCTCAGGGCAGGCAGGGTGAGAGAGACGGAGGCTGAGAGAGAAGAGTAGAGCCAGATGATTGACAAAGGATATTATCTGGCCCATTTCTCCCCTGGGTGAAATCTAGCACTTCAAAGCAGCCCATAATTGAAATGTAAAAACAGCTGCATTCTTAGCCTGATCACACAGTCCAACCTTGAGGAAGAGCAACCAAATAAAAAGGTGAGAGGGGGATGGAGGTGGGTGAGAGAAGAGGAAGAGGGGAGGGAGGGAAGGAAGGAGAGGTGGGGTCGGGTGCCTTTTAAGCCTTGCCAGTGTAGACAGATTTATTTCGTTTATGCATTATGCATGTGTGGCGCTGCGTGTGATCATGCTGACGGCTTGTTATTAAGTGTGTCGTGGGGAGAAAACACACAGCGCGTCAACAGACCTCACACACGCAACCGCTTCGAACTTAGTCAATACTAGCATTGCGCGAGAGAGAGAGCGATCGCTTTCTTCACTGCTTGGAGTGCCCCAGCCGCCATAAACCATGCGCCAACACGTAACATCGCTCCTGACACCTGGATCACCACCATGTCTCATTTGTCATCCCCAGGCCACCGTAATATATTCCGCTAATATTCAGACAATGGCAGTCAGTTAATTAAAAATCAAGTCCCTCGGCGACCTTTGTCCTTTTGTCGAGGCTAGGATTTTTTTTGGGGGGGGGGGGCGTCCCTTAGGGGGTACAACAGCTGGCCGTCTTGACAGATTGCAAACTCATCTGTCGCAGTGTTGTCATTGTGGTTTTAATGGCCAATGAGTGGCGATGCATTCTAATTTGTCCGGGACTGTAGGCTTATTCCAAGTGGAGTGCACTTGGCACCAACTCTGCAGAGTGAAGCAGGGTGCTGGAGCAGGATAGGAGTGGGGCCAGCCTGGTGGTACAGGATAAAGTGCATCCCCCGGCTCCTGACATTTCTATATTTGTGTTTATACCGGAGGACATGGATTGTGTTCTTTCTTTCCTCACCATCAGGGCTCGGACTGAGCTTTTCCCTGGCGAGGGACAGTCTGGGGGGCAAGCTAATTGAGCGAGGTGGACAGCACTTCTGGTGAGCTGGGGGTAAAGCTGCGAGGTTGGATGGGTTTATTAGAGTGTGTGTGTGTGTGTGAGCATCTGGTGTCAGTGTCTCAGTTCACCTCTCTGACCCGGCTGTGGAAGCCAACATGAGAACACAGTGTACTCCACCATGCTCCAGTACAGGCACATACCACAAGGTGAAGGTTTCAAAGCACACTCGACAAGGAAGCCCGAAGGAGACCCTACTGTGCCAAAGTATAATAATCTTAAATCATTATTTACAGCACTTACAACATGACATAGTGGGGCAAAAAAGTATTTAGTCAGCCACCAATTGTGCAAGTTCTCCCACTTAAAAAGATGAGAGAAGCCTGTAATTTTCATCATAGGTACACTTCAACTATGACAGACAAAATGAGGAAAACAAATCCAGAAAATTACATTGTAGGATTTTTAATGAATTTATTTGCAAATTATGGTGGAAAATAAGTATTTGGTCAATAACAAAAGTTCATCTCAATACTTTGTTATATACCCTTTGTTGGCAATGACAGAGGTCAAACGTTTTCTGTAAGTCTTCACAAGGTTTTCACACACTGTTGCTGGTATTTTGGCCCATGCAGATCTCCTCTAGAGCAGTGATGTTTTGGGGCTGTTGCTGGGCAACACAGACTTTCAACTCCCTCCAAATATTTTCTATGGGGTTGAGATCTGGAGACTGGCTAGGCCACTCCAGGACCTTGAAATGCTTCTTACGAAGCCACTCCTTCGTTGCCCGGGCGGTGTGTTTGGGATCATTGTCATGCTGAAAGACCCAGCCACGTTTCATCTTCAATGCCCTTGCTGATGGAAGGCGGTTTCCACCCCCATGCTTCACAGTAGGAATGGTGTTCTTGGATGCAACTCAGCATTCTCTGTCCTCCAAACACGACGAGTTTAGTTTTTACCAAAAAGTTATATTTTGGTTTCATCTGACCATATGACATTCTCCCAATCTTCTTCTGGATCATCCAAATGCTCTCTAGCAAACTTCAGACGGGCCTGGACATGTACTGGCTTAAGCAGGGGGACAACGTCTGGCACTGCAGGATTTGAGTCCCTGGCGGCGTAGTGTGTTACTCATGGTAGGCTTTGTTACTT
This sequence comes from Oncorhynchus mykiss, assembly GCF_013265735.2. Taxonomy (NCBI): domain Eukaryota; kingdom Metazoa; phylum Chordata; class Actinopteri; order Salmoniformes; family Salmonidae; genus Oncorhynchus; species Oncorhynchus mykiss. The sequence continues at coordinate 56,046,181 of NC_048569.1, read as the reverse complement.
TGGTCCCAGCTCTCTGCAGGTCATTCACTAGGTCCCCCCGTGTGGTTCTTGGATTTTTACTCACCGTTCTTGTGATCATTTTGACCCCATGGGGTGAGATCGTGCGTGGAGCCCCATAGGAAGATTATCAGTGGTCTTGTATGTCTTCCATTTCCTAATAATTGCTCCCGCAGTTGATTTCTTCAAACCAAGCTGCTTACCTATTGCAGATTCAGTCTTCCCAGCCTGGTGCAGGTCTACAATTTTGTTTCTGATGTCCTTTGACAGCTCTTTGATCTTGGCCATAGTGGAGTTTGGAGTTAGACTGTTTGAGGTTGTGGACAGGTGTCTTTTATACTGATAACAAGTTCAAACAGGTGCCATTAATACAGGTAACGAGTGGAGGACAGAGGAGCCTCTTAAAGAAGAAGTTACAGGTCTGTGAGAGCCAGAAATCTTGCTTGTTTGTAGGTGACCAAATACTTAATTTCCACCATAATTTGCAAATAAATTCATTCAAAATCATACAATGTTATTTTCTGGATTTTTTTTCTAATCTTGTCTGTCATAGTTGAAGTGTACCTATGATGAAAATTACAGGCCTCTCATCTTTTTAAGTGGGAGAACTTGCACAATTGGTGGCTGACTAAATACTTTTTTGCCCCACTAATTATCAAAAGCAAAAATATATTTACCTAGAGCGAGAAAGGCAATAGGTGCACTGAATAAACTACACTGAACAAAATTATAGATGGAAATCAGTAAATTGAAATAAATTAATTTGGGCCTAATCTATGGATTTCACATGACTGGAAATACAGATATGCATCTGCTGTTCACAGATATCGTAAAAAAAAAAAAGCAGGGGCGTGGATCAGAAAACTAGTCAGTATCTGGTGTGACCACCATTTGCCTCATGTTGCGCGACACATCTCCTTCGCATAGAGTTGATCAGGCTGTTGATTGTGGCCTGTGGAATGTTGTCCCACTCCTCCTCAATGGCTGTGAGAAGTTGCTTGATATTGCGGAAACTGTAACATGCTGTCGTACACGCCGATCCAGCGCATCCCAAACATGCTCAATGGGTGACATGTCTGGTGAGTATGCAGGCCCTGGAAGAACTGGCACATTTTTAGCTTCCATGAATTGTGTACAGATCCTTGAGGCTGTGCACTATCATGCTGAAACATGAGGTGATGGCGGGGGATGAATGGCAAGACAAAGTGCGTTCAAATTGCCATCGATAAAATGCAATGGTGTTTGTTGTCCGTACCTTATGCCTGTCCGTACCATAACCCCACCTTTACCATGGGGCACTCTGTCCACAACGATGACGTCAGCAAACCGCTCGCCCACATACACAATGTCTGCCATCTGCCCAGGTACAGTTGAAACTGGGATTCATCCGTCAAGAGCACACTTCTCCGGCGTGCCAGTGACCATCGAAGGTTAGCATCATTTGCCCACTGAAGTCGGTTACAATGGCGAACTGCAGCCCGAATAAAACGCAGCTTTAAAACGCAGCTTTAAAATATATATTTTTCCCCTTGGGCTCTGATCAGCTCCTTCCCCCTCAGAGCGTCTTCTCTCAACAGAGCGTATCAGCTCAGCAAATATCCTCTCGCAGTCACATCCACCACTGCCTGGGCACAGAGTTCAAGTGACTCCGCAGCCTGTCCTACCTCCTGCATCTCCTCCTGGCTCTTCTGGGATTCCCCCCCCCCCCCTTCACTGGAGGCGAGTCTTATAGTATGAGGCCAGCCACACCAGACAGGAATTGACAGCTTTGAGTTTTCTCCCAGTGCAGACATCACACTTCATATCTCCAGGTCCAGTGTAATAGCGAGCAGGAAGAGCAACTTGGGGTCCCGTCTTCAATTTCTACACTAATTGTGCCAGCAGTGTTTTTGCTCAGTACAGGCCTTGGGATAAAGCATTTCTTGCACAGGGGGCAGCTGTTGCCACCCCACTGATCATCGTGAATCCAGAAGTCATTAATACAGCCCATAAAGTAGCTGTGTCCACAGGGAATAGCTACCGGCTCCTTCGGTAGATCCAGACAAATCAAAAAAATGGATCGAATCCATAGCCATTGCCATTTTGTTTCACTTCCTAACAGACTGAGCAGCAGTGTAGGAGAGAAACACTACATGACCAAAGGTAGGTGGACACCTGTTCGTCTAACATCCCGTTACAAATTTATTGGTATTACTATGGAGTTGGTCCCCCTTTGCTGCTACAACATCCTCCACTCTTCTGGGAAGGCTTTCCACTAGATGTTGGAACATTGCTGCGGGGACTTGCTGCGGGGACTTGCTTCCATTCAGCCACAAGAGCATTAAGTGAGGTCGGGTACTGATGTTGGGGGATTAGGCCTGGCCCGCAGTCAGCGTTCCAATTCATCCAAAAGGTGTTTGATTTGATGGGGTTGAGTTCAGGGCTCTGTGCATGTCAGTCAAGTTCTTCCACACCGATCTTGACAAACCATTTCTATATGGACCCCGCTTTGTGCACAGGGGCATTGTCATGTTGAAACAGGAAAGGGCATTCCCCAAACTTTTGCCACAAAGTTGGAAGCACAGAATCGTCTAGAATGTTGTATGCTATTGCGTTAAGATTTCCCTTCACTGGAACTAAGGGGCCTTGTCCAAACCATGAAAAACCACCCCAGATCATTAGTCCTCCTCCACCAAACATTACAGTTGGCACTATGCATTGTGGCAGGTAGCGTTCCCCTGGCATTTGTCCGTCGGACTGCCAGATGGTGAAGTGTGATTCATTACTTCAGAGAACGCGTTTCTACTGCTCCAGAGTCCAATGGCGGCGAGCTTCACACAACTCCAGCCAATGCTTGGCATTGCGCGTGGTGATCTTAGGCTTGTGTGCGGCTGCTTGGCCATGAAAACCCATTTCATGAAGCTCCCGACAAACAGGTATTGTGCTGACGTTGCTTCCAGAGGCAGTTTGGAACTCGGTAGTGAGTGTTGCAACAGAGGACAAACCATTTTTATGCACTTTAGCACTCTGCGGTCCCATTCGGGGAACTTGTGTGGCCTTCAACTACACGGTTGAGCCGTTGTTGCACCTAGACGTTTCCACTTGACTTGTTGGAAAGGTGGCATCCTATGACGGTGCCCCGTTGAAAGTCACTGAGCTCTTCAGCCACGCCATTCTACTGCCAATGTTTGTCTATGGAGATTGCATGGCTGCGTGCACGACTTTATACACCCGTCAGAAACGGGTGTGGCTGAAATCTCTGAATCCACTAACTTAAAGGATTGTCCATATACTTTTGCACATACAGTGCATTGCGAAAGTATTCGGCCCCCTTGAACTTTGCGACCTTTTGCCACATTTCAAGCTTCAAACATAAAGATATAAAACTGTATTTTTTTGTGAAGAATCAACAACAAGTAGGACACAATCATGAAGTGGAACGACATTTATTGGATATTTCAAACTTTTTTAACAAATCAAAAACTGAAAAATTGGGCGTGCAAAATTATTCAGCCCCTTTACTTTCAGTGCAGCAAACTCTCTCCAGAAGTTCAGTGAGGATCTCTGAATTATCCAATGTTGACCTAAATGACTAATGATGATAAATACAATCCACCTGTGTGTAATCAAGTCTCCGTATAAATGCACCTGCACTGTGATAGTCTCAGAGGTCCGTTAAAAGCGCAGAGAGCCTCATGAAGAACAAGGAACACACCAGGCAGGTCCGAGATACTGTTGTGAAGAAGTTTAAAGACGGATTTGGATACAAAAAGATTTCCCAAGCTTTAAACATCCCAAGGAGCACTGTGCAAGCGATAATATTGAAATGGAAGGAGTATCAGACCACTGCAAATCTACCAAGACCTGGCCGTCCCTCTAAACTTTCAGCTCATACAAGGAGAAGACTGATCAGAGATGCAGCCAAGAGGCCCATGATCACTCTGGATGAACTGCAGAGATCTACAGCTGAGGTGGGAGATTCTGTCCATAGGACAACAATCAGTCGTATATTGCACAAATCTGGCCTTTATGGAAGAGTGGCAAGAAGAAAGCCATTTCTTAAAGATATCCATAAAAAGTGTTGTTTAAAGTTTGCCACAAGCCACCTGGGAGACACACCAAACATGTGGAAGAAGGTGCTCTGGTCAGATGAAACCAAAATTGAACTTTTTGGCAACAATGCAAAACGTTATGTTTGGCGTAAAAGCAACACAGCTCATCACCCTGAACACACCATCCCCACTGTCAAACATGGTGGTGGCAGCATCATGGTTTGGGCCTGCTTTTCTTCAGCAGGGACAGGGAAGATGGTTAAAATTGATGGGAAGATGGATGGAGCCAAATACAGGACCATTCTGGAAGAAAACCTGATGGAGTCTGCAAAAGACCTGAGACTGGGACGGAGATTTGTCTTCCAACAAGACAATGATCCAAAACATAAAGCAAAATCTACAATGGAATGGTTCAAAAATAAACATATCCAGGTGTTAGAATGGCCAAGTCAAAGTCCAGACCTGAATCCAATCAAGAATCTGTGGAAAGAACTGAAAACTTCTGTTCACAAATGCTCTCCATCCAACCTCACTGAGCTCGAGCTGTTTTGCAAGGAGGAATGGGAAAAAATTTCAGTCTCTCGATGTGCAAAACTGATAGAGACATACCCCAAGCGACTTACAGCTGTAATCACAGCAAAAGGTGGCGCTGCAAAGTATTAACTTTAGGGGGCTGAATAATTTTGCACGCCCAATTTTTCAGTTTTTGATTTGTTAAAAACGTTTGAAATATCCAATAAATGTCGTTCCACTTCATGATTGTGTCCCACTTGTTGTTGATTCTTCGCACAAATACAGTTTTATATCTTTATGTTTGAAGCCTGAAATGTGGCAAAAGGTCGCAAAGTTCAAGGGGGCCGAATACTTTCGCAATGCACTGTATATAGCATAAGTATCGTTTCTCTAGAAGGGTTTGTGTAGATAGGTATTGTTTCCATAGAAGTGTTTGTACAACACAATTTCCTGTGAGTGTACTCAACCTTTAGAGGGTGTGTCGGGGACAAAGTTCAGGAAGAGACTGGCTCTGATGGGACCAGTCAACATCCACAACCCTTATGATGCGTTCTAAAATGGCAAGTGGCAATTCTTCCTTATTGTCATAATAGTGTCATTTAAATTGCCATTATGTGGACCACTCTCTACACTCCACTGTAACTTGGTCGGAGTTCTATTTCTTTGCGCATAGCAGCCAAACATCCTCCAAATATGCATACATGAATGAATAACACAGCTATTTCTGAGCCGCACAAATACCCATATTAATTACTCCCTATTTTTAAACTTCACATAAACCTCTTCCCTTGCAGTGTGGCTCCACGTTGCCATAGCTACGCTACTTCAATGAAGTCTTGTGCTGCGGTAGGGAGACACTAGAGACGAAACGCGGAAATATGTAAATTCTCCCTTATACACACATACAGTAGGCTGGCATATGGGAACAGAAACCAACATAGAAATGTGTATGTAAACATGTAAACACAACACACACAAAAATACAGTACACACACGCCTGCAAGCACAGTATGTCACAAACACATCATTTCAGGTTGGAATCAATTGGTTACTTGAAAATATTCTAATACATTTAATCGAAGACACCGGATGCTGAATTGGGAGAGTTTGCACCCCCCCCCCCCCCCCCCCCCCATAAAAACCAAACTAGATCTCAATCACAACCCAATGCGCATCCAAACACCAATCAGCTAATATAGTGGACCATAATTCAAACTGACCACCACATTCAATGACAAACACCTACTTCAAAAGGCAATCTGCAATAACAATCCACCTCCCTGGTCCAGCTCCAGGAGGAGTGGGCTTCGGTGGCTACATAGATGGAGGCTCTCTCAAACGCACACACACAAGCATTTGGTATAATTGTGGAGATAGAGCAGTGGAGATCATGGTCTGGTGCCTCTCCCTATACTTCAGTGACCTCCTTTCTGTGCTGGGTGTCATTAGGTGTGAAATGAGTTCCTGAAAAACACGGGTCGCGTCTCAAACGGAACCCTGTTCCCTGTAGAGTGCACTGCCTTTGGTCAGGGTTCTGGTGACACGTAGTGCACAATATAGGGAATAGGGCACCACTTGGGACATAGGGCGGGCTCCGTTCATCTTGTCCTGTACTCGTCTGTTTTGCTCATTGCACAGTCCCAGACGTGGCCAAACCGAGGCCGACTTGGTCGTCCGCCCTGATGTGAGCAGTAGCTGGCACACAAGCGAATTGTGAGAAAGTGGGTTACGTGCTCAAACTGGAGTAGAGGTGCTACCTTAAAATGATCGAGTCATAACGCATGTGAATTGTGCGTGAAGGCGGGTGGACACACAACCACGCGTATCCCCCGTTTCAGGTGCGTGTGAGCACATGTTGTGGAGCACGGAGTTCATGTGAAACACACGTAGGCCCAACTTCACACACGCGCAGAGACAAAAAGTGTTGCGCTCAAATTAAGTGTTATGTTTAAAACGCCAAAGGACACAGACACAATATACTGTAGTAAACAGTGCCCGAGGGATTGACTTGGCAAGCCTCATATGATCTCTATACAAGCATCGGGCCGTGAAACCTACCAGCCAAGTTCAAACAAGGGGAATATTACACATGCACGCACCCAATCTGTGCAGCCACTGCTGTCACATTATGATTGACGTAACCACTTAAACACACATGCATGTTCAGTTGCCCACACACACAGGTACACGTGTACTACTCATTAACATTGGCAGACAAACCCACACAGACCATCCTGGTATGTGCTCAAAGGCTGCAGTGAATGTTCCCTCTTTACTAGCCACAAAAGTCTAGACACATACACACACACACACACTCTCTCTCTCTCTCTCTGCCTCGCTCTACCCCCTGGGGAGGCTGTTACCGCACTCCTCCAAAGTGGCCACTTGTTGGCTGATTAAACGACGCTAAAACTCGAAGTCGACTCCTTAGGGAGGCGGCCACTGAATGTTCACTTTCTCTTCCTCTTTTTCTCCATCCCTCTCTCCCTCCTGCAGGCCTTCATAACCTGTTTGTTCAGCCTCCTAATGACATTAGTTGGTTATTCCATGGCTGGGGGCTATCTCGGGCCCTGGGACACATGATCCCCTTGGCGGGGCTTCTCACAGGGAAACAATGGCCAGAGAGTCGGATGACGCGAGGCTGGCTGGCTACTAGGGGAGAGCAACGTGGGGCCGCAGATAGGGGAGGGAAAAAGCACTGCCGCAGATAGGGGGGGGGAACGCACTGCCGCAGATAGGGGGGGTGAACGCACTGCCGCAGATAGGGGAGGGAAACGCACTGCCGCAGATAGGGGGGGGAAACGCACTGCCGCAGATAGGGGGGGAAACGCACTGCCGCAGATAGGGGGGGGGAAACGCACTGCCGCAGATAGGGGGGGGAAACGCACTGCCGCAGATAGGGGGGGGAAACGCACTGCCGCAGATAGGGGGGGGGAAACGCACTGCCGCAGATAGGGGGGGGAAACGCACTGCCGCAGATAGGGGGGGGAAACGCACTGCCGCAGATAGGGGGGGGAAACGCACTGCCGCAGATAGGGGGGGGAAACGCACTGCCGCAGATAGGGGGGGGAAACGCACTGCCGCAGATAGGGGGGGGAAACGCACTGCCGCAGATAGGGGGGGGAAACGCACTGCCGCAGATAGGGGGGGGAAACGCACTGCCGCAGATAGGGGGGGGAAACGCACTGCCGCAGATAGGGGGGGGAAACGCACTGCCGCAGATAGGGGGGGGAAACGCACTGCCGCAGATAGGGGGGGGAAACGCACTGCCGCAGATAGGGGGGGGAAACGCACTGCCGCAGATAGGGGGGGGAAACGCACTGCCGCAGATAGGGGGGGGAAACGCACTGCCGCAGATAGGGGGGGGAAACGCACTGCCGCAGATAGGGGGGGAAACGCACTGCCGCAGATAGGGGGGGGAAACGCACTGCCGCAGATAGGGGGGGGGAAACGCACTGCCGCAGATAGGGGGGGGAAACGCACTGCCGCAGATAGGGGGGGGAAACGCACTGCCGCAGATAGGGGAGGGAAACGCACTGCCGCAGATAGGGAGGGAAACGCACTGCCGCAGATAGGGAGGGAAACGCACTGCCGCAGATAGGGAGGGAAACGCACTGCCGCAGATAGGGAGGGAAACGCACTGCCGCAGATAGGGAGGGAAACGCACTGCCGCAGATAGGGAGGGAAACGCACTGCCGCAGATAGGGAGGGAAACGCACTGCCGCAGATAGGGAGGGAAACGCACTGCCGCAGATAGGGAGGGAAACGCACTGCCGCAGATAGGGAGGGAAACGCACTGCCGCAGATAGGGGGGGGAAACGCACTGCCGCAGATAGGGGGGGGAAACGCACTGCCGCAGATAGGGGGGGGAAACGCACTGCCGCAGATAGGGGGGGGAAACGCACTGCCGCAGATAGGGGGGGGAAACGCACTGCCGCAGATAGGGGAGGGAAACGCACTGCCGCAGATAGGGGAGGGAAACGCACTGCCGCAGATAGGGGGGGGAAACGCACTGCCGCAGATAGGGAGGGAAACGCACTGCCGCAGATAGGGAGGGAAACGCACTGCCGCAGATAGGGAGGGAAACGCACTGCCGCAGATAGGGAGGGAAACGCACTGCCGCAGATAGGGAGGGAAACGCACTGCCGCAGATAGGGAGGGAAACGCACTGCCGCAGATAGGGAGGGAAACGCACTGCCGCAGATAGGGAGGGAAACGCACTGCCGCAGATAGGGAGGGAAACGCACTGCCGCAGATAGGGAGGGAAACGCACTGCCGCAGATAGGGAGGGAAACGCACTGCCGCAGATAGGGAGGGAAACGCACTGCCGCAGATAGGTAGGGAAACGCACTGCCGCAGATAGGGAGGGAAACGCACTGCCGCAGATAGGGGGGGGAAACGCACTGCCGCAGATAGGGAGGGAAACGCACTGCCGCAGATAGGTAGGGAAACGCACTGCCGCAGATAGGGAGGGAAACGCACTGCCGCAGATAGGTAGGGAAACGCACTGCCGCAGATAGGGAGGGAAACGCACTGCCGCAGATAGGGAGGGAAACGCACTGCCGCAGATAGGGAGGGAAACGCACTGCCGCAGATAGGGAGGGAAACGCACTGCCGCAGATAGGGAGGGAAACGCACTGCCGCAGATAGGGAGGGAAACGCACTGCCGCAGATAGGGGGGGGGAACGCACTGCCGCAGATAGGGGGGGGAAACGCACTGCCGCAGATAGGGAGGGAAACGCACTGCCGCAGATAGGGAGGGAAACGCACTGCCGCAGATAGGGAGGGAAACGCACTGCCGCAGATAGGGAGGGAAACGCACTGCCGCAGATAGGGAGGGAAACGCACTGCCGCAGATAGGGCGGGAAACGCACTGCCGCAGATAGGGCGGGAAACGCACTGCCGCAGATAGGGCGGGAAACGCACTGCCGCAGATAGGGCGGGAAACGCACTGCCGCAGATAGGGCGGGAAACGCACTGCCGCAGATAGGGCGGGAAACGCACTGCCGCAGATAGGGCGGGAAACGCACTGCCGCAGATAGGGCGGGAAACGCACTGCCGCAGATAGGGCGGGAAACGCACTGCCGCAGATAGGGCGGGAAACGCACTGCCGCAGATAGGGCGGGAAACGCACTGCCGCAGATAGGGCGGGAAACGCACTGCCGCAGATAGGGCGGGAAACGCACTGCCGCAGATAGGGCGGGAAACGCACTGCCGCAGATAGGGCGGGAAACGCACTGCCGCAGATAGGGCGGGAAACGCACTGCCGCAGATAGGGCGGGAAACGCACTGCCGCAGATAGGGCGGGAAACGCACTGCCGCAGATAGGGCGGGAAACGCACTGCCGCAGATAGGGCGGGAAACGCACTGCCGCAGATAGGGCGGGAAACGCACTGCCGCAGATAGGGCGGGAAACGCACTGCCGCAGATAGGGCGGGAAACGCACTGCCGCAGATAGGGCGGGAAACGCACTGCCGCAGATAGGGCGGGAAACGCACTGCCGCAGATAGGGCGGGAAACGCACTGCCGCAGATAGGGCGGGAAACGCACTGCCGCAGATAGGGCGGGAAACGCACTGCCGCAGATAGGGCGGGAAACGCACTGCCGCAGATAGGGCGGGAAACGCACTGCCGCAGATAGGGCGGGAAACGCACTGCCGCAGATAGGGCGGGAAACGCACTGCCGCAGATAGGGCGGGAAACGCACTGCCGCAGATAGGGCGGGAAACGCACTGCCGCAGATAGGGCGGGAAACGCACTGCCGCAGATAGGGCGGGAAACGCACTGCCGCAGATAGGGCGGGAAACGCACTGCCGCAGATAGGGCGGGAAACGCACTGCCGCAGATAGGGCGGGAAACGCACTGCCGCAGATAGGGCGGGAAACGCACTGCCGCAGATAGGGCGGGAAACGCACTGCCGCAGATAGGGCGGGAAACGCACTGCCGCAGATAGGGCGGGAAACGCACTGCCGCAGATAGGGCGGGAAACGCACTGCCGCAGATAGGGCGGGAAACGCACTGCCGCAGATAGGGCGGGAAACGCACTGCCGCAGATAGGGCGGGAAACGCACTGCCGCAGATAGGGCGGGAAACGCACTGCCGCAGATAGGGCGGGAAACGCACTGCCGCAGATAGGGCGGGAAACGCACTGCCGCAGATAGGGCGGGAAACGCACTGCCGCAGATAGGGCGGGAAACGCACTGCCGCAGATAGGGCGGGAAACGCACTGCCGCAGATAGGGCGGGAAACGCACTGCCGCAGATAGGGCGGGAAACGCACTGCCGCAGATAGGGCGGGAAACGCACTGCCGCAGATAGGGCGGGAAACGCACTGCCGCAGATAGGGCGGGAAACGCACTGCCGCAGATAGGGCGGGAAACGCACTGCCGCAGATAGGGCGGGAAACGCACTGCCGCAGATAGGGCGGGAAACGCACTGCCGCAGATAGGGCGGGAAACGCACTGCCGCAGATAGGGCGGGAAACGCACTGCCGCAGATAGGGCGGGAAACGCACTGCCGCAGATAGGGCGGGAAACGCACTGCCGCAGATAGGGCGGGAAACGCACTGCCGCAGATAGGGCGGGAAACGCACTGCCGCAGATAGGGCGGGAAACGCACTGCCGCAGATAGGGCGGGAAACGCACTGCCGCAGATAGGGCGGGAAACGCACTGCCGCAGATAGGGCGGGAAACGCACTGCCGCAGATAGGGCGGGAAACGCACTGCCGCAGATAGGGAGGGAAACGCACTGCCGCAGATGGGAGGGAAGCGCACTGCCGCAGATGGGAGGGAAGCGCATTGCCGCAGAGGGGAGGGAAACACTGACACAGAGGGGAAGGAAACACTGCCACAAAGGGGAGGGAAACACTGCTGCAGATGGGGTGGGTCGCATTCAATGGGTTGAATTATTGACGTTTCCAATTTTTTGTTAATGTACCAGTACATACTCAAAATACTGGATGATACACATACAATCAAATACACAAGCATGTGTTTGTGCGCATACACACACAAACACACAAAGTGGAACATGTAGCTGCTGCATGATCCTAACTAATTGCAAAACGATCATCATAGGTGTTGATGATCGTCTCTTGGTTTCCATGAAAATGCAAAGGGAAGAGATATTTTTTATCCAAACTAATCAGACACGCTTTGACAGTCATGCTCAATGGCCCTTGTCAAAACAATGCAACGGCATTGAAATGAAAGACATTAAAACCACTAATTACGCCATGTGTCGTCCTTTGAAATGACCCAAAGAACTTTCCATTTCAATAAACACCTACCAAACTCTTCAGACCCCACTTCTAAAGCTTCTGAAAGAATGAGCACAAGAGCAATTCCAATCTTTCTTCACCCCTTCTCTCCATCTCAGGAGCCTATACTCGCTTATTCTCTCCCTCCATTTGTCCATCCCTCGCTCTCTCCTTCCTTACCTCTCCTCATTCCTCCCTCTCGCCTTCCTTACCTCTCCTCATTCCTCCCGCTGTCCTTCCCTACCTCATTCCCCCCTCTTTCCTTCCCTACCTCTCCTCATTGCTCCCTCCCTCCCTCCCCCTCTCTCTCCTTCCCTCGCTCCCTCCCTCCCCCTCTCCTTCCCTACCTCTCCTCATTGCTCCCTCCCTCCCTCCCCCTCTCTCTCCTTCCCTCGCTCCCTCCCTCCCCCCTCTCTCTCTCTCTCCTTCCCTCCTCCTCTCTCTCTCCTTCCCTCCCTCCCTCCCCCTCTCTCTCTCTCCTTCCCTCCCCCTCTCTCTCCTTCCCTCCCTCCCCTTCTCTCTCTCCTTCCCTCCCTCTCTCTCCTTCCCTCCCTCCCCCTCTCTCTCCTTCCCTCCCTCCCCCTCTCTCTCCTTCCCTCCCCCTCTCTCTCTCCTTCCCTCCCTCCCTCCCTCTCTCTCTCCTTCCCTCCCTCCCCCTCCATGCCTGCCTCCCCCTCTCTCTCTCCTTCCCTCCCCCTCTCCTTCCCTCCCCCTCTCCTTCCATCCCTCCCTCCCCCTCTCTCTCCTTCCCTCCCCGCCCCTCTCTCTCCTTCCCTCTCCTTCCTTCCCTCCCTCCCCCTCCCTCCCTCCCCCCCTCCCTCCCCCTCCCTCCCCCTCTCTCCTTCCCTCCTCTCTCCTTCCCTCCCCCTCTCTCTCTCCTTCCCTCCCTCCCTCCCCTCTCTCTCTCTCTCTCCTTCCCTCCCCCTCTCTCTCCTTCCCTCCCTCCCTCCCTCCCCTTCTCTCTCTCCTTCCCTCCCCCTCTCTCTCCTTCCCTCCCCCTCTCTCTCTCCTTCCCTCCCCCTCTCTCTCTCCTTCCCTCCCTCCCCCTCTCTCTCCTTCCCTCCCCCTCTCTCTCTCCTTCCCTCCCTCCCTCCCTCTCTCTCCTTCCCTCCCTCCCCCTCTCTCCTTCCCTCCCTCCCTCTCTCTCTCCTTCCCTCCCTCCCCCTCCATGCCTGCCTCCCCCTCTCTCTCTCTCCTTCCCTCCCCCTCTCCTTCCCTCCCCCTCTCCTTCCATCCCTCCCTCCCCCTCTCTCTCCTTCCCTCCTCTCTCCTTCCCTCCCCCTCTCTCTCTCCTTCCCTCCCTCCCTCCCCCTCTCTCTCTCTCTCCTTCCCTCCCCCTCTCTCTCCTTCCCTCCCTCCCTCCCCTTCTCTCTCTCTCCTTCCCTCCCTCTCTCTCTCCTTCCCTCCCCCTCTCTCTCTCCTTCCCTCCCCCTCTCTCTCTCCTTCCCTCCCCCTCTCTCTCTCCTTCCCTCCCTCCCCCTCTCTCTCCTTCCCTCCCCCTCTCTCTCTCCTTCCCTCCCTCCCTCCCTCTCTCTCCTTCCCTCCCTCCCTCCCTCTCTCTCCTTCCCTCCCTCCCCCTCTCTCCTTCCCTCCCTCCCTCTCTCTCTCCTTCCCCCTCCATGCCTGCCTCCCCCTCTCTCTCTCCTTCCCTCCCCCTCTCCTTCCCTCCCCCTCTCCTTCCATCCCTCCCTCCCCCTCTCTCTCCTTCCCTCCCCGCCCCTCTCTCTCCTTCCCTCTCCTTCCTTCCCTCCCCCCTCTCTCTCTCCTTCCCTCCCCTTCTCCTTCCCTCCCCCTCTCCTTCCATCCCTCCCTCCCCCTCTCTCTCCTTCCCTCCCCGCCCCTCTCTCTCCTTCCCTCTCCTTCCTTCCCTCCCCCCTCTCTCTCTCCTTCCCTCCCCCTCTCCTTCCCTCCCTCCCTCCCCCTCTCTCTCCTTCCCTCCCCGCCCCTCTCTCTCCTTCCCTCTCCTTCCCTCTCTCTCTCCTTCCCTCCCTCTCCCCTTCCCTCCCTCCCTCCCTCCCCCTCCCTCTCCCCTTCCCTCCCTCCCTCCTTCCCTCCCTCCTCTCTCTCCCTCCCTCCTCCTCTCTCCTTCCTTGCCTCACTCCCTCCTCTCTCCTTCCCTCCCTCCCTCCCTCCCTCCTCCTCTCTCCTTCCCTCCCTCCCTCCTCTCTCCTTCCTTCCCTCCCTCCTCTCTCCTTCCTTCCCTCCCTCCTCTCTCCTTCCCTCCCTCTCTCCTTCCCTCCCTCCCTCCCTCCCTCCCTCCTCTCTCTCTCTCTCTCTCCTTCCCTCACTCCCTCCTGCAGGAGAGGAGAACATCTGGAGCTCATTTTGCTCCTCCGTCTCCAGCTGGTCTTATAGTGACCACAATGATAAAACACTCTCCTTCACCTCAGTGACCCTGCTCCGTTTCTAACCACAGTGGACTCACTGTGCCCTTTCATTTTGTGTGGAGAGAGGGAGAGGTGAGACTATGCTGTATAGGGAATGGGAGTACATTGTCAGTTGCACAACTGAATGCATTCAACCCGAAATGTGTCTTCCGCATTGAACCGAACCCCTCTCTGAATCAGAGAGGTGAGGGGGCTGCCTTAATCGACATCCACATTATCGGCACCCGGGGAGCAGTTGTGGGTTAACTGAGGGGTGCTCAAGGGCAGAACGAGAGATTTTTTCCACATTGCCGGCTCTGGGATTCGAACTAGCAACCTATCGGTTACTGGCCCAACACTACCTGCCGCTAAATATATATATAAAATATACACGTCTACGCAAGAAAGCCTGTATGTTTTCAAGCTGTTTTGACTGTGTGGTGAGTATAATATTATAGGGGTGTGGCAATCGGATTCGGCACGTGCTCATGGCTAATTCCATTTCCTGGTTGTCCTCTAGTGCTAACCTGGACAGGATTGCCATGTGTGGTAGAGAAAAGTGTTTGAGAAGAGAAGTGTGCGGGGGCCTGTGTGTGTGTGTGTTTAAACGCGCTCATGTGAGAACAAAGGACAGAACACAGCGCTTTTGAGGGAAAATTCTCATCTCAAGCCAACCTGGGCGACAAAACTACCAGGGAGCACGTCCCACGTTCCCTATTCACTGTGCAAATGCCACCGCCGTGACTGTGGCCATACTGACGGCGGCTTGAGGACGCTAATCAACTGCATAATGCCGCACGCTGGTCGTATTAGCATGTGAAACACTGCCTTTGGGATCACAGAAGGGGACACGAGGGCCGGCTGCGGGTTTCTCTCTGGTCTTATGGTGTTTAAATATTGTTAATAGATTATTTCATGAAATAATCACGTTCATATTTAATTCTGCTAGATGCCCTTATTTGGGTGAGGGTGGACACAGAGTCTGTCTATCGGCCGAGTCGGTCTGTCCGGGCTTAGTCCACCTGCGGCTTAGCAGCATGCTGGGTTGGCGTGAAAAACACGAGGAAACGAAGGAGGGAGAGAAAGAAATAAAGCTTCTAGCTTCTCCTCCTGCCGCAGTCTATCAATCACGGAGTCAATCTATCACTCAACCACCACTATACCTCACGAAGCAGCGCTTGAACAGAGAAATTTAAAAAAATATGGCGATACAAAAACATGTCTACAAAACGACGTGCTCTCTCTCTGTCCCCAATCTCTCTCGCTCTATCAACGGGGATCTTTTTTTTGCTGAGCATCTCTCTTAGTCCTTCTTTCGGTCTCTCTATATCACCACGTTCCTTGTTAACAAAATGTCTCTCTCCTCCCCCATATCTCAATTTCTCTGTTTCTCAATTTCTCTGGGCCGATCCTGAAGGAGGTTGGCATCCGCACTGACACACTGTGGGGCAGAGCTATATATATATATATATATATAAAAACACACTCACGTGCACACCAACACAAAATAAATCTCATCAGGCTAAAAATATCATCATGTCCCGGCACGATCACCAAAAAGTCATTTTGACTGGCTCTAATGTGAAGATATGGACATTAGAGCCATATCTGTAACATTGGCCTTCTCCCCTCAGCAAGCATAGTGCCCAAATAATAACATTGGCCTAAATGGGTTTTCATAAGTGAGGTAGCCATATAGTCGGCATTGTGCTAAAGGGGAGAGATTCTGTAAGTTATTTTTCCCCAATTGAGCTTACAGACAAAACAGAAGAAGACAGATGATACAATTGAGACCAAATTCATTATTTGCCAGAATCCAACTTTTGAAAAGTGGAAAGTTCCCTAAGCTTTAGGCACAATAGTGCATTTAGTAGTCCACTACCATATAGTATCCCCTTTTGTCGATTTCCGCAAGCTACGTAGTACACAGTAAAGAGGGAACTAGGTCAAGTCCAACCCAGCAACCAAAGATGAGAACACTCCTTTCTCGTGAGGTCTGTTTTTTTTCCATTTTCCCAGGCAGTTTTCAAACCTCCTTCCATCTTGTACCATTGACAGCGACACGCAAACAGTCATATCCCCACTTCACAGGGTATCACCACTGAAAAACATTGTTCAAAAACCTCCCAGCTGGGTACAACAGTAACCTATCGCCATCTACTACATTATACATGCTTGTAGTATACATAGTGGTAGGCTTTCACGCCAACACCCCCCCCCCCCCCTCCCATATCTCTGATATAACCCACACGGGCATCCAGATGGCGCTAGTTGGCGAGGCGGGCATGCGACCAGCCTAATAGCAACGAGTGGGCAGCTGTCGGTGTACGTTAGCGTCAACAGACCGCAGGCCATTCATCTGCCATCGTCAGCAGCGCTCTGGAGCCGTAGGGAAGAACGGCACGCAAACACACACCACACACCACACACACGCACGCACGCACAAACACACGCGGGCGGATCCTCTGAATGTGCCGCAACTTTGCAGCTATTGTAGGGTTACGGTGGTGGAGAAGCAGTGAAGGTTTTATGTGAACAATCATTTTTAACATAGTGGTCTGGGATGAGTGACCACTCTTCCCAAATTCCAAGTGAATCCTTGGATCCTAACCCTAGGCACTTTGCGTAGATGTGAAAAGACTGCAAATGTATAAGGAATTCGGTAAAAGCATAGCTCCAGTGTAAAGTGGAATTCCCTCCAGATGGATCACACTTTCCCAATCCTCTCAGGTCTACACAAGTGCCTGGGGTTAGGATGTTTTCTCTTCTTGTCAAGTGGGCATGATGGTACAGACGACCCTGAAGTGGCTCCGACGTTGCAGTTGTCACCTAATGTTAACCACTAGATACTCCTGCTGCTCCTTCACACACCAAGACACCCGTGTAAAGTTGGGGGGGGGGGGGGTCGAGCACCTGTTTGGTTAAACACACTCCAAGCCTTTCAAAAGAGGCAGAGCTGCCCCATCTAAAATGCATAGTGCTGGGTGTGGTGGTGGTATAGTGTGTGTGTGTGTGTGTGTGGTGGTGGTATAGTGTGTGTGTGTGTGTGTGTGAGGGGTGATGCTCCCAACCCCTTATTCAGAGTAGCCAT
Source organism: Oncorhynchus mykiss (assembly GCF_013265735.2). Classification (NCBI taxonomy): domain Eukaryota; kingdom Metazoa; phylum Chordata; class Actinopteri; order Salmoniformes; family Salmonidae; genus Oncorhynchus; species Oncorhynchus mykiss. The sequence goes on along the minus strand of NC_048569.1, from coordinate 56,028,927 downwards.
TACAGCTGTATGGGAGGCATGGAAAAGGCCCATTGTCTCTGACGAGGGGTGTGAATAGCTCATCTTTTATTCGAGGGCATCTCCGCCTCGCCTCACCTCTCAGAGGGGTGCAGGTGTTCATCCTCGCGAGTACACCGTCCTTGCCGGCTCACCAGGAGTGCGTTTGATGGGAGGGCGAGGCGACCCTCCTCGGCAGCAGCGGTGCAGCTGCACAGATTAATAATAAAGGGAATTCATAACACAGTCGGCATAGAGAGGGTTTGTCCATGAATATTCAGCAGGTCTTCTTGGTTCGGGCTTCATGCATATGGATGAAAGGCTGGCAGCAAGCTATATGCCAGAAGAGGGAGGGATGAGGCAAAGGGCAAATAATGGTTTAAGAGAAACACTGATATATGGCCATGTGTTGACTTAACACAACAAACCTCAGCCGTGTAACGCAACAGTAAAGACAGATGCCGGTAGGTTTCCAATGTGATTGACGCGAGCGAGGGGCAGCATGTGTTGAAGAGACAACCGAGCAACATAAACCACAGCAAGAGGTCGAGCTAATAAGATCAGACTTCCGGGTACATCGATGTTGAGGAAAACACAGGGTCAGGTGACAATGTGACCTCCTGGAAGAAAAAGCTTTAAAAAGGTGTGCTCTGTTGTGTAACAAATAGGCCAAAAAATACCCTCCATGGAATAATAACCAAGTTAAACTTTCACTCCTAGTTAGCCTCAACTCAACCCGGCAAGTCAGCACCTTGCTAACTTTAGCCCTGTGTGTGTGTGGTGTGTAGTTTTTTTTTTTACTGAAGGCTGTGTGTGAAGCCTATATCAGCAGCTAAGCAACCGCCACCCACTGAGCCATGTCGAGAGCCAGGTGAGGGCGAGCGCCACCGAACATTGAAGGTGATCAACCGACCAAGCACCCCAGAGACACCAGACTCCTTCCTCAGCTTTCTGCCATTTAAGAGAAAGTCGAGCACAGCAGGGCTGTCAGAAAGAGAGAAAGAGAGAAAGGGACAAAGCTAAATGCCACCAGTAACAACTACACAGTCATCTGAGAGTAAGTCAAAATGGCTGCCACAGCTCTCTGCATGCTCAACACCAGTCTGAGAAGGGACTGATTTAAAACAAGAAAAATGTGTTACCCAGCGTAACCATAGAAAACCGTTTCCCTATACCGTCTGAATCGGTTCAAATGCCTGGCTAATCAAAACGTCCTACACCAAAGGGGAAAAGAGTGAGCGTGAGCCACTTGACTGAGATTTAAGAGTTGAATGTATGGATTTCACCAGCCAAATTGCATCTGGCCTCCAGCTTTCATCGGTGAAATATTAGCCGGCAGCAGCGGAGGTGAAGCGGTAATGAAGGCGCTGCCAAATAGCGAGCGCCTCTCTATGGTGTGAGCGCCAGTGACACGTGTGCATTAGCTCCAATGTCAGGAAAGGGCAAAGTATCTGCATAGCCTCAGCCCGCATTGTCCATTAAAAAGGTATTTTACGGTCAACCCCCTGCGGTCTTCAACGAGAAGTACGGTTGTGTACGCATGATACACACCACCTAACCGGTGTATGCACACAAAAAAGAGCCACAAAAGCATTTCAAATGAAGCTTTCTGATTATGATTGTCGCACGGCGCAACTACACTTTCCCTAACTACCCAACTAAGGAGAATAGAGAATCCAATGGCACCCAACTCCCATAAAATGTTTTCCTTATTTGCACACGCACTCATTTCTCACTGGAACTGCCTTTGATGAAAACATGTACTTACCATCACCGTGATAGTGCATCCATTTTAAGGTAGCTAGATAAAACTAACTAAGTCGCTCTGCATAAGAGCGTCCACTAAATGACTAAAAAGTCAATGGAAAAATGTAGAGAAGTCGTTGTAAGGGTGAACTGGTTCATCGTTTATTCATGACCGCCGAAAGTCCCAAGACCTCTGTGATCAGACAAACATTTGATGTGCTCATTAGATGAAGGTAAAAAAAAAGGTCACATTATTTTCTCTCTCTAACTGCACATATCTCGTTTCCTTTCAGAGGCTGCAGGCAGTAACCTTTTGAAATCCAGCCCCAGATAGAGAGCACGACTTGCTGTGTGTGCATTACAACGCCGGCTAACCCTCGGTCTAGAGATGAACTCTGTTTGCCTTGGAGTTGAATGGCAACAAACAAGCCTACAGACCAGATATACGGTGCATTCGGGAAAGTATTCAGACCACTAGACTTTAAACATTTCGTTACGTTACAGCCTTATTCTAAAATTGATTAAGTAAAATGTTTTCCTCATCAAACTACACACAATGCCCCATAATGACAAAGCAAAAACAGGCAGAAATACCTTATTTACATATGAATTCAGACCCTTTGCTATGAGACTCGAAATTGAGCTCAGGTGCATCCGGTTTCCATTGATCATCCTTGAGATGTTTCTACGACTTGATTGAAGTCCACCTGTGTTAAATGTATTGATTGGATATGATTTTGATAGGCACAAAACTGTCTATATAAAGGTCCAACAGTTGACAGTGTATGTCAAAGCAAAAACCAAGCCATGAGGTCGAAGGAATTGTCTGTAGCTCTGAGACAGAATTGTGTCGAGACACAGATCTGGGGATGGGTAGCAAAACGTTTTTTGAAGGTCCCCAAGAACCCAGTGGCCTCCATCATTCTTAAATGGAAGAAGTTTGGAACCACCAAGACTCTTCCTAGAGCAACTGGGGGAGACGGGCCTTGGTCAGGAAGGTGAACAAGAACCCGATGGTCACTCTGAAAGAGCTCCAATGTTCCTCTGTGGAGATGGGAGAACCTTCCAGAAGGACAACCATTTCTGCAGCACTCCCCCAATCAGGCCTTTATGGTAGAGTGGCCAGACGGAAGCCACTCTTCAGTAAAAAGGTACATGACAGCCCACTTGGAGTTTGCCAAAAGGCACCTAAAGGACTCATTCTCTGGTCTGATGAAATCAAGATTGAACTCTTTGGCCTGAATGCCAAGCTTCACGTCTGGAGAAAACCTGGCACCATCCCTATGGTGAAGCATTGTTGTGGCAGCATCTTGCTGTGGGAATATTGTTTTAGTGGCAGGGACTGGGAGACTAGTCAGGATCGAGGCAAAGATGAACAGTGCAAAGTACAGATAGATCCTTGATGAAGTCCTGAGCGCTCTGGAGCAGGTTCACAGACTCGGGCGAAGGTTCACCTTCCAACAGGACAATGACACTTAGCACACAGCCAAGAAAATGCAGGAGTGGCTTCGGGACAAGTCTCTGAAAGTCCTTGAGTGGCCCAGCAGGGCCCGGACTTGAACCCGATCGAACATTTCTGGAGAGACCTGAAAATAGCTGTGCAGCAACACTCCCCATCCAACCTGGCCGAGCTTGAGAGGGTCTGCAGAGAAGAATGGGAGAAACTCCCCAAATACAGGTGTGCCAGGTTTGTAGCGTCATACCCAAGAAGACTAGAGGCTGTAATCGCTGCCTCTAGTCAACAAAGTACTGAGCAAAGAGACTGAATACTTACGTAAATGTGAAAATGCATTATTATATTTTTAATACATTTGCAAAAAAATAAAACGTGTTTTTGCTTTGTCATTATGGGGTATTGTGTGTAGATTGAAGAGGGGAAAAAACTATGTAACGCAATTTAGAATAAGGCTGTAACGTAAGAAAATGAGGAAAAAAGTCAAAGGATCTGAAAACCTTACCAATGCACGGTACATAGCTACAGCATTAGCATGCTAAATACGCCATGTGAATTAATTGATCCTTAAAAAGTTATTTTGCTGATAGACAGTACCAGTCAAGACCACTCTGTGGTCCAACTCATCCCCAACCATCTCAACTGGGTTGAGGCCGGGTGATTGTGGAAGACAGGTCATCTGATGCAGCACTCACTCACTCTCCTTCTTGGTCAAGTAGCCATTACACAGCCTGGAGGTGTGTTTTGGGTCACTGTGCTGTTGAAAAACAAATGATAGTCCCACTAAGCCAAACCAGATGGGATGGCGATTCGCTGTAGAATGCAGTGGTTGCTGATTCATGCTGATTAAGTGCGCCTTGAATTAAAAAAAATATCAGTGTCACCAGCAAAGCACCCCCACACCTCCTCCTCCATGCTTCACGGTGGGAACCACACATGCAGAGATCATCCATTCACTTACTCGCGTCTCATAAAGACACGGCGGTTGGAACCAAAATCTCAAATTTGGACTCATCAGACCAAAGGACAAATTTCCACCGGTCTAATGTCCATTGCTCGTGTTTCTTGGCCCAAGCAAGTGTCTTATTTTTATTGGTGTTCTTTAGAGGTGGTTTGCAGCAATTCGACCATGAAGGCCTGATTCACGCAGTCTCCTCTGAACAGTTGAGGTTGAGATGTGTCTGCATTTATTTGGGAAACAATCTGAGGTGCAGTTAACTCTAATGAACTTGTCCTCTGCAGCAGAGATAACTCTGGGTATTCCTTTCCTGTGGCAGTCCTCATGAGAGCCAGTTTCATCATAGCACTTGATGGTTTCTGCGACTGCACTTCTTGAAATGTTCAGAATTGACCGACCTTCATGTCTTAAAGTAATGATGGACAGTCCTTTCATTTTTCTTATTTGAGCTGTTCTTGTCATAATATGGATTTGGTCTTTTACCAAATAGGGATATCTTCTGTATACCACCTCTACCTGGTCACAACACAACTGATTGGCTCGAACGCATTAAGAAGGAAAGAAATTCCACAAATTAACAAGGCACAGCTGTTAATTGAAATGCATTCCAGGTAACTACCTCATGAAGCTGGTTAAGAGGATGCCAAGAGTGTGCAAAGCTGTCATCAAGGCTACTTGGTGGCTACTTTGAAGAATCTCAAATATATTTGAATTGTTTAAAAAGAAAATGGTTACTACATGATTCCATACGTGTTATTTCATATTTTTGATGTCTTCACTATTATTCTACAATGTAGAAGAAAAAAAAGAATTAAGAAAACCCTGAAATGAGTAGGTGTTCAAACGTTTGAGTGGTACTTTATCCCAGAAACTGGCCAGAATCAGCCTTTCAATCATTGCCTGCTTTTTAAAAAATCACTTTACAAAAGTACAGTCAAACCCACCACCAGTAAAAATGTTAATATACACATCAAGAACTCAAGGCAATGTTCAAAGAGGCAATATTTCTGGATTTTATTTATCCCATTATTTTTCAGTTTTATTGGATTGGCATCAACAGCAAAACCACAGCCTTTGACAAAATCTCAGAAATAAAAAAATAGATACTGTGTAATTTCTCGATTTGTCGTCTAATCAAAAACATCTTACTTCATATAGCTACAGCAGCCTAGTTGAATTAACACAAAGGTATGAGTCATCACTGGTCGAGATTTTGTCATAAGATTTGTTTTGTGGTTTTTTGTTTGTTGCCTGAACACATATGTACAGCAGGATAAAACCGACAGACACACTATACATACTCTTATTTAACAAGTAGCGTATCCATTTTGAAATAATAAAATAAATAGACTTTGTACTGTATTAATCAAATCTTTAAGATACAACACCCTAAGGAATGCACTTTAAATCAGTTATTTTTTTGACCGTTTATTTTGTATTTCCTTCACATCAGAAAGAAATTCAAAACTAGTTTGGTCATTACAATACACATGGAAAGGTGAATAGCCTATTCAGTGGCTCATGGGTATAAAAAACTACTGGCAGAAAAGAAACTGAATTAATTGGGTAACACTTACTTCATGAAAACTCAATTAATTGGGAAACACTTATTCGCAGTGTCAATATAATTGTATAACAGTAACCACAAACTGTTTTCTAAATACAAAAAGTCGAGTTAGTGGTACATTATCAATAAGTACAATAACTTGCTTGTTAGAATGAAACTACATTCCACTAGTGTTACTGTGGTGTGGAATCAATTAATTCTCATGAAACCATCAGCACAAGATTTACTGTAAAGCAATACCTAAATAGAATTTAGCTTGTCAACAATATTGATTTACCATATATCACAAACGATCTCACAATGTTTGTTGTATTCTCTTGACCACAAGCGATTTGCTTTAGTGTGAAGACAAAGTCATCTGGGGGTAATTCTAGAGAGAATCCAAGTCAACTAAAATAACAATTTGGGTGTTAATTCCTTAAATGGCATGATGTAGAGCTGGGAGATATGGAAAAACATACATAATCACAATAAATATATACATTTTTTTTGCAATAACAAAAAAATCTGCGATAAATTACGCAAAATTATTTTGGGGGGAGGTGCTAAAGCTGGGCGATATGGACGAAAAAATAATATTGTGATATATGTAACTATTTTGCTCAATAACAAATACATAAAATATTTTTTCCCCCCCCCCAATGGCCAGTTACTTTACATTAGCAGCAGGCCAGGAAAGATAACTGAGATGATAGCCTATGATTCAAAAGGTACGGTACGTCATCTAACATATCCATGACTTGCATGATTGATATTTTGATGTTCAACCTGTCAAAATAGGATCCACAATGAGATTTTTTGTTTTGTTTTGCTTTTCAGAGGATTTTTCCAGCATCTTTGTGCATATTGGCCACCTGAGGAAGGGGGAACTCAAAACACTTAGCTAGATTGCTAACTCTAACTATGATATTGTTGCTAGATAGCCATGTAGGCTAATTGATTAATCTATCAGTAAATGTAGGCTAATGTTCTACGCACACTTTCCAGTGCTAGGCCTAGGCTAATTGACGTAGGCCTATTCGCTGTAAATGACACGCTCCGCTCGGCTCTGCTACCCGGGTGCGTTCAAATCATATTAACTACACCCCACTCCGGTTGTAAAGTGGTGCCGTGAACTCGATATTAGGAGGTGAGAAATACATTATATCGACTCACAGAAAGCTGCAACTCTCCTCTCGGTAACTAGAACAACACTTTGAGCAACGGTCATAATGATTGTGCTTCTCAGAATGCATCTCTGCCTCCTCCGTGCACACAGCGCGAAGAGGGAACGAGAGCAGCCGGCAGCAAAACCGGGATAACTAGATACTGTACTTTCATTGCAGGAATCAACATAATGCATAGGCTACTACTGTTGGGAAAAAAAAGAATGGTTTAAGAACAATCTACAGGAACGTTGTGTGGCAAAAATCACCGAAAATTACCAACGTAAGCAAAATGCTTCGGTAAGAGGAAGGCAATGTAGGTGATTTTCTGTTTATCGTCCCAGCTCTATGATGGTAGATTTCTTAAATACATTTCCTGATCTTTCTTATATATTTTGGGGCAGTAGGTAGCCTGGTGGTTAGAGCGTCCGGTTCCTCGAGCTGACAAGGTAAAAGTCTGTCGTTCTGCCCCTGAACAAGGCAGTTAACCCACTGTTCCTAGGCCGTCATTCTAAATAAGAATTTGTTCTTAACTGACTTGCCTAGTTAAATAAAGGTAAAAAATTGTGTGTGTATATATATATAAAAATCTCAGATATAGGACAGACACTTCAGAACAAACTTCCATAAGATTTCTTTGGGGGAGTATCCATGTGGCCATTGCAAAATGTTGATTTTGAGGCCAATTAAACATTTCTTTGTGGTTTTTGATATGTGCCTGTGGTTATTTTCTTGCTGGAAGATCCATTTGCTGTCAAATTTCTGGCTCCTGTCTTTGACCTTAACAAGGGCCCCAGGACCACTGGAAGCAAAATAACCCCATAACATCAAAGATCCACCCCCATATTTTACAGTAGGTATGGGGTTATTTTCTGCTTATGTATTCTCATTTAGACGCCAAACCCACCATTGGTGTGTGTGTGGCTAAAGAGCTCTATTTTCATGTCATCCAACAAATGTAAAACACCTGGAGTTTGCTAAATGGCATTGGCAGTTGGATTGGAACCAGTGCTTTGGTCAGATGAAAACATTGCTCTTTGACCTCGGACACCATTGGTGGGTTTGGTGTCGAAATGAGAATGCATAAGCAGAAAATAACCCTATAACTAATATGCTGCGCGATAAACTAAAATGTTGATTATTTTTCGTTTTCTAAACAACTAATTGACCAACGTCGGTTCAATTATTTGAATTCCATTTTGTTCAAACAGGCAAATATTCTACATAGTTTAAACGTGGTAATTAACTACAATTACCATAATCAATTCCGTGCATGCCTACTTGTCTGGTCTATGTGGAGCAGACACGGAGATGGGGTGAACACAGAACGTGCGATCAAGAGGGAAAGATGCATGTATCTCTACCTGAAAATACATGATCTAAGTGATTGATAGTTGGTATTCAGCAGTCATAAAAAGTATGCCTTGTTTAATTTGAATTACTACTAAAATAGTGATTTGTCAGGCAGCAGCTCTTTAGAGATGAGATGATGACTTGGAATGAAATAATAAAGTCAACAAATAAAACAAATGTAATATACACAACTGAATTATTTTATTAAAGTAATTTGAATAAAATGGTTAATAAGTGATAAGCATTAACGGGCAGTCACTACCATCATGGGACTTTTTGTTTTATTCTGCTTTGTTACATCATTCAACCCACAATGCATTGCGCATTTGTCTAAAAAAAATATTTGAAAACTGTGATGACTTTTTAAAATAATTGGAACACAACCGACCTCAAAAAGCACTAATCACTCAGCACTACCTACTGTAAAATAAGGTGGTGGATCTTTGATGTTATGGTCTATTTTGCTTTCACTGGTCCTGGGGCCCTTGTTAAGGTCAAAATCATCATGAACTTTATCCGGCACCAGGACATTTTGGCAAAAAACCTAATTGCCTCTGCCAGGAGGCTGAAACTTGGCTGCAAACGGATCTTCCATCAACACAATAACCCCAAGCACACATCAAAATCACCCCCAAAATAAATAATTTGCCACTAAATCAACTTTTTGTAATGGACATCTCAGTCTTATAAAATAATATGTTGTCCCCATTGCTGTTGAGCATCCAATATAGCTCAGTATTTGAATTATTCCTTCTATAGTCATTTTTTGCTCATCTTTATCAAGGGTGGCAATACTTTCAGACCCCACTGTATATGGTCCATTTGATTACATTTTGTTTTTAAATGCACCTCACACAAGATAAAATAAATCAAATACAGTAATGTGAAGATGTCATCTCAGACATCAAGCAACCATTGGGGAGGGTATGTTTTTTTAAAAGTCTTTTGCGGCAGAATTCAGAACCCCTATGATTATATATGCCCCCTAAAATTATAATGAATCGCGCTACAAATATTAAAGCTTCTGACCTCATCATAAGCTCATGAAAAGTGCTGAAACGAGATGGTCCAACTGTATCGGCAAATGTAAGCATGATGGATCTTCAGTCAAGTCAAATGAAGGTCACGTTACAAAACGCAAATTGCATGCAGCCAGAACTGTGTCCCTGTGTATAGATGAACAGAAAGTAAATCTCTGTGATATCTTTTCCAGAAAAATATATCTTTAGGCACATATTGTAGCCTAGTGGTTAGAGCGTTGGACTAGTAACCGGAAGGTTGCGAGTTCAAACCCCCGAGCTGACAAGGTACAAATCTGTCGTTCTGCCCCTGAACAGGCAGTTAACCCACTGTTCCCAGGCCGTCATTGAAAATAAGAATTTGTTCTTAACTGACTTGCCTGGTTAAATAAAGGTAAAATAAAAAAATAAAAAAATATACAGAACCATCTGTAATGGAAAGCGGGGAATGACTACACAGGTTAAGTAGCATAATGTTGAACAAAAAAAAAACAGTCATGATATCGAGGGTTCAGTTAGCCGTGTTGCTTGTTTTTCCCACACGGTCAAATACACATTGACAACACAGGTCTAACTTCAAATGGCCTACACCATAAGAATAGAGAGGGATTTCACAATAGTCTTGGGTATCACTGAAAATGTGCACTTTATGTATTTTTCTACATTATCTATAAAAAAAACGGACCATTCTGGGAATGTACAAGAAAAACTTGGAATGACTTCACCTGCGCTGTATCAAACAGTATAATACATAACTAAAGGCAGTCTTCATGGTGCATTTACTGCACATGCCCACTGTATTTTGTACAATAAGGCCCTAAAAAGGGAACAGTCTCTGCACTTAGCGTGGAAAAGCAGAGGGAACAGAGTCATACATATGACGCTGATCCTTAAGTAGAGTGAAGCAGATTTTTCTGAACTCAACCAAAGATTAAGAGAGAGATGTATGCATTAGTGGACAGAACCCATCCCTCGATCTGCTTCCTAAACAGCTACTGTATAGGAAGCATTGACAAAGATTTATTCTTAAAGAAATAGTACACGTGAAAATATAGAAATATCTAATAAAACTAAATCATTAGTGTGTTTTTTTTTATATATTTTTTTTTAGGAGATTGAGTAACTCATCAAATTGAGTGCCCCATCTCTCTGTTTAGGACTGACCGAAAGTCTTTGAACACTCGGACTGCTTGCTAACAGACCTGCAAACACCGCAAAACTTTTGTTTGTCATAACAGGTCAAGGCCACTAGCCCATCTGCTGTTATTTACACCATTGTCCAGGAGTATGTACAGTAAGTAAATAGTCAGCCATTTGCACACACATACCCCATGTCAACTCCTAAAAGGGAGTGTATGCAAATGAGGATTACATGTTGATGTTGTCTATGCTAATTCAGCCTTTGAGTGCCCACCAAGAACACAGACCTATAGTAGCAGTCCAATATTGGTATTTAAATTCAATACACTTTAGTCCATATTACCTTGAAATCAGGGATGCTTAAATCATGAGGTCACCATCAATGTTTGAGGAAAGTGCTTATCCATTTTGAGGACCTCTAACTTTGTATTTTTATAAGCACTTTACCCGACTGTCGAGGAACAAAAAAATGTAACATCAAAGCCTGAGAACCATGGTCAAATTAGGTTTTACATAAGGATGCACATACAGTAGGTTACCAGCTAAACTCCACTACACAGGTTTAAAGCCAAAATGTAGTACCAATCTCTCATCCATTTAGTTGTTCAGAAAGTAAACCTTTAAAACAACGTAGCCTCTCTCAGCAATCTAACGTTTGCCTGTAAATCATGGCTTGGCATGACTGTGGCAAAAGTCATTGGTATCCTTCAAAACAAACCGTCTGAGCCTAAATTCTCTCTCTGTGGGACAGCCCTGTCAAATAAATGTTCAGCAGCTTTGTAAAGATGTAACCTTTGAAATTCGCTGCTTTTCTAACAATATCCTCCAACGCCTCAGATGGAGCAGGACTTTGGCCTCTTCCTGGGCTTGGGTTCGCCAAAGTCCCTGTCGTCGGCTGCACAGTGGCTGAAAGAGCAGAGTGTCTGCGAGAGGCGGCGCATGCCCAGGCGGAACACACTGTTGGACAGGCTGTAGATGACGCAGTTGCAGAAGCTGTTGCTGATGGCCAACCAGGTTGTTACAAAGGACAGGGCGGGACTGTCCAGCACGTGGGAGCTCTCCAACAGGAAATATATTATGTAGGGCAGCCAAAGCATGTAGAAGACGCTGGTGATGCGGAATAGCACCATGGCGTAGCGCCTGTCAGGCCCTTGACCCGCGTGGTGCCCCCCGCCGCTGCCACTGCCACCACCCTCCCCAGCCTCCATCTCCTGGCTGGGGAAGCGTGCTCGCCTCTCACTGATCTCCCGGTTGTGCTGCTGGCAGATGCGGAAGATGTGGAAGTAGGTGAAGCAGACTACCAGGGCCGCGGGCGCGTACAGTAGGCATACCACAAAGCCTGTGAAGAGCGCCGAGGTGGGCCAGGAGTGGGCGCACCACTCAAAGATGTCCCCGTGGTAACCCGGCTTGCCCCAGCCAAAGAAAGAGGGCAGAAAGACCAGGCTGGAGTAGACCCAGATGAGGGCGATGCAACCGCGGAGCCGGCACGGCGTCACCAGCTGGTTGTAGGACAGGGGTTTGGTGATGGCCAGGTAGCGATCCACGCTGATGCAGGCCAGACAGGCCATTGAGACGCTCTTGAGCACCGAGATGACGTAGCTGAAGACCTGGCAGGTGATGGGCTCCTGGACGCTGGCCGGGTAGTGCAGCAGGGACAGGGTGGGCACCAGGCAGCTGAGGCCCACTAGCAGGTCGGCGTAGGCCATAGTCTGGATGAAGTAGCTAGTGGTATAGTGGTGCAGCAGGGGGGCGCAGTGGAACACGAAGATCACTGTCAGGTTCCCGGCAATGATGAGCACCGTGAGCAGAACGATGACCGCAGTCTCCAAGACACAGGCCTCCAGGCCCTCGTTCTGGCCCCAGCCCAGGGGACAGGAGTGGTTGGGGTCTGGGCCCACCAGGCTGCTGTTGGCAGTGGGAACCAGGTCTGTCGTCAATGCTGATTGGTTCATCGTTCTGGGCGCGGTCCAGGTGGGTCAGGTTTGTGCTGTGCCAACCACGATGCAGATAGACTGTAACTGAAGACCTGTCTGCCTGTAGCCTCCCTCAGCAAATGGGAGTTCTGGCCTCTCTCGCTCTTTCACCTCGGCTCTCACATAGCTGGGTCTCAATCAAATGAACACTGACTGACGAAAATCAATACAGCCCATAGGAAAGCAGGACTGCCGACTCGGCTCTACTTTTTCGATCAGTCATGCTTAGAGGCAGTGGGGTAATTGTTGAAAGAAGAAAGATATTCCCTCCAAAAACAGAAAAAGGTCTGCCGGTGCTATGCCAGGCATTTATCCCGGCGGCAGGGATCCCCATTGCTCTCCCTGACAGTCTGCGGCCACATCTCCTGATTCATAAGAGGGCTGCCACTGGGAGACTGGGGACGGAGAGCAGGTGTTGTCCTCACAAGGGCAAAAAGCACAGGAGGTGCAGGGTAGTCGGCATGTGGGGGAGAAACATGAGGCAGGCAGGCAGGGCGCTCTGGTGCAGATCCTACTGCAGATTAAATAAGACCGGGAGCATGTGACTCCTATTTTGAGACTATAGATAAGAGAAAATAGTATTAAAACATTTAGCGTGTCGGTATAATTTCGACTTTCAGATAGCTTGTTTACTGTCAGAGAAAGATCCACTGGGAAAACCCCAAATTCATATGAGTAATTACATCCCCGTTAGCCATTGTGTTTGGTTCATACCTCAAGTCCTCTCTAAAGTTCCAAAATGCTGTTAGACAAGCCGCAATTGTTTCTCAGTCTTGTAGTATGCACATCCTCTTATTTTGGGGTAGTGAGTGGTCCCGTGGTCAGTGTCTGGACCCCATGTACGCCCCGCTATTGTCCGAATCAAAACACAGACACGCTAGACAAACACAGGGCTCTCTGCGGTGGTTAATATCACAGCTCTCGTTCCACAGAGCGCCGGGGGAATTATGTTTTACAATGTTCCCCAATCAGAGAGAAGCCAAAGGAGGCGCAGAATAATCTGGATCCTGTTATGTGTGTGTGTAGCCACAAATCTGGCTTTGGTCTCTGGAATCCCAATCCACGCACTTTTCTGAAACTTTCATTCTCCAGGTTATGAGAGGCAAAAGCTGGTTGCAAAAGAGGATTTTTCAGGCAAAGAATGTAGGAGTTGTCAGGAGTCTCACACAATCGGATCAATAGATACTGGAGCCGGTAGAAGACATCTGGGTGTCTCAGAGCTCCTCGGACTGTCTCCCCTTAGAAATTCTGTTCAGGGCGCCGGCTGAGATGGATGTGGGATCAATCTGCATTCCGCTTGTTTACAGCCTAGGGTGAAAGCTCTTTACGTCAGCCTCGCCTCTTAAGCGCTTGTTTCCATTATTGATATTATTAGTACATACATGCCCGTTCCATTCAAATACGTTTTTTTTTAGGTGTTTTTCAGGGGAGGCACAGCTGTCTGGACTTTTGACTCTTTCTTCCACTCAGTACGTCTGCTCCTTGTTACAAAAACCAAGCCACAGCAAAAGAGAAACGACTCCACCAGTACAGAGAGTTCCAGTTTCAATGCTGTCCTCTGTGTGCGTCTCCTCTAATTTCCATTCCCCCAGCCGAACTCAGCTTTCGCCAAACGAATAACCGAAGAGACAGAAATACAATTTCATTCAGCAAAGCAGTCCTGGAGTGAAGCACAAAATAATTAAATAGGAACCTTTTGGAGAGAGGAGCTGTCCCTCACCAACTGGTGCAGTGGGAAAGAGATGCTGTGACTGGCTTACAGTTCCTTTTCCCTTCGCTCTCGTTCTCCCGCTCACTCTCTTTACCCTGCACGCACACACACACATGCTCGCTCTCACTCTCTCCCGTTCCCTCTGAACCGCGCTCTACCCCTCCCTCTGATACACCCGATCTCTCACTCTCTCTACCCCCTCCCATTTGGGCTGCACCTGAGGTCCTTTACCAACCCAGCCACAATACTATCTTTCGCTCCTCTAATGTCTCTCCTCTTGTTTTTAGAGCTACATTTGGATAGTTTACTAATCTGAAATCACTAGGCTAATCTATCAGTCCATTTTCTATTAACTAGCTCCCTCCCCCAATATGGCTTTCCCTCTGACTCTCTGCCCCCAGTCCATTGCTCCGACCAATGACCAAGCCCAGCCATGCCTGCCCCTTAGTTACAGTTGCCAGGCATTTCAGTTAGTTGGGATCATCCTTCACTGGCAGACAGTGTAACAGGCGGCAGAAAATTGAGGAGGCAGGAGGTCAGTTTCAGAGGTAGATGGTCTGTATACCATTGCCGAGTTCAGGCTCAACTAACCTCTACAATAATGAAAACACTAGGATATACAAGAAAGCTATACTTTTAAAGCTACTTGCGTATGCTCTATAAAACTGAACATGGAGATTCCCAAGAAGATAAGAACAGACGAGAAAGTGGCATGGTGAAGTGGATAACCTGATGTCCTTCACCTTTTGGACTACAGGTGAAAAACGGTCACAACCAGAAGGTTAATAATTATTTCGCAGGGAGAGAGAGAGAGAAAAAAAGGGAGGGCTGTAAAAACAAGGAGGGCTGTAAGGGCTGTAATCCCCTTCCCTGTCCCACCCCCTCTGAGCCTTTTGATCCCAGCCACTATGGCTACTGTGTTGGGACAAGCGGGCAGGCCCCTGTCCGGGCTCTTTGTTAAGGCTGGGTAAATAAGGGCCAGGTCATTATAGTGTACAGTAGGTCACACCAACACTGACTAACAGTCAAAGAGAGCCGGAGGTAAGTGGGCCTAAGAGCGGGGAGATCAGTTTCGAGCTACTCAATACGACTATAAATATCAACGCATTACAAAAACAAACCTAGTGCGGCACACGGGAGAAGAAGTCAAGGTCACCCCAATGCTAATGCTTCACAATAGGCGTTATGTGAAAAGGAGATTTGAATGAGAAATTACCATATGCTCTCTACAAAGGCTGCAGAGAATTAGGGATGGGCATTTGAACATTTTGTACTGTTCATGTACTCGCATGCTTTATTTTCCTTTGAGTACTCGAATGGGAAAGTAATGTTTGTACTTATCTATACCAATAATGAGCAACAATGCTTCATTAGCTACAACCATTACAGATAACAAATCCTAATGGCTAAATTGCCCAATATAGAGTGTACAAAAAAATTAGGAACACCTGCTCTTTCCATGACAGACTGACAAGGTGAATCCAGGTGAAAACTATGATCCCTTATTGACGTCGCATGATAAATACACAAATCAGTGTAGTTAAAGAAAGATTTTTAAGCCTTGAGACAATTGAGACATGGATTGTGTATGTGTACCATTCAGAGGGTGAATTGGCAAGACAAAAGTTAAGTGACTTCGAACGGGGTATGATAGTCGGTGCCAGGCACACTGGTTTGAGTGTGTCAAGAACGCTGCTGGGTTTTTCACACTCAACAGTTTCCTGTGTGTATCAACACCTTATAGAGTACATGCCCCGACAAATTGAGGCTGTTCCGAGGGCAAAAGGGGGTGCAACTCAACATTAAGAACCTGCTCACTCAGTGTATATTCAGTCAATAAAAAAACAAGTGCCATTTAAGATTCATTAACTGAAACCGTATTATCAACTGGTTATATTATATTGTGGAACTCAAATCTTAAAAAAAAAAAAAGACCTCAGCAGTGACGCTTACTTGTAAAAGCCTTATGTTAGGAATCAAAAGGACTACGTAAAAGGTAGGTTCAGTAATTAAACATGAACAGATATCCAATTCAAATCAATCAAATCTAATTTTATTGGTCACATGCAACGAATACAACAGGTGTAGATTTAACAGTGAAATGCTTACTTATGAGCCCATTCCCAACCGTGCATTGTTAACTTCTTGGTGATAGGGGGCAGTATTTTCACGTCCGGATGAAATGCATGCCCAAATTCAACTGCCTGCTACTCATCCCCAGAAGATAAGATATGCATATTATTAGTAGATGGGCTTTCATTGGGAATCCAGATTTCTTGCAGTTCCCACCGCTTCCAATGGATGTCACCAGTCTTTAGAAATTGGTTGAGGTTTTCCCTTTGTGTAATGAAGAAGTACGACCATCTTGAACGAGGGTCACTTGAAGTGTACTGTTAGATAGAGGCGCGTGACCAGAAAGCTAGCTACAGTTTGTTTTCCTCCTGTATTGAACACAGATCATCCCGTCTTCAATTTTATCGATTATTTACGTAAAAAAATACCTAAAGTTGTATTACAAAAGTAGTTTGAAATGTTTTGGCAAAGTTTAACAGGTAACTTTTGAGATATTTTGAAGTCACGTGAGCAAGTTGTAACCAGTGTTTTTCTGGATCAAACGTGCCAAATAAATGGACATTTTGGATATATATCGACGGAATTAATCGAACAAAAGGACCATTTGTGATGTTTATGGGACATATTGGAGAGCCAACAAAAGAAGCTTGTTAAAGGTAAGGCATGAATTATATTTTTATTTCTGTGTTTTGTGTCACGCCTGCAGGGTTGAAATATGCTTCTCTCTCTTTGTTTACTGGGTGCTATCCTCAGATAATAGCATCTTTTGCTCTCGTCGAAGAGCCTTCTTGAAATCTGACATGTTGGCTGGGTTCACAACACGTGTAGCTTTTTTGTGTGATTTAATGAAAGTTTGATTTTTATAGTAAATTATTTGAATTTGGCGTTCTGGGTGCGGTTGATTCCCTGATCCACCTCTACGCAGACGACACCATTCTGTATACGCCTGGCCCTTCTTTGGACACTGTGTTAACTTCTTTGGGACTGGGGGGCAGTATTGAGTAGCTTGGATGAATAAGGTGCCCAGAGTAAACTGCCTGCAACTCAGGCCCAGAAGCTAGAATATGCATATAATTTGTAGATTTGGATAGAAAACACTCTGAAGTTTCTAAAACTGTTTGAATGATGTCTGTGAGTACAACATAACTCATATGGCAGGCAAAAACCTGAGAAAAAATCCAACCAGGAAGTGGGAAATCTGAGGTTTGTAGATTTACTATCAAATATACATGGGGTCTATGGGGTCATATTGCACTTCCTAAGGCTTCCACTAGATGTCAACAGTCTATAGAACCTTGTTTGAGGCTTCCACTGTGAAGGAGGGGGGAAAGAGAGCTGATTGAGTCAGGTGTCTGGCAGAGTGCCATGAGCTCAGTCTCGCGCACTCCCGTGAGAGTTAGCTGCGTTCCATTGCATTTCTACAGACAAAGGAATTATCCGGTTGAAACATTATTGAAGATTTGGATTTACAACAAGTTTATCTTTAACATGGTGTAAAATACTTGTGTGTTTGAGGAATTTTAATTATGGGATTTCTGTTGTTTTGAATTTGGCGCCCTGCAATTTCACTGGCTGTTGAAGAGGTGGGACGCTACCGTCCCACATATCCCAGAAAGGTTAACAAACCTCCAAACGAGCTTTGATGACATACAACACTCCTTCCATGGACTCCAACTACTCTTAAATGCATGCTTTTCAACCGTTCGCTGCCCGCACCCGCCCGCTCGACTAACATCACTACTCTGGATGGTTCTGAATGGAATATGTGGACAACTACAAATTCCTAGGTGTCTGGCTACACTGTAAACTCTCCTTCCAGACTCATATTAAACATCTCCAATCCAAAATTAAATCTAGAATCAGCTTTCCATTCCACAACAAAGCCTCCTTCACTCATGCTGCCAAACATACCCTAGTAAAACTGACTATCCTACCGATCCTAGACTTCGGCGATGTCATTTACAAAATAGCCTCCAACACTCTACTCAGCAAACTGGATGGAGTCCATCACAGTGCCATCCGTTTTGTCACCAAAGCCCCATATACCACCCACCACTGAGACCTGTATGCTCTAATCAGCTGGCCCTTGCTACATATTCGTCGCTAGACCCACTTGCTCCAGGTCATCTATAAGTCTTTGCCACCTTATCTCAGCTCACTGGTCACGATAACAACACCCACCCGTACCACACGCTCCAGCTGGTATATCTCACTGGTCATACCCAAAGCCAACACCTCCTTCGGCCGCCTTTACTTACAGTTCTCTGCTGTCAATGACTGGAACGAAATGCAAAAATCGCTGAAGCTGGAGACTTATATTTCCCTCACTAACTTTAAACATCAGCTATCCGATCGCTGCAGCTGTACATAGCCCATCTGTAAATAGCTCATCCAATCTACCTACCGCATCCCCACATTGTTTTTATTTACTTTTCTGCTCTTTTGCACACCAGTATTTCTACTTGCACATCTATCACTCCAGTGTTAATTTGCCTATTTGTAATTACTTGCTACTATGGCCTATTTATTACCTTACCTCCTCACGCCATTTGCACACACTGTATATAGACTTTCTTTTTCTCTAGTGTGTTATTGACTGTACGCTTGTTCATTCAATGTGTAACTCTGTTGTTGTTTGTGTCGCACTGCTTTGCTTTATCTTGGCCAGGTTGCAGGTGTAAATAAGAACTTGTTCTCAACTGGCCTACCTGGTTAAATAAAAAAAAAATACATGTAAATTGTCCATGTAGCCATTTGATGAATGTTCAGCAGTCTTGTGGCTTTGGGGTAGAAGCTATTCAGGTGCCTTTTGGTCACAGACTTGGTGTTCCGGTATCGCTTGCCGCTAGGTAGCAAAGAGAACAGTCTATGACTTGGGTGGCTGGAGTCTTTGACCATTTTTGGGGCACCAGTGATGTACATAGCCCCAGTTTGGCCCTAGTGATGTACAGGGCTGTACGCACTACCCTCTGTAGAGCCTTGCGATTAGTTGCCATACCAAACAGTGATACAGCCAGTCAAGATGCTCTAAAATGGTGCAGCTGTAGAACTTTGAGGATCTGAGGGTCGTTTACAAATCTTTTCAGCCTCCTGAGGGGGAAGAGGCGTTGTCGTGTTCTCTATACGACTGTGTGGGCCATGATAGATCCTTAGTGATGTGGACACAGAGGAAACCTCTAGACACATGCTCTACTATAGCCCGTTGATGTGAATGTGGGCATGTTCGGCCCTCTGTTTCCTGTAATCCACGATAAGGTCCGTTGTCTTGCCCACTTTGAGGGACAGGAGGTTGTTGTCCTGGTGCCACACTGCCAGGTCTCTGACCTCCTCCCTACAAGCTGTCTCATCGTCATTGTGATCAAGCCTACCACCGTTGTGTCGTCGGCAAACTTAATGGTTATGTTGGAGTTGTGCGCGGCCACGCAGTCATAGGTGAACAGGGAGTACAGGAGAGGACTGAGCACACACCCCTGAGGGTCAGCATGGAGGATGTATTGTTGCCTATCCTCACCACCTGGGGGCGACCCCTCAGGAAGTCCAGGATTCAGTTGCAGAGAGAGGCGTTCAGTCCCAAGGACCTTAGCTAACGGATGAGCTTGTAGGGCACTGGCTGTTGAAAGCAGAGCTGTAGTCAATGAACAGCTTGGGGAGAATTCATCGGCGAGTGGATAATCCGCCTTTACCATGAGTCTTACTGGCGAACAAGCAATTACTGGAGAATAAACTGGATGAGCTCCATTTGAGACTATCCTACCAACGGGACAATAAAAACTAATAATATCTTACGTGTCACCGAGTCGTGGCTGAACGATAACAGTTGGCTGAGTTTTCCATGCATCGGCAGGACAGAACCACCTCCGGTAAGATGAGGGGTGGTGGTCTGTGTCAAT
This sequence comes from Oncorhynchus mykiss, assembly GCF_013265735.2. Lineage (NCBI taxonomy): Eukaryota > Metazoa > Chordata > Actinopteri > Salmoniformes > Salmonidae > Oncorhynchus > Oncorhynchus mykiss. The sequence continues at coordinate 56,008,902 of NC_048569.1, read as the reverse complement.
TTGTCAACAAAAGTTGGTGCACAATCTCTAATATTAAGGAAGTCTTGAGGTTTTGCTCACCTGAAGAAGAGTACCTCGTAAGCTGTAGACCACACTATTTATCAAGAGAGTTTGTCTATATTTTTCGTAGCAGTCTATTTACCACCAAACAGATGCAGGCACTAAGTGCTGTATAAGGCCATAAGCAAACAAGAGAATGCTCACCCAGAAGCGGCGGTCCTAGTGGCGGGGGGATTTAATGCAGGAAAACTTAAATCAGTTTTCTACCAGCATGTTACATGTACAACCAGAAAGAAAAACTCCACACACAGACACTTACAAATCTCTCCCTCACCCTCCAATTGGCAAATCTGACCCTAATTCTATCCTCCTGATTACAAGAAAAAAAACTCAAGCAGGAAGTACCAGTGACTCGCTCAATACGGAAGTGGTCTGATGACGAGGATGACAAGCTACAGCCTTAATAGCACAGACTAGAATATGTTCCGGGATTCATTCGATGGCATTGAGGAGTATACCACATCAGTCACCAGCTTCATCAAAAAGTGCATCAACGATGTCGTCTACACAGTGTCCATATGTACATATCCCATCCAGAAGCCATGGATTACAGGCAACATCTGCACTGAGCTAAAGTCTAGAGCGGGACACTAATCTGTGTTTCAAGCAGACCACCATAGTCCCTGTGCCCAAGAACGCCAAGGTAACTGACCAAAATGACTACCGCCCCATAGCACTCACGTCTGTGGCCATGAAGTGCTTTGAAAGGCTGGTTATGGCTCACAACATCATCCCAGAAACACTAGACTCACTACAATTCACATACCGCCCCAACAGATCCACAGATGATGCAATCTCTATTGCACTCCACACTGCCCTTTCACACCTAGACAAAAGGAACACCTGCGAGAGAATGCTGTTTACTCTATGTAAACTGGAAACCATATATCCTGAGGCTGCATTTATTGTAGCTTGGGATTTTAACAAAACTAATCTGAAAACAAGGCTTCCTAACTTCTATCAGCATATCAAATACGCGACACAAGCTGGTAGCATTCTGGATCATTGCTACTCAAACTTCCATGATGCATACAAAGCCCTCCCCCACCCTCCCTTCAGCAAATTTGACCATGACTACATTTTTTTGCTCCCATCCTATAGGCAGAAACCATCAGGAAACGCCCATGCTCAGGTCTATCCAACGCTGGTCTGACCAATCGGATTCCATGCTTTAAGATTGCTTCGATCACGTGAACTGGGATACGTTCCAGGTAGCCTAAGACAACAACATTGCCAATACGCCGACTCGGTGAGCAAATGTATTAGCAAGTGCATCCGAGTACCCTAAGTGACTATTTAAACCTTCCCGAACCAGAAACAGTGAATGGATGGCAGCATTCGAGTAAAACTGAAAGCGCGAACCACCGGCTTTTAATCATGCCAAGGCGACTGGAAACATGACCGAATACAAACAGTGCAGTTATTCCCTCCGCAAGGCAATCAAAACATGCAAAGCGTCAATATAGAGACAAAGTAGAGTGGCAATTCAACTGCTCAAACACGTGACATATGTTGCAGGGTCTACAGCCAAACCCGGATTACAAAAAGAAAACCAGTCCCGTTGCGGACATCGACGTCTTGCTTCCAGACAAATTAAAACAACCTCTTTTCTCACTTTGAGGACAATACAGTGCCAATGACACGGCCCACTACCAAAGCCTGTAGGTTCTCCTTCTCCGTGGCCAACGTGAGAAAAACATTTAAACGTGTTAACCCTCGCAAGGCTGCCGGCCCAGATGGGATCCCTAGCCACGTCCTCAGACCATGCACAGAGCAGCTGGCTGGTGTGTTCACAGACATATTCGGGGCGGCAGGGTAGCCTAGTGGTTAGAGCGTTGGACTTGTAACCGAAAGGTTGCAAGTTCAAATCCCTGAGCTGACAACGTACAAATCTGTCGCTCTGCCCCTGAACAGGCAGTTAACCCACTGTTCCTAGGCTGTCATTGTTATACTCTTTTACTACTGTTTTATACAACTTCTTCTGCATCATCAACTTTTTCTTATATTATTATGTGTCAGGGAAAGCTCATTGGATTCCCAGTTGTGCAGTTGGCTCTTGCTTGGGCCTCAGCCTGACCCAAGGACAACTGTTGTGATGTGGCCTTCACACTCACGACCAGAGGAGTTTTGGGCTTTGCCGTGTTTCTCCCTAATACAAACTGTAATTTCTGGGGCAGCAGCACTGAGCACAGCTCTGTTCCTGTACAATTACAACACAAAGATCTTATGAAAAGCGAAAAGATCTGTTCGGTGGGGGCATTTGTTTTTATTACATACACCCTGAAACATGCATCCTATATCCCAGATGAATGACACGTGAAAAAAAAAAAAATCATAGTTTATTGTTGCCACGGCCATTCCTTTCCCCTCTTCGCCATTGTGTTTTTTGGTGTCAAGCGGCAAAACCAAGCATGCGTTTCTCTGACGAGAAATCAAAGCATGGTGTGCACTGTTAATGGAGCCTACCGGGCCGTGAGAACAGGAGTTGAGTATATGAAGGTGGTGGGTTGCATTAAAGTCCCTATAGTGCTTGAGGGGCTGTAAACAGGACTGCATTGTGAGGGGGGGGGGTGAAGAGGGTGAATTGGCAAGACAAAAGTTAAGTGACTTCGAACGGGGTATGATAGTCGGTGCCAGGCACACTGGTTTGAGTGTGTCAAGAACGCTGCTGGGTTTTTCACACTCAACAGTTTCCTGTGTGTATCAACACCTTATAGAGTACATGCCCCGACAAATTGAGGCTGTTCCGAGGGCAAAAGGGGGTGCAACTCAACATTAAGAACCTGCTCACTCAGTGTATATTCAGTCAATAAAAAAACAAGTGCCATTTAAGATTCATTAACTGAAACCGTATTATCAACTGGTTATATTATATTGTGGAACTCAAATCTTAAAAAAAAAAAAAGACCTCAGCAGTGACGCTTACTTGTAAAAGCCTTATGTTAGGAATCAAAAGGACTACGTAAAAGGTAGGTTCAGTAATTAAACATGAACAGATATCCAATTCAAATCAATCAAATCTAATTTTATTGGTCACATGCAACGAATACAACAGGTGTAGATTTAACAGTGAAATGCTTACTTATGAGCCCATTCCCAACCGTGCATTGTTAACTTCTTGGTGATAGGGGGCAGTATTTTCACGTCCGGATGAAATGCATGCCCAAATTCAACTGCCTGCTACTCATCCCCAGAAGATAAGATATGCATATTATTAGTAGATGGGCTTTCATTGGGAATCCAGATTTCTTGCAGTTCCCACCGCTTCCAATGGATGTCACCAGTCTTTAGAAATTGGTTGAGGTTTTCCCTTTGTGTAATGAAGAAGTACGACCATCTTGAACGAGGGTCACTTGAAGTGTACTGTTAGATAGAGGCGCGTGACCAGAAAGCTAGCTACAGTTTGTTTTCCTCCTGTATTGAACACAGATCATCCCGTCTTCAATTTTATCGATTATTTACGTAAAAAAATACCTAAAGTTGTATTACAAAAGTAGTTTGAAATGTTTTGGCAAAGTTTAACAGGTAACTTTTGAGATATTTTGAAGTCACGTGAGCAAGTTGTAACCAGTGTTTTTCTGGATCAAACGTGCCAAATAAATGGACATTTTGGATATATATCGACGGAATTAATCGAACAAAAGGACCATTTGTGATGTTTATGGGACATATTGGAGAGCCAACAAAAGAAGCTTGTTAAAGGTAAGGCATGAATTATATTTTTATTTCTGTGTTTTGTGTCACGCCTGCAGGGTTGAAATATGCTTCTCTCTCTTTGTTTACTGGGTGCTATCCTCAGATAATAGCATCTTTTGCTCTCGTCGAAGAGCCTTCTTGAAATCTGACATGTTGGCTGGGTTCACAACACGTGTAGCTTTTTTGTGTGATTTAATGAAAGTTTGATTTTTATAGTAAATTATTTGAATTTGGCGTTCTGGGTGCGGTTGATTCCCTGATCCACCTCTACGCAGACGACACCATTCTGTATACGTCTGGCCCTTCTTTGGACACTGTGTTAACTTCTTTGGGACTGGGGGGCAGTATTGAGTAGCTTGGATGAATAAGGTGCCCAGAGTAAACTGCCTGCAACTCAGGCCCAGAAGCTAGAATATGCATATAATTTGTAGATTTGGATAGAAAACACTCTGAAGTTTCTAAAACTGTTTGAATGATGTCTGTGAGTACAACATAACTCATATGGCAGGCAAAAACCTGAGAAAAAATCCAACCAGGAAGTGGGAAATCTGAGGTTTGTAGATTTACTATCAAATATACATGGGGTCTATGGGGTCATATTGCACTTCCTAAGGCTTCCACTAGATGTCAACAGTCTATAGAACCTTGTTTGAGGCTTCCACTGTGAAGGAGGGGGGAAAGAGAGCTGATTGAGTCAGGTGTCTGGCAGAGTGCCATGAGCTCAGTCTCGCGCACTCCCGTGAGAGTTAGCTGCGTTCCATTGCATTTCTACAGACAAAGGAATTATCCGGTTGAAACATTATTGAAGATTTGGATTTACAACAAGTTTATCTTTAACATGGTGTAAAATACTTGTGTGTTTGAGGAATTTTAATTATGGGATTTCTGTTGTTTTGAATTTGGCGCCCTGCAATTTCACTGGCTGTTGAAGAGGTGGGACGCTACCGTCCCACATATCCCAGAAAGGTTAACAAACCTCCAAACGAGCTTTGATGACATACAACACTCCTTCCATGGACTCCAACTACTCTTAAATGCATGCTTTTCAACCGTTCGCTGCCCGCACCCGCCCGCTCGACTAACATCACTACTCTGGATGGTTCTGAATGGAATATGTGGACAACTACAAATTCCTAGGTGTCTGGCTACACTGTAAACTCTCCTTCCAGACTCATATTAAACATCTCCAATCCAAAATTAAATCTAGAATCAGCTTTCCATTCCACAACAAAGCCTCCTTCACTCATGCTGCCAAACATACCCTAGTAAAACTGACTATCCTACCGATCCTAGACTTCGGCGATGTCATTTACAAAATAGCCTCCAACACTCTACTCAGCAAACTGGATGGAGTCCATCACAGTGCCATCCGTTTTGTCACCAAAGCCCCATATACCACCCACCACTGAGACCTGTATGCTCTAATCAGCTGGCCCTTGCTACATATTCGTCGCTAGACCCACTTGCTCCAGGTCATCTATAAGTCTTTGCCACCTTATCTCAGCTCACTGGTCACGATAACAACACCCACCCGTACCACACGCTCCAGCTGGTATATCTCACTGGTCATACCCAAAGCCAACACCTCCTTCGGCCGCCTTTACTTACAGTTCTCTGCTGTCAATGACTGGAACGAAATGCAAAAATCGCTGAAGCTGGAGACTTATATTTCCCTCACTAACTTTAAACATCAGCTATCCGATCGCTGCAGCTGTACATAGCCCATCTGTAAATAGCTCATCCAATCTACCTACCGCATCCCCACATTGTTTTTATTTACTTTTCTGCTCTTTTGCACACCAGTATTTCTACTTGCACATCTATCACTCCAGTGTTAATTTGCCTATTTGTAATTACTTGCTACTATGGCCTATTTATTACCTTACCTCCTCACGCCATTTGCACACACTGTATATAGACTTTCTTTTTCTCTAGTGTGTTATTGACTGTACGCTTGTTCATTCAATGTGTAACTCTGTTGTTGTTTGTGTCGCACTGCTTTGCTTTATCTTGGCCAGGTTGCAGGTGTAAATAAGAACTTGTTCTCAACTGGCCTACCTGGTTAAATAAAAAAAAATACATGTAAATTGTCCATGTAGCCATTTGATGAATGTTCAGCAGTCTTGTGGCTTTGGGGTAGAAGCTATTCAGGTGCCTTTTGGTCACAGACTTGGTGTTCCGGTATCGCTTGCCGCTAGGTAGCAAAGAGAACAGTCTATGACTTGGGTGGCTGGAGTCTTTGACCATTTTTGGGGCACCAGTGATGTACATAGCCCCAGTTTGGCCCTAGTGATGTACAGGGCTGTACGCACTACCCTCTGTAGAGCCTTGCGATTGGATGCCAAGCAGTTGCCATACCAAACAGTGATACAGCCAGTCAAGATGCTCTAAAATGGTGCAGCTGTAGAACTTTGAGGATCTGAGGGTCGTTTACAAATCTTTTCAGCCTCCTGAGGGGGAAGAGGCGTTGTCGTGTTCTCTATACGACTGTGTGGGCCATGATAGATCCTTAGTGATGTGGACACAGAGGAAACCTCTAGACACATGCTCTACTATAGCCCGTTGATGTGAATGTGGGCATGTTCGGCCCTCTGTTTCCTGTAATCCACGATAAGGTCCGTTGTCTTGCCCACTTTGAGGGACAGGAGGTTGTTGTCCTGGTGCCACACTGCCAGGTCTCTGACCTCCTCCCTACAAGCTGTCTCATCGTCATTGTGATCAAGCCTACCACCGTTGTGTCGTCGGCAAACTTAATGGTTATGTTGGAGTTGTGCGCGGCCACGCAGTCATAGGTGAACAGGGAGTACAGGAGAGGACTGAGCACACACCCCTGAGGGTCAGCATGGAGGATGTATTGTTGCCTATCCTCACCACCTGGGGGCGACCCCTCAGGAAGTCCAGGATTCAGTTGCAGAGAGAGGCGTTCAGTCCCAAGGACCTTAGCTAACGGATGAGCTTGTAGGGCACTGGCTGTTGAAAGCAGAGCTGTAGTCAATGAACAGCTTGGGGAGAATTCATCGGCGAGTGGATAATCCGCCTTTACCATGAGTCTTACTGGCGAACAAGCAATTACTGGAGAATAAACTGGATGAGCTCCATTTGAGACTATCCTACCAACGGGACAATAAAAACTAATAATATCTTACGTGTCACCGAGTCGTGGCTGAACGATAACAGTTGGCTGAGTTTTCCATGCATCGGCAGGACAGAACCACCTCCGGTAAGATGAGGGGTGGTGGTCTGTGTCAATTTGTCAACAAAAGTTGGTGCACAATCTCTAATATTAAGGAAGTCTTGAGGTTTTGCTCACCTGAAGAAGAGTACCTCGTAAGCTGTAGACCACACTATTTATCAAGAGAGTTTGTCTATATTTTTCGTAGCAGTCTATTTACCACCAAACAGATGCAGGCACTAAGTGCTGTATAAGGCCATAAGCAAACAAGAGAATGCTCACCCAGAAGCGGCGGTCCTAGTGGCGGGGGGATTTAATGCAGGAAAACTTAAATCAGTTTTCTACCAGCATGTTACATGTACAACCAGAAAGAAAAACTCCACACACAGACACTTACAAATCTCTCCCTCACCCTCCAATTGGCAAATCTGACCCTAATTCTATCCTCCTGATTACAAGAAAAAAAACTCAAGCAGGAAGTACCAGTGACTCGCTCAATACGGAAGTGGTCTGATGACGAGGATGACAAGCTACAGCCTTAATAGCACAGACTAGAATATGTTCCGGGATTCATTCGATGGCATTGAGGAGTATACCACATCAGTCACCAGCTTCATCAAAAAGTGCATCAACGATGTCGTCTACACAGTGTCCATATGTACATATCCCATCCAGAAGCCATGGATTACAGGCAACATCTGCACTGAGCTAAAGTCTAGAGCGGGACACTAATCTGTGTTTCAAGCAGACCACCATAGTCCCTGTGCCCAAGAACGCCAAGGTAACTGACCAAAATGACTACCGCCCCATAGCACTCACGTCTGTGGCCATGAAGTGCTTTGAAAGGCTGGTTATGGCTCACAACATCATCCCAGAAACACTAGACTCACTACAATTCACATACCGCCCCAACAGATCCACAGATGATGCAATCTCTATTGCACTCCACACTGCCCTTTCACACCTAGACAAAAGGAACACCTGCGAGAGAATGCTGTTTACTCTATGTAAACTGGAAACCATATATCCTGAGGCTGCATTTATTGTAGCTTGGGATTTTAACAAAACTAATCTGAAAACAAGGCTTCCTAACTTCTATCAGCATATCAAATACGCGACACAAGCTGGTAGCATTCTGGATCATTGCTACTCAAACTTCCATGATGCATACAAAGCCCTCCCCCACCCTCCCTTCAGCAAATTTGACCATGACTACATTTTTTTGCTCCCATCCTATAGGCAGAAACCATCAGGAAACGCCCATGCTCAGGTCTATCCAACGCTGGTCTGACCAATCGGATTCCATGCTTTAAGATTGCTTCGATCACGTGAACTGGGATACGTTCCAGGTAGCCTAAGACAACAACATTGCCAATACGCCGACTCGGTGAGCAAATGTATTAGCAAGTGCATCCGAGTACCCTAAGTGACTATTTAAACCTTCCCGAACCAGAAACAGTGAATGGATGGCAGCATTCGAGTAAAACTGAAAGCGCGAACCACCGGCTTTTAATCATGCCAAGGCGACTGGAAACATGACCGAATACAAACAGTGCAGTTATTCCCTCCGCAAGGCAATCAAAACATGCAAAGCGTCAATATAGAGACAAAGTAGAGTGGCAATTCAACTGCTCAAACACGTGACATATGTTGCAGGGTCTACAGCCAAACCCGGATTACAAAAAGAAAACCAGTCCCGTTGCGGACATCGACGTCTTGCTTCCAGACAAATTAAAACAACCTCTTTTCTCACTTTGAGGACAATACAGTGCCAATGACACGGCCCACTACCAAAGCCTGTAGGTTCTCCTTCTCCGTGGCCAACGTGAGAAAAACATTTAAACGTGTTAACCCTCGCAAGGCTGCCGGCCCAGATGGGATCCCTAGCCACGTCCTCAGACCATGCACAGAGCAGCTGGCTGGTGTGTTCACAGACATATTCGGGGCGGCAGGGTAGCCTAGTGGTTAGAGCGTTGGACTTGTAACCGAAAGGTTGCAAGTTCAAATCCCTGAGCTGACAACGTACAAATCTGTCGCTCTGCCCCTGAACAGGCAGTTAACCCACTGTTCCTAGGCTGTCATTGTTATACTCTTTTACTACTGTTTTATACAACTTCTTCTGCATCATCAACTTTTTCTTATATTATTATGTGTCAGGGAAAGCTCATTGGATTCCCAGTTGTGCAGTTGGCTCTTGCTTGGGCCTCAGCCTGACCCAAGGACAACTGTTGTGATGTGGCCTGTTGTGATGTTTCTCCCTAATACAAACTGTAATTTCTGGGGCAGCAGCACTGAGCACAGCTCTGTTCCTGTACAATTACAACACAAAGATCTTATGAAAAGCGAAAAGATCTGTTCGGTGGGGGCATTTGTTTTTATTACATACACCCTGAAACATGCATCCTATATCCCAGATGAATGACACGTGAAAAAAAAAAAAATCATAGTTTATTGTTGCCACGGCCATTCCTTTCCCCTCTTCGCCATTGTGTTTTTTGGTGTCAAGCGGCAAAACCAAGCATGCGTTTCTCTGACGAGAAATCAAAGCATGGTGTGCACTGTTAATGGAGCCTACCGGGCCGTGAGAACAGGAGTTGAGTATATGAAGGTGGTGGGTTGCATTAAAGTCCCTATAGTGCTTGAGGGGCTGTAAACAGGACTGCATTGTGAGGGGGGGGGGGGGGGGGGGGGGTTGGGGGCTGGTGGGTAGGGCTGTAGCCCAGTAGTGCAGCTGGCCTGAAGACACTGAGGGGGGTATTGTGAGTGACAGATACTCACTGAGCCCAAGGGCACTTCTCATGCAGAAAGGGATGACAGCTCGGGAACTGAACACAGGGGTAGGCTAGGGCTGGAACAATGACAGAGAAGACAGGGCTGAAACCCAGAGGAATCCCAGAAATGAATTTGATGGAAGGAGAAGTGTAGATTATCTATTTGAATATGTGAAATGAAAAAGAGATTTACATAACCATTTCACCTACGCAGGTTGAAAGAGTCTAATGCAAGAGACATGCAACAATTCAGAATTGCCTCTTGCAGGGTTCATACACATTTTGTCGGATGGAATTTCATGACTTAAAACCCAATTTTCATTACCAACAATTGGCAGCGTCTATGCAATCAACAACAAAAAAATTGCCGTAATGTGGTACCAACACTGGGAGGCGGCTCTCTGATCCCATGTACCATCTCCTGTTGTTGAGCAAGGCACTTAACCCCCCCAAAAAGTAGTAAACCTGTTTGGCAACTATATAAAACACATGTGGCCAACCCTCAGACTGGAGAACTACTGGGTGTGCAGACTTTTCAACAAGGCTGCTCAAACACATCAGAGCCGGTATATCAAGGCCCAGTTGAGCAGCTAATTTCTAAACTGTGGTTTGTTAAGAAGGGGACTGGAATAAAAGCCTGCACCCCCATTAGCTCTCCTACCTAGAGGATGGTTGACCACCCTTGATAAAAAACATTGCAACATTAAAACCTAATACGTTTTAGGCCTTTTAAAATAATTTGCTCATTCAACATATCAAAGACCAAATGGCTATGGTAGGCAAAAAATATTTTGACTGAGTTTGACGCAAGCCCACAAATGTTCAGGAAATGTGAACTAGAAAAGTTACTCATAATAATCCTAGCTACCTTAGAAGTGTTTACTTTGCAGACTGACTAGAATCTATTAAGTTGCAATGTCCCATACATTGGATGCCCAAATAAACTGGAAGTACAGCGCATTTGGAAAGTATACAGACCCATTAACTTTTTCCACTTTGTTATGTTACAGCCTTATTCTAAAATTGATTACATTGCTATTTTTCCCTCATCAATCTACACACAATACCCCATAATGACAAAGCAAAAACAGGTTTAGACATTTTTGCAAATGTATTAAAAAATGAAATATTTACATAAGTATTTCTTCCATTCTTCTCTGCAGATCCTCTCAAGCTGTTGGTTGGATGGAGGAGCATCACTGCAGCTATTTTCAAGTCTCTCCAGAGATGTTCGATTGGGTTCAAGTCCGGGCTCTGGCGGGGCCACTTAAGGACATTCAAAAGACTTGTCCCGAAGCCCCTCCTGCATTGTCTTGGCTGTGTGCTTAGTGTTGTTGCCCTGTTGGAAGGTGAACCTGTGCCATAGTCTGAGGTCCTGAGAGCTCTGGAGCAAGTTTCCCATCAAGGATCTCTCTATACTTTGCTCCGTTCATCTTTGCCTCGATCCTGATTAAACTCCCAGTCCCTGCCGCTTAAAAACATCCCCACAGCATGATGCTGCCACCACCATGCTTCACCGTAGGGATGGTGCCAGGTTTCCTCCAGATGCATTCAGGCCAAATAATTCAATATTGGTTTCATCAGACCAGAGAATCTTGTTTCTCATGGTCTGAGAGTCTTTAAGTGCCTTTTGGCAAACTCCAAGCGGACTGGTCATGTGCCTTTTACGGAGGATTGGCTGCCATCTGGCCACTACCATAAAGGCCTGATTGGTGGAGTGCTGCAGATATGGTTGTCCTTCTGGAAGGTTCTCCCATCTCCACAGAGGAACTCTGGAGCTCTGTCAGAGTGACCATCAGGTTCTTGGTCACCTCCGTGACCGAGGCCTTTCTCCCCCGATTGCTGTTTGGCCGTACGGCCAGATCTAGAAAGAGTCATGGTGTTTCCAATATTCTTCCATTTAAGAATGATGGAGGCCACTGTTTTGGGTGACCTTCAATACTGCAGACAATTTGTGGTACCCTTCCCCATATCTGTGCCTCGACACAATCCTGTCTCGGAGCTCTACGGACAATTCCTTCGACCTCATGGCTTGTTTTCTTTTCTCTGACATGCACTGTCAACTGTTGGACCTTATATAGACAGATGTGCGCCTTTCCAAATAATGTCCAACTAAATTAATTTACCACAGGTTAAGTTGTATTAACATCTCAAGGATGATCAGGATGCACCTGAGCTCCATTTCGAGTCTCATAGCAAAGGGTCTGAATACTTCGGTAAATAAAGTATCTGTTTTGTATTTTGCAAAAAAAATCTAAAAACCTCTTTTCACTTTTATTATTGGTATTGTGTGTAGATTGAGTTTTTTTTATGTTTATCCATTTAAGAATAAGGCTGTAACGTATTTTTTAAAAAAGGGGAAAAGGGGAAGGGGTCTGAATACTTTCCGAATGCACTGTATCTACAAAATAAGTTTTGAAATCGCATCGCCTAATCCAAAAGAAAGGCTACATCTAATCTTTATTCCTAAAATGTATGTTCACAATTCACAAATTATTTTGATTCAACGCGATTGAAACCAATCCCAACTAATACAATGCAAAGTGAATCGTACGTTTTGTCAAAAATAATTGTTTAAATGAATCATTCAAAAAAGTACATCAACTTTGTATAACCGAAAGACGGTTGAAATACATCTCTATCATATGTTATAGGCTAGGACTACCTGCTGCTGCAATGTACGACTGTCTCTCTTTTCTTGAGCAAAAGGCCGCTCGTCTCGCACTACAAATGTGCCAGTGTCATTCCGATCCTGGCTGATATTTAGAGTTTTAATCTGATTGATAAAATATTTACAAACTGTGCCTAAATAAACTACATTGACAGAAATTAAATACATTTCCATGGTGTTTCTCAAAACTTTTCCAGGCCTGGAAAACACCATTTAAAAATTCCATGACTTTACCTGACCGTACGAACACTGCTCTTGGCGCAATTGAGTACAGTAAGCATTTCAATTGATACGTCACCAAAATTCCATCTTCATGGAATTATCTTAAAACCTAATCTAGCAAGTAGTCTATTGACCAGGGAAGTAGGCAATTTGAGAACGGTTTATTTATTTAGCATTTTAGGATTAGCATTTTTGGAGACCAATCAATAGGCGCTTAGCTCTGTCACCCTCCAAACTAATTTGCGGCAATGTGATAGCCGAAATGGGACAAATTAATACAGCCTGCCAAAGTTAATCATGAATAATGTCTTATTACCATAGTAACAACAAAATTATAAATGAGTTCAAAGAGCAGCAAAGTCAAGCCAGTATCTGGGAGCATCACATTAGAAGGGTCTAAATCAGACAAACAGAATATGGGCACGGAAGAGCATCACAAGTAGAATGAACTCAAATCCAAGCGTGTTTCCATGGCAGCTCATCCACCCCCCCCCCCGTTTACATTTGTACAGCATTGTCTGTGGGTTACCACGCGTGGGTGTCTGATTAATTCTAGTCCGACTCTACACTCCTGATGCTACCTTTGATTGCAGAGACTCACTAAATGCCACTGCAGAGCTAGCTGGAGTGCGGGCCAAATATGACATAAAAATGGAGCTGAAGCACCTTGAGAAAGACAAAGGTCCCTCATCAAAGATTTAATTATATCCTTCAGAAAGACTGAACTGTTGTTCATTGCGGGCCTGAAGAAGAGGAAGAGAATGCATTAGTGGGATCCAGGTGAGACTTGACAGCGGCACAGCCTCTGAAGAGAGCGATTTTACTCCTTGGACTGGGACAGTCTGTCTGTACCAACTGTGGCTTGAGCTGCAGAATAAGTTTTTCATGTTTCATACAATCATACAGGCTCTTTAGAGAAACAAACAAAAAAAATCTGTATAGTGCATCCCTGCAATTGTAAAAATAGTAATTATCAAATATTGTTCTCATAGTACATTTGAGATATAAATAGGCCTAGTGAGCATAATAATGATGTCAATTTAAGTTTTGTGAATCGTGAAATACCTGACAATCACAGAAGAAAGATGAAAAATCAATCTTCATTCTGGCAAAACAATCATTTCTTTCCACAGACATCGGTGACTTCCAATCTCAGAGACAGGCCAACACCATTTTTCGAGACTTCCAATTTGAACCTCCATCCAACTTTTGTCATTGGTTTTGATTGATCCCGACAGAGGAACTCTAACTGTAATGTGAATTGGCAGCACTACAGTGTAAGTGCCTTTCTGAGGAGCAGACTCCAAATAGCTTTCAATCTTTTTTTAAAGCCATGGTTCAACAGCAGCACACCTTTGAAAGATCACACAGGGAGAGTAAAAGGTTGTGAAATATCTACTCCCAACAAAGTGCCACACAGACTGGGGACTGAGTTATTTGCAATTTAGCAATAATCTGAAGATCGACAACGAGGAAGAGTGTGTGTGAATGCGTGCAGACTACATGTAATGTTAAAGTGAAGAGGGTACGACACTTAATCATATCAAAACTGGTATCCAGGAGTTAGGCTACCAGGGATACACACAAACCAAAACATCCTTTATGTTCGGAGAAAACGCTTGTTTAAAATGACATTCAGCCAAGTACATTTTTTATTTAAAAAATTAAATAAATAAATAAATAAATAAATAATAATAATAATAATAATAATAATAAGGGCACAAAAATGTAAAATTTAAACGTGAATTCTTGCAGAGCAAAAAAGGCATGATTTGTCTGCTGTGGCAACCCAGACAACGGAGTATTAGCTTCAACCAAGTCAACGGCAACTTGCCGGATAACGTTCCTTATACTGTTCATGTCCTACCAAAAACATTCACTGTGAGCCTCAAAAAATGACTTGAAAATACACAAGAGCAGAGAACAGCCCTCTCTCCTCCCAAGAAATCAATTTTCCTGCAGTACAACCCAACCCAGTGTCGTCTTGTCTAGCGTCACGTGCAATTCTGAGTCACTGTCAAATATGAGTGTCACCGTCAGAAAGCAGAGTGAAATGTGCCCTGATTTATACCCCCATAACCAGCCGCGGCACAATTCCTTGGGATTCAATCAGCATTAGAATCATCATTGAGGGGAGACTAGCCCATTAATAACGCAGACGTCGAGCCCCACCCTGGGATTTTAGCTGGCTATTAATAGCACCGGCCACCCAGTCTATCAATATCATTACATGCAATAAGGAAGGGAGCCCACTCAAAGAATTACAATGATTGAGTGAAGGCTCACCAAGATATTCTGTCACATAAACTTCCTTACGTAAGCTAGTGTTGTGGTATATTTAGGAGCTCATCTGGACTGCTGCTATTTTCTGCCTCCGTGGGAGGCAAGGCGGATGGGCACACACACACACACACACACACACTCAGAGAGAGACCGAGAGAGAGAGAGAGAGAGAACTGAGGCTTTGGGTTAAAGACGCAAGGCGAGGGTAAATTTATACCGGCAGGCAAGAGACGACGGCAGCCCAGCATAAATACATGTCAAAGGAGAAGCCTGTTGCGTTTCATTCGGCATTAAAAAAATAAAATAATAATAATAATAATAATAATAGTGCCCCATGCGCGAGCGGTAACCTTTAGTTTATGGATCCATTTTCCCACTCTCTTCAATCCCTCTATTTCATGGTAATGATCACGGAGTGCGTTGTATTTTAAGACCCTCTCCTGAAAGGAATGAGTATTGTTTTATACACCAAAGTGAGGGGCTGTCACCTACTTATCCTCCTCACAAGTCCTCATGCAAAAAATATATATTAGTCCCTTGGAATTAGCTCTAAGGTAGTAAAAATCATGGCTGCTCCAAAATAGGTTTTGTGCCATGATCTACCAGCCGTTGGATAAGAGACTAGGCAGAGACCAGTCAAGGTGGAATGAATTGGGGCTGTGGGTAAGCCTGGTTAGGGGTTATGTGGGTGTATCTGTCAGACAGACTACACAGAATGATGCTTCACATTAGTTGTGGCATTTTAGTGCCAGGACAACAGTGGGGCTGATAGGATTAGCCTATCTGTCTGACACATGGTCTCCACACGCCCCACACTGGGTGATAGAACCGTGGTCTGTGTAGTAAAAGGAGGTCACACACAATGACTGGGCTACTGCCTAGTAGCACACATATTAAAAAGGTCAGGATGCCAGAGATCCACTACTGTACATCTCTGAAGGCTGAATAAATAAACGTAAAACTATATCACTGCTGTTCCGCCACATACTAGACACATGTTGTACTTGTGCAGCGAGCGATTCAAAATGCTATATTTATCTAAAGCTAATAGTCAACTTAATTGCATTTCAAGTCTAGTGTTCAGGCAGTCCTACATTTGAGTTGGACCCTTTTCTAAAGTCACAGATTTTGAATGCGCCATACAGCTGGTTGTCAGACACTCAAATCCGAGTGTCCCAATGTCCCTTCCCTATCCCCTTGTCAAACCAAATCCCCCCAAAAATGTATTTAAACCACGAGGACTGTTAAATTGTGCGAGAGTCAACAGTAGTGCCTTTTTACTGTGGGAAAACTCCTGCCATCACCCATACTTGGCATCAGAACCAGCATACCTCCAAGAAAAACATAAGAGAATTAGCTAAAGGCACAACTCGGCTCGCTGTGGGATCAGACCATCCACATTCAAGTTGAACTGAACTGGTCTGGCAAAACTCAAGTTGAATTCAGATGATCCGGATAATTCAAGATGCACCGAAACAATCTGGCATATTCTAGTTGAACTGATATTGTCGGGCAAATTCAAGTTCAACTGAAATGACTTTGACGATGAGATGCTTCTGATGTTTCAATGCTGTTTCTATGTCAATCATGTCATGGTGAAGCCAATGACATTTCCAAATTGTGTGGACCATTAAGTTTTTCCAATTCTAAAACGGAAGGCTCTTTATGGAGCTAATTTACTGGCCTGTTGTGACAGTCCTTCGATCTCTCCAGGGGAACGAGGGACAACTGCAAGGTGGCACCTACTGGAATAGGTATGAGAGAGATTCCCTGCAGGGCACGTTGATGCAAATCATTACTACACTTTCACGACCCCAAGTTGAAGAGCATGTTTTTCACACCAACGTCTTTAAGGATGGTCTTTGCACTCGAAATGACAATTTGCATGATGGTTATACAGTACACGTATTTTCCTAACTCTTGTGTTCATTTCTGCAACACTTACATTTTAATTACAGCCAACATGCGACCATTTTGAAGGCAACTTCTCAACCTTTACACTTCAGACAACAGAACTGGAGAGTACATTCAAATACATGTGAGAATCACTAATCGTGTGCGAGTGCGTGTCTTTAAGCATGTGATTCACTGAGCACAGCGTGAGAGTGTGGTGTTAGTATCAGTGAACATCTTTGTGCGTGAGATTGTCGATAAATAGGTGTGTGCTTGTGTGTGTCTCAGTGCGCGCGCATGCGCGTGTGTCTCAGTGCGCGCGCATGCGCGTGTGTCTCAGTGCGCGCGCATGCGCGTGTGTCTCAGTGCGCGCGCATGCGCGTGTCTCAGTGCGCGCGCATGCGCGTGTGTCTCAGTGCGCGCGCATGCGCGTGTGTCTCAGTGCGCGCGCATGCGCGTGTCTCAGTGCGCGCGCATGCGCGTGTGTCTCAGTGCGCGCGCATGCGCGTGTGTCTCAGTGCGCGCGCATGCGCGTGTGTCTCAGTGCGCGCGCATGCGCGTGCCTTTCTCGCCTTACCTTGGTGATGAGGATGCGGTATTTATCAAGCAGGTCCTGGTCACTTTGGCAGCCTGAGAGGAGCTGCCAGACCTCAGCCCTGAGGGCCTCAGGGACCCCAGGCTTCACCAGCGCCGTCAGGCCCTTAGGCCGCACAGACAGGTTCCCATGCCTGACAAACACACACCACAGAGGTAGTTAAGAATCTGATATATATGAAGACATTGAGTTCTACTCTTCATAAAAGCAGCAAATTCTTATCAGGGTAAAAGGCTATCTACTGTACAGGCATGGGCGGGGATATCCATTATCAATGTTGCGTTCCTGGGTCTGTTTTTACTGAAATGGAGGCCCCTTGAAATAATGTTATTAACGTGACGACACATAATGCAAACCAATTCACATGATCGGAAAATGTATACAGTGAACACGTTTCATTTCAAGTAATCAAACAGTTCTCTACAGCTTTCGGTTAGGACTTGCATTTAGTCTCTTGTAAAATACACCTACGGTTAGTTACAAAGCATAGGGAGAAGATGACGTGTATATGACAGTCGCATAAAGAGTGTTGTACATCAACAACGGATGAATCTCAGTGAAAGGAGCAGCCATATGGTACATACAGTATGACTTATATCGTCACGCATATGAAGGCTTTATGAATGTTTATAAACGCTACATCTCTACTGTGGAAAAAGTGTGCCCATGCATGCAATCCTTCATCATCATCCTCCTCCTCAACTCAATGATTCCATACATTTTCAGTACAACTGCCCAATTGTGGTCATCATGACTGTCACACTCCCTGTGAGTCTTACCATCTGTTGAGGATTCCACCCCAGGACTCCAGAATCTTCTCAGGGCAGTCTTTGGACACATCACCGGTCCCACTGGAGATCTCGCTGTCACTATCTGCCGAAGACACAAGGACCGGAGTTTAATATCAGAGGCCAGTTTGTCATCTCTGGCTCGTCAGGAACAACCAGTCTTGTATTATGAGAGGTTTGCGATTTGTGAACAATATTGAATGCCTATGCTATTATTAGGGTTTGAATTACAGCAGGGCTAGGGGATTGTGGGGCCACTGTATAACAACTAGAAATATCAAAATGAGCCCCAATCACAATCGTCAAAAGATATGTGGGGCACCCCTTAGCGACTTCGGACATTTCAAAGAGTCAATGTATCATTTGAACATTGCTATTATCGTTAAAAACTAACAGTTAGATGTATCCATTTCTAATTTGAAATCCAAATTGAAATGGAAGTCATCAAACATTAGTACAGTGTTAAGCCAGAGCTGCAGTCCCCTGGGCTGCTGTAAACTGGGCTGCCTAATGCTCTCCTCTCATGATGGAGCTCTGATTCCCAATAACAGCTGAGAGAAGTACCCTTATTCGCGTTTTAAAACACACACACGTTCGTCTGGCTCACACACTCGAGTGCGATGAGGTCTGAAGCGGACCTGGCTGTCTCACACATTGAGTGGCTGTGGAGCAGACAGCTCCATGCGGGCAGGGTGATTGGCTACAAAGGAAAAACCATCATGCAGTGCCTTTCCGAAAGTATTCACACCCTTGACTTTATCCACATTTTGTTGTGTTACAAAGTAGGATTAAAATGGATTTAATTGGAACTTTCTTGTCAACGAGCTACACAGAATACTCTGTCAAATTGGAAAGAGGAATAAAAAAATGGTATTATTATTGGAAAATGAAACCCTGATATATCTTGATTAGATAAGTATTCAATAAACGTTATGAATAACCTTTAGCACAAATACAGCTGTGATTCTTTCCAGGTAAGTCGAAGCGCTTTGCACACCTGGATTGCCCGTTATTATTCAAAATAAATATTCAAAATCTGTCAAATTGGTCAACGCTAGACATCCATTTTCAAGTGTTGCCATTGATTTTCAAGCAGATTTAAGTCAAAACTGTAACTAGGTCAGGAACATTCAATGTCTTCTTGGTAAGCAACTCCAGTGTATATTTGGCCTTGAGCTTCAGGTTATTGTCCTGGTGAAAGGTGGATTTGTCTTCCGGCACGGGCCTCCTGAGTGGCGCAGAGGTCTAAGGCACTGCATCGCAGTGCTAGCTGTGCCACTAGAGATTCTGGGTTTGAGTAGAGGCTGTGTCGCAGGAGGATGGGAGACACATGGGGCGGTGCACAATTGGCCCAGCGTTAGGGGAGGGTTTGGCCAGCAGGGATGTCCTTGTCCCATCGCGTACTAGCGACTCCTGCGCAGTGCACGCTGACATGGTCACCGGGTGTACAGTGTTTCCTCCGACACATTGGTGTGGCTGGCTTCCGTGTTAAGTGGGCATTATGTCAAGAAGCAGTGCGGCTTGGTTGGGTTGTGTTTCGGAGGACGCACGGCTCGTGACCTTCGCCTCTCCCGAGTCCGTACGGGAGTTGCAGCGATGAGACAAGACTAACTACCAATTGGATACCACGAAATTGGGGAGTGAAAAAAAATAAAAAGGATTTGTCTTCCAGTGTCTGTTGGAAAGACAACCAGATTTTCCTCTAGGACTTTGCCTGTGCTTAGCTCTATTCCGTTTCTTTTTATAAAAAAAAACTCCCTAGTCTTTGCCGATGACAAACATACCCATAACACGATGCAGCTACAGTATCACCATGCTTGAAAATATGAAGCGTGGTACTCAGTGATGTGTTGGATTTGCCCCAAACATAATGCTTTGTATTCAGGACAAAAAGTTAATTTACTTGACACATTTTTTGCAGTATTACTTTATCGCCTTATTGCAAAACATGGTTTTGAATATTTGTATTATGTAAAGGCTTTCTCTTTACACTCTGTAGTTACTCCACAATACAAAAAAAAATGACAATGTTGATTCATCCTCAGTTATCACCTATCACAGCCATTAAACTCTTGTCATTTTAATTTTATATAATTCCAAAGTAGTTATTGTCTATGGGCTCCCAAGTGGCACAACAGTCTAAGGCAGCTCACAATTGGCCCAGTATCATCCGGGTTTGTTCTTAACTGACTTGCATAGTTAAAGAAAATATATATATTTTTCTGTTTCATATTAGTTCAGTTTCCTGTTCTAAGTTTCATCCTTGTAACTTTGGAGAGGCTACTGAACTCTCATGACCATTGTTTATTTGTAGTTCTCACCTCTGCCTTTATCTCCAAAGTGTTACTGTTTGCATTGTGTGTGTGCTTCACACCTTCTATGTGAGACACTGTACAGGTAAAGTAAAAACACCAAGCCTAAACTTTAAGGTAATGTAGTTTTGTAAAGGTAGTGTAACTGTTATTCGGTGTGACTTCCCCTTACTTTGCAGTGGGTACATGCTCTTTGTGGACAATCCCATGCTGTTCATAGAAAATAGCGATAATTGTTCTCCCCACTGCGTGTGTGTGTGTGTATATAT